>NC_136006.1:18850178-19590178 GCF_048128805.1 Centroberyx gerrardi | reverse complement strand
TCTCTGTTCACACCTCTTCTCACCTACATTAGGTAAATCTATGAAATCCATTGAACCAGTCACACTACTGCACCCTTTCAGACCCCTAGACTATACAGATATCACTCTTCTGTTTCTCTATTTGTCTTCTCTCTCCAATACCCTTCCTCCCCTCAATGTACATAAGATACATATTGCAGAGCAACCTCACACTTGTATCCATGCAGACCTCCACAGACATGGCACACTTGCCACAGTGCCTTGTTCACCATAGTAATGTTGCCTGGAACCAGCCCCCGAATCACTCCTCCCGCCTACTTAGGATCGCTAGTCCCGCCTACTCAGGAATAATAATGAAGTGTGAAACAAACAAAATGGCCATTCAGTCTGAATATCAGGTTAGTGGCAGTTGGCATCGAGGGACACTTCTCTGTTTGTGTCTCAGTTTCCTTTGTTGTGGTCTGCTCGCCACTTCTTTAAAAGACAGAGGGCATCCTCCACTCCGGTCACTGCTCTGTTTCATGCACAGCCACGACGAATAATTGGACCTTTTATCCAGGAGAACAACACATGTCACAGAGTTTTTTGTGCAAACTTTTTTCATAAGGTTTTTGTCCAAATATTGTGAATGTACAGTATGTTGCAGTAGGGCAGTGGAGAGATGCACGCATAGCGGTTGTAATTATGCAGCCTGATTCACACCAAAACAGAAAAAAGCGCTCTATTTAGCATCCAGGCCAGACCCTTAACCCAGGGGGGCACAGTGCTGCATCGCACTGTGTTATGTAAGAAAACCCCAGCCAGCTTCCAATGTGTTAAGCTGTGAGAGTGAGAGTGAGAAAACACTGTCATGAAAGGGAACGCCGTCTTTTTTGTCTGCACTACACCTCAAAATTCACTGCTGATCCGTCCAGTTAGGGTTTATTCTCCTCCTGGTCTGATGGTGACCTCAAGACACTCTCAAACACTTCCCTGCCGTGTCTCCTCCTCCCTCCCTCCTCCTCCGCTCACCTCGGGTTGCTGTCATTGTCTGTCTCCGGCACAGACTGGACTCTCAGCTATTTTCCAGTGACGTGAGGAAACTCAGAGGAGGTGATCTTAAAATTCCTGTGTAGAGCTCTCACCATCTGTCCAGTCCTGCCTCCTGGCCACAGAGCCTGCCTGTTGTAAGGTCTCTCTACTCCGTGTAGTACTCCTTTTTTTTCTGCTCTACTGTCTATTCTGTATCCAATTTGACTCTTTCTGGACACAGCTACGGAGACAGTAGCAGTGTTGTAAGCCTGGCCTTTTCTATATGAGATGTAGCCAAATTTCCAAGCGACAACCAGCAAGACGACGACTTCACTTCACTTCACTGTCTCGCTACTATATTAATCTTCTCTCTCTCCTCCTCTTACTTCATTTTGCCTCTACACAGTGGCTTTCCTAATCACTTGCACGCCCCTATTAGAGCCAACATGACCTTTTGTGTGTTGGCAGTTTCCTGGGTGACCTTTAAGAGTGAGGCAGACTGAGAGCAGCTGCGGATGGAGTGGAGCATAATGCGGGGCTAATGTGGACTCCATCACTGGGCTCAGCCAGAGAGGGCCATTACGACTCTTTGTCCTCAACTGGAAAATGAGAAAATTAGTCACCTTTACGTACGTGCAAGTGTAGCCAAGCTTACAAGGACTCCTCTGACCTCATCTCTTGTTCTCCTCAGTGGAACAGGCCCTCCAGTTCGCTCGGTGTTTCACAAGTGATCTGTCACTTTCACTCCTTCGTTCTGTTTCTCCCCATCACGATCTCTGCCGCTCATTTGCTCTGGACTCCCGCCTGTATTTTCTCTCTCCAACTCCATCAACTTTTCAATTTCTCCTTCTTTTGTGATCCCTGTTACCAAAGTAAATATCTCAGTGGCGCAGCAAGTTTGGGGCTTTTTTCTCGGACACGGAGACTGAAGCGGTGAATGAAATAGTCATCATCTATCCAATTTTATTTACAACCATCATCTGTACCAAATGTATTGACGGGGATATCCGCTGGGCTTCTACGGAGCTCACCGTATTTGTAGCACAGAAGTGAAATGAACTTGAGCTTGTTTACCACCTCGTTCACTGGTCTTACTCTTCCTCTGAGTATGAACAGTAAATTGGGTTTTATCCCCTCGCTGTAACTCTTGCTCACCGGTGAGTGATAGTTATATCAAAAGTAATGCTGCTGTAATGTAAGTGCATGCATATCTTTAATACACTAGGCATGGCTTTATGGTTGTATTTCATTTTCACAGGCGGGTTAGCGAAAGCACAGGATTTTTATGTTTCATGGCTTTTCTTTGTTCCTCTTTGGTTTTTGGTTAAATTCCTCCATCAAAGACCCTTCAAAAACTTCTCAATGGATCAGTGGCAATGGAAAAACACACAGCTTTTATGCAGCACCTATGTGTGGGCACTGCAGCAGCACTGTACATACTCTGTCTCTCTCTTTCTGTCACTCTCCCTTTGTGTCTGTGGCTGTGCACACATGCATGCATGTCGTTTTCAGCTGAGCAATTGTATTCTCCGTTGGCTTTAACTCTATTTGTGAAACAAATAACTTTTCCATTATCCAGATTCCCCACGCTCTGCAGGCAACCTGGCTTTTGACCAATGTGAATTGACAGCATGCACACGCACAGGTGAACACACAAGGACACACATACCGAAACACTCACGTGCACACAGACACAGACACAAACACACACACACTATGCTCAATCAGTTTATTCTTGTTATTGTTAGATGGATTGTGCAGATACATATAAGCCATGTGATTACTCAAGTTCATGGTTGTAAAAAATTCTAATGATTCTAACCAATCATCCGCTAAGCGGCCTTTATGCCTCATTCTGGGACTCAATTTCCACCCAACCCACCTTGGGACTTCTATCACCAGGCCTGCTGGTCACGCTCACCTGCAGTCACACATCCCATGCCACACACACCCTCCTTTCTACCACCCTCTCTACTTAAAGCATAGAAACTATTCTCATCAGTGGGGATACGCAGAGGCAGTGAGGTGTACATTTTCCCAGACATGCACGAACACATACGGATATCCACACATGCACATACACACACACACACAGCACGTGCAAACACACACACAGAAAAAAAAATCTCCCGGTCGGGTGCTACAACATGTAATTTTCATTTTGATTATTCCAGTTGCTCTGGAGTGATGTGGTTGTCTTAGTCGGAATGGCAGTGCAGTGCAGTGGAAAAGTACAGAATGGTAATGATATCCTACAGGAGAAGTTCCAGTCGTGCAGCGATAATCATTTCTACAGGATTAAGTCCTGACCCACATCAGCCCAACATATTAGCATTCTGAGAGAGTGCTGCGGCAAGATTCCACACAGACTAAATGCCTCCAGTTGATAGGATGGGGAAGAGGAAGGGAAATAAGGGAAGAGAGGGAGTGAGAGAAGCAAAAAAGATTGAATAACGTGAGAAAGAGCTTGGAGCATGTGTCAGGCCTTGGGTGTGTGTTGTGTGTGTTTATTTGGTGTGCGTTTTAAGATGAGCCTTCCTGCCAGCCTGAGTTGAGCGCTGTGCACCCCGCATTCATTTGCGTCTCAGCTCCTGCATCGAACCAGGGAGGTATCTGTGAAATGTACAGTACCGCTGTGGCATTGGGTGGCTGAGATGGAAATTAAGAGGAACTCTGTGTAAAATCTCGGATGTTTCATTGATTTTCTCTGGTTAAGAGCATTGGCGTTTTAGTGCTGATGGCCTTCGCCAGTGTGAGGGCCAAAATATTGATGTTTTTAACCGGGGCAAGATCAATGAAAGAACTGGATTTAGAAATACAGACAAACAAGCAGGGGTTGCGTGTTTCTCACATAATGCACTACACTTCAAGTGCCTCGAGCCATTCTTTTATTGACCCGTAGATCCCACTTCATGGCACTTTTCACCTATTTGTATCAGTGATGCCCTTTGCTCTTTGATAGTCCTAGATTTCATACAGTGCAAAGAGCCCAATTATCATTTATTTTATAAAAGATTCAATAGTACATCATCTGGTGGTAATTACAAAGTAAGAGAACAGAATTTTAAAACTGGTGGGCCACTGTTTTGGATCTTTCACTTAGATTTGCATTTGTGGTGGGTGTGAGCTGGCAGCAGATGGGTTGTAGATAACACTGAAGATGCGGATCCACTGGCCCACTGATACTACACCCATGAGCAAAGCTATTAAGCAAGTGCACATTCCAAACGAACCAATAAACCATTATTTAATTTATTATAAGACTTCTCTCATGCCTTCCTTCTCTCTCTCTCTCTCTCTCTCTCTCACCCTCACCAATCAGATGAGTCAGATGATTGCTCCCTTTGTGCCCCCCCAGCAATTAACAATTCTATTTCTGTCTCACTCTCTGTTTCTCTCTCTCTGCATGTTTTTGTTGTGACCTTTGTTGCTGATTATTATAACAAGCTACCATGAACACACAGATCATCTATGGGGAGTCGGGGTGTAAATTTGTTTTATACTAATCTCGGCTCTTTTCCTCCCCGGTGGGACATTGCTTGAGATCTTTACTTACAGCAAATACTTTTTACAGTTATGACACTATCTTCTCTAATCATACCCAAAGTGATTGTAAGACTGGATTTATGGGGATTGGAATTCACCAATGCTTGCCAGAGCTAGAGCGTGTGCAGGGACTCACTCGACTCACTCAATCCTTATAAGATATTACTGATAGAATTAAACTGAATCCAACTGACTCCGGTGTGATTGAAAAGATTATTTACAGGTGTTATTTGTGTTTATGCGCATAGTTTATAAGAATAGAGGCAGGTACGATCGGTAGAGACAGTGTTCGCCTGGGAGATGGGGAGCCTAAATGGAAATAAGAGTATGACACACACACACCACACACACACACACACACATACACACAGTCAGACCCCAGCAGGGAAGACAGATTGGGATGCCACAGTAGCAGTATTAATGCACACAATGGGGTAGAAAGGTTCATACAGGGACAGCACACACACACACACACACACACACACACACACACACACACACACACACACACAAGAGAGAGAGAAGGTGAGAGAGAGTTGGAGAGTTTTGTCTCACATATTCCATCAGATTTTCTTTTATGGTTGATTCATCCCAGCCTGAAGGTCACTTAAAGTTGTAAAGTCTCGCGTTTTTTTCTAATACCAGCCCACACTAGCACACACGCAGACACATTCTCTCTCACACACACACACACACACACATGCACGCACACGCCAACACTTGCATACACCCACACACGGCAAAATGCCACTTCATCTCCTTTTATGAATGCTCCAAAGATATCAAAGAGAGCGGAGGTGACAATGCCACGCACATCGAGCTGATCCCGTTTTTTATTGGAGAGGATCTCTTTCCACCTGCACCTGCCTCGCTTGAAGACAGATGTGTTAAGGTTATAATTGTTCAGTCGTGACCACAGTATGTACGCAGACACAGTTTCGGAGGCACACACACACACACACACACATACACAGAGCTCCCTCTATGTAAATGCTGGTGGTGTGTATATTTCTGAGTGTATCTCAGGGCCACTTGTCTCTGTAATGAATTACCACGCTGCCTCACTGGTAATACCTGTCTCTTTATGGATTCAATTATAGTCCGCCATAAGGCACAGCCCCTGTTGTCACACAGAGAATAATCACTCACACTTTCTCTGAGCCCAACAGACCATGGATAAATCTAGAGACTACTGTACAGTTAAGTGATGGAATGGTTCTTATTCATCATTTACAGATTGCCTACCGTGATAAGTGAGTGTGTGAGTTCAGCATTGTGCTCTTATCTCCCTTGAAGATGAATGTAGACGACGGGGCTGCACGATTTTAACATTGAAATGGAATAGATTAACTTTGAGCAGGTTGGTGGTTGCCATGGTACACTTCTGTTTAATTTAGCATGCTGTGTTGAAATTAATATAATAACGTGTAACACCACAGTAATTACTAAATCATATGTAAATTGTTATGTCCCTTTCAAGGTAGTGCTTAAATTACACTGTAGCGATGTGGACGAATAGAGGTTTGGGGAGATGAGAAAGGGACAGTGTCTTTAACGGTGGGTTCAGACTGCCGTCAACTCCATTAATAACAACTCACCAGAAGTCTATTCTATCTCTATTGAGCCAATCAACCTGACAAACTCGACCAACTTCCCAGCTGTCAACTAGCTTGTCGGCCGAGGAAAGTTGACCAAAGCTGAACTCATTGACAGTTGCCAATCAGATCTCTGTGCCTACTCTTTTTCTTACCATTTCTCTGTAGGATGTTACCCTCGTCAGAACTGTGTTGCTGCATGACACCAGTGGGGAACTCCAGCACCGCCCACAATGTATCAGAAGTGGTCAACGCATCAACTGTTGATGGCAGTGTGAACGTAGTGTAAGAGTTTGTAGAAGAAGCTGTGTAGGCGGCCTAGTGCAGGGAAGTGGTAGGCGTTGAGAATGGAAAAAAAAAAAACATCTTAATTTATATGTTGTACTAAAATAAATGGTAAAGTGGGAAAATGGTAAATGCTAATTAAATATAATTATAAAAATGTATTGTCCTCTCACAACTATAATAACATTTATTAAAATTAAGAGGTAATTAAGTTTATGTACTTCATAAAATAAAAATAACTCAAGTTATTAGTATTTCACATAATATCTGTTACTTAATCACAAAGTACTTTGTAATGTGATGTGTAATTTTGCACTGTATTAAAGGGCTGGCAAGTATTTTATGATGAATATATATCTGACTTCATAATCCATAGGCCTTTAGAATCAGAATCTATAGGTCTTTAGCCTGTGACAAAAATCTGACAAAAGACTACAAAAATCAGTGAAAGCTTGTGTGCAATGTTGACCTACACAGTACACACTTGTATAGGTACACAATGTATAACACACAGTAGTTACAAGTATGTATGTACAAGATACGTACAGTACTCAAAACAGTACTCAATATGCTTTGTTGCCTACTTGCAATTAAGCACACACATTGTACACATGCGCACGCACACACACACACACACACGCACACATAACATGTAGGCAAAAGCAGTCTTCATTCTCTGGTGATAATTAAAAGTCAATTTCTCTCTGTTCATGGATAGCCTAAGCCAGGAAAGCAAAGTGAACTTTTCTGTTACCATAGAAACCAGATCCCGGGTTTATTCTTTTAAAGTAATGATCCTCAGACACAAGGGGAGACATATGAAAATAGGATATGATATGATGTTTTTTGATGTCTTCAAAATGTCAGAGTCCTGGCAAAGGCTCATATCTTGGATCAACACGAGGAAGCTTTACTCGATTTCTGCTGGAGAACATGTTGTATCATTACAGTAACAGGACAGTGGAACTCGTAGTTGTGGATAGCGTGACACGATACCGAGGAAACATGAGTCATGAGTCTATGCGGGCTGTGTGCAGTGGGGCTAATTCAAACTCTTTCAGAGCCAAGCAGGCGCTGATTGCTGCTGTGCTCTTCTCCCTAGCGCAATGGAGCATAATATACATTCTGTACGTAGACACACACACACGCACACACACACACACATGCAAACACGCACACAAATCAAACACAGTCTGTATCTCACAGGAAATCATTGCAGTAATTAACGTCCTATTGTGCTCCCTCATGGCCGCTCTGATTGGCTGAAAGTCATCCTGAGGAGTGGCTCTGCGGAGTTCCCACAGGTATTTTTCCAGAGTGAAATTATCCCAGCACTTGGCAAATACCAGGGGACATCATCAGGCTGTGTTAGTGAGTAAACATTCCTCTTCTCCCCAGTGCCCCTGTCCCAGTGTCTCCAGCCCGCTCAGCCCCAGTCATTTGTCAGCCTAGATTTAGATTTATCAACACATAGGCCTCCTGCGGCTGGAGCTTAATCTGCACTCTCGCCCAAAAGCCCCGAATTTACCGGACGTGCTGCTGGTGTGTTGGGAAGAGGGGGGGGGTTAGTGATGGGAAAGTTGGGTAATGTGGGGGGCGATGGAGGGGGGCGATGGAGGGGGGCGATGGAGGGGGGCGATGGAGGGAGGGAGGGTGGGGGAACAAGACGCAGGAACTAAAATGAGGGACGGACAGAGACGACAAGGAGGGAGGGCGAGAGAGAGAGAGAGAAAATGTCAAGTCAGTGGAGTGTGTGTGTGTGTGTGTGCGTGTGTGAGAGAGAGAGAGAGAGAGAGAGAGAGAGAGAGAGGGAGGGAGGGGTGGCGGTGCCCATGTCTCTGTCTAAGCCGCTATTGAAAGTGGCCGAAGTGGTGTGTGGAGATTTGAGGGTCAGGTTCCAAAGCCAGGTGGGCGAGAGGGAGGACAGAGTGCTAGAAGAGCGATAAGAGGCAGGGGCGGGTGGGGGGTGAAGAGGGGTGGGAGCGGGGAGCCTCTGTGTGTTCTGTCTGTGATAAAAAAGAAAAGGAGGGGATGGCTGATAGAGTGTGTGTGTGTGTGTGTGTGTGTGTGTGTGTTGGGGGGAGGGGAAGGGGGGGTCCCCTGAAGAGAAGAGAAAGAGAAGGGAAAGCGAAGGCAGGTGAATGGAGGAAAAAAAAAATAGGACACAGGGGGGTTGGGGTGGTGTTTGGAAGATTAGCAAGGGGCATTGGTTGGAGGAAATAGCTAGATGAATGCCCGGAAAGAGAAGGCATGGACAAAGGCAAGCGGCACAGAGCGAAAGGCAAGATATCTGGACGATAAAGGAGAAGAAGATACAGGAGGTCTCTCTTCAGGAAATCAAGTGGAGAGATGTGAGATGCGTGGCGAAAAGAGATGAAAGAGGAATGCTAAATGAATTCCTTAGATCTGCTATTCTCAAGACAGGGGTGCATGCGTAAACCCAGGGGTACGCGGAAAGCTCCAGAGGGTGTGCGAGAAGATTCTAATTCGTGCATAAAATTATTAGAATTAGATGTGAATAGATTGAGAGAGTCCTGTGGTTATCAAACTGCAAATTAGCGTAATGGTTACTCAGAACTATTTTTTAAATTATGCATGAATGTCGTTTAGTCCAGAATGGCTAGAGTATTCTGTGTGGAAGAGTTTCATTCTTATCGATGCTAGTTAGTTCAGCCATAGGTGAGATATTAAAATTACTTTGATGATTGCTTGATTACTTTCTCCTGTTCGGTTATGAATTCGCAAAACCAGAGCGATAAGAGGGTTCACAAGTTTCAATTGTGTTTTAGCATATGCTTTATTTAAGGGATTTTAACGTACATGCTTTACTTAAAGCAATATTCCACTTAGTTTTAACATGGGGGTTATTTGGCACTTGGCCACCATGAAGATCCGGTCTCCCAAACAGTAACTATCTCTCCTAAGTGGTATCCCTCCACTATGTTTTCTTCTACCAATAAAAATGCTATTTGGCAAAATTATGTTCTAAAATGTTGGACTAACAGTCAGTTGAAAATCACAGTTGGGGGGTCTGTTGTTGAATCTGTTCACCAACGTGTTAAATGTTTTCAGGCTATTTTCGTGGCCTCATTCAAATGAATGGGAAGTAAAAAGCTGAACGCTACGAACTCGTCCAGCTGCATCCGATCTTGGTGAGTAAATTATATTCTGGTTTTCATGGCGGTCAAGTGCTGAATAACCCCCATGTTAAAACTAAGTGGAATATTGCTTTAAGGGAGATTTTTAACCTTTATCTAACATGGGAAGGTTGACTGAGCATGCATCCATGCTCTTTTTCAGCAACATCTCGTTTCACAGTCACACAGTTGCACAAATTCACACCTCGGAGCTTCCCAGTACAACCACAATCTTCTGCTGTCGGCCACAGAGCGGATGGAGTGGAGCATTTGGTGTTTATGCCTTACTCACAAACACCTTGACAGTAATTGTTGGAGGCGAGAGCACTCCTCATTTATATTTCCACCCAAATTTTCCCACCCGGTCTCGTATTCAAACCACTGACCTTTCAGTCACAAGCCTGCTTCTGTAACCTCTCTAACCTCTAAGATATGACGATTGCTTTCTGCTCTCTTCTTTCCCTTCCCGCCCTCTAACACAAACAGCTGCAGTCATTCAGATGCAAGGCTGGTGTCACTAAAACTGAAGTTGAGTAGTATTGTAGTATTGCCAACCCGGAATGTTTATTCATAAAGAAATGCTGTATCATTATATTTCACATTGACTAGGCCTTTCAATAATTATTTTTGATAATAATTATTTCTGGTGGTATTCAGATCTAGTGATATCTCAGTAATTTAAAGTTATTAGAAAGTCATATGAACCTCTTTTAATCCAATTAAAATGGCCTCTGCAAATTCCATAATGCTTTCCACACATCTGGAGAGGTGCAAGCCGTCACGGGGGATACTGTTCCCCATGTACGTTTTGGAAGTGTGGTGCAGTGATGGAGTGGATCGATGATGCATATGACTACATGTCCACATGTAGCACATAGGTTAATAATGGATGTTATGGGTTAGTACGGCCTGGTCTTGGTTAGTGGGCTCTGGTGTTGCCTGCGTTAGTCTGGCCTCAGTTGGTATTCTGGTCAGTGGGTCAGCGCCTGTAGCCAGGCCTCTCTTGGGTCGTTAAAGTGATGTTCCTCGTCAAGTGCTCAAATCACACCATTTAATTGGCCTCCAGCCCCCTGGACATGAGCCAATTACAGCTCTCTCTCTCTCGCTTACGCTGTGTGTGTCTGTCTTCTCAGCAGCAGTCTTTTGCACTCTTGCTCTGCAGCAAGATCCCTTTTCCTCCCCGTCCTTCCCTGCACCACACTCTCCCCTGCACTGCTCTTTTTCTCTCTAAACCTCTTCTCTGTCTCTTCCTTCACGCTGTCATTTTCAGATGATAATCACCAGTATTAACTCTAATGCTCGCTTTCAAAATATTAGCTTGGTCAGAAGCACAAATCTTTTCAGGGGGCAAAGGGCTTCTGCTTTCTCAAGGCAAGCGCAGTGACAACACTTTTTACGAGCATGAGACTCAATGTCACTGAGGAAAAATGGCGTTTGGTTCGGTCTCATTCTGACCATGAAAGGATATTTCACATGAACCCGGTTGCCCGACAGCAGTGGGAGAAGTGGTCCCCAATCCCTCTGGCATAAAAATCAAAGGAGCATAAAAGAAAGGGAGGAGGAAGTGGAGCCTGCAGAGATGATAAGACAGCAGCGACAAAGACACTTTGTAATGGAACAAGACACAGTGGCTTCTGAATGTCTATAGACTTAATTACAGCATATCAGAGTGCAGAGAGGTTAGAGAGGCAAAGGTTGACAACGTGGGTGAGTTGGGGTCTTTATAGGAATTTTATTTCTATTCCCATGGTGCACAGTTTCAGATGGAAGGTTGGAGAGACGGGGTACTTGTTGCTGCGTCATATGTTTGATCCTACAATCGGTCTGTTATTACTGGAAAAATAAGAGAGCGTTTATTTAGTTCATCGTCACATCATCGCATAATCCCCCACAGTGCCTCTCATGGTATAATGGGCCTCTCTCTGCCGCTGCCCCGGACAGAGCACCTATTATGTCATCAAAAAGGGACGATTAGCGGAGGAAAGGGGAGATGAAAGCGAGGGCACCGACTACCTGTTCACAAAAGCCGTAATTTTTACCGGTAATTAAAGGCTTACATTTCCCTGACGGATCATCAGGGGCCACAGAACAAACGGGGAGAAGGAGCGACAGAGAGGAAAAGAAGCAGGATTCTCCTCTGTAAAAAGCTCTCAGGCTTATAATGGTAATTAAGGGCTCGTCTCGGGAGAGGGGACGATATTAGAACAGAAGAGAGGCTGGGGGTGGGGGGGTGCAGGAGGTGGGCCTCCCCCACTCTTTCATGTTCATTGCCCTTACTCATTCCTCCCCCTATTCTGCCAAAATCCCCCAATCCACTCTCTCACTGTACTCCTCACACTGTACCCCCTCCATTTCCCCCACCTCCCACCGACCTGCACTTCTCCGCAATGCAGAGTAAAGAGTAATCAGTTGAGTTCAGTCTGTCTTCATTGTTCCACATCAACTCGCCGCTATGCCGTGAACAAAAACCACATCAACACATAGGGGTTATTTGTTGGTATTGCTGTCTGTTTTTTAATAGTTACTTAATGAAAAACTACTGAAAATTAATTTCCTACTAACCATCCAAACTGGTAGTGTGTTCCTAGAATTTTGCTCTGGCCATTCTACTAAGAGACTGTGTAGCTATTGGATTGCCTCCAATTAGAGCCCATTTTGATTGCCGGTGCTGCTGGCACAAATCCAGCAGGGTCCTAATGTGGTACAGTACCTGTCTTTGTTTTCTGTCCTGACGGAGCCTGCAGAGCTGCTCCTACCCAGCACAGTAGGGGTTGTCATGGTAACCTGCAGCCGGCTAAAGAAAGGGACTGTTGACGGATGGTTTTGGACTTTCTGGGCTCAACACCACACCCCTGATACAACCAAATACAGAAAACACGCTGTTATATTACATTCGCAACCGATAAACACACCCGGTTTTGGTTCCCTGGAGACGGCCCCTGCACTGAGCGATGAGCCAGGAAGACCAAGCAGGATCAGATATTTTTAGAGATGGGGACTGGAATGAGAATTTCAAGAAATCTCAAGTGCATGTTGTAGATGCTGACTAGCTGTCCTTCTGTTACTCCACTGTCATTTCTCCACGCTCAATTTTTTTAATCCCGCCTCTTCACTTCTATTCTTCCTCCTCTCCGCGCATCTTTCTCTTGCCCTTCCCCAGAGGGTGTGTGTAGTGTGAAAATGTGTCATTCTGTGATTGTGGGGTGAATCTGAGGCAGCATGTGCATGCTGGCATAGGGGAAGTGTATGTATTATCTTATGTAACATGCACTAGAGACTCTCTCCACTGTCACTTCCCATGGTGATCCATCCATTTTTAACTGCACAGATGGATGTACCTCCTACCTCAATGCTACCTTCAACACACACACACACACACACACACACACAGCATATACATGCACATGCACTCCATTATTTATTGAAAGGAACCTCAAATACACCACATAGCAACAGTCACATTGAAAAATGTTTGAAATATGTTTTTAATTTTGTTGTTCAGAGCCACAGAAGTTGAGTCTTTTTATTGCTTATCTTTTCCCCTCTCCTATCTCTCCTGTGTGGAAGAGAAGAATTACACAGTAACATGTGCACTTTTTCGTGCTTGTTTCACACCTTGTGGGGGAAGAATCGTGATTGACAGGGCTTGTATCAGAGTCTCCTACAGAGATCTCCACAGGACACCTTCACACACTCACACTGTTTTACAATCTCGCTCTCTCTCTCTCTCATACACACGCACACACAAGTTCTTTCTGCTCTGCCTCTGAAATCTTCTGCCTGTATGGCTTGTAAAAAAAATTCAAAGCCCAAAATACCTAAACTATACATTCAGATATAAGCCTCTTACCAAAGCTAGACTGATATGTAGAATATTGCTGTTGTCATGTGAAAGCCTTGTAACTCCAATTTTGGTGATTTTCGTGCTTTCACTTCAGTTGAAGGATTACATGGCCTTCTGTGGGTTGAGAAAATTCTACCATCCTTGGGTTTTAAATCCCTTTCAAACCCTGCTGGATAAATTCAAAAATGCATGGTGGTAAAGCTAAAAACAAGGCAGCTTTTCTTAGCTCCTGAAAACCTTTTGGAGATACAAGGTGTCATAGGCGTAATCGGCGGGGGGGGGAGCATTGTGGAGCATTACAGATCCACAATACAATGCTAGTGGTCTTTAAACAAGAGAATGTAATATGTGTGCAGTCATGCACGTTTCATGTAGGATAGTTGGTTGTGTTGATCTTTACTCCATTGTTAAGATTTATGTAGTTACCCTTTTTTCCAAGTAGACACATTACACTGTAAAAGAAAAAATATATAACTAATAGAGAAAAGGATGGTATTAAAAAACTGTTTTGTTTTCAAAACTTAGGCCAATAGTTTGTCACTTAGCATTTTCCTCTTTTGGTGAAGGTGATTTATCTTTTATTGTATTCAAGAAAGCTCAACAGTGATGCCAAAGTCTGTAGAACTGCAGGAGATGCATTTAAAATGAGTAAAATTAGTAAAAAAGGCCCCCAGCCCCCTGACCTTCAGTTGGTCCCCCCCAATGTTTTAGACACAGTTACGCCACTGCAAGGTGTTCACCCAACAGCGACAATATGTTATGCTGGTATAGGTTGCACCATTCCGAGTTCCCAATAAAACCTCAACCAAATCTTTACTAGGAGGAATGCTACCTGGCCACCATAAAATGGGCATAGAGAGGAGCTGTAGCATCAAGTGATAATCAATGATAAAGAGGAAATTACAATGTTTGAGTTGTATTCTTCATACTGAAGAGCAGGGTGTGTCGTTAAACATCAAACACACTCTGACTATGACTTATTCAAAAAGTATTCCAGATTGTTGCTTATTCCACAAATAAAACATGGCTGTGCCTGTCACACACACACACACATACACACACAAAAAAGCACAAATCTAAACTCTGCTCCAAACAGTGGCATGTGGAAGACATAGAGCTTATCTATTGGCTGCTAACAAAGACAGAAATTTGACATGCATGTGTGTGTCTGCCTGTTGGTTCATCATCGTGTTTGTATGCACGTTGTTTTATTATCTTCCTGCCTGTCTGTTCATTCATCTGCCATTCTGTCTGTGTATCTGTCTGTCAATCTCTCTGTGTGCTGGGTGCATCTGTGCTGAATTTGGACAGCGTTCTGCAGAGTGTTTTCTGTGTTTTCCTCTCCTCTGGTTTGGAAAGCATTCTTCCTCTGTCTACATCTGAGTGCCAGCTCCGTGAAGCCTAATTATCCCAAATACTGTGAATTCAGCTAAACATGCACAAAGCACTGAGGCAGAGATATTTCATGACCCTCTGTAGCACACTTCATTTTACAAACTCTCTACCCCTTTTCACCATTTTCGGTCACTCGCTCACTCACTCATACTGGAACACGAATACAGATTGACCCATCACCTCCACAGCATGCCCAATAGTAATTAAGTTAGAGAGTTATCCTTTCCAGTTTCACTGTCCTCTACCAAGGACTCATCAGGACTTTGTGGCGGACCCGAGCAGTAAACACCGCCAATGGCAGTCTGTGGGAAATGGAAGGATTCTCAAAGGAGCGTGGCTGAAATAAAAGAAAGGATGGCTCTAAAGTCTCTCTTCCATCAGGCGCCGTGACCAACTCTCAGCCAGGGGGGAGGATGTCAATCATTCAGAAGATTACATGGATTTGTTCCACACCCACACATGCGTGCGAGCAGATACAACACACACACAGACACACATGTACGCACATATAAAGACACACACACACACACACACACACACACACACTCATGCAAACACTTAATCATGCTCTTATGTTGCACAAGGCACACACTCAAGCAGCAGAGAACATTTTTCATGCCATTAAATCTTGCCAAATGCTGTAATGGCACATTTATTTGTGAACTTCAAAAAAGGGCTACAGTGGTAGATTTGATTTTTTTTTTTGGGAGATTTCACCACAAGAACAGAAGCATATTAATCTACTCAGGGTGAGGAGAGGCTGTATCCAATCTAAAGGAATACAGCAACCCATGATCGCTGGCATCCTGTAAAATCTTATTGTGCTTAGGCCTGTTTTCTTTGGGCAATAGCCATCGCAGTGTTTTTACAGGCATGTTGTGTCAACATTTGTAGAGATAATGATATGCTCTCTATTGTGAGTACAGCTGCTCGGTTCAGGTTATCCCATAAAGGAGCTGTGAAGCTGGTCTGTGGAAACGGCTTAGTCTAACGATAGGCTACTGGTTTTAGTTGATGGAACATTGCAGATCTTGTGTTGTGTTTTCTTGTTTGTCCGCGGTGTGCGTTTTAAAGCCTCCCAGCAGCCCAAGGTCATAATTTAACTTTGCTTTTTTTGTTTTCTTCTCTCCCTCTGATAGCTTTGCCTGTAATTTATTGTATTGTTCTAATGAAATGGACTGGTAGGCCTTTAAGTGCCCAGGTTTTAAGACATGTGCGTATTTCTTCTGTTAAGAAGCCCAAGGTTATCAAGGTTTCAACTACCCCCACCCCACATCCCCCACCCCCCACGCGCACACACACACACACACACACACACACACACAACATAAAGACTGTTTACCTCTGTACCTCTGTGTGCATGTGTATTGTGTTGTGTGCCAGTATTTAGAGTCTGCCTTCTCTAAGGTATGTGTGTCCATGTGCAAGAAAGTTACCAGCTGGCTGATTTAAACATAATTAAGTAAATAATAATTCACTCTCAAGATGAATTAAAATTAAGACAAAGGCTATTCTTGTGAGTTACCAAGGGTTACAAACTACTCTGAGAATAACCACGTTACTATGCGATTTGACAGCAGGAGAGAACAGAGGGTTTTAAAGCACTGCCCCTTTTCTGTAACTTGATAGTGTGGGAGTTATTCACCTCATTGTTCCAATCCCAGCTAATAGCCCTCCTACCATCTGTTCCAACTTCAACCAGCTTGTTATCATCTTAGTTTTCTGGCTCACAAGCTAACGACAGAGTTATGCCATGTCTTATATGAAAAGGTCTTCTCTCCATGCCTGGCTAACATTAGTAAATCTTTTTCAACAGGTTTGCAAATGCAGTCCGTTAATTGCTGTTCATGTAAAACTGCCGGAGCAGAGTGGTAGTTCCATGGTCTACATGTAAGACCAGGGCTCTCAGTGAGGAGGAGCATAGGTGTTATTCAGATGGTCTGAAGAGGTGTCGACTTTTGATTCAGATTTAGGTTTTGGTTCACCTGTAGTCTAAAATATACTAGAACAGTGGTTCTCAGCGTGGGGTCCGGGGACCACCAGGGGTCCTTCAGGGGGTGCCCAGCAAATTGATGAATTGTTAAACTTCAGCATTATTTAATTTACAAGAAGTTAACACCGTTAGAGAATGTGGAAGAATTACTATTTTGATCATAGTTTCACTGTTATCCCTCTACCTACAATACAGATAGTCATGGAATTCTGGACAAAATCATATCTAACAATAAAAATATTCACAGATTTGTGTCTGAGAGACAAAATCTCACCGTAAATTAGCGGCCCTTGATATGAAAAAGGTTGAGAATGACTGTGCTAGATTTAAAGGTAGAGCTCTGGTGAGAGGTGGAAGTAGATCTATATAACTAGAGGAAAGGCTAGCATGTAAGCAGGGTAGAATCAAAGTGGTGGTGGTGATGTTGACAATGATGGTGGTGCTGTGAGTGATAATGAAATGGTGGTGACAGAAGTGGTGTGAATTGTAATGGTAGAGGTGTTGGTGGTTGTTGTAATTGGTGGTGACGGTGGTGACAGTGTTGACAGTGATGTTGGTAATGGTGGAAGCAGTAGTAGAGGCGGTGGCGACGGTGACTGGATCCACAGGACCTGGCCAGCCTTGGGCCCCACCGTCCTGCCTGTCTTCTGCACCGGGGAAATGTGAGAGCTTTTGGGAGAGTGCTGCACTTGGATTAGAATGAGATAGCAGGAGGCCATCAACAATTTCCTGTGATTCCCAGGGAGCTCAGTTGAGACTTCCTCTCCAAGCAGGGGCGGCCGGCAGCATGAAATTCCCAGATTGAAACTGATCTCTGGGATAAACTAGCAGCATGGGGGAGGTTGATAAACCAGAAAAAAAGGGGGAAGCTGCTTCTGTCTCACACACACAAATACTCTCTGTCACACACACACACACACACGTACACGGCCCCTTTTATTTTCTTACTTATTTTAGTTATTAGTTTGTTCTCCGTAATAATTAATAATAGCAATTGTAATATTGGCACAGTAAGTTCATTTTGCATCTTTGCTCTACAGATCATTATTTAATTCATAATTGACAGATACTGTATAAGGTTCTACAGCAAAACGTGTGTGTGTGTGTCTATGTGCGATCACAGGAGCCTCCTGTTTTGTAGGTACAGCGTGTAGCCTTTGTAGAGCCTGGATGTGCACAAATACCAAGCTGAGAGTGGCTGTTGAACTTTGGAAATGTCAGCCACTGCTCCTCACAGACGGTGCTATCAGTTCATCCCTTGGTGTCCTCCCACCCTCCTTGCATGTGCGTCTTAAAACTTCCTCTGTGCTGAGGGTGACCTACCTAAATCTTTTGAAGTTGCGTCCGGGTTGCGGGGAGGATGCATGTCCCAAGTTCAAGCGCAAACAGAATTGCAAAAGTAACCCTGTCAGCTGTGTTCTGGAGACTCCCTTACATGTGTGCCACTGGTCAAGGTCAGGGCATTTGAGAATAAGGTGCAGGTGCAGGTGCAGGTACAGAGAACATTGCATCCTAGAATCCCTTTATTAAAGCGGTTTCCTCCCATTCTCCGCACTGGGCTGCAGGGAGCTGTCCACGGTGCTGTAACATGCCAAGCAGCCATACAGCAGGATTAATGAATCCGTCCCCAATACCAGTGCAGTTAACTCACACTCTTCCTCATAATCCCTGCTGTGAAACTGGAAAAAAAAGCCTCTCCCTCATCCCCACCCCCATTATGCCTCTATCCCAGTACAAACTCACATGCCCAGGAGCCAGACACAACACTAGCTCTCCAGAGAGGAGTCTCCTCCACTATGCTGTATATGTAGTGTATGATATGCCTCTGTCATCACCGTGTTGTTTACATGTTGTTGTGCGGTTCACTGTGAGGCAACAGCATGTGATTGCTGCACCGCAGGCCTTCCGAGAATGCCACTTCAGAGGAATGCAAAATAAACATGTGTATAGTATATGCCGAGAGTGTGCTGTCTTCATGCATACTATTACTGGAGCTACTTTGCAGTGGACTCACATGGGAGGTGAGAGGGGCCTCTTTATGCCATCTCTAATTGGCTCACACCAGTGCAAATGTGGTGAAGTCATGTAACATAAGATTTATATTATTCCTATCTCTAGCCCATCAATGACTTTGAATTCATAACATGTCTTGAATAGCAAAATAACACTTCGCTCTTATTAACCTAAATGGCACCGCTCCTTTTTATTACTGTGTGAAATATCACTATTTTACTGTTACTGAACACTAGCCTTTGCTGTTGAACCAAACAGATAATGTCAATTCACTGAACAAAGACCCCATTGGCTCTTCAGTGGCCATTACCTGAAAAGATGATGTGAGCTTCTTCTCCCACATATCAACTCTCAGCAAACTGCTGTTGTTGACTCCTGACCTTCCTTCATACCCAGCCACAGTTCTGAGGAAAATAATGTCATTGTGAGCCTCCTCTCGCTTCCCCTCACCTTCTTCTCTCTCATGGATACCTGATCTCCAGGGGAGTTTTAGGAAGCTCTTGGGTGCCCCCCTGTGTTCATTGCTGTTTATTTGCTTTCGGAGCAGCATGTATGCTTTGTTTTGTGTGCTAGTGACATGGGAAAATCAAAACGTGTTTCCCAGGTCTCCCTCCTCCACTCTATGTAGGCGTGAAAGGCCTTTTAGCATGCTGCCTGCTTCAATCACTGCTGTTTCTTCCCCTCGGTCTGGTGAGGGTGCATAGGGCAAGGAAAAGCTTCCCACTTAAAAATACCCTTTGACATGCACTACAGTATTTTCCTAGATTGTGTATGTGTGTGTGCGTGTGTGTGTGTGTGTGTGTGTGTGTGTGTGTGTGTGTGTGTGCACATGTATGCAAGCATGCGTGTGTGCAAGCTTGTGTGTGATGCACAAAATACAAAGAATTGTAAATGCACATCACTACTTGTCACCAACTAAATGATTTGAAGTGTTTCTGTTGATGTCCCAAGGCACTGATATGATATAATACCACAGTTTTTCAGGCGTGCGCTTGGAACGCATAAACCCTTTACAAGCCAGCTGAACTATTGAGAATGACAGCATGTCGTTTGCTGTCTTTGCAGGAAGTGCTTTGAACCTGACGTGCCGGGCGTTTTTTGGCTACAGCGGCGACGTCAGCCCACTCATCTACTGGATGAAGGGGGAGAAGTTCATCGAGGACCTGGATGAAGAGAGAGTCCAGGAGAGCGACATCAAGTAAGTAACAGATGTAATGGATTTAGTTGCAGATGAGAGTTTGAATTATCATGCACAGTTTTACAAACATTAGGTTTAGACCAGTGTTGTTAGGTTACTGTATACTTTATAAAGGCCATTAAAATGATGAAAAATGTTCGTGTCCACTAAGTGATGGCACTGCAAGAACCAATAGGGCCTCATTCCTACTGTGATGCAGTGCTCTCAGTTGTGGGCTTTGATGAACCATTCTCCAAACTGTCATGGCTGCCAGGTCCAGGATTCTGTTGCTCTAAACACCAGCCATCTTTTATCGCTCCTCTCTAACATACCATCTATCTACTGCATCAAACACACCTGATTTGTTGGTTTGTCCTCATTGCCACACTCATTCTAAAACCAATGTAAACAAGCCCATGTCCAGTTTTCTCTCTGTGTAGTTTGAAAATGTCTCTTTCCTAACCTTTTGTGCCAGGAATGGATGTACTCACTTTTGCTAAGCTCTCCCCTTATATTGTCCCCTCTACAACTGCTGTACATAAAATCATTTTCTGTGGCTCTCCGGTGAAACACATTTCAACAAGGCCATTTCTGTGTCTTGCTCTCCCACACCGCCTCTCTTCAGTGTAACATAGTAAAGTGGGTCCAGCAAGTCTCCCTCTCAGGGCTCTAAGGCATTTAAAACAAGTCCATTTCCATGTCTCTCCCTCCCTATGGTGTAACACATTTAAACAAGTCCATTCCCTGGTCCATGTGCATGTTTCCCATTAGGGGCCAGGCGCTGTTTGGAGAGACTGCAGCTCTGGGGAGACAGCCCTGTCAGATGGTTAACAACCACCATTTTTCACACCGCCGCCACTATCGCTATCACCCTCGCTGCAACCACCTATAGCAGCATGCAGATGGGCCACGGGGAGCTGGGGAGGAGGGGCAGGGCGATGGGAGAGAGGAGACGGAGGAGGGATAGGGGAAAGGAGAGATAGCTGAAACAGGGGAGCGAGGGCAGACGGGGGGAAGTGGAAAGATATGGCAGAAGGAATAAGAGATACGGAGGAAGTCACTGAGGAGGAAAGTAAAGAAGACGCATCTGTGATACTGAGTTTGCACGTCCATTGATATGAACATGCCACAGAAACAAATCTCATTTTCACCACTGCTCTCCTCTCTTTCTCTCTCTCTTTCTGTCTCTCCTCCTCCATCACTCCCCTACTCTAGGATTCCCCCACTCATCAGCTGAGGGGTCATCTGTTCAATAATTCATACCGATATTTCATGCAGCGGATCAATAATATATTTGATCATGCATTCTTTATTCTGGATGCCGTTAGCCTAGGCCCGCTCTGATCCAGCCAATGCCTTGGTTTTACTCCCATGAAGACAGCCGGAGAAAGGGATTGGACAAAGAGGGGGAGCAGTGGAAAGATAAAGAGAGGGGAGACTAAACATGAACAAATCTCTGCTTGCCCCGCAGCCAAGCTATCTCCCATTTAGATGATACAGTGGACATGGATACATTTCTAAGGTTTACCTCTCTTCTTCAGGCCGGCACCCACACACTTTTAGATTGCCTGCTTTATTACTAATGCATCAGCAGCCAAACTTGAGCCTAGCGAAGAGCACTCATACCTTGAGCTCAGAATTTCTGCAGGCGTCTATTTACCCAACTCTCAGCCTATTGATTTGGAGGAGTTCATTTCTATGGTAACAGGGGCCCATAAATTCTCATTTGCGCAGGCCAGGACAAGGCTATTGTTGTTATCATAGCACGGATGACTGGACATTAGCATAGCACACAGAGATTAATAAATTAGCAAAACAAATCTGGCTCAGCATAATAAAGGAGGTGATCAATATTTTATTGACCCAGTTCAGTTGGTGGTTTGTAGGTGTACGTCGAATTGAATGAATAAAAGGAATGAATAAGTTGGAAATTGATCACTAAATGAGCAAACACAGTGGATTTGCTAATGAGGAAGTGAGAGAATATTGAAAAGAAAAAGTGCCTGCAGCCATAGTTTGGGAATACTAGCACAATTTACTCAACAATTTACTGTCGGGTGTCTCTGTATCAATAAAGCAAATCACCCAAAAGGCAAATAGAGGTTTTTACAAAGAGTTTTACAAAGAGTTACATGGAATCCTACTGTAACACTTAGGCTACATCTCCTTCAGATAAGGAGGCTACAATTGATGCAGCTATACCCAGTCTGGGATGGTTCAATCAACTAGTCTCCAGTTGTTATCCACCGAGCTTAGGCTCCTCATCATCTCCAATCGAGGCTCAACAGCGGTCCTTTTCCATCTAGTGGCCGTCAAGTTGTGGCAGCGAGTTGGGTTGGCTGATATTGCGTGATAATGTGAAACGGGAGGCTTCAAAGTGCCCACCACTCCCTGGAGAGACATGAATCATTCCCATGCCTCCTTCTCGCAGCCCCCGCCCCTTCATCTCACAACAAACTCAACTGAAACTACAAATACCATCAGTACTGCCTCAGCCTCTTTACACAAAGCCCATGATACACTTTCAATTACTGATGACAAATCTCCCCAACAAGCTGTCCTTATGTGCAGTTTATTGGCTTGAAGGCGAGAGAAGAGAGATGCCTGAGAGCAGTCATTATCCCCCTACACAGTCAAACACACACACACACACACACACACACACACACACAGACACTTTCCTTTTCTCTCTTCCCACTCTGCTTTCTAAAGCTCACACATAGCCGATATTAACACATAGATGATACATGCGCGCAAACATACACACACACACACACACACACACATGCACACACACAAACAAGACAAAATCTCTTTCTCATTTGCTCTTTGTTTCCTCCAAACTGTCATTTGTGCTGAGGGTGCTGTAAAAGTGGGCTAAGTAGTGTGTGTAAGGTATGAGGGAGCATTATCTCCCCATTCTCCCCTCCATCAGGCTCAACCAGCCCAGCGGGGGACACTCATTTACTTTATGGAATATTACTTTCTCTCCTTCTCCCCGTTACCATGGCAGCCGCTATAAAAAGATTTTCTTCTCGTCGCCATTATTTGATTTCCCCCCCGCACACTCAGAAGAAGAGCCCTTATTGATTTTCATTTCTCATATGTTTGGAGTGCAGAGGAAGAAATTAACATACCGTGAAGTACTTACAGTAGCACACAGGGCTTCACCCAGATATAGTCTTGTTGTACAGAGGCACGCGAACGCACATTTTATCACTAAACCCTAGTGGATTGTAACACGATGCGTTCTGTGATTGCTGCACCCTGGACCACATCTTTTAAAGCCCGATCATAAAAGACTCACACACACACACTGCTTGCCATCCCATTCACCTGCAGTGAAATTCCTGTACATTAATGCAGAAGACTAGCTGAAACGGAGCATCTTTGCATTGGGATCTCATCTATGTAGCATTCCAACACTGATGCTGAAGTGCAGCATTGCTGAGTGTTTTTTTTTTTCTTCTTTTGTCTTGCAGGGTTGTCAAGGAGCATCTTGGCGAGCAGGAAGTGGCCATTTCCTTGACGATCGACTCAGTGGAGGAGGGGGACCTGGGAAATTATTCCTGTTATGTGGAGAACGGCAACGGGCGTCGCCAAGCCACCATCCAGCTCTTCAGACGGGGTAAGGGCTCTTTAACGTAGCCCCACCGCAGCCGCTTAAAGAACCTCGGGGCTTAGAGTGCACACACTACAAACACTTCCATTTCATAAAAGGCGCTTCAGACTTGGGGAATATCCTTTAAACTGGGTAAAGAAGACTTAATGCAGGTGTGCCCCATATACTCCCCTCCATAAGACCTCTTCCTCATAAAACCTCTTCACTCAGGAGGCTGAAAACACATACAGCACTCTCCTCAGCAGCACAGATTTATTCTTCCTTTCTGATCCTTTTTTTCTCTCTACCTCCACCCCTCTTCAAGCCGTCCTTGTGTATGGTGTTTACCACCATAGCAATCTGTGTTTATGCTCCATTTGGTTATGTTGTTTTGTTGTTTCTTTCTACATGCGCCCCAGAAGCTGCATAGCTATTTTGGCTCTCTAGCATGACTTGTCTGAGGCGCTCTTCATGCAGTGGTTGTCACTTAGCAAAGAGAGGTAATTTGATGGCTGTTTAAACAGCAAATTGGTCCTCGCCTTTTCCCAACAGGCCAGTAAGTTTGGCATACATTTACATAGTAAGTCTCTATCTGTCTCTCTCCCCACTTTTAACTCTGTCTCTGTGAGCGCCTTTTGTAGACAGCCCAGTTCTGTTTGAGTTGTCTTTGTAGACTTTCCAGTTCTATTTTATTCTCTCTGTGGAAGCAGCATTTCCGAGGAGAGGGACACCAACTCACTGTGATTAAGAAAGATTTCCAATCATTTTAGTTCTCACTCTCATTATTAGGGGTTCAAGCCTGTAGAAGAAGAGGATTCCTCTTCTTCTTTTTCTTCTTTCTGCCCTAAAACAATCTGTACCTCAGAGACTCTAAGTCCTAGAGCAACCAAATTTGGTGGATAGGTTTCAAATCTCCCACACTACGCAGGCAACAAAAATGGCACTGATTGGCCAGATGATGATGCTATAACAAGCAACTTCACGTTGTGGCCAATAACTTAAACTGTAAAGCCTAGAATTTAAAAAAATGCTCAACACAAATCCATTGCACATATTGGTTTTCATTTTAGTCGTGAGCCTATTTTTCACTATTACTATTACTAAACAAAATTTTGCACATAGCATATATAGACTTCTAAGATTATGGCTATTATGCAGAGTTTTGAAAATCCAAACCGTTTGGCCGTGCTGCACAAATTAAGTTGATGGTGAACATGCACAAACAGTGAAGCATAATTCCTAAACGTTATTTTTTTTTAAATTTATTTATCCTACAAAGTTCCCTTAATTGCCACCAAATTTTACACACAGCATATTTCAACTGCTACCTGCTTGCAATGTGCCCCAAAGTGCGTCAGACCACATTTGGTCATGCTGAATAGCACCACCATCAGGGCAAATTGGCAATTTTGGCAATATGTCAGGCAACATGTCACCTGCAGTTGCAGGACTGTTACAAAAATGTTCTATTGTTGAGATGTAGAACTTTTCCATAATGATGAATAAAGCTTATATTCTCACTGTCAAATCATTTGCCCCATAGGCTTGGACCCCACTAATGGCTGCTTGCAGATATATTTCTAATGTTTATTTCATGTTTCCCCTCCCAGAATGCAGCTCTCATAATCCCTACTTTAGGGCTGTGAATGTCTCTGTAGGCTGCCTTTCCTCCTACCTAAGAAGAAAGAGAGAAATGGAAGGGGGGGGGGGGGGGGGGGTAAAGTAGTGTCAGTGAAACGAAGACGACTTGGAGAGAGAGGATGAATGCTGTTGATCTGTTAAAAGCTATAGAGAGAT
This sequence comes from Centroberyx gerrardi, assembly GCF_048128805.1. Lineage (NCBI taxonomy): Eukaryota > Metazoa > Chordata > Actinopteri > Beryciformes > Berycidae > Centroberyx > Centroberyx gerrardi. The sequence continues at coordinate 19,564,805 of NC_136006.1, read as the reverse complement.
GGAGAGGCCCGGAAATAACATATAAAAGGGGCAGAACAACAGCGGGTGCCTTTCAGCGTAATTAGTAAGTTGCTGAAATAGAGTGTTAGTTGATGTATATGAGAAACATTTAGGCTAATGTGCAGGCTGTATTCAGGGATTCAGTGGGGGCAAAGCAGCAAATGAAATAACATCTTTCCTTTTTGTTTTTCAAGTTATTTAGTCTAATACTGAGTCATGAAAGCTGAAAAAAATTGCCTATGGGATGAGCTAATTTCACTTCTTTCCAATGCAGTTTTACCTTTTTTCTTCAAACAAGTGACATTATCTCTGCTACTAAGAAAGAAAATTCTTGAAATAAGCTGGTTTGCATTGGAAACAAGTGAAATTATCTCGCCCCATTGGCAGAATATTGTACTTGTTTCAATAAAAATAAGATTTTAAGACTCCATACTATGCTGAATGACTTGTATAGAGATATTTGCTGTGTATATAATCTGTGATAGTACAGAGGGTGCATTGTGGTTGCCATGGCAGCCATGGGGTGTTCCTGTGCGTGGTGACAGAGATATAAGGTGCGCCTGCTCTAGCTGAGGCAGCCAGGTAAATGCTGCTTTAATACACAACATAACTCATCCCTCCCCAAGCTGGGTCTCTGTGGAGCGGGAGAGGAGGCGGAGAGGAGAGGATAGAGAAGAGAAATGAATTGAGAGAGAGAGAGAAGGGGAGGAAGAGCAAGAGAGCTAAAAGGGTCAGCAAAGAGAAAGGGAGCGGTGTGATGGAGAGGGGAGTTAGAGAGATGAGTAAATTGAAGCCTCTCGTTTTGAAAATGCCTCCATCCATGTCCAAAACTGTCAGAGGTTCCACTATGGAAGACAGCCAATGTGCAGAGCCGTGTTGTTGCCGCGCTGCTCCCAGACAATGAACCCAATTTCTCATCATCTTTTTTTCCCTGTGTCTCCCTCTACTGCGCCCTCTCATTTTTCCCAAACTCATTATGAACCTTGTGTCTCTTACCCCCCTGGAGATTGATACTGCTTGGCCCTGAGCTGAGCACTGAAACCTTGGATGATTGTCCAGCCTTTATAGTAAATGTTAATGTAGCCTATAGTGTCTTGCTCTGTGAGTGTAACAGGAAAGTGGTCAAGGGGGGGGAAAGAAAACCTATGAGTCAAACCTGGTGCAGTGACCGCTACCAGAAATTATCGTGTCATAATCATGTCTTACCTCTGTGTATTCAGTCGTTTTAAATATATCTCCTGGTGTGTGTGTGTGTGTGTGTGTGTGTGTGTGTGTGTGTGTGTGTGTGTGTGTGTGTGCGTGTGTGTGTGTACCCCCCCTCAGCAGAGCTCATGTACACCGTGGAGCTGGCAGGTGGGCTGGGAGCTATCCTGCTGTTACTCATCTTCCTCATCTCCCTCTACAAATGCTACAAGATTGAGCTGATGCTGTTCTATAGGAGACACTTTGGCAGCGAGGATGTGGATGGAGGTAAGGGCCGCACAAAGCTTCACAAATGAATCTGGTCTCTGACTCAGACTCTTGTCTCTGTTTGCAGCCCTTTCCCCTCTACTGTCTTGTTCTCATGTTGCCCATGTTCTAATGTTAAAATCTGTTTATGTTTCTTATCTAAAATCTTACGTCAAGATGACTGTGTGTGGATGTGCGTATGTGCGTGTCTATATGTATGCCTATGTGCGTATGTGTTTCTGCGTCTGTACATGTGTATGCATGCGTATGCGTGTGTGTGTGGGAGTGTGTGTGTGTGTGTGTGTGTGTGTGTGTGTGTGTGTGTACGTGTGTGTGTTCTGTCAGAGCTTCTATCCATAACAGGCTCTCTGGCAGACACAGATGCCATCTCCAGTCCTATCTCAGTGACAGCAGCCCATTTTCTGTCTCTCTCTCTCTCTCTCTCTCTCTCTCTCTCTCTCTCCTTCTCTCTCTCTCTCTCTCTCTCCCTCTCTCTCTCTCTCTCTCTCTCTCTCTCCCTCTCTCTGCCTATCTCTCCCTCCCTCTCTCTCTCTCTCTCTCTCTCTCTCTCTCTCTCTCTCTCTCTCTCTGTCTCTCTCCCATACGCACAGACACACCGGCGCTCTGGTGTGGGTGTGCACACACACGTGATTGGTGTGTACATTGACGCAATGGCTGCATGGGGAAGAGAGGAGACAGATTTTCAATTTGTTGCCCATTTAAAAAGAGATCAGTCTCAATATGTCATGGAATGATGCCCACCCTCCGCTGTGCAAGGCCAGATAGCGGGACAGGGGGACTGGGAGGCCTCCAAGCTGCCTCCCTGAAGGACAGATAGGAGAGTAAACAGGCTGAAATTGGAGAGCAACTTTTTGTTTTCTCTCTAGAATGCAGTTTGCTTTTGCCTCAGTTTAGGATTTGTCTGTTTGAGACCCAGTATCTTCCCTTTGTTTGCTGTTTTTACGCTCTGTGTTCTGTTCAAAATTTCAGCAGGACTGAGCTCATTTTTTAATCATTGAATTGAATTCCTACAGTATTATGAATTATCTATTATAGACTGTTTTGTTGACTCAAACCTCCACATGATTAAGTCGGACCGTCGGGGGCCATCGATACAAGCTGTTTTTGATTTTCAGAGTTTGCTAGGTGGTTAATTTGCTACGTCGGTCGCTAATTTGAAGGTGTTGTTTGATGTTGGAATCCTGTTGATCGCAGCCCTGGCCTCTCCAGCGCGTTTCAAAGCTGTGTGCGCTCCTCAAAGAGCTTGTGAAAACGCCCGCTTCCCTTCTTGGCTGACCCACATTCCCCAGCCTCAACTGAGCATAATGACTAGGACTCTCTGCACACATGTTGTCACCAGTATTGCTTTTTTTCCCGTTGTCTATTTTCTGCTTTTTCAGTTCTCCCCACTGTCTTCTGGGAAATCATTTTGAGATGGCGGGAGGGGAGTATTGTATGAATCGTGATTTGGGTATTTTTGTATCTACCCCAATTTATTCCTCACGCACGTCTCTGTATATGTGAGTCATACACACTGGATTTAGAAGTAGCGTGAAGTGCTGGCACTACATCTAAGCTTTGGATTGCGCAGTGAGGTGTCGAGGGTCATTGTGTCTTTTGTGCTGCATATTCCTGACTCCACATCCCATGCGTTGGTGCACATTGTTCACCAGCGATTCTTTGCTGTTTCTCTCTGCTGGGTTTCACAGATAATAAAGACTACGATGCGTACCTGTCCTACACCAAAGTGGACCCTGACCAGTGGAGTCAGGAGACCAGGGAGGAGGAACGCTTCGCCCTGGAGATCCTCCCTGATGTCCTGGAGAAACATTACGGCTACAAACTCTTTATCCCAGATCGAGACCTCATTCCCACAGGAAGTAAGCACTGTGTGTGTATATGTGTGTGTGCGTGTGTGTGTGCGTTTGTGTGTGCAAACGTCCACACATGCACCTACTGTATTGGAGTGTGAGGGCATTTTACAGTTGCTTGCATACTATAGTTGCTGCGATGTTTGTCACATTTCTTACACTTGGTCATAGTTTGAGCTGTTTGTTGTGTGTTGTTTGTCTTCAGTGTTGTTTTTCACTGTCACTGTCTTGTGTTTCAACATTTACTGCTCTTAAAGTAAAGTAGATCATGCCCAGATAATGCATAATGCTGTTAAAACCCAAACTTATTGTCTCCTCAAAGCTTTCACAAGTGATGAGTGGGACCCACTGAGTTGAATGGATCATTGTTCCAAATTTCCAAATAGGGGGAGAAGGAAAGCAATATTTGTTTAACTACTGTATGTGATATACACATCATTTTCTTTCTCGTATCCTCTCAAACCCCTCTGGCTGAAAGCGAAATACCTACAAAGTATTCCTCATTGGCTGCTCCCAGTGAAGTGTGTTAACCACAACATGTGCTAAAGATATGGGAATACTATATATGTAATGGGGAGCTGATATATTGAACACATTTTCTAATCCTCCCTAGTTTTCATCCATGCATTAATAAATGCATGAAAATTCTGTCTGAACGTATTCTCATGCGTGCTAACTCTGCTTAGTAGTCTGTCTGTGCCAGTGGTACAGAGTGCGCTCTAGTTAGTAGTGATGCTGTATGTTTGTAGGCTTCATGTGGAACAGATAAAACGCAAACACATCCTAGTTGGTCCAGACAGAATTAAACATCAGTGTGAAATGTGTGAAGCCTCTGAGCCCTGCTGGATGAGCGGCCTCCTTCCTTTAATCAAGAAAATTGCAGCATCAATGCCATCCGAAATCATTCTGGACTGATTTCTAATCAGGGAAACATGATGTGTGTGAAAAAAAAAAGATGAGTAAGGGAAGACAGGGCCATGTTTACGACTGTGTTGAACATGTTGCTGTGTGTGTGCTGTGTTCTTCCTGTGACCTGAGTTTGAATGTTAAAATGTTTATGTTTAGGTCTCACCAATGAGCATTACCAGGATGACACAAGACTCCTTGGAGGTACTCTCCCTCAGTCTTTTCTCTTGTATCAGCTGCCGTCATTCACTTGCTCCCAGGAAGCAGCAGAGAGGTTTAGAGTGGCGCTGTTGTGTGATCTGAAACATCAGGCCTGGTTCAGTAGACACCGACTGAGCTTAATCCTATAGACTGTGCAGCTTTATCAATCATCATCTTCCATCTACAGCCATTTGTAGTGCAGCGCTAAGCTTAATTTGTGTCTGTGAGTCTGTCCTCCGGTGTATTGATTTCAATACAGAATCTTTACACTGCACATGCACACAGCAGACACACACACGCTCATATTCAAATGCAAACACACGCACACACCATGCATTTGTATGCATCTGCACACATACATACGTGGATTCATACACACTACAAACTGCAGACTATAGTGTTTGTAATAAGGCCTTCAAGGTAGATAGCAATGACCTTAGAACTGTGTACATGTTTCGCCAAGTGTGTGTCCCAGTGCCACCTGTCATCGTCTTGTGTTTTATGTCTGATATGTCCATCCATCATTGTTGAGTGTTATGCCGTTTCTCATAAAATTACAACAAAATGTCTTCAGCTCAGAACATACATGGATCACTGAACTATTACACAACTCTTAAGTCTCCTTTCATTTTTGTTTCTTTTCTTTCTTTACCTCTTGTATTCTCCAGCCTACATAGAGGACGTGGCGCGCTGCGTAGACCAGAGCAAACGCCTCATTATCGTTATGACACCCAACTACGTGGTGCGGCGGGGCTGGAGCATCTTTGAGTTGGAGACGCGGCTGCGCAACATGCTGGTGACCGGCGAGATCAAGGTCATCCTGATCGAGTGCGCCGAGCTGCGCGGCATCATGAACTACCAGGAAGTGGAGGCTCTCAAGCATACCATTAAAACCCTCACTGTCATCAAGTGGCGCGGCCCCAAGAGCAACAAGCTCAGCTCCAAGTTCTGGAAGCAGCTGCAGTACGAGATGCCCTTCAGGCGCACAGAGCCCATGCTCAGCCACGAGCCGGCGCTGGACGTCAGCGAGCAGGGCCCCTTCGGAGAGCTGCAGACCGTCTCGGCCATCTCCATGGCGGCGGCCACCTCCACCGCCATGGCCACCGCCCACCCGGAGCTGCGCTCCACCTTCCACAACACCTACCACACCACCATGAGGCAGAAACACTACTACCGCAGCTACGAGTACGACATCCCCCCGGGAGGGACCCTGCCGCCTCTCTCCTCTCTGGGCAACCAGCACACCTACTGCAACATCCCACTGACACTGCTGAATGGACAGAGGCCGCCGGGGAAGAGCCGCGAGCACAGCCTGGAGGAGGCACACGCGAACAACGCCATGCTGCCTCTGCTGCCGAGGGAGACCAGCATCTCCAGTGTCATCTGGTAATGAGGAGAGACTGACCGTCAGCTGAAGGAAGATCAGGCAGGGTCAGACGAGGTTAGGCTGGGCTCAGTCTGTAGCTCTTAGGAACACACTTCATGGTCACGGGGCTCGCTGCGATTATGGCGGGAAGAGGTTTGGATTAATTTGGTTCGGAGTGAACCCTTGTTGACTGGCAGCGAGGGATGGAGACGGGGTTTTGGACACTGGTTCCCTTGTTTTGTCAAGGGGACAACTCCTCTGTTACAGGGGACGTTTTGTACGTGGAACTACAGGAGATTTACGATCAAACTGACAACACACTGTTTCATCAACCACCGAGAGACGGACTCACAAGAACTCAACAAGAAAATAAAAGAACCCACACACTATGGCATTTGTGCACATGCACACACACACACACACACACACACACACACACACACAATCGTGCATACATACAAACTAAAGGAAAACAGGGTCTTGTACATATATTTCAAATTTATTTGTAGCATCAGTGTCTTCCTGTTGTTTTTTTTTTGTTTGTTTTTTTATTCAATCATGTTTGTTGCCTTCTCTACTGTAGGACTTTGCTTTAACTTGTCACACAGAGTTGTATATTTTTATTGTTTTCTCTTTTTTATTTGTTTTTATCTTTATTTCAATGCGCTTACTTGGGACGCCAGTATGTCATGTACCTGCGCTGTTGTGTTTTTTTTAATCTTGACTTTGTGTAGTTTAAGAGAACGTTTTTTAACACTTTTGGAATTGCCTGGACATTTCAGGAGCTTTGAGGAGCTGAAACTTCTTTTTGTTTACCTGTATAAGGTGTATCTAGTTTAAAAGAAAACACTCTTTAAAAAATCATAGAATATGCAAAAAGAAGGAGGAGCTGGCAACAATATACCGTCCTGTGGGACCGAGGAGGAGGAGTGGTTGGGGGGCAGCGCTAGTCCTCTCCAAGCAGAAAGACAGACTGACTGACTGACTGAGCTCTCTCTAAAGCTTCATATTTTCTATTGAAACAAACAGCCTTGCTGTTTTAGAGTGATAGTGAAATGCCTCACCTTAAAAAGAAATCTGTAGATTATTTTAAAAAGAATTATATTTTTATAACAAAAAAGAGTTTGCTTGAGAAGTCATACTTATTTGCATTTCATCTTCCATGGAAAGGGGAGTTGTGTATAAGTGTTATGCTGGTTTTGTACACTACTTTGCAACGTGGTTCCTGGTTTGTTAAGACAATAAGGTGGATTTTGAGTCCCACATGAAAAAATATGTCCTTTACAGTTCTAGATTCAAAAGTAAATGCATTTTCAATGTTTTGGTTTTTAAAACATAATATTATTCCCATCCTGATAATTTCTTTGGTTCATATGGATAGTTCATGTTTAAGGAAAGAAAAGAATACATTTGTGTTTTGAAAGACTTTTTAATTATATTTGAAGGTGTGATTTCTGAGTATGCATAGCAAATAGATATGTATTCTATATATAATATAGATATTTATATAAATATATATAAACACGATTTTCACTTGGAAAGAAATGTCTATCTTTATAGAAACACAATCATTATCAGTTGCCCTTACTTTCTCACTGCACATTAAAAACATTGATCTCCTCTTGATGTTTCCCTTATGTCTCTCGGTTTGACCATTTATTGGCACTAATTCATAATTTCCCCTCACGTACTGATTGCACTCCTGAAATTCCACATTATTAGTCAGATTAATGGCATGTTAATTACTCTGTATGGCTTCTTCGGGGATGACAGTAGACTAATGGGTAGAAAAGCGAGCTTGTCAGTGTGAATCACTGGTCCCGCTGGAAAATGTGGCTCTGGGGGAAGTGAAGAAGCGCTCTCCTCTCCCTCAACAACTACTGTTGAAATGCCCCTAAACACCACAGAACTAAGCTGTGCATTTAATCCCCAACTGCTCCAGTGGCAGCTGCTCAGTGGATAACTCTACAAGACTGTGGTAGTACTAGACAGCTCGAAAGCATCCGTGTGTGCGTGTGTGTATGTGTGTACACTTTCCTCTCCATCTCCTCCTGCAGACCAAGTTGCCCGGTTAATAATAAGGTTAATAATAATGGAAATCAATAGTTACACTTCATTTAAATTCAATATGAATTAATTTCAGTTCAAAAACCTATGAGGGGCCATTCTGAAGTCTGCTTTGTAAACAGTGAAACATGAGAGGTATATTATACAGTAACCACATCTTATATCTCACATAAACTATATTGGATAGCATGATTAAAGAGGTAGCAGCTAGCCTTTATTGTCCAGATGTATGCAGCATGTTTGGACTGTTTGTGTCCCTCTCCAAATCAACGGCAATGATTCTCCTTTCCGGAAACAAATCAATACAACACTGGCAAACATTTTCCTCTACAGCAGCATGTCAATTTAGAGTGCAAAGCAGAAAGGTGAATGATTAGACAGCACTGAATGCTGGAGGCCATGAAGGCAGTCCGACAGTTTAAAATGTGCTGATATAAGAAAGACGTTTTGGCTTAAAGCCAAGGACTCTCATTTGACGTGACAACTTTCACTTGGCAACACCAACACACTGATGGTTGAGCATTGCCAAACAGTGCCATCTCCTGGGAACTAATATTACCTACAGGCAGGTGCTTCTGACTCAACGCTGATAAGCACAGGATCAGAAATCAGATTTTCTGATCCTATGTCAGTCCTGAGAGAGCGAAGAGAGAGAGAGAGAAACTGACTGAGACAAAGACAGAGAGTTATAGAGGGAAGAAGGGAGAATGTGAGAGTGAGAAAAGAGTTTGTCACCATAAAAGGCCTACGATGGACATTTTTGTTGTTGTCGAGGCACACAAAAGCACCCCTAAAGCTCAGATTGTTTCAGTCAGTCCATTAAAAATTATACAATGCTATAGTAGAAAAAACAACTATAATGGCACCAATAAAAAAAGGAACCAAACCATGATATAAACCATAATACTGGGCTGGAATGTGCCTCAGCTGTGGCTCCTATAATAAAGATGCCAGCAGTAGGAGGCACGCACACACACACACACACACACACACACACACACACACACACGCACACACACACACACACACACACACCATGTTGTTAACCACAAGTAGAGCTGGTGACTGTTGCGTGTTGGCAGCCTCCTGCCTGACAACTGGAGTTTTATTAGCAGCCACAGGATTAATAGACTCTTTATTATCCAGAGCAATTAAGGACTTAATTGGAGAGAAAATAGGCCCCATCGAGAGGGAGCATGGGGAGGAGATAGAGGCAGAAACAAGCATATCTTCATAGGACCGTCCTCAATGGCATATGTGTAAGGCTGTAAGCGTGCGTGTGTTCGTGCGTCCCTTTGTCATTTTTTCCTTTCCTGCGATGCCCTGTCAGACCACCAGGAGGTGTGTGAGAGTTACTATTAATATACTCATATGAACATCCAACTGGTGTCTCGTATGTATTGGTGGCCCCATTTGTTATTGCCTTCACCAACCATTCGCCTTTTCAATGACACTGCATTTTGGTTGCATGTGGGTTTACACGGTACTGAAGAGGAGAGAAAATACACAGCACAGCAGCAAGGCCACCTTCTGCTCCGAGTTGCAAGTGAAAATACAATTATTTTAGGAGTATTTATTGAGAAATTTATCAGAGATGAGATTTGATAAAAAATCATTGGACATTCAGTTTTGTCTACCTCGCTGTTTATATGATTTCATCTCATTTTTGGAATCGTGATAACTATCAGACGGCTGTGCAGAAGCACGAACAGACGAGGCTGCCAAACTGATGAGTTCATAATCAGCGTTGAGCATCAATGATGGAGGAGGAGGGAGGCTGAGCCAGCAGAGGGAGAGCTCCTCTGCAGGCTTTTGCTCAAGCAGACCTATCAAAACACTTGCATCAAGCCTTTCTCACACAGACATGCAAGTCGTGCTACTTTGAAGAGAACGGGTAGAACCATATAACTGTTCTGAGTTAAATAGCCACTTCGATCAGCCTCCTCTTTTCTGTTCATTAGTGCTTTTCACTTTGCATCATATGGGAAGAATAGTTTCCATTAGAACAATCTGTTGTCTGCTGAAAATCTGAGGATATACTGTTCTTCCTCACCAGTCATTGCCACCCTGTTGCCTGTCTCGCTCAGCTCATTCTTGTTACACACACACACACACACACACACACACACACAAAATCAACTTCCACATGCTGTCTCACACAGCCAGTGATGGCAATGCTCCCAGTTATGGAGGTCCAGCCAGCGACAATAGAGGTCACTTTATGGTCTGGTGGCTCTCTGACTGAGCAAAAACACACTTTTTTTCAGTAGACGAGATGTGTTCTATCTCACTCTCGCTTCCTCTCTCTTCCCTGGGTATGATCTAAAAATGAGTAAAGCAGGGCAGCTCTAAGTGCAAAGTAGTGACCTCCTGGCCAGGCTATTTTGTCAGAACGAGCAAAAACAAAGCCACAGGGATCTAGCACAGGTACACGCCATCTGGCTTTTAAACAGTGACTAAGTACTATAGCTGCTGGAAATGGGAATCCAGTGATTTGTCATGGGCTGGGTCATATGTATCTGAATAAAAAAGTCTTTGCCTCATTGTCCTATGCAAACATTCATGTTCGATATCATCACTATGTCTCTATAGTATGATGATGCCATGCTATACCCACTCTTTGCCTGCCTGCACTGGACCGTTCAGATGGTGACTGTCTCTATAGCTGTTTTGTGCCTCTGCAGTATAGGGGTAGATTTTTTTTTTCCAACAAGAAACTCCTCCAGCCTCCCTAGAGATCTTTGCCAGGGGCATTTTAGTGTGCCTCAGGGAAAATCCAGACCATAATGACCGGATTTGGAGGGACAGGTAGAACATTCCCTGAGGCGATTCAACTCCACAGGTAATTTTCTCTTCTTTTTTTTTCTGTTCTGCAGCTGTGTCTCTATGTGTGTGTGTGTGTGTGTGTGTGTGTGTGTGTGTGTGTGTTGCACCATTACTGCTTGTGGTATAATGTTGCCCTCAGGTGGTCTGACATGGCATTTCACCATTATTTATACAGTACCAGTCACAGATCCTCAGCTGAACTCTCCACATTATATTGCATATAAGACTAGGAAATATTCACTAACAAGAGGCTTTTGTAACCAGACTTTTAGTTTTTGAGACTTATCTGAATCTATACTTCACATAGTCAATGTAATCAACTTATCAAGAACTTTTGTAAACTCAGCTGACTGGTTGGAGTTGGCTTGAATCAATATGACTCATCTTTATCAAGGCAACAATCATAAACGTTTTGAGTAGATTGTAGGCTTACAGCGCACTGACGAATGCAGCACAATCTATTGAATAACGATGCAACCTTGCTCCTGTGGAAAGTGTGTCATCACCCAGACTCATAAGCACAAGGATGGCAGAAAAACAGTTCAGAGAGTATTTTTTTATTATAGAAAAATAGTTTATATAAAAAGCAATAAGTTATGAAGTCCAGCAGCTCCTCCTGAAAATTTTTCCTCTCATCACATCATCCATCCTCTCTCTCTCTCTCTCTCTCTCTCTCTCTCTCTCTGTCTCTCTCTCTCTTGCTCTCCCTCTCTCTCTCTCTCTCTCTCTCTCTCTCTCTCTCTCTTCTCTCTCTCTCTCTCTCTCTCTCTCTCTCTCTCTCTCTCTCTCTCTCTCTCTCTCTCTCTCTCACACACACACACACACACACACACACCATGCATGTGTTCACCATTTCACAGTCCTTGAAGATCTACCACAAACAGTAGTTATAAATTCAGTCAGTATTCTCCATCTCTCCTCTCCTCCTGACCAATAGGAGCTTGGTGCTATACAGTCCATCTCGCAGTTGAATTCAGTCCACTGTGGAGGAGACCTACTTCCCATAGAACATCTCCAGCAGCACCTCCTCCATGTTGACGGCCCCTATGACGGGCTTGAAGAAGAGCTGAGCGACCACTGGGGGGCTGATGGCCCGCAGCATGGACAGAGCTATGAGCAGCTTGGCGAAACGCGTCGTGTCCTCACGGTGGATCAGCCTGACGTGCTCGTTGAGCGCCTGGTGCGCCTCCCGACGCAGCGACTGGATGTAATCGAGACAGCGCAAACCCTCCAGATCTGTGGAGAGGAGAGGAGAGGAGAGGAGAGGAGAGGAGAGGAGAGGAGAGGAGAGGAGAGGAGAGGAGAGGAGAGGAACATACAGGAAGGGGCTTAATATTATGTCCATATAAGCATTCTGTATCATGTGAATGAAAATATGTCTGTTAGAAGATGCAATAAACGTTTTGTACCCAAAATGCCAAAGTCTGGTATCTCTGTAATGGTAACTGTCAGGCCCATATTATTATTAGGTGGACTAATGGCATCTTCCACAGTCCATTTCAATGATATACAGTTATTTCTATTAAGGAAACTGGCCTATCTTTGAGGTAAATATTCAAGAAATAAGCTCAACCACCACCTCCTCTGGAATGATTAGGCCTTTTAATTTGCAAATAAAACAAACTTGAAACGCAGACAGGACATATCAATAAACATATTTTCTGTCCTGTACATCTGCCTAAAAAATAAAGCTACACCTTCAAATATGTGATGCTCTTACAATCCGTACTGAAGTCAACTGCTTGCCCCCTGTGTTAAATGGGTGGCGCGCTTTTACGCACAGATCAGACACCCCAGACCTACCTGGGTTGAACAGCACGGCTCCTTTCAGATACGCATACTCCTTGGTACTGATATCTAGAGTCCAGCACTTCTTCAGGAACGCTTTGATCGCCTGGATATCCACGAGAGAGACCCCGGCTGCTCCCCGGCTGTGCCCGGCCGGCAGCTCGCTCTGCCTGTCCGGTAAACCCGTGAGAATGCGCTGCAGCATGCTGGGCTCCGCGGTCTCCGTGGTGTCGAAGTCCACCCGGTCTTGCGCGAGTCCCAGCACGAGCAGAGGCGCCCACCCGCTCCGAACGAGCATCAGCTGGTCGTCCTCCGGCAACTCACGAAAACACGGTACGTTTTTCACGAAGCGCAGGGTCTTGACCAGAACCGCTGACGCGGCTTTGCACGTTACCTGCGGGGAGCGGAGGACGCCGCGGCGCCGCGTCGAGCCGCAGGAGCAAGCCTGTTGCCGGAGCTCCAGCAGCGAGGTGGGAGCAGAGGCGGAGGAAGAGGAGGTCCTGTGCAAGAAGTGGTGCAGCGTTTGTTGTTGTTGTTGCTGCTGTTGTTGTTGTTGTTGTTGTTGTTGCTCCTCGGCGGTCGCAAGGCTGTCACTCTTCAAAATGTTGTAGAGGATGCTGTTGTTATTTCGGCCGCCCGCACCCCGACAGTGGCAGCCCTCCAGCGTGGCCATGGCCGCTGCTGCTCTACATGGGCTGGAGCTCTGGTTATCCCGCTGTCTCTTTGAAGCGCCGGAGGTCAGTGACAGAGAGAGCGCTGTTTTCTTAGCCCCTGATACCCCCGCATGAACGGCAGCACGTTTATATTAGCTCCCGTCTGTCCCCGCGCTTTGAGAACTTGTTCAGACTTTCTACATATTCCGCCTCCCCAGTCTCAGGCGCCTCCTCTTTCTCCTCCCCCCCTCCCCCCTTTCTGTATCTCTCTGTCTGCCTCGCTCTCCCCCCCACCCCCACCCCCTCAATATACACAAACACACCATGGTACAAAATGGCTATTCCATAAGAAATCATATCAAAGTAAATCTGTCTGATATCAAGCGCCACAGCCTGTAATCTGTTTTGTTCACATGTGTTAAATAACAAATCTACAGATGGGTGCCTGATGTGCATCCTAATGGCACAATACGGCCTACAACATCCTAGGTCAATAGGTCTGATTAACAAAGTGGGATATTAAGTGTGTAGGTATGTGAGAGTGTGTGTGTGTGTGTGTGTGAGAGAGAGAGAGAGAGAGAGAGAGAGAGAGAGAGAGAGAGGGAGGGAGAGAGAGCTCAAAAGAGAAAGAGGGAATCAGACCTCGGTTCTATTCTCAGCTTTTACCTTGACTCTCCAGCGGTGCCGTTTATCAGGCAGGAGCCGGTAAAAAATAGGCCACAGACGGATCTGAAGGCTTAATTATTTTAGGGACAATTTATATGATTTTCTATGAGAAAGGAGCAGGGAGAGCCGAGCTGCGAAGGCCAGCCTCCAACCTTGACTCGGACACACTGTTATTGATTTAACCGTGAAAACAGGAGCTGGTGAATTATGATGTCATGACTCAACGCTCTCCTTGCATCTGTCACTAAAGGAGGATGAGCAGGAGGAGGAGGAGGAGGAGGAGGAGGAGGAGGAGGAGGAGGAGGAGGGTCGGGTGTAACGTTAATTTTAAGGAGGGGTGCAGGAGGGAGGAGTGGAGGCCAGCGAACGAGAGACTGAGAAAGACAGGTTTGGATAAAGCAGATGAATTAGAGGTTTATCTTAATTGCTCCTAAGAGGGATCACAGGTTAGGGTTGACTGCTACCAGAGAGAGAGAGTGAGACAGAAGGGGAGGGGGGGCGGCTCTGGGGAGAATAGGGAGCAGATGCAGGGGGAGAAGTGGTTTCAGAGGAGTTGATCCAGAAAAATGGGATGGAAACAAAGAGGAGCAGTGGACAGAATGAGAGAGATTGATGCGAGGTGTTGCAAAGAGAGGTAAAAAAAAAATAGAGTTTGGAGAGGTCCTGACTTATGTGCCATGTGAGGTTTGGGATCCTGCAATTTCGGAAGAGCCACTCGACAAAGCTCCTCGTACTCTCGTGCTGTGGTGTTCATAAAAGGTTAGCATGTGGAGAAAGAGTGGCATTGAGTGCCTGGCTGCATTTATAAAGTAACAGTGAGCAGGACCTCAGTCTCCCCTGCTCTGCGAGATTGAAGGACACTGCCATGAATGGAGGCAGGATGAAAAACTTTCGCAGCAGTACCAGAGCATTGTTCAGAGAGAGAATGTCTTTGTATTGATTTACTGGATAGAGAAAACAGAGAGATTTTTCACATGTTTATACCAAGGTCGCTGTGGGATAAACAGCCTTCGCTCTGCCTGTCTCTTCTCCTGCTCAAGGCCCAGCCAGCACAGGTTATAAAAATCCTTCCGTCTCAAGGAGAGATTACATTATGTCTTGTTGCAAAGGCACAGAGTTGAAAAGAGGGCTACAGTGCTCTCTCTCTCTCTCTCTCTCTCTCTCTCTCTCTCTCTCCCTCGCTCTTGCTCTCCCTGTCTCACCCTGTCTCTCCCACGCTCTCTCTCTCTCTCTCTCTCTCTCTCTCTCTCTCTCTCTCTCTCTGTCATGCTCTTGGGTCTTCCTTTTGTTCCTTTGTTCATTTATCCAATTTGCAAGGGATGGGACTTAAGTAGCTCTCCACTCCATCCCTCTTCCCTTTTCCTGTGAGCAAATGTAATGTTTCTTTAGAGGACACATTAATGAAATGTGAATTTTTTGAGTGCACAGTGCTTCGCCTTTTCCATGCAACAGTAACATGTATAGTTACCTCATCACCAAAAGCATTTTTTGCCAGGTGCTTGTCAATTCCAGGAGATTTCCCAGTGACTAAAGGAACAGATTAAAAAGCAAAAAAAGAAAGGAGAGGTTGTGGTATCAGCTCCACAGGTCCAGTGTGTTCTCCTCTGCTCTGTGATATGGAACAGAGTCTTTCTCTGGGCCGGTGCCTGCTGGTCCTGAGCCCAGTTTAACATGGCTCAGCATGGGGTGGCCCTCTCACAGCCCTCGCCCATACCCACAGGATCCCAGCCAACATACCGCTCACAAAACACAACACTGTGTGTGTGTGTGTGTGTGTGTGTGTGTGTTTGTCTCTACAGCAAGTAAACTGTCATATCCCAACATCTCTTACATGTGTTATACCTGCAGACTCCACAGACTCACCCTGGGTCACGACGGCTAAATTTATCCAGAGACCTTCACTGCTGCCTCTGATGTAAGAGGGCCTTGTTATAATTTAACAGGAAAACACACTGCTCCATTCCCTCGCCCATCTCCCATTCTGCGTAATGGTGTCAGTAAAGTGAATGACTGTGCTGCTGTGAAATACCAGCACATAGATTCACCCACACGATCCCAGACGGAGAATGGAATATAAAAAAGTAACGCAGACACACACACACACACACACAGAGAGAGAGAGAGAGTTGTGTGTCTGTGATCTGCAGTTCTCAAAGTAATTGGTGTGACACCCAGACAGTCCGAGTCAGACAGCATCAGCCACGCTGCAGCTTTGTGTCTACAAGTGAGATTTAGAGCAAGGTCGCTACCAAAGAAGCGACTCAGACAGGGGGCATGGGAAAGTGAGAGAGAGAGGAAGAAGAGTGGAGTAGGGTAGTGGAGAAAGATAGAGTTAATTGTTTGTGTCCCAACATCCAGTGCTCATGTTTGCCCAACTTCTCAGCTGAATCAGCTAAGGAGTTTTGTTGTGGCTTTTGTCCCGTCTCTGTCTAATTTAACACTAAACCCGACACTTTGAAACTGAACTTGTCCAGTGTGTGTAGATTGCCCAAATGTTTTCAATAAGTGTGTGTTTTTATGTTGTGTGCTTTTGCAGCAGTAAGCTTTCCTGAAGGCTGATTCACACAAATGAAACTCTGAGGTTGCCATGACCCAAGAAGACAGCTCTTTGGCACATTTCAGCAGCGCTGGCCTTGAAACACAAGTCTGGAGAAAACACAAGGTTTTTACCAAACACTTGGGGCTTAGACACCCACAGACACTCCAAGACAGGCCTCAAAAACTTAAGAGGACAACTTTTGTAGGATTCAAGGCTTTGCATTAAATGGTTCTCCTGGAAAAGTCTTGCACTGCTTTGTTTGTTGATTTGTTGTGCGCTCTTCTGGCGGTTGCTATAGTGACTGCCTCCATTTTCTCTCTGTGGCTGCTCTCATAAAGGACTGTGTCCTTGTCTCCATAAGAGATACAAATTGAATACTGCACTTTCCAAGGACTCATGTCTCTAACTTACAGCAGAGTGAAAGTGTGTGTGTGTGTGTGTGTGTGTGTGTGTGCGTGCACACATATGTGCATGTGTGTGCATACATGTGCACGCCTCAATGTGTGTGTGTGTGTGTGTGTGCACGTCTGTTTGTTGGAGAAGAAGAGAGATTTGTCTAGTTTACTTAGATGACGCTTGATAAAAGCAAAAGAAAATGTGCAGTTTCTAAGTATGTCAGAACACAGGAGCTGTGTGTTGTATTGTGTAGTGTGACCCTGTGCTGTTGGTAGCATGTAGTAACCCCAGTAGCTAATGAAAACAACTCAATGACACAGAACTTCTCTCTGAACAAGCAAACAGAGCTTTGCTCATTGTTTACCTCGGCTGCAGATCTCTCAATATCTGAACACTGACAAACAACACGCACACAGACACACCCACACACACACACACACACACACACACACGCACGTCTTGTCTTACCTTGTCTTACCACAATCAGTGGTGGTTATTCAAGTGAAAACAAGCAATGTTCAGACTGTGCTGAATATTGCATTCTATTCGACTGCGCTTTTCCACAGTCTGTCTGTCTGTGTCTCTCTCTGCTCTTGTAACGGTTCACAAGGTCGGTATACAAACTCAAGGTCACCCTGCTTACAGCAAACAAAGTAGCAGATGCTAGCTTTTCCGCTTGCAGTGTAAGCCAATGCACAAGTGAACTTTATATTTTGTTATTATGGCCTACTGTTTGGTTGTGTTATAACATGCTGTGTTGTGTCATGTTGCATTGCATTGTTCAGTCTTATGGTGTATAGTGCTGCATTACAGCATCGGTTTGTCTTTTTCATTTGTTTTTATTGTTTTGTTTTATATTGTTTCCTTTCATCACGCAGGCAAATTTAGATTTTAGATTGTTGATATTCCAATGCCAGACAAAGCCCTATATTACAATTCTTTTTTAAAAAAAAACATTCAAGTAAAATTTATTCATTTTTGTTATTATAGGGAACACAGATTATCATGGAAGCCTACTGATGGGAAAAATGATCCAGGCAAAACCACCAACTTGGGGAATTTAACAATTTCTAATGAAAGTCAAAAATTCATTATAATCATTGATATATGAAAAGTCAATAAATTGTCAAAATCATCTATACGTCACTACAGTGATAATAAATATAATGAAATAAATAAATGAAACCTTTATCAATCCGTAACTAGTCACAAGAAGAATAATCAATTGTTTGATAGAGGGAATGATAGCAAACAAAGAAATGGTTGAATCATAACAAGCCAAATCTGTATCACATCAAAAATAGAGAAACCTAAAAAGTCATTGACTCTATGTCTAAATATCAAGAAAATATAAAAGTATAAAAAGGTAAATCATAAAAAAAATACAAAAGTAAATCAAGTAGTCACTATCATGAATTAATAACGCAGACATATGAATAATAATAAAAAAAAATGTATATTTAAATGTATCAAAAGTCTAACTCAGAGAAGCAAGCGAGCAATGATGAGTAAGAAAATTATAGTAAAAATAAGAACAAAGTCTTTGATCAGAGTGACAGAATCAGTCAGAAGCCCCAAACTCTGCAAACTTCAGGGGGTTTTATACAGTAAAACCACAAACTACATGACCTACATGACGCCTACATGACCACAGACCATGCTTCGTCTCGCTCTGTCTGCTGGAAACTTAACACCTCTGCTCATATCGCTCTGGAGCCTTCAGTGAGACATTCATTCTAAGAAACTCTGTACATTGGACATCTGGCCTGTACATGAACTCATTAATCGTCATCAGTCCTGCAACTAACCCCTCAAACGGAAGCTTCTTCCTTGATATGCTACACTCCAACGATGGCAATGCGGTTTATTTTAGCTCAAGTCAGCCAACAAGAAACCACATGGGTGCCTAGTGTGAGATAAAGCCATATCTTATTCAGAATATGTTTAAATTCATTATTCTCAGCTACCGCATTTATTTGTACAGCAGGTGCACAGGAAGAGCCAGACGTGAAGGACAGGATAACTCTAGGATAACTCTTGACTACCAGTGTTTTATCCTCACAAACACACATAGAGGCAGACATACAAACAAACACACCACAAAGTGCCAGTAAAATGAGGGAGTGTGAGTGTGTGAGAGGCATTGCAGAGGCGGGGAGTTGCAGTTGTAATGTCCTTGTTGTGGATAAACTGTGTGTTGAACATATCCCACTGGGATGTGAGCTAATTAGCCAAGGTTGAGTGGGACATGGGGGAGGAAGGGGAGGGGGGGGGGGGGGGGGGGGTGTAACATGTTAGGGAGGAGGAGGGAGGAGGAGGAGGGGGAGAGGCAGCCAAGGTCAAACCCATGAGTCTGCATGCGCTACTGAATCCATACAGCACAACAGTCCCCTAGTGCCACTCTGATGGGTTCACTTCAATCAGGCCCCTCCATACTCAAAACCGCCCTCACTTTATCAATAAACACTCTCATTCCTCTTATATCACTTGGAAATATGTCTTGAACACATATCAAGACATAAAAATGATTAAAATGCAGAACGCCTCACCCGACTCCCATATGCATATCCCATTTTCCTGTCTCCATCCCTCAATTCTCTTTCCCCCTCTTGCCCTTTCTATCTCTGCTTGTCCTTGCTGATCTATTTATCTTATTTAAAACATATGTCACACTATGAAATATACCTTTTTCATATGTATAGCCATTGCTGAAACCACACACAGACACATGCACACATCACATTACCCGCTACCTGTGTGTGTGTGTGTGTGTGTGTGTGTGTGTGTGTGTGTGTGTGTGTGTGTGTGGGTGTGTGTGTGCGTGTGTGTGTGTGTGTGTGTGGGAGGGCTACTGAGTGAAATATGAAATAGCTGTGTAGCGATAATTTATGTCCCTCCTATCTCATTCTTTATTGGTCTCACGGTGACTACAGTATGAATATTTTGCCTTTGAGCATATCGAGGACAGGGTCATGTTTGCATAAGGAGGTAAATTATGACACTAATAACAATGTTGGTGTGCCAGGAACAGTCATGGGAGGAGGGGAGGAGGGTGGGGGGTGGGGTTGGGTGAGGGAGGGAGAAATGAGAGGAGGCTGGTTGCAATGGAAGGCCGGGACGAGGATGAGCTTACATATGTGGATAGTGTGTTGAAAAAAGGAGGTGAGGGAAAAGAAACCAGGTAATGGTGGAAGTGAAGGAGACCTTGGATATTAAAGTGAAGGAAAGTTAGGAGTGTGAATGTTTCCCTTTTCAAGAGGAAAGACTGATTTGCCATTCCCAGTCCTGCTGAATTTTTTCAGCAAAATATTCTTGATGCCTAAGTACCTTGTACAACAACAAATACACATTGTGACTCCTGTTAGTGAATCACCAGCAGGAAATGAGTCATGCTGTCTGCCCAACCTGAGAGACACTTGATATTTACTTCAAAACTAAGAGTCCGCAAGACCTTGAACAGGCAATGTTTTCTATCTTTCAGTGTGCTTACTTGGAAATATTTACGTTACTTTTTTTAAGTGCTGTGCAATTCCAACCTTTATAACCTCTGAAAACACTTACGGACAAAGATTTCTTTGCCATTGATTGGTTGTATTTTCTCATGGCATGCAATAAGTCTGTACCTGTATGTGACCTATAAGAGCTTTCAACGTTCTTTATCAAAAAAACAAAAAAAAAACAACTAAACAATCTGTAGCAAATCAATACTAGTGTTTTAGGATCAACAGCCGCATCCAGACTTGCTACACATCCACCATTCACATGAGATACATTAGGCTCTTAAAAAAGAGAAATTGTAATTGTTCACAGAGACCAGTCGAAATGTAACTAATGCCTAATAGCTCGTGACATGCAGAGGTTAGTCACTGGGAGAAAAGTGGTGCACCTGGAGGAAACACACGTGGGGAGAACATGTAAACTCCACCAGGGCTGAGATTCGCACATCACATTACCCGCACATCACATTCGAACCCAGGACCTTCTTGCTGTGAGGCCACAGTGCGAACCACAGACACCATGCCGCCCTGGCTGAGACTGAGCCTGCTCAACAGCATGGAATACATATGGTTCATTTCTGGCTGTGGACTGATCATTTTCATCACTGATCTATCTGATACATTTTGTGTTTAGATAATGTCAGCTTGTCAGCTAACCATAGTAGGCTATCTGGTAAATGTCACTGCCTAGTGAACACATTTGATCATAGATAGTGGTGGCTTGTAGTTGCATGCATGTAAACATTAACATTAGTTTCTTTGCTGAATTAGATTGCTTGCTAGCTAACAAGCTAATTCAGCCAAAAACAACAGTTTGTTCAGGTGCTGTCTATTGTCAACGTACAACTTTTGTGCTTTGGAGCAGAGGCTAGGGCTAAAGACAATTATACTGTGTCACAGCAACCCAGTATATTGTCACTGAATGGACCCACGCCCACACTGCAACAATCTTTTTCAGATATCTCTCATTTTCTACCCCAGTTGTTGTATATTCAGCCATTATTTGTACACAGTTAATTCTCCAATTGACCTCCATGATGGCACCAGTCACTGTTGCTACAATTATGACACAATTGCAAAGCCTCTATACACAGGACCTAATATAACTATCCCTTGTGCTACATAGGGTGAATGCCTATATGGAAACTTGGCTTGGATGTTAGAGGAAAGGGAGTTTGGTGAGAGCAGGTATTATCAAATCCCATCATAAATCTTTCATCAAACTGAGCCCACAACACCTCCAGTTAATGCATCCCAGAGCCAACATCCATTAACATCAGACCTATACTCACCAGTACTACACCTACACTTTGGCTTACACTTAGCCCACAATATCTCACCCGTTAATGTCCACCCTTACCATCAATCTCAACAACTGGCTAATGGGATAGCTGACCATGCTGGCTTGAAACAGCCCACTCAGCAGTTCAGAAACCAAATTGTCCTTATAATCATAGACTAAAGGGGTGACTGACGTATGGTTTGAAACAGCCCACTCAGTAGTTCAAAAACCAAAAAGCATCAACAAACAATTAAACTAACATAACTATTCTAACTATCATACCAGGAGCTAAATACATGCATGACTACATATTTCTTCTTCATGCCATCATATAAACTCCAAACCATAAACTCCTATCTTAGTCATGAAAAGGATTTACATACTTTTGACCCAAATCGGCATCCTTTTTTTGCAGCCAGTGCCACTGGCTGCTTTATCAGCTGCTTCAGAAGTTACCTTGCTGGCTCGCCATAATCCCTGACCATGAATCCCTGAGTAAACTGGTAGTGGATGCGGCTACAAATCCTTGGCACACAGCTTCCAGAGGGTGTATCCTGGCTTTCCAGCCACACCGTTCAGTCTCAGCTGTTATGTCAGTGTATCTAAGCTTCTTCTTTTCATATGCCTCGTCTACCACATCTTCCCATAGCACAATGAGCTCTACATACAAAACAGACCATGGAGTGTTGGACCACCATACCAGGTCAGAATTAAGGCTGATGCCAACTATCTCTAATGGGAGAATGGGGAATCTGTCTTCTTGCATTTCTCAGTCCATAGCTTCCCTTGTCTGCTCTAAATTCCTTCCTGATCTGTTCTCCTTCACATACAAAGCCAAGTTGATGTATAAGGCTCTCCATCCCAGTAGGTTAAGAAGTCGTTTGTTTTCGTTTGCTCTAAATTGCTGGGCAATGCCAGGCACTTCAACAGGTGTTTATTCCAACAAGTGTATCGACCCTAGTCAACCTACATCCTGACAGGACATGTCTAACACTGCTGTGTCTGAATAAAGATGGCATGCAGGGTCTTCACCTATAGCAAATGACTGAGGTTTTTGGCTAGCCCATCATAGTTTGCTCCAGTGACTACTCTAATACTAAATGCCTCCATAACAAGAAGTTCTTTCCAAACAAGCGTCTTCCTTTCTACACTTTCCCAATTCATCCATTGTCCTTGCTTAGCTAGAGAAACTGCTTTGGCACATGCTGCCTCCCTCAGACGATTTATTTGTTCCACCACCATTTCCCTCTTTTCTAAGGGTGTTGCTTTGTTCCATACAGGTTTGCTTTTGCCAAGATCAAGGCCTCCTCGACTGTGTTGCACAGTGCTGCTATTTCTAAGTGTTGATTGTGTTTGCTGAACTTCCTCTTTAGGGGGTCCAGAGTAGGCACCATACTCCTTACTGTTGTGTCTTTATACTCTGTAAACATTAAAGCTTCACTAGGCATAATTTTTTATATAAAAATCCAACCGTCTTATCAGCCTAACTCACAAAGTAAGGCTGCAACAGAGAAGAGCATCCCATGTCCTTAATTGAGACCCTGTAGATTCGCTCTATTTGCCCAAATGAAATTCTGGTGTCACATATGGACACTGGCAGGAAATCCGGCCACAGGAAGTGATGAATTAAAACTTGAGAGAAAAAAAAAATGTGTCTCCTAAGCAGCAGCAAGCGAGCACTCCATCCAGAGTAAGTGGGACTCACCAACATGAGATCTTTTGCCTTTTACTTCGCTTTACTTTATTTGTTTATTTGTCAGGGACAGCACACATATACAGTACATATTGCATCAGAGTATAGCCAGAGGCTAATTTGCATCTGTAGTCCCTGGGCAGGCCCATTAAAATACAATAATACAAAGCACATTAATACATTATACAATAATTCTCGTCCCTTTAACCTTTGGTATAAAGTGATCACATGATAAACATGAGCATGCTGTGCGCAGATTACTGACATCATGTTACATGATTTCTGGGTTTTGAAGTCCTTAAATTTCAAACAGTTACCTCTAGTAAGTTCATGGGTCACATGGGCTGAACTACAATTTTAGCCTGCCTGTGAACATTGATCTCTCTTCTCTGTGCACTTTAAAAATCTTATTGTGCCTTGTCTAAATCCCTGAATCTGAATCTTTATCTGTAAGGTTCACTTCATACTATCTTCTCAAGCTGTTGACAAGCTTCTCCAATATTGTTAGAATTGCCTCTTTTTTTGTGTGACAGGTTCCCCTAACAATGGGGTTGCTTCTTGATTTGCATGATTTTACTTTCATCTAAGCTTTAGGTTATCATGCAACTTAGCAAACAACCTTTTTTTTGTAGAGGTACAGAGCTCAAACAAACTTGTTGGGTTTTTTTCTCACAACTATTACATCAGGTAAAAAAAAAAAGGATATCCAACTGTTACAAAAAATAATTTTAGCTCAGAATGCCTACACTTTCACCTTATGGAGCATTTGGTCCAAATTAGTTTAAGCTTCAAGTCTTGTTAACACAAGAAATCTGCAACACTTTCAGCTTTTCTCATTCAGGCGAATACATTGACAGTGCACACTGGTCTGCCTGTGTTCTTCCCTCCATGTATTGTGATGATGTCACCATGTCAGGAAATAGGGGCAGAGTGAGATATGAGATTTTTGCTATTGTCAAGTCATGTTACTTCAAATTTATTCCTAAAGCTCTTGTAACAAACAAGTTTGTTGTGAAGTGTTTTATGGAAAACAAGGGGCACAAAGGCAGATAAAAACAAGAGGAAAAACAAGGGATTAAAAGAACAAGTGTATTACAAACTCCAGGAAATGGGGTCAGAACTTTGTGTGTGTGTGTGTGTGTGTGTGTGGCTGATATGAAAGCATGTCATCATCCACTCCATCCTCACTTCACCCTCATCCCCTCTGGGTGCAGAGACTCCTACTGGGATACATGGATTGCACGATATTTACAACACAGCATAAAGTTATAAATATAAATTTAAATATAGCCGCAAGCGGCTATGGGACAAGTGATTTAACAGTGAGAATATAAGCTTGATTCATCATTTTGGAAGTTCAACATCTCATACATCCATCTGACACATTCTGGGGCCCAGTGCAAACAGGGACTAGTGAAGTTTGGATGGTCTAACATTAAACATTTAGGAAATCTACCTCCCTTCCCATTTGATCGTCTTCACCGTCAACTTCTTTTGTGCGTCAAGGCCAAGCCATTTGGATAATCAGAACTCTGGGTAATATCCATAATAACTGTAATCTACGAAGTCCATATATCCTGTGTGTAAAATTTCGTTGAGATTGGATTCACTTTGTGGGAGAAATGGCAAAAGTTGCCTAAAATTCAAAAACGCAGAAAAACTATTACGGATGAAATGAAAATCCATATGTGCAATGTTATAGCACCACCATCTGGCTGATGGTGTTAATTTTTGTTGCTTTAGTAATGAAGGAAATGTGAAACCTATTTTCCCAAATTTGATTGCTCTAACATTGAAGCATTTAGGAATTACGCCTCCCTTCATGTTTGTGCATCTGCATCATCAACTTTATTCATGTGTCAAGGCCAAACAGTTATGAGTATCAAAAGTCTGTTGTAGCATGATGTAGGCAGATGAATCATGCTGTGTGTAAAATTTGGTGGAGATTGAGTCAACTTTGTAGGAGAAAAAAAAAAAGTTGCTATTGTAAGGTAGAGCTGAAGGTGGCACTCTGGAGCTCAACCAAATGTGGTCTGTCACACTTTGAGGTCCATCCCATATGTATCTGAAGTTTGGTTGCTCTAGCATCAAGTGTTTAGGAATTATGCCTCACTTCCTGCTTGTTCGTCTTCGCTGTCAACTTCTTTTATGCCCCACGGCCAAACGGTTTGGATTTTCAGAACTCTGGGTACCAGCCATAATCTAGGAAGTCTATATATGCTGTGTGCAAAATTTTTCTCAGATTGGATCAATTTTGAGGCAATAAATAGCGATAAATGGACATGAATTTGAGCTTTACATCTATAATATGTGTCCCAGATGGATATGTGAAGTGAGAAAAAAAGAAAAAAAAGAGAAAAAAGTACTTTAAAAAAATAAAATAAAATACTGTTGCACAAAAATACATTATCCACAAAAAGAATTTGGCCTAATAATGGTTTCAGATTTTTTTGTGTTTACCTTTAATTCAATAAAGGATAGCAGTATTTCTAATGTATTGGCTGTCGGCCCATGTCCTGAACGAACATGGCATTTTCCATTCCAAGGAGAAGGCCGTGGGAACGTGGGAAAATATTGCATCAAAACATGTAAAACATCAAAGACCACTTTTTCCTGCAACTTAAAAGTTATAGTTTTTTGAAAATTTCACTTCATCCTGCATCACACCCTTTGCAGAAGCTTATGGGTAACTACGACACTTAAGAACTCTGCGATCCACAAACCCGCTTACAGTTCAAACCACACCAGAAATCATTTATCTCTCTTTTTTTTCCACAATCTCAGCTGTAAAGAAAAAAGAGAAACATGTGAGTGGATAAAATCTGTTTGTCCAGCCAGTTGTATGCTGTCCACATTCACATGGGTACCGGGTGGTGTGATATATAGCCATGCATTATCACATTATGTTCCCCAGCTCTTTGAGAGCCAGATCCCGCCGCCCTGCTGTCTCTCAAGGTCTCTCTCTGTCGGCTCCAGCTTAGCCAAGGTCACTCGCTCCGCTACAGGCTGCCTGCAACCTTGAGCCGCTAACTGCCCGGGAAATGTGTGTTCTCCTGTTCCACCACCTACGTGTCCCAGTGTCAATCAGCCGGATACAGAGCAGAGCTGTCATGGATGCTGCCACCTCGACATTAGGTCACTCCAATAGATGTAATCACAAACAACCGCCTTCTCTCAAGGCCACCCAAGGAATCAGGAGAAAGTGCTCAGCTTCTGAACACATGTAAATTACTATTTAATTGAATAAAGTGCCTTTCAAAAGAATACATTAACCTGCGTCTGAAATGCTTCCACCTGCGTATGGTATTAATGTGTGTGTGTGTGTGTGTGTGTGTGTGTGTGTGCGTGCATGTGTGTGTGTATGTGTGTCAATGAAAATGTGTCAAACACAAGAGCACCATCTCAGCTTTCTTTGGTCGCCTGGCCATGTGCATTCATGAGTGTCAAACATTCCAAAACCATTTGAATCCTTTGTATGGGCATTGGAATTTAAATAAATAATTCAAACTGTTTGAATGTGTGTGTGTGTGTGTGTGTGTGTGGGTGGGTGGGGGGGGGTGGGGGGGGTGTATGGGTGTGTGTGTGTGTGTGTGCCTGTGTATCTATATCCATTCCAGAAGAAAACCCACTCTATTACTCAAAGGGATTTGACTATCAATAAGTAAATAGTACATATGACTGTGCCAATTAACTAGACTATATACTAAAAGCTTTATAAAAAAGCAGCCACAGAGTGGTACAGCGCATTAGAGCCACAATAGTCACTCTGTGTGGCCTTGGGTTTGATATGAAATCTTGTGTCCTTGCCTCTGCCGACCCCCATGTTAAAAGCTCTTTGTGACAAGGAAATTACTTTATGAACTCCTGAAAGACACTCCAACACAATTCAGCCTCCCTGATAGTTTCATTGCTGCATTGGGAGAGAAGTTGCTTTTTCTTTTTTGTTCAAATCACTTCAGCTTGCCATTCGCTCATCCGTCTCCCTATCCTTGCTCTTCTTTTGTGGCTTCTCCTTGTTCCTTTGACCTCAGGCTGTCTGGTTTTTGTTAAAGAGAAAACTACCACTAATTAAAGAAAAATAACTTAATGAAATGAAAAACTTTCCCACCATGTATGTGCACCATAATAAACGAAAGACAGTGAGTCACTTGTTCTTATGGAGAGCTGAAAAATGATCTGAGTATAATTTGGTGTGGATCAACAAGATGCTGATATTTCTGGCTGAGGGCTTGTGTGATGCTCTGCAGTCTGTTTCATGAATAATCATAACTGGTGTGTGAGACAGCAGGCCACAGCTTTACCTTCAGCCCTTTCTACAATTCTCAACCTCTGCTGGAATGAGAGGTCTGTTTTTCATTTTCCCAAGGTCTGTGGAAATTAGTTTGTTTGAATATGCTCGCAGTGTTGGGGCCGGTGGTGTGTGAATCATATTTATGTGTGAGTGTGTTTTTGTTTAGGTCTGTCAGGACTCGGTTCCTTTAACATGTACCTGGAATGTTCAGTCCAGATAGAAGCAGAAATACCAAACATGTGTCTCCGCGGCCTTGAGACTTCACAGGGCTCCGACTGCGGAGCTCGGCTCTGTAAACACAGTTTCCTCCTGTGGCTCTCTGTTTGGACAGGAAACAAGGAAGCTGATCAAACACTGGCCCAGAAGGCCACGGCTGCACTGAGCCGGAATGGAGTGGTGGGTCTTTCAAAGGACTCTAAATGGAGGGAAATGTGAAAAATAACATGTCGCCTTTGGTGTTCAGCTCCACTGGCTTTCAACCCTAGCGGTTTCTGTTTCTCATTTGTACATGTGAAAATTTTTCCCAAAATACATCATACAACGTAGAGACCCTTATCTCTGCTATGTATTTTTTTTTTTTTTGACATAGTGGAGTATGCAGCATCACACACACACAGTGTAAAATTTGTTGTTAGTGCCTGGCTGCTTCTGTGCTACAGATTTACGACCCAGTCATGATGACATCATAGATTAGCGGTAGCAGGGAGTAGCTGATAGGAGCCATTAGCCAGATGGATTCAAGGTGGATGTGTCAGAGAGTAGAAAGAGGGTGGAGGAGACAAAGAGGAGAGGGAGATGAAGGAGGAATAAAAGAAAATAGAGGAGTAGAAGGTGTGTGTCATATTCAGGGGGGTTAATAGGTTGGGTGATTATGCTCCCCCCTTGTGACAGATTATTAAACTGCGGCTAATGTGCCACCTTTGTATGAAGTCATGTATGATCAAGAATGGGAATAAACATAAATATCCAAAAGATCTATGTCTTTGGAATCATATGTTTGGTCATAAAAGTTTCTCTTCTTATTTTACTAGTTATCAGCTACCAATTCTATAGTGGTATCCTATGTTATACTGTTATGTCTGTACTCTGGACATCAAAGATCCCACTTCAATTTACATTTTACTTTACAGCATCAGGTGTGATTATTTCATGCTAATCCAATTAATCTATAGTGCAGCAGGCCAACTGATTTTCAAATTCAGGAACTATTTATTTATTTTTAGTTTGGATTCATTACCTTGAGAAAACAACAGGGGCACATTTAAAACACATACTCTTTTGCTTTACAAAAGCCATTTATTACAGATGAAGAAATAACAATGAGTATCTATGTGTTAATCCTTATTCAGGCATGTGGTCAGAAACACAAAAAACAGGAACATGGTGATCTCCCATTAGAAATTAATGACAATTTAATGTCCAAAATACTGAAATCCTCAAGAAAAAACACAGATTACATCCCTGCTTATTACTAATCCCATAATTCCTCTTATTTGTTTTTAAAATCCACTCAACATCTTAAAAAAAAAAGGCTGCTTGTGCTCTTTAGCTAATTAATTGGGTAAGTCTTCAATCAGTTTTTAAGTTTAATTATTCCTTTTATTTTTATAATAGCACTAAAGTGAATGGGACAATATAATGGAGACTGAATGGGAAAATATATTGAGATTGAAAAGAGATAGATACATGATGATTAAACTACTAAATAATAAATTTTTTCACTGCAGTATTCAACTCCTTTCTGCCTGTCTCAGTAAGGTCACGGAGGCAAGTGCTACTATTGTTATAATTTGTATTTTGCTTTTTTATTTTAATTTTTTTGATAGGGAGTGAATGGGCATACTAGGTAGGAACAGAGACTGTCTTTAATCAAATGAGATGAGAGTTCCTCACATTGGAGTTATTCCTCAGTATCATCAGCAGGCTGCTCCCTGGAAGCCTCATTGGAGATCTGCAGAAAGGGAGTGCTAATCTCACTAGACTGCATGTCGCCGGCCACCCGCAGCAGGCAGCTGAGGACCATGTCTTTGGCCAGGCCCGCCTCCAGGTTCCCTTCGCGGCTCAGCTGCAGAGTGATCTGGTCCAGGCTGGTCAGGACCAGCTCTGAGCCCAGCAGAGGGCAGGTGGAACCACTGCCCCCTTCCCTGGCCATGTTCTCCATCATGTATTGCTGGTACAGATCCAAGAGTTTGTGCTCCAGGTAGCGGTTGAGGAGGGAGTTGGAGAAGGGCCCTTCGCACCCCTGGAACAAAAAGCTCCGGTCCCGGCCACTCCCCAGTCTCCAACGCGTCGACCCCCCCCTCAGTGGACACAGAGGCCCGCCCTGAGACGTCTGTTCTGGGGGAGAATCCTCTACCGCCGGGGGTACATCACAGGACTGGAGGAAGGGGCCGACAGCCTGGCTCTCAGGACAGAGCCGGAGCTCACCATTATTGGCAGAGAGAGGCAGCACCTGGTCACCTCCAATATGGAGGTCGCTGTAGTTTTGGCAGATGCTCTGACAGAAGGAGGGCACCAGGAAGGGGACATCGCCGCCTGAGCGAGCCTGGACTGGGATCTCTATCTCTGGAGAGATCTGTCTGCCTGGCTGGACTCTCTGGAGATCCGGGGCCTGCAGTGGAGAAATGTGCAACCCGATGGAGGTGCTCCTCTTAGACGGCCTGTAGTCCTTACTGCCTATCTGCTCTTGTGGTGGATTGTGGAGTATGACCGGAGAGTGGCTGGTGGAGACTGGCATAAGGGCAGCAGCAGCTCTCTGTAGCCCACAGCTGGCAGCAGTCTGGAGAGCCTTCTGAGGTGGGAGCAGGTCCACCTCCTCCAGTTCACCATAGGTCATACTCCACAGTCTGCTCTCGCAAAGCATGGCTGGAACAAGGAACACATAGAGAGCACCGCTGTTACAAAGTAATCTCAACCCACAGAGCTGTGAACTGAGCTACTGAAACACATACATGCACACTGCACTGCACATTCAACACAACTTGATATGATGCAACTGTTACCACGAGTCTAATAACCATTAAAATATATCACATCAATATTTTCTATCCGCTGTAGATATCGTCCTACCTTGGAACAGTCACACCTCGAACTCAGGCAGCTGACAGCTTGTTTCTCTCACAATCTTCAGCTCAGAACAGGAAGGTAGCTCTTAAAACCAGATTATTTTCTAGCAATATACTCTGTCCAAATATTTGATTCAAAAACTGTGCATGAATAAGAGAGCGCATTCAGGTGTGATAGTTTTATACCACACTAAGAGGAAGTGGGAATGCTTGATTTTTTATTTTTTTTGTGTGTTTTGTTTATGCAAATTTAAATGTTACAGCTGGGCTATTTATATGACTATGATATTCCAAAACACAATCTGGCCAAAACTCACTGCTGATAAGGAATTATTTTCAGAGGACTCACAGTTATGCACAAGTTGGAAGTATTCACGCATTTAAAATTCTTAGTTATGAAAATTTTAGTTATTTTACAATATTTTATGACAATGCATTTCAATATCAGTCTTCTCCCTTCTTGCTAAGCAGAGCATAAATTAGCAGATGTAAGATTACTGGGAGCTATCCGCACTTTAACAAGAAACACCTCAACTTTTGTTTCTCTGTAAAAGAAGCAGGTGTGTGGTTTAAAAGCAGAAAAGAAAGTCCCATTTACAGTGAGAGAAACTATCACTCTTCAGAAAATAGAAAGCTTGAGAGATACTGATTTCTGTTTTAATTTTTCTGGTAGATGGGATCACAATAACACAAATTGTATACCAAACAATTGATCAATTTCCAAACAATTGTGCCATTTCCAATGATATAATGTGATGGTTGGTCGAATAATTGCTGTTTGATGCTTGCCTCTACTTCTGTTTTCCTTGTCGGTGCCAAAGCAGAAGTGTCACTTCACACCCAATCCGTTATGTAACCACAGCTCATCATTTCCTCCTTGAAACTGTACTGAGCATGTTTGTTTTTAATGGACTGCAACTAATAGCCAGAGTGCAGAAAAGTACCTGAAAGGCTACATTTTTTTCTTTACCAGTGCGATTTTGTTTTTCCTTACTTGTCTTGAGCTCCTGTGTAGACTAATACAGACTCAGGTTTGAATCTGGTCCGTTTCATAAGCAACTGCAGGTCTATGTAGTCAAATTAGACGTCTGGTGAAAGTGATGGAAAGTTTCAGTTGGGCCTATAGGCTACTTTGTGTCCGGGATTTTTCCAAGTTGAGAGTATTGTCTGCTCTTTGGTTTATGGCTCCCTCATGTAAGACTCTTTCAGACTTCCCCCGCTTATGGCAGACCAGCCCAACAATAGAAGCGCTTGAAACACGAGACAACATCATTTATTATTAATTAGGCGGGGAAACTTAGACAGATATTATGCGTAGGCCAACCTTATCCTTCACAAGTTCGTCATCAGCTCCAGGTCGTGCATTCAGTCATGTCAAGCCCGTATAATTGGGGCAGAAGTCCATCCGCAGTTTATGATATAGTTTTGTGTCTCGTGCATATAGCCCTTAAGACCGCCTGTCTTATGCAACATCATTAAGCAGGTGTGTCCAGTGACAACAAGTAGTAGGCCCACAGCTAGATGGATTGCAGTGGATAATTTGGCCATAAACAAAGCCGGGGTGTTTGAGGTCCCAGTCAGGATATCCGACACGGGACTGCTGCTCAATAGTAATGACAGCAGACCGGGTAGAGTTACCGACCCGTTGCTATGGTGCAACACCCCATAACACTAAAGACAGTTTGAGAGCAGGTTAGACATTTGTGTCAGACCGGCTTTTGCTTTTCTGCCACTATAGACAGCTGTTATGCAATTTCAGCACCCTGGACAGCGACGGGCTACGTTGAGTGGCTCCAGACCAGTTTGAGAGGATATTTCTTGTTTTGAGGAACAGGCTGGCCTCAGGAGCCGAATATGGATAGATGCATCGCAGGGACTAAGGAATCCAAGGACCAGCTTGTAATTCTGAAAGGCTCCATTTAGAGGAATGTTCAGGAAGATAAATAATGTGTTTCGTCCAAACCATCACGGACACAAAGGTAGAGATGGTGGCCTTCGGTCCGAGCAGGATTACCACAACGCCTGCACCGTCAGGTTGGTGCGCAGCACCTCCATGCTTGTAGTGGGAGAGAAGACACAGACAGCTGTGAGCTCAACTTTAAAACGGAGCAAAAGTACAGTGAGTATCGAGTCGACCTTGTACTATTACCAGAGGCAGGAAGACCGGATATGGCTCTACTCTCAGAACCAGAACTGCTTAGAGTACCTGGAAGAACTGGTAGCTTTGAGACGACAGTACACAAAGAGTGTCAACAATCTGAAAAGTAACGACACCAAGGCCACCGTTTCTTCCAAGAAGAAGCCCGCACCCCCACCGCCCACCAAGGACGCACCGGTAAGATAAGTAATACAGCACTGTGTGCCCGGCAGTCCGTAACCTGCGGCAAAGCAATCTATCCCTGTACCAAATAGTAGGCTACACGTGAGGGGCAATATCAAACACAATATTCTCCCATTATTTAAAGCAGATATCAAGAGCCAAACCATCTGCCCCTCCAATTCCCAATGAGGAGGACAGTTTACAGTTCTTTGATGAGGTCATCGCCAGCTGCGACAACGAACCTCTGCGCAAACCCCATATAGATGATGGACACGCTGACGTGGATTTCATTGGTGAGTTTGAAATCTTAACATTAGCTTTTTAAATTTTGGTGAACTTGCAATTTATTCTACGTTACACTCTGGATAAGAGCAGTCAGCTACATGTCTAAACAGCGCTTTTCAGTGCTGGTCCTCGTTACGGAAGGTAGGCTGCTGCTGCTTCTCTATCCCACCAGGTAGTTAATTGCATTCACCTGGTGTCCCAGGTGTAAATTAGTCCCTGATTAGATAGCTAAGATGAAAACCAGCAGGGCAAAAGGAGTAAAAACTGGTCTAAAATGTAAATATAGTGTCTCAGCGGAGAAAAGCAAAAGTTGGCTTAATATGTAGGCTAGATAATGTCTTTCGATATGGTAGTTACAAGTTCAGCTGAGGCTCTTTCTCTCTCTCTCTCTCTCTCCCCCAGTGGCCACCAGCTCCAGTGAACACGACCTCCACTCTAACTGGGTCTTGCGGGTTCCTCGGGTCCCGGAAGAGTCCAAGCAGAAAGCGGTCCGTGTTTGTGCCAATGACAGCGTCCCGAAGAAGAAAAACAGCAGCGGGTCCACAAGCAGCCGACTGCGGCTCCAGAGGAACCCGATCCATCTGCCCAAAGTGGTGGAGAGTGCCTTGCAGACTCTCCGCTTCAAGCCCAAATTAAAAAAGCAGTAAAGCTCGATAAGACATTTGAAACCACCAGCACTGCCAGTAATTCTCATTCATTTTTAAAATCTTATTTTTCTTAAAACAAGTGAAAAACCCTGCCCAATGGGTGAGAAAATTCCTCTTGGTCCCAAGGCAGTATCACCCGTTATAGGGAAATTTCTAAAATCATTGCAGAATAAGGCATCCACTACACTCACATCAAGAGGACGTCACTTAAACTTCTTAAAAACAAGTGGATTCACTTTGAAAACAAGTGGAAAATCTCTCATCGGCAGATTGTCACTTGTTTTAAGAAAAATAACTTGGATGTTTTTGCAGTGTAGTCTGTTGGATGAAAGTTAATTTCTTCTGAGATCCAAAGATGACCCTCACCCTTCTGTTAAAAGCATACCATTTGTATAATTCAAGTGCGCTTTTGAATCGGTTTGAATAGGAGGAATCTTATTATGCTGGCAGGGGCAGGACAGGTGGGTTCAAGACCAGGGAGAGTTACCCGTAAAGAAACTGTGTTCCATACCAGCATGAATGCCACCTGTAAGACTAACACAAAAGTGTGACCCCCTCCTACCACCTCTTCACAGCAACTAGACTAGCTGAAGTGTTTCAAAGACTTCTCTTGTATTAATGCCTGTTTCACTTAGGGTTAAGGTTAGGGTTCTTTGACTATAATTTAGTCCAAGGGCTGATTTGACTGAACAGTTGAAGCCGAGCTGTGGTTATTCTGCTCATCTTGGCTCAAGTTGAAATAGGCACAAATTAAAGCCATGACACAGTCCTTGTGTTTTGTAAAACAAAAAAGGAATGTTAGACCTTATACTAAAAATAAAGCAAAATTGTATGCCATTATTCCTTTACCTTACAGGGGAGTACATCAGTTCAGTGTATTGTTTATCACATCTGCGTAATGCATCTCATTCAAACTGCGTAAAAATTAAAAGGATATGACTTTAAATACATTTTCTTTTCTTTATTACAAAAAGTGTCATATACACACCAATCTAAAGGTACAAACCAGATACTGTACATTTCAACATTCACTTCTTTTCTGCTTTGACCTTGGGGCTGAAGAAGGATGACATAGTCTTCATGCCAGTCTTGTCCACCTTAGCCAGAGTTTTCTGAGCTGCAGTCATTTTCTTGGGTGGCTGGAAAGAGGGAGAAAAAAAAAAAGAAAAAAAAAATCAATAGAACAGCTCAACAACCTTGTGCAGAGACAGCAGGGAATTTATTACATATCGTGAACTTCATTTCAAACTGAGCAAAAAGAAGTTTTCACAAGGTGAGCCCCTTTGACCCATGTGTATTTTGCGATCTCTGCAGACAAATCTAAAAAAGTATTTCACAAACAAGAACTCCACTAACAATCACTGAAGGTCTTCTAAAAAATGCCTCCAGAAATGAAAATAAACAAATGACCACTTCAGCAAAAGATGATTCACACAACAGAGTTTGTGATCAAAGCTGCTCAAGGCCACAGATTCCTCCAATAATTATTGGGTCCATTTATGCAGACTGCTCTATATACACTCACTTTCCGCGCAAAGTCTGCACTGTTGAATTTGGTGTAGTCCTCTCCGGCCTCCACCGGCATGTCTGAAAGTTTCCGCTTCTGCCAAACGAGGAAGTAAGAAATGCTTTCCATGACTCAATGCACCAAACATTTGTTGAGAAAGACACACTAGCTACTGTGAATGAAATTATTTCTGTGCAAGAGTCCTCATCCCATAACGAGTAAATGTTAAAAACACACAGCAGTAAGTGAGGATGTCTTGCGATGAAAGTGAGGACTTTCATCGCAAGACCGCAATCAAAAACATGGAAACGCAACAATGTTAGAGTGAGGTGGAGGACTACAGAAAGAGTGCTCTGCGGTTTCAAGAGCATGCAGAAATGAAAGAATACGCTGTACATGGCAACAACAGAAAGAAGAGAGGGAACTGACTTACTTGGCTGACAATGTGTGCCATAAAACAAGTAAGCTCAGCAAAAACAGCAGCATACCTTGGAGGGTGGTTCTGTCTCCTTTGGGCTTGTGAGTTCTGGTAGCCTGTGGAGTAAGGTGAGAGGCATGCCTCAACTGCACTGTCACACACATTATCCCTAATAATGATTATGACTTAAAGTATTTAATGCCAAAGTACATACTGCAGGTGTTTGAGGAGGGCTTTGCTCAAGTCTTCACTGATGTAGTCGGATATCAGGCCATGGGCATAGCGCAGGTAATCCTCTGTATCATGAAGACAAGAGCATGGAAGTGATACTTGAAAACACTCTAATACACTACATTAACTAATACTACTAATAAAATTCTACTTTCCTTGTGTAACCTAAGGCTGATTGATTTAAAAAACTAATTGAAAAAGTGGGTAAATGTTATGTCAATGTTATGTGATTATAACCCTTACAATAACTATAAACTATTACAACTACAGTGCCATCTATTGGTCAACATCATATTTGCTGCAAAAAAACAAAGAAGAAGTTGGAAATGCTGGAAACATTAGAAAGGGGTCCAAACCCAATGGAGTTCTCTTTCTTTCCATAGAAAGATGAGTGCCATTTCAGAAAATGATAAGATGGGGTCTATCTCTGAATACTGATGTGAGAACCAGTCAGGACCGACTCACCCTCATGGGCATCAGACTCCAGCTTCACTCTGACGTATGTTGTGGATTTCACTCCTTCTCCCACAGAGATGTTGCTCTTCCTGAGGGCATTCACTGTCCTCTCCACCTGCACCAAGACGTTCCAAAAACAAACTACTTTGCAATTCCGCTATGCAAAAACAAATGAACTTTCACATGAAGGCGAAATAATATTTTTTTTCTGATATTAGCATATAGGTATTTTTAAACCACAGGGGGGATTTACAGCTGAGATCAAGGGTTGTTTCACTCACCGTATTAGCATGGCTGAATACCAAACGGTTCAACTGAACCATGTGCAATAGCAATTGGCTAGCGTTGTCTATAGACAACAATAGAAGGGTACGTTCATATTTAATATAAAAAGGACATGATGAGTAGCCTACCTTTTTCTTTAACCAGTCCATTGTCCTTTCCTGGCTGTATCGATGAAACTTCCGGCTTCCCACCTCTGAAAGAATGAAACAGAGCACTTAAACACAGAGACCAGCATGATCTAACTGCATGATAGCTACAGTAATAACCTCTGACCTTTCTCCTCTGCAATGTGGTGCAAGGAGACTGGGGAGCGTGTGCAGCTAAGCAGCCTTGAGCAAGCTGGGAAATCCTCATCCATTATCACCTGATCCATAGGCTGGAACTTCCCCTGAGGAGCAGATGGCATCAACATAATAGGAACAGAGAAAGTAGATTTCATGTGCAAGGTGTAAGCCACAAAATGAATAAGATTAAAAAGTCCCAGTCAGAGCCTTTGATAGATTTTTGAGGTTATACTAGGGGCATCATATTGCTGCTGTATAAGTGTTATTTGTAAGTAGGTGACTGTGCCTTCCCTCACATTAAATTGAATGAGACAGCCACCATTCTGAAATGGTGGATGCTGGAGCGAGACTGTGGTGAGAGCACAGCTTCCAGTAATAACTGAAACAGCCTTACTGTCTCCATATGGATGTGGTCCAAATGATTACAACAGCAAAGAGGGGGGCTACAGATGAGTGATGTCATTATTAAGACAACGGTTGAATGGGGCTGATAAGCAAGACCGAAGTGTGATGTCAAAATATGTGTGAGGTCAAAAGTAGTGAGATTACACAGCAAAGATTGCTGACTTATTATAATTGTTATGTTGTTGACCTGCCCGGGGACTACAGATGTAAATTAGCCTCTTGGCTAACTCTGACACATTTACATTGAAGTGTAAACTAAAATGTTGATTGATGTGTACTGTCCCTGCCAAATAAATCTTAAAATAAATAAATAAATAAACATATGGTTGCAACGTTACAATAACACAATCAGCACAAGTAGCACAATCAGTGGCATTATAACACTAACAATAAGCACAAGCATCACAAACAAAAAAACACATATGAATTGACAATAATAACACATTTATAAAGCACGGCAAATGAATAGGAACACAACAACCACCTATAATAAAGGCAGGACTTGTGCTATTGACTCCCTTTTAGTCCATAGCTTATACTGACTCAGCAAAATTCAAAAACCATACTGGACTCCCAAGAAACAATACATGCATACATTTTAAGCATAGGTGGCCCCATTGTGAATCACACCCTTAACTCTGGCAGAGTAGTGTCACCTTCAACCCATGGAGCTATATCAGCCCACATTACACCAGATGATGATCAGTATGCTAACATCACTGAAATAACAGTGTCTTACCTCTTTACCAGATTTCATCAAATAGGGCAAAATAAGAAAGAGAGGATCCATTGGGGTAATATAGAGAAGTCTCCCATCTGTTTCAAAGAAGAA
Source organism: Centroberyx gerrardi (assembly GCF_048128805.1). Classification (NCBI taxonomy): domain Eukaryota; kingdom Metazoa; phylum Chordata; class Actinopteri; order Beryciformes; family Berycidae; genus Centroberyx; species Centroberyx gerrardi. The sequence goes on along the minus strand of NC_136006.1, from coordinate 19,526,579 downwards.
AGAGGAAATTAAAAATCCATAGACACTTGATTAACAAATGGAAAGATTCTTAGCCAAGACTACAGCTTGTAGTGCAGTACAACCTACTGACAATGTCTATGGGTGTTAACATGCACACAACTCTTCCTTAAGTTAAGGTCTTATTTGGAATAAGTTGTATTCTTGAACACTGAACTTACACAGAATGGTAAAAAAAAAAAAAAAAAAACAGTAACAACACATGTATGCATTTTTCAGTATGTCCGCTAATGTCGGCATAACCCAGGGAACTTGTTTGGTAATTTCATGAGGGATATGATCGTAGCATGTGGCAAATCAAATATTTCTGCTTAAGAATCCTGAAGAATTACAGTATATATACCTGTGTATTAATATGTGTATTAATATTCAACAATCTTTGCAGAATAAATTGGTTTGCTGCACAAGAAAGTGTAAGCTTTCTGCTCATGGTAGGTTATGTAACATATGGCATGGTTTAAATGCAATATTAAAAGTCTAAGAAACATAATTCTTCATCACATACTTTCTGATAATACACTCGCAGAATTCATGACTTCTGTCTGAGGGCACTTGGTCGATATCAGTTTCATGTAACGTTAATACAGAAATGAGACAAACCTCTCTGTACAGTCTGGCCAATAAACCAGGAGTGGAAATCATCTTGAAACGCTTTGACCTCATACAGCTGCACGTCACCACGACCCAACATGTACAGAGATGCTGTATCTGGAATGGTATAAAAAGATGAGGAACTGTGTTACTTTCACTGCCACATCTGCAGAAGTGGTTCTTAAGATGGGAAGAACTCTACTGATATGCATTCAAACATAATAGCAACATAGTAATGGGACTGTTGTTGTTGGTGTGTGTGTGTGTGTGTGTGTGTGTGTGTTTAAGGGCACTTTTAAATATTGCTTTCCTTTGGTTGCTCTTTTATGTGGCTTTGACTGGATATTCATTGTGTAAATGGATGTGCTTTGCACTTTCTTGCAAGTGACTTTGACTTTATACATTGTTGTATGTTGTTGGTCTACAACTTGTGTTTGTCATGATGGCGCTTTCTTAGCAAGCTCTCCTTTGAGAAAGAGATTTTTCATCCCAATGGGACTGACCTGATTAGAAAAAAGGTTAAATGAAAATATAAATATAGACCTGTTGAGGGATTCCTTAATCTCACGAAAGCAGGGTCAGTGTCATGCTTCTGTCTGTCGATGGCAGATTCTGTGGACAGCAAAACTCAGATTAGTCCTGCCTAAAGGTGTAATCTTGAGATAATAGTATAGAAATGCCATTCTAAATGCAACCTTTCAAAGTCTGGCTAGCTGGGGGCGAGCCGTCTTTAGCTAATAAATGTGTACAAACTTTGTTCGAAGAGACTTTAAATATCGATTCAGTTTCTTAAAATAGAGAAGCAACTTAGCTAACTTTTACATTCCAGGGTAAAGCAAAAATAATTAACTGCAAGATCTGGGTAACGTATGCTAGAGTTTACTCACGTTAACTAATGGCTAGTTAGGCTAGTTAATGTAGCTAGCTAGCTCAGTTAGCTAAGACTGAATCAGAGAGAATTGAAACTGAAAGTCTTATCACACTGACTAACTTAGCCTAACGTTACCTGCAGCAATGACAACCCAGCTGTCATTCTGTGTGCGCTTCTTTTTAGTAGTCATGCTTTATAAGTAAATTAACAGTTTACAACAATTCCTAATGTCGTACTTTGCTATTTTAGAAATAGCTAATGTTACTTTTAGGCTAAAAACAATGCCGCCCCACTACATGTAATGGCTACTTTTTGCTAACCACCTGACAACATGAGCTCAGAAAAGGCGCCTATCCCTGTCAGTGTAGTTCCTTCATTTGTTTCACGGGAGGGAAAGTGACTTTTATCCACGTGTTATTAGTGCATTATCATCATTTTTGTATATGAAAAAATACAAAGCAAGTTTTTCAAATACAGGTAATATTCTCGTGGCTGGAAATGCTGGTGTAGGTGCAAACACCACAGTATGATACAAGGTTAATCAATCCTGTTCCCACTGTATGGAACTGCAATGGAACGTTCCAAGATGACGTCAGCCTCTAATGCAGTTTTACAGTCACGTCGCTAGAGGTCGCCCGAGAACTTTGATAGGATTTTGATGGCAGCATATTGGTTTGTGCTGCATAGTTTACCTCCTTATACTCATCTGATTTCTGAAGTCGTTGGGCTTGATACAGAGCCAAAAGGGTTCTGCTCTCAGGTGCAGGATGTAGATGACCAGTTGTCCTTTGGCACATTGGCACACAACAGATTGGGAGATCCATCTGTCCCTCAATAAGAGGAGGGCATCTATTTCTCTCTCTCTCTCTCTCTCTCTCTCTCTCTCTCTCTCTCTCTCTCTCTCTCTCTCTCTCTCTCTCACACACACACACACACACACACACACACACACATACCATGGATGTCTCATGCAGGATATGACACTCTGTGTCCCAGTTGGTTTTCTCTGAGTCACTTGTTTTTTTCCCCTGCACTGTGTGTGTGTGTGTGTGTGTGTGTGTGTGTGTGTGTGTGTGTGTGTGTGTGTGTGTGTGTGTGTGTGTGTGTGTGTATGCTCAAGTGGGCATGTGGCCATATGTGTGCATGCATGTGTGTGTTAATTCTCATCTGATGGGTTAGATGGCTACTATAGTTTAGTACTTGTCATCAGTTTGTTTTGTTGTTCAGGGGTCCCTCTGATATGTTTATAAAGCTTTGTTGTGTTGTTGATCTCTCCTCTCCTCTAAAGACACCCATAGCACAGCCCATTAACGAGTTCTTAATTAGCTTGTTTTGCTAACGAGGAAGGGAGGGGTTTGTGTGCTGGGTTACTGAGCTTTGAAGCAGTGCCATAGAGCGTCCCTACGGGGGAGCGGCATGGTGCAGAGGAAAACTACAGTCTGCACAGAGGGACTTACGGCTTCATGTTTTCACATTTTCACTTTGTGTCTTTCTTTCTGCATACTTGCCTATTGTTTCTTTCAATTGTTGTACATTGTGTCATTACAATCTCCTTTTATGTTTTAAAGTTAATGTTGCAGTGCGTGAGAATAGGAATGGGCCCATTTGCCCAGAGTTGAACATCACATGCCGCGACGTTAAACACCGTCCCGATTTCCCCTTGAAATCAGTTAGATTTATGTTGGTGTAGTCTGTGGCAGAGAGAGAGGGGGTGAGATATTGTCTATGAATTACTTGTTTTATGGCCCCCAGGAGTATTGCACACAAGAGTCTGAGACAGCTAAACAGAATATTCCATGAAAGCTTTCTTTCTTTTGGGCTGCTTGAGGGAAAGTCTGTGTTTCTGACTGCCAGGGAGAACAACAGCGGCCTTTCTGATAGACCGGACCGCAGACAACCCCAGAGAGCGGAGTCCTCTGTCACCAGCATGCAGACGAGAACAAAGTGGCTCTAAATTTAGGTCCTGATATGGCTTAGTGGACCCAGACTCCTAGACCCCTCTACCCTCTCCCAAGCCCAACTCCACACTCATCAATCATACAGCTACAAAGAGAATTTCAATACAACCAAAGCTATTTCTCTTCTTGCTTTCCTCCCTGCCGGATCTGCTTCCCTCTTCCATTTGTAATTCACTTTTGAGCGTGATGGCTAGATATTTTTAAAAAAAAGTTTGGAGATCATTCAAATGAAGTATTTTGGGAAGGCAGGAGTTTTCTACTGCACTCTAGTGACCGCACTGAACTGCCCATGATCCTCTCTCTTGTGGCCTCATTTATGGTGGTCCAATGCAGTGTGACTGGTTACAGCTTATGTATTGAATCAGCCCCAAGCTGTCATGTTACCATCATGTGCTGACACCATGGGTGTCCAATTTCTCCCTCATCTATCCTCAAGACTTTTAGGTTCTGTCTGTGAGAGGGATTTACGGAGGAAGGAGGTGATTTCAAGAGGATAGATGTTCACTGCAGTACATACTTAGCCACAATGGCTGCCAACTGAAGCAGGTTATTAGTTAAAAACCCCCAGCAACTTTGGGTTTGCACTTTTTGTGTATAGATGCAGACGTAGGCTATTCTTTTCCACAGTTACACCACAGTTGTGAATGCCAGATTACCATTTAGCTGAAAACTCTATCTGCAGCTCAAGAAAGCTATGATGCACACACTGATGCACTCATAGACATGCACACACACACACACACACACACACACACACACACATACACGCACAAACAGATGTGGAGAGAATTCCCCTTGGCAGCAGAAGCCCTTGAGTCATCATCCGGGATTCCCTTCCTCTCGCTTCCAAATATGGGTGGGATTGTGAGAGAGCGGGAAGCAGAATGCGGAAGGCAGAGTGGAACCCCTTTGTGATGTCAGAGCTTTGGAACAGTGAGCCTCACGCTGCCTGGAAATACACGGAGGAAGGAATGCCGGGAATTCAAGAATCACTGCAACGCTATTCCCTCATGCATAGTTGTAAAATCTGAGTTTCGGCACACATGCTCGTGCATTCAAGTGAGTGCGTGCATGCACACACATACACACACGCACACATACACACACACATACACACACACACACACACACACACACACAGACAATGTTTCCCCCCAGTCCTCTCACTGGAGAGATCTTTCTTCCCGTAAAGAGTTTTTTCTCCCCCCCACCCCACAAGATGTTGACTCCTTATTCCCAGCATCAGTTGCTCTGTGTGAGGCCTCTGGTTGAATGGTATTTCCCCTCTCCCTAAATGGAGAGAATGGCTTGACCACAAACTGTTGTGTGTTCAGTGTAGCCCTGTGCATTGAAAAATATGTATATTTTAATATATTTTTATATACATATAATGTAAACACATTTTATATCAGGTAAAAACGACCTTTTAAATCAATTTTATATTGTAGAAACCAAGGTTTTCTTACATGAATGAATTATATCTCTTACACCTTGTGTTTTTCTAATCTGTTTTTGTAGGAGTAGTAGTGTTAGTACTAGTAGTAGTATATTAATCCCACTCCCAAACTCAACCTTTACCCTCTCGGGGGGGGGGGGTGCCTGTCCTAGAAGGTTTCATGCGCCCCATGTTTCTTGTCTGTCTCCTCTCTCCCTTTTCCTCCTCTCTCTACTGTGTCCCGCCAAGTAGACGTCCCACAATACACCATCCCCAACCCTAATTATTGTTTACCAGGATCAATCTCACTCCCTCTCTCTCTCTCTCTTTCTCTCTCTCTCTCTCCCCTCTCTCTGTCCCTCTCTCTCTCTCTCTCTCTCTCTCTCTCTCTCTCTCTCTCCCCTCTCTCTGTCCCTTTCTCTCTCTCACTCAGTGTACCAGGGAGCAGAGATGATGTGGTAATTACATCTGCCGACTGCTGGTCTGCCGCAGACGGCTCCGCAAGTCTCTCTGCTCAGAGAGAAATTAGAGACTGCTCAGCACATGTCCAGGGCTGTAATTAGAATAAGTACTCTGTGTATGAAATGTGTTTATTTGTTTATTTATGATACGTCAGGATTCCAGGGCACTACTGTTGCCGTCTACTCTCCAAGGTTGGGTCAGGTCAAGAGATGTATGCCAGAACCACTGTGATGGAGGCATGAGAATACAGTAGTGTTCTGAGTGTACGATTGTAGTGGTGGCACCTCTCCTAAGCACCAGCGTGTTCTTTGTTGTAGCGCGTGCTGCAGTTTGTTATTGTTCTGTTATGATGGAAATTGTTTCCAAAGATGTGCCACATAAGCAGTAATAGAAGTTGTGGTGATGGCACTGGGTGCTGTGTTTGATACCAGTAGTGTGGATCATGATGGACTTCAAAGTGTTGCAAACTTACTGATTCTTGTTAAGATGTGGAGCATCTTGAGAGAAAGGGATTCCATTCCCATCACACCCACAGGAGGATTAAGAGGGGATAGACATGGACGGCATGCTCCCCTGATAGCACAAAATATGTTATACATTCCATAATTTAGGGACATATTGAGAGAAAAAGCTGCTTTTGTTTCCAACCATCCCACTTATTCAAATTGAACAAAGAAACAACTGCCTACACTTTCAGTACCTCTGGAGCTACTCCTTCCCTTGGCTACCAGTCTCTGAAACTGGGGCTTTCAAAGACCATAAAGTCTCTTGGCCAGACCAAAGACCCACTGCTTCCTCCTCTTCAGTAACAGCAGTGCTTCTCGCTTTTCACTTTGAAGGGATTCGTTTTCAGACACAAAGTAGTCGAGGGCTCTGGTGCTGCTGAGGGGTGCTTTCTCCACTCCCAGATTTACGAGCTGCTCAATGAGACAGTCGACAGCTCAGGCCATTAAAAGATTATCTGGATCTTTCACAGGCGTACTGGGATAATTTGGGAACAAAATCATTATGTGCATTCCATATAAATCTACAAGGTGGAGGATGGCACATCAGGAAATGAACAGTCCATTATACTGTGTGCTTGTGTTCGCACATGTGTACAAGTGTGTGTTATGTAGCTTGTGTATAGAATTCATATCTTACATCTGCATGTCTGTATCTTGGCTTTTATAGATGACGGTTTAGTTACCGCACTATTCTCCCCATATACAGTATGTCATCTCTCTTACCAAGGAAGTTGGGATGGATTGAGCCATGAGCGTTTATCAGCAACTTTCCCCTTGAATCATTTGTGCCTCTTTCTCAGCACAAATGATTCAAATGTTCCCTTACACCCCATAATCTGAGAGTCCGTCCTGGTAGAGGGAGGCAGGTGCTGGGCAAGGCAGGAGGACAGACAGAAAGGCGAACGAATGAAGGTGTCCGTGTTGAGGGAGGCGGAGTGACTGAGTAGCTGTGACGGACAGATAGCGGATGCCGGGGAGCGTGCAGTGTGGCCTTTGGACTTACCTCAGAAGATGGATTGACCCAGCGCCTTCATGAAATAACAAGTCAGTCTTTTAGTGAAATTGTTCCCATGATGGATCTATGCTTTAATGTCAGAACTGTCATTTGGCCACTAAACTAAAATGGCTCTCGTCATAGTTCCATGTGCTCTGAAGGACTCAACATTAGAGCAATGTTGAATGCCTTGACCCAATGTACATAATCAATAAACACATTGGCATTTTAAGCACAATTATCTTTAAGTAATGCATAAAATGGTTTATGTCAGCGAATATTTACATAGAGACAGAACTGGAGAGACAGTGTGTAAGACCACTGACATCACCATTCGTGACCAGAAAGACAAAAACTTGATTCATATTACATAAGGGGTTTGGCCACTTTCCGTGCTATAGGCAATGACAACTTTACTTGGCAAAGTAAAGTGTGAGCAAGCTCTTTCATCTCTACCAATAAGACCTTATGACTGGAAAACAATAGTTGAACCTGAAGCCTTGATCTCAATAGTCAAATTGGTAATTACTCTCCTGACTGGACACAGCCTTTTGTCCTTGGCTTTTCATGGATAAGGGTCTTGGCATGGACTGGGCAAGTGTAATGTAATCGAAAATGCAAGACCGTGAATCTGGCGGCGTGATGTCGTCACTATGAGACACTTGTGTGATATCATAATTATGAGGTAATGGCGGGAGGGGAGTGTAAGTTTATGGCTTTGGCACACGCTCAGTTCACCGTCAGCCGACTGCAACAGAGTACTAATGAGAATAGATGGCCTGCCTCTAGCTATCCGTGTGTGTCTGTGTGCGTGTGCGTGGGTGTGTGTGTGCGCGTGCGAGACAGAGAGCACACATGTTCGTGCGGTGATAAATTAATGGTTATTGGCTGAATGATGTAGTGAAGAGGGGGTTGATGCAGATGACCTATAGGTGGGAGGGCAGGAGAGGGAGGGAGGGCGTTGGAGGAAGCGTGTGAGTTTTAAAGTCAACACTTGCTGACAGCGCCTCAGCCACTTACAAGTTTGGCATTAACTGAAGAGTTGTATTGTGATTTATTTCTCCATCATGCTATTGACACTCCATATTTCTCCACCAATGTCTCATGGAGCAGAGAGACAACGCAGCAACATCACCCATCAGTTGATCAGCAAAGGTTCAGCCATGCTATCTCCACATTAACTAATTGTGGTCTGAGCAATCCCTCTTATCTCTCTACATAGAGCTTATTCTACTTCTTTTCCTAACACTTCACTCTTACATGATCGTTCTATTGGCACAAGTGTTGTAAGGGCAGTGAGGCCCTGACCTTTGCAGTCCAGATTTTTGATTGCTTGTCATTTTGGTGATAAAGGAATTAAAGCTTCTTCTACTGTTGCACTCATTGTCAGTCGTCAGCTAAGCGCCAAAAAGTTTGGTGATAGGCTTTGGTTTCTGAGTGCTTTGAGACAATTCTCCATTATGAAAAACTACTACTACTACTAGGAGTTCAGTGTCTTGTGACGGTTTGGGTTTAAATGGTGAATTCTGATAAGATATGACAGGAGTGTATACCAGGAGTATTAAAGGAATGGAGTGTTTGAGCTATAAAAAATACACATGCCTACATGTCATATAAAACATCAAAATAAAATGGAAATATTTATGTGAAATACCTATAGCGGAGTGGCCACATCCATGTTTGGACCAAAATTCTATAAAACTTTTGGATTCCATACAACATGAATGTTTTCCATTAAAGACCCAGTGGTCATGTGTAGATGCACTGATATCTGATTTCTTTACATATAGGTAACAAATTGTTTTTATATCTCTTGACATTACAATTATTGCCATGCTATATAGCTGATAATTTAGGCAATTATCAGCCAATAGTATCTACCCCTAGTTTGTATAAGAATTTTCTAAAATCTTTTAAGGTAAGTACATAGATGGACCTGGGGAAACATTTAACCTCACAGTTACAGCTACAGTTACAGTGCAGTATATAGGCAATTGGGAGTAGTATAAGGAGCACGGAAATACACAGATGTGAATTCATTTGAATTTTTCAAATCAATACAACCTTAACGATTTAATAATGTTTGATGTACAAATATCAAATCATCATCATGCCTAGTTGTAGGAAGTGTTAAAATGATTATTCCTGTGCTTGTTGAGAGCAAATTCACAAATCAGTCACACATGTTAAAAATGTTATTTCTGACAGTATCAAATTGGCTGCCTGCTTTGACATGGCTCAATCTTTAAGGGTGACCTGCTGTTTCATTGTCAATTAGAGTGACTTAGAAGTGATGTGTGACCTCACCCAAACGATCACATGTGCCAAAGTCACCCCGCAGAAATGACATCATGGATAATGATGTCATCCCAGGATTCCAGACCCTCTCCCATTCCCGCTTAAGCTTTTAGGCTTGGCTACACAACCATGCACACACGCACGCACACATACACAAAACTACATGCACGTGTACATGCTTGCACACACACACACACACACACACTCACGTATACACGCACACACACACACACACATAAAACCCACTCAAAGAGCCTCACCCAAGACTGAGTCGTGAAATAAACAAGACAAACACACAACAGATGCGATAAGGATGTCATTTGGCCTCAGAACAAATAAAGCAAGCCTCCAGAACTAAATATGTCTAATAATAAGCTTGTAGACCTTCAGGTTTCTGACAGAAGCCAGACCGCAGCTTCTCATATTCTGCCCTGCCAGGAAAAATCTACTTTAAATCAGCCTCCAAATGTAATCACACTGGGGCTACTTTAAAATAACCAAAAATAGTATTGTAGGCCATTGTGTTAATTTTCTTTAGCTTATATACAGAGTGCCTCACTGAGTTAAAACCACAACTGGAAGTAAAACAGGACCTTCCCTCTGACTGTGAAAGAACCATGTGTGTTTCGGAAGAGGCTGAATGTGCTTTCTGACATCCACAGAGCCTGCTGTCTTGTCTGAGCAGGCAGCCGCTGTTCTCTGAATATAAAAATGACTATATTATCCGGATTTATTTGGCATTTCTATGTTGCACAGACAACAATTTGTTGAAATAAGTTTATGTTTATTTTTTAGAGATGGGCTAAACTGAAATTTTAGCCTAAGCCTTGTGGTATTATGGTGGCAGCAATGTAGTGCAATTAAACAAACTTTCCCCCCCACCCCCCGACCTCTCTCTCTCTCTCTCTCTCTCTCTCTCTCTCTCTCTCTCTCTCTCTCTCTCTCTCTCTCTCTCTCTCTCTCTCTCTCTCTCTCTCTCTCTCCCAAGCCCATACATAGGCTCTGTGCCCATTGCCTGACCTTAGTAAATACGTGGCTAATTTGAAGCATGTGGCGGCAAATTGGAAACACTGAGCTTTTAAAACTGTGGACTTTTCTTTTGCACATGGTAATTCCTCCCAGGAGATCCCATCAGATGAAATGACCCAAAACATGTCAATGTTAAGGGGACATTAGGGCCCGAAGGGTGGGGGTGGGGGGGTGAAGGGTGGACAAAGGGAGGCTGAAGGGAAGAGGAGTAAGATAGAGGGTGTGTTTAAAAGGGGAAATTCAGTGAAGACATCCCTTAATAAAACACTGTTCCCGCTCCCTTCCCTCTTTCACTCACTCTCTCTCTCTCTTTATCTTTCACTTACACACACACACACACACACACACACCTCCCACACACAGGTGGAAATTCTTACCTCCTGTTCAAGGGAGAGTTCCATGTTCCATCGGACAACAGGTGCGTGCAAGGCAGGAGTGCGTGTGTGCTTGAGCACGTGTGTGTGAGTGTGTGTGCGTGTTCACACTGCGTGACTCTTTATTTTCAGAAGAGGAGAGAGAGAGAGGGAGTAAGCTTTTGGCCTGGGTCCGTATCTCACTCTGGGAGGACTCCTTACCCAGCCCCCTCAACACTGAAAAAAATGTCCATCGCAACCAATCATTCAATCTTCAATGAGCCTTAAAATCCTATTTTTCTTAAAACGAGTAAAAATCCAATGAGGTGAGATGATTTAACTCTTTTCCAATGCAAATCAACATACAAATTAACATAGAATTTTCTTGAATTAAGTGATTTCAGACATTGCAACTTGATTTTAATCTTAAAACAGGTCAAACTGCATTGGAAACCCCATTGGCACATTCACTTGTTCTGAGAAAAATAAGATTCAAAGAGAGATTAATTTTTTTTTGGTAAAGGCGCAATGTGTTACATTTTAACATCAATACATCATTACCACATTCATTTTGACACATTAGTTTAATGACTGTAAAGAAATGAGACCATAAGAAGACTGGCTGCCTCTACTGACCTCTACACTTTTTACACTGTGTGCCACTGGGCTTCGTGGGAAATCTGCTGGATTGCTTTTCTATACAATTATCGATCACAATTAAATTGACAATGATACATTGATTTTTAAAAATGATACACATAACGCCTTTGAGATGGACATTTTTTGCAGTGAATACCCTCCCTCTATGCTTGGCACAAAGATGAGGGCCCCGGTTCTCCAACAATCTGGAGGATCTCTCTCCCTTTTCATATCCCACAGACGAGCTTCCTTATTGGGCTAAATTTATCCATGGTCCCCTCTGGAGGCCGGAGCAGGTGGAGGTGACAGGGGCCCTGGCCTGTACTCAGGGGACAGACGGGTAAACGGCACGACCAAAGCCCCGGACCTCACACTCCAATTATAGAACCGATGATGACAGCTTCACCTCAACACACACACACACACACACACACACACGTGTCTAAAAATGAGAGTATTATCGCCGCACACTGATGGTTATAATCTGCATCACAATATGTTACAATCCCAGCCACACAAAGTCGAAAACAACAGATTTCACTGGCAGACTCTGAAACCACTTATCAAAACTCTTCAGCACCACCACATGAAAACCTCCAACCACGCTTCAATATTTTGAGACTTGAAACATGTAATTTGAGACCAGCTTTTGTGGGCACACGGTCTCCAAAGCTTACTATTGTCCTTCTGTAGAAGGAAAAAAAAAGAAACCTGACATCAAATTGCTACAACCTTACCTTTCACCAGAATGAAGCCAACATCTACCACTACACTCAATGTCTATTCCCACCATTTCTCATTTCAGAAACTTGCTGATCCCCATATTGCTGGCCCATTCGCCAGGATGACATCATTGGCTCAGAGCGTGCCAACAGTGCTCAATAAAGCCCAGGCGTGTTTCAGTGTGGGAGTGCCTCTGCTGCACTGAGACTTGTATGGAGGATGTGAGTGAGAAGATGTTTGTACTAAATTGGCCACGACAAAATCTTTGAGAGTGCTGCTTGCCACCAGTATTCACCAGGTAATTGCAAAGAAATTGCATTATTACAATAATATCCTTTCCCCCCTTCAGGTAGATTGTTATTGTGCAAAGCTATGCTCAGAAAGGTGAATTGTTGGATAGCGATGCCTTGTACAGTAGAATAGCATCTTGTAGGCTAAATTCATACTTATTTATCAGAATTTTGTCCCAGGCTATGGAGACTGAAATATAACAGTGTCAAAAACAGACAATAGAGCGCAAACAGAATTTAGACAGTCTGTGGCACTGCTCCATGTGCTAGTTTTAAGCTTAATGACAGTGTATGCCTGGGCCTTGTGGTATTATGGTGGCAGCAATGTCGTGTAATTAAACTAACTTGCCCCCCAGAGCCCCTCCCCTCCCTGTGCCTTCGCCACACCACCACCCCTCTTTCTCTTCCCGCACCCCATCCCACTCCTGCTCCCCTCTCCCCTCCAGACTAACTCATCTCTTTCATCTCTCCTCTTTTCTTTTGTGTGTGTGTGGTTCTGCCTTCCTGGCAGTCTGTCTCTCTCATTCTCCTTGCCCTGCTCCCTCACAGTACTTGTGCTAGCGCGGCAGTTTGGCCGATGGTCTGGGTATAGCGGGTGTGTGTCAAACAGCACCTTCCCTCTGAGGAAAGAAGTAGAGGGAGGGCTGCAGGAGGAGGAGAAGGGAGGGTGTGTGTGTGTGTGTGTGGGGTGGGGGGGTGCACACACACATACACACACGCTGCATGGTGATGTCATCTAAAATGACATCATCCCCTGGAAGAGAGCCAAGGGACCTGATGGGTTAGCATCCTCCAGCGAGTTAAAGAGAGAGAGCAAGAGGGAGAGAGAGAGAGTGAGTGAGTGAGAGAGAGAGAGAGAGAGAGAGAGAGAGAGGAAGGGGGGACTTGTATAAAGAGAAAGGAAAAGAGAAGAATGGGCACTGTAAGAGAGACAATGATTGAGGAGGATAGTCGAACATGTGCAATCTGTATTTCCATTTTCTGTTTTCCACATGACTATTTTTTGTTATTCTCACCACCTTGCACAGCCATGCTTCTCCTTTTAGGATTACTTGCTCCATTTCCATTTGCAGGTGTTACCATCCTAAGGGATGTACGCATGAGTGCAGCTAAAGTGCAGCTAGAAAGTAAGTGAATCAATAGTAGTGACCTAATACAGACACACACACAAATACAAGACATAATGCACACAATAATTTAAAATGAGGCATTGCTTTCCGTCACAAATCACACACAAAAACACCCACCCACACACACACACACACACACACACAGTGCAATACTATATGTACACTTGTATATGAACACATGCGTTGTGCACACCAACACGTACACACATGAGCGTGCACACATGGACATGTGCACACAAACACACACACTCGCACACACAAAGGGTACTCAGTACGGACACCTGTGTCTCTGCGTGTTTCCATTGTTGTCCACTTGGCTGTGCTGTGCTCCACAGTGTGCTCCCAGCATGCCTGATCACCCTGCCATCTGAAAGCAGACACCTATGGACCAGCATCCTGCTGGAGAGGAAGGCCTCTCCTTCTCTGGAGTCCCTGGAGTTTCTGCCCCATGCTGAGGACATTCCACTTGGCACAGACTGATGTGTAAAAGCCTGTTAAGTTCTACTACGTTTAATTAATCGCTGCGGTGACAAACTTGGAGGCTGTGATTGTGCCCACTTTGTTTTGTTTTTTTGTACCTGGTGATATCTGTCAAATACTTGCCTTTGATGAGCAGCCAGTAACACTTACTGTTTGCTTTCAAGACAGTTTACTGATAGATGAAAGCTGTTTTTTAAGATGATTCAATCCTCCTTATCGTTTATCACAGTCGGTAACCAACTGACTCAACAATATAAATAGAGAGGCATGTAGTGTGGGACAGAGAGGAGCAGGGGTGAGAGATAGGAGGGGAATGAGGGAGAGCTAGTCGTGATGTGAGGGTGTGAATACACACAATGGAGAGAGAATTTGGTCAGGAACAATCAAACCAGGCAAAACAACCAAAGGAAATGAAGCTGTGAAATTCTCTTTTTTTGCCCCGACCAGCATCTATTCTTGGCAGCTCTATTACTCACAGCCATCTATCAATACACACCGTCATGACTCTGAGTAGAGGCTACACATATTTGATTGTCTTGATATTTTTTCGGAGCCTCGTCCTCTCAATCATTCTACTTCTCCTAATAACTGTAAAAAGTCTGTTTCGGCGTATTGCTTTCATGCACACTTTCAATCCTGCTGGTTTTCATTCTAGCCCTCTGATCAGGGACTGATTGACACCTGGGACACCAGGTGAATGCAGTTAACTAGCTGGTAGGATGGAAAACCAGCAGCACTCTGAGTCCTGATGACAAGGATTGAGAACCACTGCTCTATGAGTAAATTGCGCAAACACACACTTGCATACAACACTTGATATTTACACATACATACATACTACCCTCCCGCACACACAACACACTTACACATCGTGTTGCTTGTGGGATGAAGGTGTTCATCACAACACAGCTAGATGTAAGCACTCAGTGATATCAGAGGGGGATTTCACTACCATCCTATTCCACGTACATTGGCTATTTTTGGTCCTGTTTGGTGTAGCCATGCCTGGTCCAACCACCATCCACTCTCTCCTACCTTCCGTCTTTTCTCTGCAGTATTGGTATGGCAACACTGGCACAGGCACACTCCTACTCTCTTCCGATCTTAGTCATAGGCCTCACTCATAAGGCAACAGCTGAACCCTTTCAATACACACTACAGTTGATATGTTTGGTCACTTCCGTGTGTTTTCTCTCTATGCCTTTATCACTGTTGCACACACACATGCAAATGGCGCCCAAGTCCAGTTCTCTACTGAGAGCAAGGAGGAAACAGGATTCAAAATAAAGAGGAAGCCCCAGTCTCTTCGTTTCACACAGTTCTTCACAGGCTGGTAAGTTTGGTGTGCATGCATCTGAGTGATGGTGGGCCTTTGTAGGGAAAAAGAAAGAGAGGGAACATATAGTGATTAGCCATTGTACTCAGGTTTTCTCAGAAAAGGGTAGGAAAATGTGTTTGGCTCAGGTTGCTAAGTTACCTGTTGATTCCTATTGTGCGCACAGACGGAGCTTGATAGGACAGGAGAACTTATCACAGAAACAGTTCCTGTCCCTATGGACACAAGACCATAAGCCCTCTGTGAATATAGGACACCTTTTGTGCTATAGCTCATAGGTGCATGTGTGAGGGAGAGTGTGCGTGTGTGTCACTTCCCGTCAACTTGTCTGGGGTTTTACTAGCTATACTATAGAAACATAAATACAAAAAATATAAAACAAAAGTTGATATTTATGATGTATATGATATTGACATTCATTTGCTTCTTGCTCAACAACACTGCCTTTACAACTGGTGCAAAATTTCTTTCATGTTACACTGATAACTTTATGACACTTTGTCATGCGGTGCTGTTTAAGATGGGCCGTTAAGCGCACCCTTCAGCTGTATATTCTCACTCTATGGCATGATTGTCTACTTGACTGAATGCTTTCACACAGTGAACAATTAATATCTTTGAATGTAAGTCAGGACAGAGACAAAGTCAGAAAACGGGAGGCAAGTTGCCATTAAAAAGCGTAATTGGAGGGGTCCAGGGAAGGGCTCAACGGCGCACTCTCAACCCACTCCCAACCAAATGGCCAACGGTTTATTTAAGGGGACAAATAGGTCAAACAGTCTCTAATTATCCCTGAATCGAAGGCAAGGATTTTCTTCTCTTGCTTTTTTTCTTTCCTGTGTGTGAGAGAGCAGCACCGTTCCAACTCACCAACCAGCGGTCTCTGTTGACCTAGTTCTGCTCTGGACACAGGGTGCCTTAGGAGGGACGGGCCTCACCCACTGTCTCCTCTCTGGGCCCATAGACATAGTCTCACACACACACACACACACACACAGGACATAAACACATTCACTCGGGGAAAGCCATATGCTCACATCCATAACCTTTCTGACATTTTATCTATCAGGTTAATTGAGTGAACATCATTGATCTCGGACGTGTCCTCGGCTCACAAGGATATCATTGATAGAGTGACAGTGACTGTGTTTACACACAGGCTGTGAGTGGATTTTCTGCCCATCATGACTGAAAAGCTGGACGGTCACATTGGAGTTCTGCAACTGTTAAGATCAGTAAGATCTTAATTTGTAATTTGATTTGTAAGACAATCACAATCATCCTGAAGCCTCCACCAGATACTGGGCGGCGAAGTTACTTTGACTCAATTGAAAAGTAAAGTAGTGTTATTATGAGATTATTGAGCTGCATGTAAGCACATAGTCTGTGTTTATTATTCTGGTAATAATGCTTTACTTATAAATATATTATTGTTCACCACAAGGCTTTTATTTTTGATTTTGTCAACTTTCCATATGGCTAAATAACTAATAAACTAAAATCATGTTTACAGTCTGAAAAGCTGCTCAAAACTGAGATATCTTTTTTTTTTATCAGTGTGTCATTTGCGCCCTATTCACTCACACACACACACACACACACACACACACACACACACACACACACACACATTGAGTTTCTGTTATGAGTCATATAGATTCCTCCCACACAATATGACCTTTCAGTTGTTCCTCATATTCTAAATTTCTGTTTAAATTGAGTTAGGTAAAAGGTATGATGTTTTTAACTGGCAATCTCATGTTATGCACTTGAATCTGCAGTGTGCGCTCCTTATGCTCTTAGTCAAACTTGCATGTTGAAAATGCGTCAAGTAAATGAAATCGATTACAATGTCTCAAGAACATTGCGTAAACAACATTTTCAAAGCACCGTGGAGGGATATTTGGATGCAATTTGCCTGTAGGCTAGTTCCAGTATTTTTCCCCTGACTTTCCTCCTCTTTTCAACAGCCACTTCAGGCTCTGGATGTAGTTGGCGTCCCAAATAACCTGTAAACATATGTATACACAATTTCCCTCTCTCTCTCTCTCTCTCTCTCTCTCTCTCTCTCTCTCTCTCTCTCTCTCTCTCTCTCTCTCTCTCTCTCTCTCTCTCTCTCTCTCTCTCTCTCTCTCTCTCTCTCTCTCTCTCTCTCTCTCTCTCTCGCCGTTGCTCGCTCTGTTAGGCCTTGCGTGCAGCTTGATGTTAATCAAAGACCTATGAAGCGAAGACGCCCTGCCCCCTCTGATCTGTCTCGTCCTTTGAAGACAACAGTCCAGTGTAAAAGCAGACTCGAACAGAGAGAGAGAGAGAGAGAGAGAGAGAGAGAGAGAGAGAGAGAGGGAGAGCGAGAGAGAGAGAGAGAGAGAGAGAGAGAGAGAGAGAGAGAGAGAGAGAGAGAGAGAGAGAGAGAGAGACACCAGGTCAACGCAAACTTCATAACTCAGAGTTTGGGACGGGTTCAAAACTAAAACCTAAAGATTAGAACCTCTCTAGAGTTCATTTTCTGACGCTCTCGTTACTGTCTTCCTTCATCGATGACCTTTAAGGAGAACCGCAGCCTGTCAGATTATGGTGCCTGATTACTGTGTCTTCTTTGCATTCTGACTATGCATCTGCCCACACGTTGGGCAGATATTCAAATACTGCTGTAGCCTATAACCGTGAGCGCGGCACTCCCAAAACAACCGGGTGTGACACACACACACACACAGAGAAAGAGAGAGAGAGAGAGAGAGAGAGAGAGAGAGAGAGCGCGCTCAAATGACGAGCGTGGCCCAGAGGAGCCGCATCTGAACAGACGCAGCTCCCTCTTATTTATCCCCTTATTTATCAGCTGTCAATTGATCTGTTTGATTTGTGCATAGAACACCTAAACCAAATCGGTCTACGCCTAAACTCAGTGGTAATGATTTGGTCATAGCCCTTGCCAATTTCTAGATCTCATAGCAAAAACAATTGCCAGGAAATTTTAGTGTAATGAGTTCAAGGCTTGTGGGAAGAAGAGGTTTTCGATTATAAAGTAGCCACCAAATGTTTCAGATTTTAACTTCATTTTACTTTTTTTTTTTTTTAACACGCGGTGCAATTAACCTTAGTTCAGTCAAACTCCACAAACAGTGGATTTGTTAGAAATGTGCTTCTCGACAATTTAACAATTGCAATTTTACCAAACGTGGGCGATATCGAACGAAAGATGATCTAATAGGCTAATTAGGCCTAATTCACATTTTCCATCAAACAAGCACCGTGTTTTCCTGAGAGGGGGATCGGTCCATGTGACACTTACACAGCTCCAACTGAGCCAGCGACCAGACAGAAACAATTTCCGTATTACAGCCAACATTCAACTTAAAATTTTAGATGCTCACTCACAATAAAGACTATAATGTGTATTTCAGTGCATTTTCCGAGTCGATGTCTCATTTTAGACCGGTGATCTCATGCGTTATTTTGTGTGTGTGAAATATGCTTTAAACATGTTTTGCTTTTTCGTTTTCTGTTTTTCCTTCAGGGGGTTTAGACTGCCACTTTCCTCTGACACGCTTAAATAAGTAAAATGGGCAGGCGTCTATCAGTAAGGCATCTTGATATTAATCCTTCATTTGTCAATGGTCGTGCATAGTCTATAACACCTGACCTATCGGACATATACGCTAGGATGACTGGTTTTAGGTTGCACCTGCTCCATTACTTTGTCACACAGTGCAAGGTTTACCAGGGACCAGGGTTTTTTGGTTGTTTTTTTTTACCAGGGATTTAGTGGAAGGTAAACCCAACTAAACTTATCCATATTTTATTTATACTTCACTCACCTTTTTAGGCTGACATAAATCTTCATGAAGTAGCCTACATCATAGTAGCCTAAGTATTATCAACTGATGGAAGTTCGGCCGATCAGAGGATAGGATGTGGAAACAAGCATAAATGAATGCTTTATGGAAAGTCCATGTGATTTTAGTTGACACTGGTTATACTTTACCCACCTTTTCATTTACCATCACATCACCGCTTTAGAAGCATGTGCTTGCTGCAGGGTGAGGGGGCTGCTGTTGTCAAGGAGGCTCCTCAATAGGCTATTGGTAGCAAAGTAACCTTTGTACGGTTTGAATTTGATAAGAAGCAGCACCTTTTACTCTATATCGACCATTACAGCCTTATACCTAGGATGGCCGCTTCATTCCCTTTCCTTGATAGACTTTGAGAAAGGAGAGGTAAGGCATAATTGTTGGAAAATACAGCTCACCTCAGCTGTGCAAACAGTGCAAGAGCAATATTTTTTCTCTGCCATAAATAGGCCCAGACCTCTTCTCAAATCAACTTCCTTCATGTGTCTTCGAAACTCTACACACTGTTGTCTGCTTTTCACATCAGTGTTTTAACAAACTGAGAACTTTGTCGAGATCAGAACGGTTCTCTCGCCACTGACTTTTAAGCAGGCTGAGAGTATATTTTTCTTTAGGCCACACTTAATTAGGCTTTCTGTGGACTTAGTGTGGTAGGCTATGGGCTTATTGTGGGATTGCTTTTGTAAAATGTCCCAAATCCCTCGTCTACAGGCCTAGAGATTTAGGTGACGGATCAATGAATTTCAAGTTTTCATAGCTGATTCCTACAACTAACATAAAACGAGAAAAGATTGCAATTATTTTTGTCTCATGTCTAGTTGAACTATGAGCCTACCAGTCATCGTGAGCCAAAACAGTGTACAGCGTTTAAATGTCCCATACAAGGCACACATTTGCACGTCTTCAGCATCATTTTAAGTGCATCAACATCACTGTTCAATAACCACTAAAGATGCAAAAGTTCATTTTCACATTTCAAATGCATTAGCCTATAGTCAGGACTATTCCTCACATGTTACAAGGTCTATACAGAATCCAGGCCTAAGCAATGCGCTGTCGGGTTGTGCGTTGTGAGGAAGCTGCTGGCACACTGCTCGTCTTTGGTGTCTGCAGAGGTGGATTTTTTCTCCCTTCAATATGTGATGAGAGGACAATTTCAAAGCAGAAAACTCGGGACCTGCTCGTTTCATCAATCTACTGTCTGCATGCTCATTTACTATTTCCTCCTCATTAGAAGCTCTAGGCTTTTTTCCCCCACTATCATGCTTAACATTTTGTCACAGCCTTTTGCGCTGTAAGGTCAAAATAGTTTTCAAGGACACGAGGGAGCTGAAGGCACTTACTGATTTTCGTTTCGAGCAGAAATGATCTAAGCCTTTGTCCGAGTCGTATCTCTTTACACCGTGCCGCCTGTCATCAAGCTGGATGGAGAGAATAAGGGCGTCTTGATGGTGACTTCACGGACACCAACAACTTCCTGACGCAACGCTACTGTAACAGCGACGGGGAAACAGGGAGCTCACCTTTTTATCCGATGAAGCAACATGATCCTATTTCTGCATAGTAAGCCGTCTCAGCTCTCCCTCCCCTCCGGTCCGAGGACAGTGTCGGGCTCGTTACATCAAAAAAGTAGACTCTTCATTACCCGTTACTCATTTCACAAGCAGCCTAGTAGGGTAGTAATTCGTTACACTACTTTTCGGCGGTTGCATTACTTTTCGGCGGCTGCATTCTCTCTCTTACCTTCAAAAATCAGGAGAACTCAGTTACCTCTCCTGTGAATGACAAGGGCACCAAATAGCGTAGATGTCGATTGTTCTTGTCATCTTTTTTGCTCGATAAAACCAGTGGTAGTGAGAATGCTTCCACCCAGAGAAAGAAAACTTTCTCAGCAATTTCTCATCTAAGCTATAGCTCCGTGTGAGGGGACAGCGGCTTATTGTGAAGAAAACGAACCGGGGTAATTATAGTTTGGGGATAATTCAACTTCAATCTGATGTTTAGGCTAGATGAAAAATGATATTTTAGGTGATAGCAAAAGTAACAGCTTATTTTTTTTGACTGGTAAGTGTGAACTCGTAATTCGTTACACTACTCGTTACTGGGAACGTGATAAAAGCCTATTAAGGTAACGCGTTACCGCCCAACACGGTCCAAGAGCTAGCAGAGTTTGAAGTCGAAAGGCGCGTGCGTTCCCTTTCTGGAGACCTCGAGTCGGTGAAGTTATAGAACATTTGAGCGCCGTTGAGCAAGGCAGGAAGCCTGTAGGATCCGGCTTCTAGTCTCTACTGATATCCACCGGCCGGCCTCTTATGGCAAATGCCTCCGTTCCTCTATGCGCGCGTGGGGCGCACCGACCTGTAGTATGTAGCCAGAGCTGCTTGGACATTGGACCCGGCACCGTGTGGTGTGTAGCTATCCTATCTGAGTTTGGAGGGATGCTGGTTGTCCCAGACACGTGATCTGATCTGATGAGACGATTTTGTCGGGGATTTGGATGAGGGTTTTTTTCTGTGCGTTAACGGCCAGGCGTGCGAAGTAGGCTATGGTGCGCTCCGATGTTTTTTTTCTCTCTCTCTCTCTCTCTCTCTCTCCCTCTCCCTCTCTCTCTCTCTCGGTCGCTCTCTATAGCCACCGCTCCGCCTCCCCCTTTTCGCAACATTGACGCAACCAAAAATACTGGAACAAAAGAAACAACTTCCTTGAAGCTTTGCTGAAACTGCACTTAGTCGGAGAATGGATCCTTGTTGTCAACTTGCCTAGATGGAAATGTCGAGCTGAGGATGTGATCAGCGGCTGGCTGGTAGCGAGAGAGATGCAGTCGATCACTCCGAAACGCATCCAGCCTATCTAGTAAGTGAGATTAAACATTCAGTGGACTACTTTCAACTTTTGGTGTGTGACCTCCCGACTAGTTTAGTTTACCAAACAGTGTCAGTCACCACCAAAATAAAGTCGTTTAGATCGATTTTCTGTGACACTGAGCACAAAGTACTGGGATATAAAGTCCCGTGAAGGTTATGCTGTCGAATTGACAAGGATATAAGTTATGCCATATGCATCGTGGGCGACGTCGAGCTGCATGCAATTTTCAAATGAACACAGAAGTTTGTACCGTTTTTTCAACATTTCTTGACATTTAGGAGCCATTGGCTACGAGCTTTCAACTATACGCTGGTGACAACCTAATAGATTGTCTCGTGGTTATTATAGGCTACTATGGATGTGAAATCAGTGTTTATGTGGGGGATTTGAACAAACGCTATCTGAATAGACCTAAATGCATTGTGCACTGACTAATCTTCAAGATAATTATAGGCTACTAGTTTATTATTGTTGTTATTCATCCAGTAGCCTTGAGCAATCGCCGGTTGCCTGAAGATCCCGGTGATCGACAAACAACTCCAACAGACCTGTGCGATCATTTTGGTGAATAGACATGGTTTCAACATTTTATGTCATGTATTTAACTTTGCTTTGTGGTTTAATCCGCAGTTTGAGCGGACGATCACTCCGCTTTGTCGCGTCGGTCTTTTCACTGTATGAACAAAGGATTGGATAGCGTAGTCGGCTCGGCGGAGAGCGTCGGTGGAAAGCAGGCGGGCTGTTTACAATAACACGATCCGCGTGACGTCACGCGACTGACAGGGGCCTCGGCCAGTGGGGAAGCCGCTTAGCCATCAGCAACACGCTATATTTGGAAAGTGGTTACATCATCGAAGTACAACAGCGGCCCGTGGAGGGAGGGACTTCCGCAGGAGTTCTCAATTTGTAGTTCAGAAATAAGACAATGAATAGACTAGTTTGGTCTTTACATCTTGAAGAGAGACAAGTTTTAGTCATTTGCTTGTCGGCTTATTTAGCGTTTGCAGAGCCCGTTTACATTGTCAGTGAATCATTTGCAGCCTAGGTGCTGCAGAGTGTGAATAGGTTATGTCTGTGTAATAATAATGATGGCATGCATGGTCACATAGCCTAATTTGATATTTAGCCCGTAGAATATAAATTGTGTATGGGTCACTAGTGTAGGTTCTAGTTCAATGCTGTAAGGACACCATATAAGGGAGTATTGTTCCACTGCTCATAGGCTACATAACATTTCTCAGCAACAGTATACTCAGTAATTTTGAATATCTACTGATAGCCTAAGGTGTCTAATAAAAAGCAAGCTACTTTCCACTCTTGAGGTTATTTCTGATGAGAAGAAAAATATAATTAAATACAAGTTGTGCACTTAAGACAACTAACCTCATAGGGCTGGTTGTCATGCAGTATGAGGTTATTTGTCTCACAATTGTACCTCTTCTCATGTAAACATTGGCCCAACTTTAAATGAATATTGTGCTTTATTTTGATCAAATTGCTCTGCTTTATGGTAAATTCGGTGAATAAGACAAATATAGACAGCCATTTCACCACCAAACTACAAATCTTCATCAAATTCTTCGTCTTCGTCATTAGAAAATATTATGGTGCAGTGACTACACAACAGCAGGGCAACGCCCACTTAGAACTACTCCTGAGTGTAAAGAAACATTTCACTTTTGAGCACACATACCTTAATATGAGTTTATGGGCATTCCACTAGTAATATTGTTTCAGTTATCAAAAGCAGAGTTGAGAAAAGCCTGAATACTACGGATCCTCAGAGCTGCTAATGTAATGGGCTGACCCTTCATGAACACATATGGAGGTATGTATGCGTAAGAGTGTAAATGTTCTGTGTGAAAGAGATTTAGAGGATCATACTGTGTGCTGTGTTTTTTTTTCCCCCCTCATCACATCATTCCAGCGACGACTTTACCTCTATCCCCCCTGACAGCTTTAGTTCCATCCATTGCCATGTCTGAAGCCAGGAATTTAACTCTTCTTATATCTCCCAATGCTTCCAAAGTGTATCTAAATCAGTCTCCAGAGATTTAAATCTTTGCGTGTCTAAATTATCGATCACAGTGGAAATGAGTGTGTGAAATGTTTGCTCGGGAAAATGGTCTCTGGACTCAGAATTTGGGCACGGGTTAAAATGCATTTATATATATGGAGCCAGTTCTGCCCGTTCCACCTGAGTGATGCATGTGAGTAGAGGCTGATCAGAAGTCAGCTTTGGCATCTAGTAAACCTGCTGCCTCCCAATTTTGAGGGTTTCCTCTATAAATATGAGAGCAACCTTGCTGTATAACACTAAAAAAGTATTTGCTGAAGACTGTAACACTCATGAAGGTGTTTTAGATGCACTCTGGACCTGAAAATGGTTAAACACAACATAGGTCTAGTGTGTGCTAATAGATAAATTGAGAAGCAGAAATTGAAAAAGTTATAACACAGATATGATTGTGTAAGAATCCAATAGGATTGTCTGATACAGGTCCATTGAGATGCTTTGTCATATGAGATTGCTAATTGCAAATACTATACACTTTTGGTCTATGGGGAACCCTTAACCTGAAATCATTATATTTTTGGATTCCACAATAGTATGCATAAATATATTTTATTATCAATATTATTATTTATTTAGTTATTTTTATTATCCTCCTAGGTTTCAGTGGAAAGTTTTAGTGTCCTGTGGTCTAAATGTTGTTCATGCCACGAATAAATTTATGGGGGAATCACTGAATACTTGTAATTTTTGGGATTTTTTTTTGGCATGATCATGGTCAAAGTTGAAGATAATGAATATAGCCACAAAATATCTGCAATCAGCGGCTTCAATCCAAAAATATCAGTATTGATATCAGCCTTCAAACACCCATATCAGCCAAACCCTGCTGGTAACTCTGCTGGCCTAGGATTGGATCTTGCTAGAATTTTTTTTTTCCTGTGGTTCCCCTGCACTGTAATCCCTCTCAGCAGGCTGCTTCAATAAAGAAAAAAAAAAGACTTAGGGGAATGGACTGCCCAGTCATCTTAAAAAAATTTACTACAAGACCAGGGAGCAACATAAAAAATGTAATGTCGGAGGATTTAAACTTGACTCAAAAGTAACCACAAATTTTCTTGATAATGGAAAACTATGACGGAAAATGCACGTTAGCCTCTATCAAGGTGAAACGCCCACACACCAACCAGGGGACAGCATGTATCATCATGATTTATCAATTCATTCCCTCTTGGTACCATGAGACGCTGCTATCTGGCAAAGCCTCTCAGGGCATTAGTCAAATGCTCTTGCTTAGTGCAGGGGTCCCAAAGGGTTTTTGGCAGATGACCCCGCACTTAGGCTGGAAAAAGCAGTATTTAAAACGTGAAAATGATGAGCCTTTCACATAGGGAACTGATGTTTACTGTATGACAGAGTTCAAAAACACTCTTTGTCTCCCCAGGGGAAGAAATCAAGCAGCTCTTGAGAGTCTTGTCAATGACAATTCTGTGTTGGCAGGCTGCACGGCCTTTGCAGTGACTTCTGTGCAGTTCAAAAGTAGTTGCCGATAGCTTTTTCCATTTCTAAATAACTAATGATATTTTCACTGCCATTTAAGATTCAAAATTTTCATGGGAACCTAATTTCACAATTCATATCATGGAGTCTCAAGCCCAAGGCTGGCTTAGTGGAAGATACCTTTCCTCTCTCCAGCTTGTCTTCCTTTCCTATTACTAAACATTTTCTTTCCTCCCTTGTCCCTGCTACCGATGCAACTAGTGGATTTTTCCCCTTGTCCCTTGTAATTTTTGCCATGACCCTTCTGCTCTGTTTGTAATGCAATATTGCTCCTTGAATTATACGCATTTAATGTGATCGCTGTGTGTGAGAATGTCTGTCTATAAGATTATACACACACATACAATAAAGAAAAAGGGCTTCTTGTGTTGTAAAATTTGAGCTTGCTGGCCGAGCATGTGATAGTGTTTAGCAACCTGTCTATAAAAGCTCCTATGCATTTTGCTTTTATTTCAACCTAAACAACTTATTTGTCATTGGATAGGTCAAACTTTGTTACTAAAGCTAAACAGGGACAATATTTTACCATCATTTTTGACAATAAATTTAGGAATAAAAGAAGTTTTTGTATATGTGTGTGTGTGTGTGTGCGTGTGTGTGTGTGTGTGTACGGGGCGTGCGTGTGTGTTTTTTATAGGGCCCAGGGGCTAATGTGACCAGCACACAGCCTTTGTGCTAAAAAGAGGTCAGAGGTCTCTGTTGTGTTTTCAGGGTGACCTGCTAGCGACTATTAGCCATTGATGAATGTGATGTCCCACAAGTGTGCGGGTTGGCCCCCTCCAAAGGGGGAGGTGTCATAACACGCCCCACTCTAACCCCCCCCCCCATCTACACACACACTCACGCACGCACACACACACACCCTGCCCTGCTGACAGGAGCACAAGGGGGCAGCTGCTACAGATGTCTCATAGAGGGAGGGGGGAGGGGAACCAAGGAGACATCAATGGAGAGTCTCTCTAGTATGGAGTTCTCAGTGGGGCTCATTGTGTTCTCTAAAGACCAAGACGAGGGAATAGGCCATGTTAATGTAGTAGGCCTATATACTCTCTCACACTCGTACTTCTTTGTTTCAGACTGTTGCTCATTTTGGCTGCTTGGCTGTTGGCTGTTTTTTTTTTTTTTCTCAGAAGGAATCATCTTTTGGTATATACCGCCAAATATCCTCAAATACCAACGTGATTTAATCTCTCCATTTACACAGATTGATATTTAACGTCAAATAGTGAAAAGAAAAGTCATATTTTCTTGACTGATCAATGGAAATGATTTAGTCAGAAGTTTTCTTTCAGGAGTAATTTTGTGACTAAAGGAGTGAATGGAACAAACTAAATTTAAAACAACTGCAATGCTAAATTTGCTTTTGGAATGAGAAATGTGACATTGAAAGCACTTGCTTTAATGAGTCTCAAAGCGTGTTGTGAGCTGAGCTTTTGCTCGCATCCATTTCCCTATTATGTGATGTGATGCAGTCCCATGTCTGGTGGTGGTGTGAAGGGCCATCTTTTGAGTCACATGAGAGAAGAGAGAGAAAAAAAAATCCCATAAAACTCCTCCTTGAATGAGAAGCAGCTGAGTGTAACAGCCAGCCATGCACGCAAGTCATCTAACATGAAATCAAATTACATCGGGCTAAAAGTGCCCCAGCATGGCAACTTTGCAGCAGGGTTGTCCCTGCTGTGGCCCAACACTACGATATGTGACACTGTGGCTCTTGTTCCGCTTGTCTACCAAAGGACAAGGGAGAGCCCCGCTCTGTCCCAACCCTCCTAATGAAGAGATGCATTATGATGATTTCATTTGGGCCTGCAAAAAAGCTGCTCTGGATAACAGAGCAGTGTGAGTAGCATGGTTCATTTGTGTAGTGACATGTGACTTGTGTTTTCGTGAGTCATAAGGATCTCCTCCTTAATGGAAGGCAGTGTGTGCTCATGTGACGGTGACACAATGCAGGATGAACTGTATAGTATTCAGGCTGGGCTGAGCTTGGCTACTGTTTGCCACTCCTAATAGAGACCCACGAGGGCCTTTTTATCTTGTTAATTTGTGTCTTAGTGAAGCTAAACAAACCACATTTTCGGTTCAAGTCACTAAAGACGTGGCTACAGCAGATTCTTTTTTAAACTCTGGCAAAACCAGCATGTTTCAAAAGTGTACTAATCTGCATAGCTGATAAGTAATTTCATATGTGCATTTGTGGATATGTGCGTGTCTCTGTGTGTGTGTGTTTGTGTGTGTGTGTGTGTGTGTGCGTGTGTGTCTGTGTGTGATGTCTTTGGATACTGCATCATGGTGTTCCCTATGGCCATGGTGGTGTTTTTGCTGGCTCATCCCAGCCTCTCCACATGCCTGTTTAACAACACGGAGCTCCTCCTTACTGGCTTCCTGTCCAAACCAGTTTATCTGTAAACAAGTGTGTTTTTTCCCTCTCCGCCCCATTGTCCACACTACACCAGAATGCATACACAATGGACGCCCTCTCTCTCATAGTCTGCTTTTGTACTCCACGAGTTTAAAAAAAAAAAAAAAAAAAAAACTCTTGTTTTTACTACCAGACACAGCTATGCCGTGAAAACATGTGCTTTTTATGGACTAAAGCATTAGAAAGTTTCAAAATGTCATTAGCATGAATGAAAAAATGAAATTACATCGGGGTAAGTTTTTCACTAGTAGTTAATTAGCAATTCAGTTTTTATTAAATGCCATTCCAAAGACAGAAAAGGAATATTACCTCAGTCAAAGATGTGTACAACTGACTGCCCAAAACTCACTCTAAAACTCTCATAGCAGGTTGTAATTATTTTGCCAAAGTGCACACTGGCTTTCCAGTGGGTGCCAGACTCTGATAGAGCCTACTGCTGACATAACAGGTGAACATAATGTATTGTTATTATGTATGCATTGGGATGAAATGGTTGTCTCTGTTTATCTTGCCTGAGGTACACTATGCTAGATGTGATAACAGGGAGGTTATTGTGGCAGAGCTGTGCAGCCCAACCCATCCCTGCTTTGGCCTTTGCATGTACAGCGGTGTGTGCACTAGTGTGGTGTTGCCTAGCTAATCTTTAATAGAGAAGAAGCAGTTATGTCATTTAACTTAGTTATGGCTTATGTTTCTTTTAAACTAAACATCCACTTCTCTTTAAAAAGGTGTGGCAAACAAATCAGTCAAAAGTGGGGGGGAAAAAATAATAAATGGAGCAACTGAAAGGGAAACTTAATTAAAATTTGAGACGGCAATGTGATGTCACACCAGCAATTTAAGATAAGAAAGCAAGCTCCTCATATGAACTGTGAGAAATAAAGTAAGAGAGAGTGGCTTTCAAACCCAGCCGCACATTATGATCAGAAGTGGCGTGGAATGAGAATATAACTGCTGACTGAGCCTCTGTAGCAGAGCAGTCCCTTTACCTCATTGAGTCCGAGCTGAAAGCTTAGGTTGTTCATATATTCCCCAACATGCCTCATGATTGAATTTGCCCATTAAATCATGACAGAAATGTGGTTATTTGTGAATTTATCAATCAACAATTTGATAGTCACGCTACTACATGTATAGCTATACTTTAAACTTACTAATAATGCAGTTATAATTTTGGCTTGCAACTACCAGGACTTATGAGGAGACACTGATTTCCTTTATCTTTTGTCCTGAGACAAACTCCTGTAATCTACGGCCTTGGTAATGACTTTTATTCAGCTGTCATCTGACTGTTTGTGACTCTTTATAGACTTTTGTACGGACACTCATAGAACCTATATCAAAGAGTGTCAGAAATGTATTGCAGTGTATCCAACAGTCTTATACACCCTGGTCCAATACTTTTACATGTGCATAATGTATAAAACTCCCCTTATATATGCATTATGCACTAACAAACGCTGTATAAATGTCTTTATATACAAACTGGAAATACTTTCATGCAAACACCACATGTAAAAGTCCTTACACACTCTGACACAATGTGATATATGTCATGACGCTATATAAAAGTATATGTAAAGACCAAGGATATATCTTAATTCACATTTTTATGTATGGTATCCCTGGTACGAAATCAGTGACTTGCTCAAGGACACTTAAGCAGTGTGGATGTTTGCCAACACAGGGCTTGAACCTGGGTCGTCTAACCACTAGGCCACCCTGCTGCCTTCAAAATCAGTCCTGGACTGGTACAAGAGCTATCCTTTGGTTAATTGTGGCATGGGCTTTAGAATGAGCTTGATTGGTACTGTGGCCATCTATCATGCTCATAGGCACAGGCTGTGGGTTTGAGTCCCCCCCTCCAAGAAAGCTGTTTATATTAAACTTTAGTATGAAGGACACCTGCTTAAATTCACTATAACATGCAAGAATTAAGTTAAGGAATCCAATGTCACTGTAATGTTCCTGTAATCACTAAAATATTTGTATAATATTTCTGTAGGACTGAGTCTGTCTATGGAGTGTATAATGACCTTATGATACTGTAGGGTTTTTTAAATATACTATGGTATTACCATAACATTTTCTGTGGTAGACTTTTTGACCTACAGCAGCTGTACGCTGTTTAAGGTTATGTTCTGTTTTTGTGAAATATCCTTATTATAGGTTTATTATAGGTCTTTGGTAAGGGGAAGCAGAGTGACTATATAGGTTGCTGTGTAGGTTTAAGTTTTTAAAACTGACATGATCAGTGTCCACTGTCACCATAATTTACCAATTCTTTTTTGTTTAATTTCTCACTCTTAAAAAAAACCCTGGTTTAAACATGAAAGAAAGTTTTCACATTAAAGCAATTTCTATAGCCTCTGTCGTTACGGGAAGCAAAGAGTTAATTTCTCCCTCTGCTGAACGCTGCGTGGGCTGCGAGATCATTCGAGAGTGCATTTTCCTCCTCCAATCAGCTGCGCAGAGTCCGCGCCACATACAGCCAATGGGGAGAATGGGAGGCTCTAACGAATTTGAATGAGGAGTGTATCTTTCGGCGCCATTTTCGAGTGAGCAGCGATTGCTTCAGCAGCTGCGGGGAGAGGATGCTGCGAGGAGAAGGCTGTCGCTGAGAGGGGGGTGAAACCAAGCGCTCAAGATGTAACTATCTGTGCTTTTAGAGAGTGAAATTACGTTATTTCAACGAAACGGCAGCTAACGTAAGCAAAAAAAATAGTGCAATTGATTTTCGTAGGAGAACATCAACGGACTGAACGGGGGGAATACGTGGAAGAGAAGAGAGACCGACCGCAGCGGGGAGACGTTAGCCAGTTGGCCAGCTTTGCCAGCTTGTACTACTACTAGCAGCTAGCCTGCTAGCTTAGCATGCTAGCAAAAAGAAAAGGGATTTCTGACTTTGCTGCGTTGTAAAAATAATGCGCCCGTTCAGCGGTCCGTTTAATCCAGGAGTTATGGGGAAAATATTCGAAAAAAAATAAATTAAAAATAATTTTACGTTTCGATGGAACAGACATATGGGGGTGGTTGATACAACTTGGACTATTATGGACTATTTTTTCGCATTGAAGCCCAGTTTTGAGCGGGAGGTGCAAAAGCAGCCAGGCTGGAGAGACGGAGGCACAGTCGGTACGGATCACGGCTGCCTGGCAGTGTCAACAAATGCACACTGCACCTACTGGCTTGGGAGGGAAAAAATGAAAAGGAGAGACCGGACTGACAGTATATTTTGTGCTACGTTACCAAGCTTGTTATCTAAGGCTGATCATTTTTTTCGACTGGCAAAATTTGGTGAATGGGCTATTAAATTGAATATATTTTTTGTGTTGCAGGCGGTTTTTGGATTCTTATTGACAAAACACCCGGTAAGTTTGTAAATCATCGCTCTTCGACTTTACAGTCTGGTGTCCTTAATGTTGATACGGATTTTGTTTTATTTAGCTTAGGTTATTGCAGCTGCCTTGGTGCTCATTTTGGTTCTCTGACGTTGCCTTTGCAAGCTCATTATTAGTCATAGTTTTGATCTTAATGTAACTTTGATGGCTAACATCAGAGAACTAGTTGGCTATTTGTCTAACTGCTTGACTCATCTCTGAATCTATTCACCAGTAAGGTTAACCAACATTAGATGGTGAATGTGGCGCTCAGCCAAGCGACTGCAATCATGGGTCGCAACTTCTGATAGTTTAACTTTAATAGTTGCGTTTAAACGAAGACTGTAATTATCTTTAACGATGCCAAACCAATGTGTTTTAACATGTATACGTTAGATGGTTTCAAAAAGAAATGTGTCGTTGAGGTTGCAGCTCGTCGCTGTAAGGTTAGTTTTCTAGACAGGACCTTTTGATTTCGTTAACGAGGAGTAGCTGGTTCATCGTAGCTTGATGCAGTAGGCTCTTCAGTCATTGCCATCTCGCCTTTTGCCTTTTTTTTTCGCATTTCCTAGCTTCGCACCACTGTTTTGGTGGCTTGGACACTGAGTAAATTTAAATGCATAAAGCAAAAATCCTACAAATCCTACCGTGATCTGATCGGTTAAGTGACTTAAAGTATTATTTCTTCGAGGGGTTGGACGTGTGTTATTTTATGCTGCTCAACACTGATCTTGAACATGAGCCTATTTGAGTAATGGACCAAAAGAGAGGAAAAAGGTCGTTCTTATTGTGCGCCTAAACCCGCCCCTTCTACTTCCTTCTAAGCAGAGATCGGTGTTATGTGTTAAATATAATGTAAAGCATTCTTAACTTTTAACTACATTGCATTCATTTCAGATACGAATAACTGACAACTACCCGTATAGTTAATTATCTTGTTGAAATTTCTGCAAATGTCAAATTGGAGTTAACTGCGTTGAGAACATGAGACACTGTCAGGCACCTCTGTCCAGGCCCAGGGAAAAGAATGAACTGTTGCAGTGATAATCTTAGTTTTTTTTTTTCCTCTAGGAATTCCCGTTAGGTCTGACAGTGTGCTTACTGATATCATTTTTGCAGGACTTATATTTTGTCCTATATTCTGCCACAGTAACACTTACTGAAAGGGTTGTGCCTCCACCTAAATAAGACCTACATGACCTGAGTGAACATGTATGTTGACTGCAATAGTCTTGTTTTTTTTAAGTGCAGTTATCCTGACTCCCACGTTGTAGATTGTACTATTAGTGTAATAACTGTTAGAATAACATCTTGACTGTGAAACCACCCACCTTACATAGTAAGATATTTATTAGATGACATTTTGTTTCGGTGAACTTTCCTAACCTAATGTGAGGGAAATCCCTTTGAAAGCCACATTGAAGAGCCAGGAGGTGGAGAGGAGGAGGAGGAATGCACAGTACTAATAGTTCTGATGAGTCTGATATGGTAGAACGTGTCAGGAGAAAACTTTCTGTAATTTGTGGGTGTATGAAACAGCCTCACACCCTTTTGAACAGTATTATGTGACTGTTAAAATCATGTGAGAATCATGTGACTATTCCTGCTTCGCAATAAATAGCCCAATTTGTTGATATTTAATGTACTTGTTCATCAGAGGGTGTATTTATTTTGGAAGGGCAACTGTGATATTTAAGCCAGTTCACATTTTACACTTACTGGTGTGACTTTGTTAGCCGTCTTCCTCCATTGTGACATACCCCTGGTGTGTGTTCACCACCAGCTTTCAGTCTCTCTCCCCCCCCCCCCCCCCCCCCCCCATCTCTGTTTATTGATAATTACAGATATAGAAGTTGCTTCTTGATAAAATGATCCACAGAAAAGAAAAAAAAATGCTATTTGGGTTAATCCGCTTTAGTTGGAATATGTTGGAAGTATGATTTTCAGACTAGCAGATAGAAAAGAATGTGAAAACAAAGCAGGGAAATGTAATTATTCAAAACACAATTTGTAGTTCTTTTTTTTTTTTATAGTGAGTATTCCCTGAAATTTAAATATATTAATCCACAAAATATTGCCACCCAAAATATCAGTAAACAAAATACACCTGCTGCCTCACTGGTTACTACAGGTTGGGAATGTCTCTCTCTGCCTGTGTCATCAGTGTAACATTTTGTGGCATCATGTGAATTCAGCCAATCAAATGTGAAGAGTGATAGCAATGGCAATTCAAATTGGTCTAATGTCTCCATTTAATTTTTATGACTGAAGTGAACATTCATTGTCAAAGTAAGGGTCCTGAGTATATGAATAAAAAAATAAAACAAAAAATCACAATATAAAATTGTGATTCACATACAGTAGACCCATTTTATTAACAAAAATTTAAAAATACATGCATTGGAAACAAAACTCCAAGATTAGTGGTTATTAAAATCTCATTTCACCTCATTAAGATGTCGATGGAAGCAATTTTAGAATTTGTATGCATTATGAGTTATCAATATGATAATCCAAATTGGTGTTGTCTATAAATGTACAGTATGAGCTGTGATACCTGTGCTCAAGCAAGCTTGATTTTTAGTTTTGTGCCTGCTGTTGGGTTTTTTTTAACTAAGGATTTGAATTTGTCTGATCTAATCTCTAGAAAGGAGGATGTAGCACTTTGTCAAAGTGAAATTTCATTGTCAACAACGCTAGTAATGTATTAACTTTTACTCCCACTGGGAGTTCACACTGTTAGTTTTATACCGTCTGTGCATCCAATATCATGCTGACATAAGTTAAATGGGTGTAGATATTGCACACATTCTTTCGAGTAAGGATTACAGAATTGTTGACACTTGCACTGTATGCAGGCAATAGTCAAATTATTACTGCCGTAGATTAACACATTTTATTCTTGTAATCTCGCCCATAAGCTTCTTGTAGCAGAAATACCACTGGCCTGTGTCTCCCCTCCGTTCCCTTTCATCTGCCTTTTCACCCTTGTTGTAGAGCAGTGTTTGTGCCGATCTAGAATGTTAGTATGACATTCTGTGACTCATCATTCTGTCTTCTCAGACCCCTCCGGCAAAATGGGCTCCCACCCCCATTTCCTGGTGAAGTTGTGCCTCTCTTGTACTTGCTCACACGTGTGGTAGCCAGGCTGTAGAGAACCCCCCACCCCTTCCCTCCCTTCTTTCTGCACCACTCAGCACAAACTTTGTAGTATTCAAATTTGCCGTGATGGGAACAGGTTTTCACAGGTCTCGTTGGTTATTTTCCAGAAGCTGGTCTTGGTTTCACTTGTAGATCTCAGCAGCCTTAAATGGAACCTGTAATTTGGTTTTATGGACATCAGTCAGTTCATTTTCAGAAATAATTCACAAGTTCTGGGGTCATTCAATTTGTGGTCATTTTAATTTAGTAAAACATATCTTTAGATGTGTGATCTTTAATGGAGAGAAGTGTCAATATGTTTTGCAGGATGTGTACAGTCATTATAATGATGAGGCTGATACACCATTGGCAGCAGTAGAGCATATGAAGATGACAGGTCCATGCATGCTTCCTGCAAGCGTATGTTTTGCATTGGCTTTGCTTTTTGCATACAGTAGGTCACCGTGTCTCCCTGCATCACATTTGTGCATAGAAAAATACACCTGTGCCTTTCACCAAAATGATAATATTCAACAGTGCAGAGTTTACTGTAATGTCATTAACAATTTTTAATTTTTTTTACCATTGTCAATCACAAGTGTCGTAATAGTTTGTGTATAGTGTTTTTCATATTTACAATATATCCTACAACTTTAAATAATTCACTGCACTTTTGTGGCCTGCAAAAGTAAGATCATGTGTTGTGAGCATTCTTGTATTCAGGGTGGTTAATTAGCACCATGTTGGTAAAATGTTGGTAAATTTATTTAGACTTGTAGCATAAATGTAGCATAGTTCAGAAGCTGTTCTCTAAAAAAAAAAATCTGATTGTCTGGTGCAAAGGTTGTACATCCTCTTTTTTTTTTTTTTTTTTTTCCTTTTTTTTTGTATTGTAGTGGTAGTGCTTATGGGCTTGTTTAGTAGCCTAATAGTATGTAAAGTATTACAGTGCCTAGTATGAAGTCTCTGGTTGCTAATTACATTTTAGGTAGCATTATGGTAACCTGCCACAGAACTGGCAGCAAGTTCTAATATAGCAAGAGTATGCCTACTTCCACTGAGACAAGTGGTGTTTTTATTTCTGCTGCAGCAGCTTTATTTTTTCACTTAGGGAGTTAGATTAGCCAACCATATTTTAGAGAGCTTAGTTTGGAGTAATTTATAATTGTTTTGAAATGTCATTGGTTGGTTTGTTTTTGTTAAAGATTTCTATTTTCTTATGCCCTAACATGGTAAGCAGGTAACACTTCATCCAGTCCACCAGTCAGGCAGTGTAGGTGCAGATAGACCAGACTTTTCACTTACAGTGTGATCAAACAAAGCTGTCTTCACTGGTCAGTTTTGAGAGGTTGTTCAAAACAATTAATTTGGGGTCTTGCCTTGAAAATAACAACTCCTATAATTTGGATTTAGGCCTACTGCTTTAACTAATACCATGGTGTGTAATTGTCACTACCTATAATGTAGCAAGCAGGTGGGTCTAACCTAGCAGGGGTCTGATGTAGCAGAGATGAACAGAAAATATTAACACCTAAATTTTTCTTTTTTATGTTTAAACCCTAACCCAGTGAAGACACATACATAGGCGCCACATGACCTTTTTTTTTTTACTTGTCTTTGGTGTGTGTGTAAAGCCACAGTCAGTCAATAGTGTAAAAATGAAACTCGTAGTCCTTTGAGTTGATTTTAGAATTTTAAAAAAAATGAAACATATTTCCTCTGATGTGTTTGATAAACATTTTTTTACACTGTGTTGCAGAGCATTTGAATTTGAAAGGGTGTGTGTGAAAATGTGTTAACCTAGGCTTTTGAGTCAGAATATGCACACAAAAAAATGCCCAAGTGTGTTTTGAGGCTAGTCTGTATGTGTTTGTGTTATGGGTGCACTCGTATATGGGTGTGCCACTCAACTCACACATGCATCGTTTCCTCTTTCGCTTCTATTGCTTCTGTGTGTGTGTGTGTGTGTGTGTGTGTGTGTGTGTGTGTGTGTGTGTGCGCGCACACACACACCAGCTTGGATCCTAATCTCACCCTTACTGCTGGTTCTCCAGTCTCTTTGTGGTGACTCATTGTAATTAAACTGCGACAAGCTGAGGTGGCTATCAAAGCTTCCTCAGGTGAGGTGGTTGATGTAGCCATTTGTGCTATCATTTCTTGCTATGGGTCAAGTGTGAATCAAGTCCTCAGGTCACACTTTTGAAATTGCATCACAGTGTACTGCTTTGTCTGCATCCTATTTATGGCTGCTCTGTCCCTCGTGGCAGTATGAGGAAGCTTGAGATAGCAGCTCCAATGAAGTAGTAACTAACCGGCCAGATATATCAGGCATGAATTTTTTGAATAACTTTCCAGCTATTTGTAAACATTGAGGTGTGAATTTTATTCCCACTGTTTTTAGAGGCAGGTGCTTGTGTGTTAAGGGATTTTGTTTTGGTTAATATGCGCTTGGCTTAAATATTTCACTCTTCAGGGTGGGCATATTTGTGTGTTTGGATGAGAGAATCTGCTGGTGCTCGTGGGGAACCTTATCATAATGTGTCCATGCTTCCCAAGGAAGTGGTAACAAATGGCTTAAAATATTCTCACTCTTGACTTAGACCTTTTGAAGACGTGCACTGTCCTGTTGTATGACATGCTCACTCACTGGCCAAAAGGACATTTCAGTTTTAAGCATATCACAACATAATGAACATGACATTCCATCTGACATTATAAATGTATTTTCACCAAACCAGTTTTAGACATAGGTTACATTATGCTATTCATTATATAAATTAGGGAATTAAAACTTAATTTTTAAAGCCAGTGCTTCAGAAACTGTTTTTTCATTGGCATAGATATTGTGAGCCTGAAATGTGAGAAGTCCTACTGTCACTCTCACACCTGACAGTAAATGGAGATATTGCACACTAAGCTGAGAGGGTGGTGTAAACCTGTGGAGAGCAGGAATGACTCACAGGTCACTCACACATCTCTGCTAGTGTTGTCCTGCCAAATAGGCTTAGTCTGTTTTTGATCTCAGGTTCACGTTTTCATGTGTTTCTGGAGTTTTGCTGTAATTCATTTGATACAACGCGGCTGTAGCGTCCAAGGAATCCCAGTCACTCTGCCTGTGCTATGCTGGACATGTTGTGCTGGGTGTGCAAATGGGACAGGTTTTTGCAGGATTAACACCTACCGTTACAGTGCTGGTGTTTCTATAGTACAGAATAGTCCCTATTTATAGATAACAGGCCTGGTGTAAATTACAATGAACAATAAAATCTATCATCCACCTCCCTGCTTGCTTCTAGTCTATACCTTTCCAAGCATTTAAATGTTATGGTTGAATTTTGTTATTTAAAACTATTAAGGTCATTATAGACATTTAATCACAATTTGTTGCCTTGTGATCGTGGTTGAATTATTGTGTTGACTTTTGTATTCAGTAAACATGTCAATTTATTACTTTCACTTCTGTGGTGATCTCATGCTGTGTACATGCTGCCCCTGTAGCTGCTGAACACATTTTATCACACCTTTTTAAGGTTGTAGCATAGCAAATATAGTAAATTTGTACTGTGAACACATTAGCTTAACATCCAAGTATTGCCATGCCAATCTCCGGTTGCTAATGATTTGGCTAGTCTAATACTTGGTGTTTATCTGGCTTATATTTGAGAGGTGATGGATTTTAATTGTGTGGGGATGCATTTATTTGTTTGTCTGCATTGTTAATATGACAAACTGAGAAAAAAGTCAACTGTGAAGTTAGGCTTAAGGTATGTAGTATGTACTGTACTATATAAATTGCCACAGCCTTGATATTTCATTGAAAGTATATATTCATACAATCATGATGTTCTGGATTGATAGCTGAATATATTCGAGAAACTAATCTTAAATTGATATTTGATATTTTAATCTTTTTCAATGTTTTCATTATTAGGGCCTCTTAAATCTTAAAACACATTTATCATGACTGCATTGGGCTGTACTGGCTGCAGATGTGTGACTAGGCGAGGCTTCCCTCTACATCCTCAGGGCTCAGGTTTTAAATACATTAACAAGTTTTACAAACACCATGACAAACTCAAGATTTGGATCTTTTAATGTGGGCGAATGTGATTGCTATTCAGATCATTTTTTTGCCACAGGTTGGAATGTCATTGTAGATTTGCTTCAGGGAGTTAGTTTGTGCTTATCCACTCTGCAGACCAGTAGAGGCCAGGCAGACCACTTGATCTGGGGAGGTGGTGGGTTGTCATGTCCATGTCCCTTTGCCCAATGGGGGTGTAGGGGGTTACTTGACCTTTGCCCTCAGGGTCAGGTGATTCTTTGAGGCAATTGTATAGGGTGCAAGTGTCGTAGGAATGGGTTAAAAAGGCTGAGCAGGCAAGGCGACATGTCTGGACATGCTTCCTTCAGAGAGAGAAAGAAATGGAGAGAGGTTAGAGCCATATTGACGTGTGAGCAGTTCCACCTGGACTTGTGTAGAAATTATCAGCTTAACAGAGTATACAACAAACAACTTATCTGGTGAATTCTAAAGTACATTTTCTGTAATTTATCACAGAGGTGATCAGGAACTGAAATTGACATGAATGCAAAGTGCCTTACTGGTTTTTACTAAAGTGAATAGTAGTTTATTCAGAACATCAGTCATTAAACATGAATTCAATTTCAGTTAAATTAATCATTAGTATAAAAATCCTATTGTGGCCTGTGAAAAAATGGCCTGAAAACGGTGTCTGCAAATAAGATAAGGAAACTAATGGACAGACTTTTTTTTTTTTTTGTGTTGTGTAGGCATTCATATGCGTGCTCCCACGTGTGCTTATCTCCTTGATTTCTTCGACAGGGAAATGAGTCAACCACCTTTACTGTGGTCTGCGATTGTGGCTTCCAGTAGTTCTCATGGTTTCACCTTTTTATAAAATAGAAGGTGATTTGAACCCTATTAGCAGGACTAGTATAATGAAAAATAATTGACATGCCCCCAGATGTGACCATCATATGTCCTTGATGTAGAGGTGCAAATTAAACATGTGTGATGGCTGATATGTCAAATCACTTTTGAGTAGAATTTATAGCCACACCGATTGCAATGCCAGAAGGAAACTATTTAACAAAAAATACATGATGTGAGGTGTTAACCGTTCTTTTTGATATCATGTCATGTAATGAACTCTGTATATGCACAGGTAGTGTCCTGCTACCATTTAACATCAAACAGTTAAAAAGTAACATTTTCTCATTTAAAAGATAAAACAAAAACAGCAAAGTGCCCAGGATTACTGGGCTGTGGATTCAGACCACTTGATTGCCAAAAAAACAGTTGGTAATTTGATGTGGAATTTGTACTAATTACATGCATGGCAAATTCACACAGGATTAAATTCACTGATGACCTCAACAATTATAGCAAATTACTAGACATCACTAGATAATTAGTCTTGTGAAAATAGAGCTATATTTAAGCAACATTGTATCATTTAGAAGTCCTTTTTAATGCTATGTTCTGCATCAAACTGCAGTGCATGTGTGTTTTTAGATTGCAGCCTCTGGTGTAACAACAGTTCTTATGAAAGTGCTATTGGTACTTTGCATTGGTTAGTAATCATATTTGATATTTGTTTAGTTTTGAGACTGCCAAATGATGTATTATTGAGATGTTAAAAACATTTGTAAAATTGGTAATGGATATGGATTTAAAGAATGCATCTAAAGATCTTTACTAGTCGTTTGGCATTTTGCCAACTTTGGTACAGTCAGTGACAAGTGGAGTTTTCATTTTCAGTCCAAGCCCAACAGGATTGACTGGTTGAGTAGTGCCTGAATTTCTGAGATGACACTGAACATATACTTAAGTTTTCTTGAGGAGCTGCTTTATTTGCTTTATCTGCTTTCATAGTAATTTTCACTCAAGTTGACAGCATGTGTATTGATGTCACTTAATCTATAAAATGAACAAATTCTTGCCTCATATTTTTTTTTTTTTTAATTTCACAATTGTCTTTGCTATTGTACTGTTTACACACATTTTCTGCAAACCCCACCTTGACTTTAATTTTCACAGATTGGCAAAGTTGTAATTCCTCTCTTGCTTGAATGACAAGCCGTTAGCCTGTTTGATTCTGAGGGAGAATCCAGTTGGTTTGCCCATCTAGTGTAGACTATTTGATGTAAAGCGCAAACGTGCTCTGATACAGCCTCAGCACATCCTCGTTCCCTCACACTTGCCTATCTTTAGGCACATGCTGGAAAAACACATTTTTCCCTACTGTGCTCATTAGCGCCAATTTTTAACTAGTGGTCTAAAATGTAATTGTACATGATTAACAGGGCCAGGCTTGTGCTCGCCAATTAAAAAAAGTGGAGCACTGCACCCACTGCTGCTCACTAATCTCTTTCCCTGCCTTCTCCCTCAGTGTGAAGTGTAGGTCTCTTGACTGTGGACAACACTGTTGCACCTGTGTTCTCTACCTAA
The DNA here is from genome assembly GCF_048128805.1 of Centroberyx gerrardi. Classification (NCBI taxonomy): domain Eukaryota; kingdom Metazoa; phylum Chordata; class Actinopteri; order Beryciformes; family Berycidae; genus Centroberyx; species Centroberyx gerrardi. The sequence goes on along the minus strand of NC_136006.1, from coordinate 19,485,764 downwards.
CTCAGCATTGAACAGCAGGCATGTAATGCAGACCATCAGTTACCACGAGTTACGTGTATAATGTCTTGAAATAGGATGATGAGACAAGTCTTTGAAGCATTATTAAGACTATGCAATGTTGAAAAAAAGACGACAACCTCTTCCTTTCACAAGTTTGGCAAAAGACCACATGGATCTTATCACTGCTGTCCTGCTTGCGCAGAACATTGATTGCCATTGGAAGGGATTCTTATCAATGATGAAGCCCTTTCCAGACAAACTGTAGGTACCACAGGGGCATTAAAGCTTGAATATTGTCTGTTTGGTTAAATCTTAATTGTCTGTTTGGTTAAATCTTGCAAACTTTAAGGTATGTGTTAATTATTACAATGGAAAGCAATCAGAAAATGACTTGATAGGTTGTGACAGTGGTAGGGGGGACTTCAACTTTAATGAAAATTGTATTTCACCAATGGCAAAGTAGCCAACAGTGGTAGTGAAATATAATTCAAATCCAGATCAGTGTAATTTTTTTGATCACAGATGTATCACCAAGCCCTGGCACATTTCATTGATAATCGCAATTTATAGCGTTATATTTAGTCTCTTAATTTAAACAAACATGCTGTCTTCTATCAGTCCTCTGCTCTCAGCTGGACTGGAGCAATGTGTGTGACTGCTTCTGAACACTGGAACACTTTGGAGGGGCTGATTAATGTTAGGCTCAGGTTGTGCTTACCTGGCCAATTCGGACCAGGGTCAAATTTTCAGGCCCATTGAGACCTCTAGTGGCAACACAATCATTGGAGCCAATCTTCTTCAGGATTATTGTGATTATTTGGTTCCGGATTTTACCTATTTACATACCTACTGCAGTTTTGGTCTTAAAGGAGGACTACCAATTAATGTAAAGATTCACATATGCTATTGTTAATGGGCCAGGACAGTCTAGACAGATTTGTTTTTGTCCTATACATCGGTAAAGAGCTGCTTTTTGTGATACTCTATCAGGGTCCAAAATTAACACTCGCCAGTTGCCAAATGCGGGTAAATTTAGTCTTTGGCGAGTAAATTATGGAGAGCACCCACCACTCTGGCCGGTAGAAAAAAATGAATTTCCTACATGCGCTGGAGAAAGCTGCTGGTTTGCTGTCACTTCAATCTGCTAGATCTGCCGTGCTGCGTGTGTTGTGCGTAGTACGTAATTGCGTCAGTCATCAAACCACGCGATTTTTTTTTTTACAGTACGTGAGGTACTTGTTGTCATCTGAGCAGTTGAAACAAACCCAGCCATGTGGAGATTTATTGCGGGAGTGGAGCCCCCAGGAAAGAGAAAGAAAACAGGCGACTTCAGGCCGTTCACACTACAACGATATCGGTGCCGAATATTCCGAGAAAAAATGGAGCATGATTACTTTACCGACGTGCTTTTATTTTACTCGCTCGCTAAAGTAAATAACGACATAGCCGAAGGATTTGGGTTCATGTATTGCCGCAAAAGAGAGAGGAGATGGCAGATAATAATGCTCTTTTATGGCTTTCATAACATTATTGTGCTTTGTTTATATGAGAGCTAATGGTACTAATGGTCACCAAGTGAAGCTATTCATTTCTTTACCAGTAGGAGATTCTGCACACCACATCTACTGTGGATCAAAGAGTAAAGTCTCCTGTAGCCCATGTTGAGAGAAACACCTGTAACGTCACCGTGGCTAAACGGGTTTCAACAGGATACTGGAGGGCTCTGTTCCCTCCCGGTCATATTGAAAACATAGGATAATAGCGCATTTGCAGTCAGGTTGGCCAAGAGATTATGCTATTTTCTTAGCATCATGCTAGCAAAAGGTAGCGATTTAACTAGCTTCCAGGTCAGTAAACAGCCTTACCGCTAATCCCAAGAGCTGTTCCGATCCCGACCGGTATGTCACGTTTCTTTTCAACATTTTTAGAGGCAATGGTCTTTGTCAAACAGCGCCGGGTTCCTCTGGACTTCTGTCATCAGTTCCTCAGCAGCAGCTCCATCACTGCAGTGAACTACTGAATTCTCCCACTCCTTCTTTGTAGAACTTTAGTTTGATTGGTTGAAAATGTTTTATCGTTGTCTCTACCGCCAGAAAAATCGCTCTGAGATGGAACCAAGAATATAGTTTTAGTTGTCGTTTTGGATATTTTTATAGTTACAGTTGTAGTGTGAACACAGACATTCTATTTACTTATAACGATTTAAATCTTTTTATAGTTATAGTTATCTTTATTGTTCTAGATGTGAATGGGCCTTTACTTATTTTTACTTGTTATTGTTAATTCTTCTATAATTGTTATATTCTCAAACTCCTTAATAAATGATCCTTCTTGCACTTAAAGGCGAATACCACTGAATTTATTAATTCAAATGTGTTACACTTTAGTGTTGAAACAGTTGAATTAATATTTCTGCATACAGTTAATGTTACTACTACTTATTACTGCACACTACTATAATATTGATTGAGAATCGCATATGAGACCAAGATGACATGCTAAATAGTAATAATAGCAAATTGCAATAGTAAAAAGCAATTTATTATTTTTGGCTGGTAAAAAATCTGTCTGGCTGGTAAATTTTTTCATCTACCAGCCACCTTGGCAGGTAAGCCAAAAAGTTAATTTTAGACCCTGTACTCTATTGATTCCCCAAAGGACAAATTATTTTTTTGCTTGCACCCTTCCACATGGAGGTCAAAATGCGAGGTCAGCTATCAAATAGTGCCTCTGCAGTTGGTAGGGATTCAGTGTGTTGCTCAAAGACACTTAAGCAGGGCGGATTTCTGTTGTCACGGGTGTTTGAGCCCAGGACTTCCAGCTGAAAGACAGTCTCCCCAATTACTATGGTGCCCTTGTCTCACTTCTTACACCCAAATGAGTTTTATATTAAAATATTGCTGTTGGTTCCTGTCTAGAAAACTTATCCTGATCCCAAAGAAGCCTATAGTTTCAGTGAGCATGTCCATCTCAACCAATTCATTTTGTTTACATCTGGGTGACATTACAGTTGAAGGGCAGGACAAACCTTTCTCATTTCTGCCTTTAGGAGGCAGTTGTGACAAACACAGGCCAATGTATCCAAGGGCATAGAAATATCATTTTAAACCTGAAATTCAAATGTGTTCCCTATAAAGCTGGGAAACTTGTAAGATGTTAATCCCATCTGTAGCTGTGCTTGCATGCAAACACGCATGCGTGTGCCCCTTACATTCTGTCCTGGTTAAGCACACTGGTGGCCTCTCTATTCTGTGAACACTTGGCTAAATACAGTGGAGTAGGAATTATCTTTGTAACCTAAGAGTGCACATAGGCTTTTATGGAGCACTTATCAATACAACTAATTATTCATTGCTAGACATCATGATGGTGCCACATCAATTTGAGTGTTATGGTGACTTGTTAGGCTACTTGATGCCATTCATTTCTATGACTCATGCAAAGTGCAGACTTATGGTGCTATTTTTCTCCCTGTTGTAGCTGTTCTTATTTAGAGACTGTCTAGCCAAGAGGAACTAGCTCAAATTACACAAATTGGCGTTAATAGTCCCTCACCCCCCTCCCCCAATTGGTTTTGCAGAATCCTTTGTTGGGGTTTTACATTGAGCATCACTGATACCAAACCAGTTGTCAACCATGTCAAATTGGCTAATGGTGTCCTCCCTCCTAAAGGCGGTGGCAGTGCTAGAATTCAGCAGCTTTACTTCTGGACGAGACCAGTCTTATTTCAAACATTTGAAGCAATTGTGTCAATATTTTTCCTAAGATGCAATCACTTGTTTACTTGGCTTAGTGGGAAATGTAGTCCGCACAAACTCTTGGACTCAAAATGTGAGAATTCTGTGATGCCTAACATTCCATTTTTTAGAGATGGACTTTCTAAGGATTGCATTACATTCCCCTCTTTTTGTGTGTTTCAGATGGAAAGCCTCTGTGCCTGCTTCAGGATTGGAAAGAAGACCTACATCTGCAAAAGATGCTGGTGATCATCTGATCGTCTTTGGGGTAGATAAATGATGGATAAGTAATAGGAGTATGTGTCTGTCTGTGCACGCATATGTGTTGGAGTAGCAGCCCGGAGGATGAAGAGGGTGCAAATGACTCAGAAGATGAGAGGAATCAGAGGCAAGAAGAGGAGCCATGGCAGCAGTTCTGGCGATGCTGTAGCAGCACAGAATGGTTTGTGGGTTACACTGAGATGCAGGCCATACTGTGCTGCAGCAGTAAAGCCTGAACATACAACCGCCGTGACTTAGCTGCTCTTCAAACCCTTTCCCTCTTTCAAAGATGATTGAAGTTGACTTATCCATCATCATTGAGTTAGTCTTTCCAGACTCAGTTGCATGTGGCTGCAGTTGTATTTCTGATGACCAAAAGTTAGTAAAAGTACCCTTGTGGGGGATTTGTGGGTTACATGAATGTGTTTTATGGGTGGTCTATGTGCCTAACAAGCTGGCTGGATTCATCTTTCTCAACTGCTGGCGGCCTTGCTGTAGCAGCACGTAAATATTGGAGTTAAGACTATCGCTGAAGCCTCCAGTATTGATCGTGCTGCTGAAGCAAAGCTGACCACTTGCAAACAGCATAACTAACCACTGAGTGCACTCAGAAGACCCTGGTGCCATGCAGGAACAGTGGCTTGACCGTTTCAGAGATGCTTACAGGTACATTGTTTTAACACAAAACAATTTTGAGTTTTCCCCCATATGATTGTCAAAAAATGTGCATACATTAGTCCATTTCACCGTCATTAATTTGTAATGGGATTATATCTGTAAAATTCATGCACTTTGAAAAATAAAAGGTTTAATTGGCTTTTGTCTGTTTCCATGTGTTTTGTTGAACATGTAGCCAAGAGGTTAGTACTTTGTAACAGAATGCTCTTGTATATTAATTTTAATTTTACCTTCTTGTGTACAGAATCATTGTAACTTAATTTATACAGACGTATACTATTTTGCTGACATTGAAAAGCCATGGCCTCGTATAGCCCAGCCATCCTTAAAGAATAAATCGTGCACACAGAGGTAGAGGCTCAGTACTGTGGCGTCCGGCTTCTTAAGCATAACCCATCGCACACGCTGATTTGCTGCAGGGTGAATTAAATTCATTAGTCTGTGTATTCTCATACTTTTTTTTTTATATGCAAATATAGTTAAGTTACATGAATTGATATTTTTCTTTACTGCTGAAAATAATCTGAACCTGTTTGCGCTTCGGCTTTAGTCCTATCGCCCTGTCGGTCGTTATTAGGCCTATATTAGCTGGCCCTGTTATCTAACCGCCGCAGCTATATTCCGTGTTATATGACCACCTTATTCCTATAAACCTTTCATGCACTCGTCGAGGTTCACTCAAATAACACTCATGTAGCCTATAGTATGGGGCTTCATAGCCTGGTTAAATCCCCTCAATTTAAGCGGTACTTTATGCGTAGGTCATTCAAGCAACTCTGGTGTACCATGAAATCCGATGACAATAAAACCAAATCAGACTTGCCTAATAAAAATGGCCCAATTACTTAATGTTGGCCTATAGGCCTTTAGGATAATTTGGCAACAACGGTTAAAAAGCCCAGATCTCACGCTTAAAGTTGTAAACCACAGTTCTTTAAAAAAAAAAAAAAATCAAATAATTATTAGAGAGAACAGCGTCACGTCTGTCACACTGAGCAGGCTGGACCTGTCCACTAAGCTGTATGCAGCAGGTCTTGCTTTCGAATGAAAATACAGATTAAAAATAACTCAGTTGTACACTATAGGCCCATAACACAATCTAATTTTCTAGTGATATTTGTTAATAAGGAGAACCATGTCAGGTCTATCTTGTGTGATCACTTAGTATAATTTGGCCTAGTCATATTTTGCCGCTAAATGATCAAACCCGTGGTCGTGTGGGCCTATTTTATCTTGACTTTTACTTCTTCATTTCCTTTCGTTTGGGCAATGATCGATAAACCGAAATTAAGGCATTTAGCCCATTTGGAATTATAGAAACAAAACTGAAAAATAGAAAAACAAAGTATTGAGAATTATGCATTGCCTAAATATGCCTATTTTGAATTTAAAAGCACGAAGGCTCTGCATAATAAAGTATAGCCTACCAGTTAAAAAAAAACAGACACATTCTTATTTGCAAATGAAGGAATATTTACGTCTAAAATATATTTGATAACATTTAGGCCTATATGAGGCCGTTTTAATTTCGCCAAATAAGGAATTTCCTTGCCTTTAAGATATTGTCCCTTTTTAATACCACGGCTGCAAGCTGGACTGCCCGACCAAAATGAGACAATGCCAGTTCAATATATTTTTTATGGTTCTGTGAAAGTTAATATAATTCATAATGAAAGAATTGGAAATAGGTGAATTCTTGTAGCCTGTCTTGGCTTTAGCCACTTTAACTGTTTTACTTAACTCTTTTATTTTTGGATTTAGAAACAAAGTCCGCATTCCGAACACTGCAGGTCAAAAATATGGAAGCACTTTTTTTTTTTATAGGTAATGAGGGGGGCTCTATTACTTTAATATTTAGTCTTTACACCTGACATTTTTCTTATTTTTGTCTTCTAGATTTTATATACATTTCGCTTATACATTATTTTATTTATATATATATATATATATATATATATATATATATATATATATATATATATATATATACATGTATATGTATCATATGTTGCCTATATTTTAATTGCCTGCTTATTTAGGGTATAATGTGCCTATGTCACGGACACTGGCAGGATTTGAGTTGGCCTATACAGTGTATCAACTGCACCCATATTTTCCTAAAAGGTTGAAAATACCATATTGTCTATGACAAATATAAGAAAAATAAAAAGAGATCCTCTGATCCCCACTTGGGCTTCCATCACACACTCAGATGCAGGGTGACAGTGCGGGACCTGCTTCACTGTTGTGACGGGACACCGGACACACTAAACAGGCTATTCATTCATTATCTGCATTACCCACTCTACATGATGCAGTCAATTATGACTTTTGATGTTTTTAAGTTTTCTATTAATATTCACAACACATCCAATATGTAGACAAGTTGCTTCCCATGCAATCTGGCTTCACAGGCTATCCGCCATTGCGTAAGAAAGTCTTATTTAGGCTACTGTTATACACAATATTTTAGACTAATTTGGACTAATTTGAATTTTACGTTTTGCAGGCTATATGTAAATTTGCATGCTTTATTGCCTAACTGGCAATTAAAATATTTATGTACAGTGATACTTTTATTTTCATCCCATATTTGCCCGGCAACAGCCGGCTATATATATATATATGCGTGTCATGACGTGAGTCCTGAATTATGGTCAGTGCTGACATCATGGATTCACTTTGTGGTCTGATCTCGGGATTTTTGAATGTCTTTCTATTGGGGACAAAAAAATATCATAGGATAAATGATCAATGCACAATTCACAATCTGTGTCCATTTGCTTTGGCCTATTTTATGTAAGCCCACTGCTGGTTATAAGCCAGGGATCTGACTGAGCTAACCTAAATTTAAATGAATTTTTATCACTTCCAATTGCCCGCACAATCTAATTTTAATTTCAGGCCTACAAGTCTGTCAATTGTCTTCAAAGTTTAGATGCATGACAGAAAATAGACCTACTCTGTACTTGCAATTTAACAGTCTGCAGATGTTTGACTTTATAGGCCGGACATGTCATGCAACGAACGAGGCACGTAGAAACCTCTTCAAACAAGTCCTATATTGTGAAGACAGAAAGTGATTGTCCAGCACGCATGGCAATCCTAGGCCCTTAAATTATTTTTTTTTAAGTATTATTCATAGAAAGAGAAGAAACAGCTGTCAGTCTGTTAGATTCATGCCACCGCCTGCGTAATATCACAGGCAACTATTTATTCCCATGAATACATTGTGCTTCTGCAGCCTGCTGAGCATTTCACTCGGGCCCTGTTATGCAACGTTTGTAACCTTGAAGAGGTTGCAGCATCATTCTGGTGCTGACGCGCTCTGCAGGGAAAAGGCCTGGGAATATAAATTTCTTTCATCACTTCGATATCACTTATCCACTTGCTTTAGTTCATTCGTTTGCTTGTCGGCCTGAATGGCTATGTCCGGTTTGGCCTATCGCACTGAATAAAAAGAACAACAACATAACGACAGTGACATCCATTTGTGAAGTTTTATTAGGTAAGAGATTAGACAAGGCTTAAATTGTCATAGTGAGTTACAAAAAAAAACGAAAGAGAAAAGATATGACGCATTCATGTAAACAAAAATATCTCAATCAGCCAGGACTTGCAGGCATACGCCACCACCTCTACAGATCAAGAGACCACGACTTCAGTGTGATTCTATGGCTTCATACACGGATGGAGCTTATTAAAAAAAATACATACTTCATATAATTAAGTTAACCTTACAAAAGTGTTTTTGACTATCCTTCAATATTGTATTGAGCTGGATAAATCTGTCACTCAATGCACCTCGTGGGCCACTGGGAACACAGAAAGTGTAACTACCGGGGCTGTGAGTGCTTATGGCAGAGATGCCATAATAATTAAAACAACTTACAGCTGCCAATAAAATCGACAGTGGTATCAATTAGGTTCAGGATACAATTCCGACCTGCACCCATCAAACATGTGCAGATGCCAGTCACTTCTTGCCAGTACAGAGCAGCGTGAGTAAGGTGCGGGGAAATGGCAGTCACAAATGGTTCTGTCTGTGAGGACACGTAGCCCGCAAGGTTGTCTGGCTGCAGGAGGAGCAGGGCGGGCAGCACCAAGCTCACAAATAGGATGATCCGCCAGAGACCTGTCATCCGCGAGCTCCCTGCTCGGTAGGAGCCACTCTCATGGGGAACCGAGATCTTGTCCACTTCTCTGAGCCTCAGCGAGTCCCAGTTTCTAACGTCGAAATTACGCACAAGGGGGCCGACGTCCATCTCCGTCCGAGAGGGCAGCGGGGTTTCCCGGAGGACCCTCAGTCTCTCCCTGAACTCCTGCATCTGCTGGAGGAAGCACAGCGGGTCGGACACGCTCCTGAAAGACTCGGCGATGCTGAGCGCCCGTCTCTGCTCCTCCAGCGCTGCGCTCAGCTTGGTGATCTCCGGATCGTAGGCTTGCATCACCACCAACTTCAGCGTCTCAAAATCGGAGAGGATCTCATTCTTTTTGTGTTCAATGGCGCTGATGAGTTTGTTGAAATAGTCGGTTACCTTTTCTGCGTCCTTTGAGACGGACTGAAGCGCCTTTTTCTTACTGGCTTCCAGTGTCTCCAGGCAGGACAGGATATCTGCGCTCTGCCAGCTCTCCACCCCCTCGAGCAGCTCTTCAAACGCCGCTTTCTCCTGCTCATATGCGTCCTCCAAGGCGCAGAATTTATGCCCTTTATGGTCTCCGGTTGTTGCGCAAAACCCACAAATGAGTTTTAAGTCTGTGGCGCAAAATATGTTAAGTGGCTGGCCGCTGTGTTGTTTACAAAGGGACATCCTCGGCAAAACTCTTATTTTGTTGTACTTCTCCACTATTCCGCGAAGAGAATAGTTAATCTGCAGACTGTTTGCGCCATTGTGAGGGGTCTCTTTGCGGCAGGTGGGGCATTTGAAAGGTGGTCTCCAAGCTGGACCTCGGTTCCCCTCCAAGATCCCTTCCAGGCATTTCTTACAGAAACTGTGTGAGCACGGCAGGACCCGCGGGTCGTCGAAGAGACAGCAGCAGATTGGGCATGTGAGGTCCTCTTCCAGCAGCTCCATGGTATCCTGCAAAACATTTATCCAGGCGTGAAACGAGTAATTCATTAAAAGAAGGGGAGAAAAACATGTCAAATCAGCACCTCGGCATCCAAATACCTAATACGTACCCACACTTACAGAGGGATGCTACCCCAGTTGGACATATGGCAGTCCTACAGGCAATAAATTACGCACGAAAATAGCAGCGCAAAGGATACAGATTTCCCCATCATTTCGGGAGTTCAGCCTCCCTCAAAATGAAAATGACATGCATCTCTGTACCCGCGTAAAAGGATACATTGTAAAAATGTGTGTACTCCGCCAATGGTACCCTTTCCCCATCTGAGTAACATCCTGCTTTTGATGTCCTCCTGTAACCACCAAGCGCAGTAAGACTTAAAACCACGTCGCAAAACTAGACTGTTTATAAGTCGACATCGTGAAAAACTTGCTGTACGCAGACTATCAGCAGCACACTATTTACTCATCATCCGCTTTGTATTGCATTGCAAAATAGCAGGAGGCTAGTTGGCTGAGCTACGCGCTAAATTGCCGTCGTCTAACCACTCCTATGAAACAAATTACCGACAAATTGAGTTCGCGTTAGAGTTGCTCCTGTTGGCAAGGTACTGAGGAAGGGCTGTGACAGATTTTGCAAGCGCATAGTAACATGCAACTACTGGACCAAAAAAATCACTCACCAGCTGCTGAGACGCACAGTGCAACGCAATCATGGCGCTTGTTGCTGTGCAGACTTCGCCCTTTCCGGGGAAAGACTTAACCGTTTCAGTGCCATAATGAAGCTTCAGACGGAACGTTTCGTCTCCGTTTACCCACAGATAATCAGGCAGGACAATATTGTGCACCGGCACGAGTGTACTGACGATTTCTATTTTCTGACGGGGCGTTAGTTTGCACCTCTGGATGTTTGCGTTTTTGTCCCCGGACGCAAATTTGCAGAGGATCCCTGCCGGTTGGATGGGGGAGGGGCTGTTGCTATGCAAAACATTACAGCGTGAAAGACTGTCAACTAGGTTTTAGTCCCAACTTCGCAGGCTTTTATTGCCCCACTTCATACGCCTCTTTGGGCACTCGTCGATATACGCATAAGCCAAAAGTAAACACAATAAAAGATGCAAGTGAAGAGCAGCAGTAGAACCTGAGTGAGTTTCAGCAAGGAATTCGTTACTGGACTCCTGCCACATCACTGACTCGGCTTATCTTTCAACCAGCCGAAATCAACTTCTCAGGATGCTCTTCAATTATGAATGGGCATCGCCAATTTAGGCCTTGTACACAATTGATCGGATGAACATGTATACATTTCCAAAACTCGCTTTCCCTCCACTTGTGATTATGTAACATCGATATCCAATAGTTACTTAGTCACGTGTAGAAATTTTGACCTTGATTTTCTTCCCTTGTTTCCATGCCATCAGGAGCAACTGCCTATCTTAGCCAGCAATGTGATTGGATGCAGTGGGTAGAAGGGGCTTAGGTAACCCCAGCCTCTGCCGCAGGGTGGCGCTGTTGTTTGGGGGGCGCACTGTTTCACGCCCGCGCTCTTTGGTTATATGGGCCCACTGTGTTTCCGGATGTTCTGCGTCAGATCAAGAATGGCTGCGATGTTTACGTGTTGTCTAGGCTGCTGCGGAGATGGAGGATCGGGGCATATTCCCCTTAAAGAAATGCCCACTGTTCAGTTAGACACACACCACATGGGTAGGTAGTTTGTCTTTAATTTGTGTTGTGTGGAAGCAGCCGGTCTGTACAGACGCCCAGTTGGTCGTGTCTGTGATGTGATGGTTTGTCATCACATCCATTAGCTAACCGTTAGCTGCTGTTAGTGTCGTAGCCTACTCTAAAAATATGTGTCTCCGTGTGGCATGGTGTTATACTTCCTAAAATTACCTCTCCCTGTAACGGACCACCTATTATTCTTCCACTTTGTTAAATGTCGTGCAGTTTTGATGTTTAATATCAGACAGGGCGAGTCTGAATCACTTCCCTCCCCTGTAATATTACACTTCCCTGAAACAGTCATTGTGGTCGGTTTCAGGATAAACATACACTGGAGGTGCATTCCCCTCTTTTACCTTCTACAAACTAATGCACGTGCTTTACTATTGTTAAGCCTGGCGTCATTATTGCCATTTATTTAATCTTACTCTATGAGCATTTGATCTTTCAAGTGTAAACGTAAACAAGGGGCAGCCTTGAATAAGAACATATGATCAGGTATATAAACCGGATATCACTGACTAACAGGATATAGCAGGGTGGAATGAAATATGATATACCTCTGACTTGGTTTTGTGAATGTTTATGATTCTGAACTGCCAAATATGTTTTGAATGTGTTTGTCGTGCAGGCACAGATGTTGTTATCGTAAAGAGTGGGCGGAGGATATGTGGCACTGGAGGTTGTCTCGCCAATGCTCCGCTGCACCAGAACAAGAGTTATTTTGAGTTCAAGATCCAGTCCACCGGTAAGCCCCTCGACTCTCAGCAGACTCCCATCCTCTCCCCCTACCTCTGTTCCCATCCTACCCCGAGACTGTCTTTCTCCAGTGCGTTTTAGAAGGGGCTATTGATTCTACCAAGCTGCAGGTTTTAGTAGCCTCACCATCTTGTGACTGCAAGGTCACTAGTTTGATTCTCCTCACTAGCTAGGAAAATCTTGACAAACACAAGAAACATTCTCTCTCCCACCATTGACTGCCCTTTTAGTGCCCTTAAGCAAGGTGCTTAGTCTCCAACTACAGTCATGAAGCTATGCATGTGACCCTGCCTCTCACTCTTTCTGTTGCACCATAAATGAGAATGTATTCTTAGTCTGTGGGCTCAGTTGATGAGGGTTTAATAAACTCAGTGTTGTGCTTTGTGTCTAGGTGTGTGGGGAATAGGTGTGGCCACTCAGAAAGTGAATCTTAATCAAGTGCCTTTGGGCAGAGACACAAACAGCCTAGTCCTGAGGCATGATGGGTCGGTGTACCACAACAATGAGGAGAAGAACCGTCTACCTGCAAACAGCCTTCCTCAGGAGGGTGACATTGTGGTAAGTGCAAGAATTTGCCAAACCCCTTTTAACCTGATTGCTGTTTCTAGAGCACTGTCAATCTGAGGGACAAACTGATGAGCAGTTTGAAGTGATGGACAAAGTCAGGTTACAGTTATCAATGACATTAAGGACTTGAAGTAAACCAGTTTCTATTCTTTCATAGACCCACTCATATCACTACTACTTTAGATTGGGGAAACTAGATTTATTTCACTTATGAGAACATAATCTGCAAATTATGTTTTGATTGTTGAAGTTTAAAATGAATAACAAGCCCACTAATAACTCACTCTTTATGAATCTTCACTTTTTACATAAAGTAGAACTGGTGAGCATAATTAGACAGAGGCACTAAAATCATTAATGAAGTGGAATCATACAGGCTAGCTGGTCAGTTCTGTTCAGAACAAAAAGATGGTATAATTTGACTTGGGTGTCCAGACAGTTTCTTGCAGGATGGGGGCGCTACTCTAATTATTGCTAAAATGTGCAGTGTTATCAGTGGAGTCTGTAACTGAGCCTGAGCTATCTCAGAGTCTTTTGTGAGACAAGTAAATTAGATTTTGACCTTAGACTCCTTTACACTAAACATCTCTTGCCATCCACATTTCATTATCTGTGCAAAGTGGTGTTTGACAGACTGTACCCAACACAATATAAGACAAAGCTTGTTTTTTCCTGCTCTCTTCAGGAAAACATTAGCACACCACCTCAATGTTTTCTTGGTTTGTCTTTAGTTGTACTCATTTTATCACACTACATGGCCACGCTGTAGCCAAGAGTCATCAAGATAAAACATTTAATTCCCCTTGACTTCTTGCACATTATGTCGTGCTACCAATCACTTACTACTACACAGGATCTGATGTTGCAGTCCTTTGTGCCATAATCCAAGGTGAGCATTCATACAGAAGCCCAATTCAGATGTCAAAAGAATGATGTACTAATCCACAAATGGTGACTATAAAGGACACCAGGGTACGACATCATAAATCTACAGGACCATCACACTGGAAGCACCATTTACCAACCAAATAATGGAACAGCCCACTCAGCTGTTCAGAAACCAAATTGTATAAATAATTATAGACCAAAGGGACGGCTGGTTCTGCTGGCTTGAAACAGCTCGCTCAGCAGATCAGAAACTGAATTGTATTAGTAAGCCAACATATCAACACTCTAAAGAATAAATATACCAGCAACCATGCTGCTAACAAACAGCCAGAGCAGCCATGCTACCTGCAAACAGTATGTCAGCTAGCATGCTACAGACAACCAAAAGCAAACAAGCCAACACATCAACATACTAAAGAATCAGTATACCAGCAGCCATGCTTCTATTAGCAATCAAAATTCTATCAAAATTGTAGAAATGTAAGTGACTGTAATTACATGTGAATGACACTCAACTGACAGAAATACCTAATTTAAAAAAAGCTTTAATTTGAGTTGAAATGTCTAGGGCAAAAAATTGTTTAGCATTTACTGTATTATACAAACATCTATTGGTTGTAGTGAGGGGTTTTGAATAAGGTTTTCATTTCATAATTGTTCTGATTCTACTTTTCTTACATAGCAAATGATAATGGCTATCTTCCCTGTTTCTTAATGGGATTTTAGGATGTGATTTCCTTAAAATATTGAAGTACCAGGTATAATAAGTGGCTCAAAAACTAAATCACCACTTTACTGAAACTATATAGTCACTCCAGTAACAATATTCACCCCATGACATTTTGCCATTTTAAGATTTATTTGGTAATATTTTTGTCTGAGTTGTATACAGAGTAAATGTAAGATAAAATTACTGTTTTCTTTTTAGAGGCCAGTGTCTCCCTAAAATATACCCACCAGTGACTAAGAATTAAAAAGCTTTTAGTCAGACTTGAGTTTTCAGTGGGCCTGAAAACATGAGCGTGGCTTTGGCCTTGGAAATCTGGGTCCTGAACCCAGCCCTCTCCTCATATTATAAATGTACTTGGCCTAGTCTGAAAAGAAGGCTTTCTTGCCAAAATCAGTACTTCAATACAGCTGAGGAGAAAAACATCTTGAAGAGAGTAGGCTAGAGAGCACTGTATAGGCATCTAAGATAAGATAAGACATTGGGTGGGGAAATTAGTTTGTTGCAGCAGCAAAAGTAATAGAAGTCAATGGAGAAAAAGACAAGTAGCGTAAGTAGTTTATAAAAAAGCAATATAACAAATAAGCAATAAAAAACGGCAACAGTAAAAGACTATAAAACAAAGCATTAAAATAGAACTTAAACAATATACATAATGTGCATTGAATTCACATTAGCAGTCTGCAGAGGGCCATATATTATTTACGTAAAGTGTCTAGTGGCTTGCAGACTAGTGCAGTAAAGAGACTGTGCCCTGATCAAATATATTACAGAACGTGCCTTCTGGACATGTGCATTACCAGCTGTCCCATGTAACAAAGAAGAAAAGGAGAACTGTTGTCAACAAGTGTTACAGGATAATTCCTTTTTTTTTTTTTCAACCCGGGCCTTATTTTCCTAGTTTTTGCTATAAAAAATTTTGTCATTTACTTTACCTGCCACTAGTTTGCAGGGAGCACTGCTTTCCAACACACACACACACACACACACACACACACACACACACTAAGGGCAAACACAATCTCCAACAATTGAACTCAAAAAGCGATTAAAAAACACGTCCTTTAACACAGCAATACTAAAAACAACACAAAGACTGACAAAATTTTGAACACAGTTGTCATGATGGCAAAAACTAGGAAAATAAGGCCAGGTTAAAAAAACAAACACGGAATTATCCTTTAAGTCGGCCAGATCTTATAAAACACTGACATATTTTTAGGAATTAGGCCTCCATAGATCTGGCCGTAAGATAGATTTAGATGGCTGTTGACCGATTGGTTGGTTGTTGCACACACCTCACTGCAGTTTTAATTCTTCATCTTAAAAATAGTTATTACATCAAGAACAGTTTGATGTTGGGGTTTTGTTTGCTGTTAACTGCACATTTTGAGTGAACTTCCTTGCTGAATGGGCAATGAAGCCATTTCCAGATGACCAGTGTAACATATTTGCAAAAGTCTTTGATAACTGAAAATGTTGTCAATAGCAATGCATGATTAAGATCTGAACCACCAGAAAATGTTTGGTCAGGAGAGAAAGCAAAGAAATCTATGGGATTAGGCTCTATTGGAGTTGGGCTTAAAATGAGAAGGAATCTGAATACTCCTGGAGCTGCTGCAAATGATTTACTAGACTTATTTCCCAATATATATATATATATGGGCATGCATTCAGTTCATTGAATTATCTGCCAATTGCTGGAAGCAGTGAAAGATGTTTGGTGTTCTTATGGAAATTAGTCAGCTTTCCAGGCATCCTAAGAATGTTTACAGCCACAAATTTGAAAGTGTAAAGGTATGATCATTTCAGCATACAAAAACTGGGTGATTTACTTGTTTCCTTTTCTATTTGTGTTCCTCAGGGCATCACATATGACCACGTGGAGCTGAATTTGTATCTGAATGGGAAGAACATGCATTGTCCCGCTTCAGGGATCCGAGGCACTGTATACCCTGTTGTTTATGGTAAGTTCATGTGTTGACTCATCGTTGGCTTGATATACTGACTAGTCAAGCGAGGTTTGTTATTCCAGGGATAATCGTTAAAATATATTTACTCAGTTGGTTCTCACAATAATTTTTGTGAACATTATTGCCGGCCATGATCCTAACCAGTGAGCTCCATGCTCAGAAATGTCATTCAGGCTGTTACACTTTTGTTCCACTAGAGGGCAATATTTGTACATTTTCACCTAAGACCCGGTTTATATGAGCTGTAGGTTTTACTTTCCTGGGGAAATTTATAGGCTATTCCTGTGGCCTATGATAACTCAGCCTCTATTGGCTAACATTAGCAAGTTTGTCTAAAAACAGATGCCAGGCAAAACAAGAGTCAAATATGTGATGTGATCAAGGTGGACAGCCTACAGCAACACTAAGGAAAATTGATTGGAAATAGGCTAAATTAAATTAATATTTATTTTTAGCTTTCCCATGCAGACAGTCACTGTGGATGCTTTCATAGTCATCTTTTCCAACTTTCCAATTTATTCTCAGTTGAGCTATACTTGTACAAGCCATCCATGTTTAAGGATCAAGAGAAACTCCTTTGTCTTTTTTATGGCTGTAAGGGTCATTAGTCCATTACCCTCTATTGTTCATTAATGCAGTCTGAACTTTACTGTGGGAAAGGGAACATGCTCCATTTTCACATCTCTACCAGAGTGGTTTATTTGGAATATGTTGACTGTAAGACCCAAGTTGCTTTTGTGGAGCTCTGGGTTTATGTTTTGATTTTGAACCAAACTATGACCAGCAGTGCATTATTGAATACTTATGACAGTATACTGTATATATTTTTTTATTAATATAGTTGTCATTGTCATACTTCAAATTGGTTGTACCATTAGATTGCACATACGTTACCATATTTAAGTAAACTGTTAATTGAAATTTCTAAAATGGTAAACTATAATCCTCCAAATCCTGTATCTGAATGATTATTATCATGAACTATGGTGGCACAGGGAAATTGTTGTTGAAATCCTCTTTTGAGGCAGAATGATTACTGCACTATCTCACAATGCCCAGTATAGATCAAGTTTAATTAGATATATGACTGTCAATATAATAAACTGTCCCTCATATAAAACGAAGTGAACCCCTAGTTCAGTAGAATGTAAAATGCAGAATGTTTCCTTTAAAGCTTGTTTAGCCCCGCACAATCGCTGGGATAAAATCTGGGCCACCTCAACTTTGGCTTATCTGCAGCTCAAATCATGTTTTCCTAGTGGATGTTTCAGAGTTTTTATTGGAGGCCCACGTTTGTGTAACAGCACTCTGGTAAGGTGTGGCATACAGTTTTGGGTCAGTGATTGACTTGATTTTGAGGTGATTAGTTAACAAAGAAGCCCCAAAAACATCGGCCCTGCTGCCACCACACCTCATGTTGATAATTGGCAATCAAACAGTGCATAATCGCTGTGCCAGGGGGGTGATTGCTGCTTGGCTTGCTGAGGACCGATTTGGATATTGAGTCAATCGTTAAGCCAACCATGTATTCCAAGCCAAAGTTGAGTTAATTACATTCCAGCATTCATAGATTCCAGTATTAACAGACTGAGCAGCCTTTCAAAGAGACATTCTGATTAAAATTATTGCTGTTAGAATAGATTTGACCAGACTGTACTGACTGTGCAAGAGGTACTAAATCATTTTGGGGGTTTTTAAACAATGAAAACGTTCTAACTTTTTGGTATTTGACACATCATTCTTCCTCTGTGTTAGAAGTTACACAATAATACAATCTGATGTTGATTCAATATCAGAAAAAAATTCAATGCCATTGTACATTAGACTCTCATTGAATATGTATAAAAATGCCTGAACTTGTGTTTTTGTTGTCTCTTTCCCTCCTGTTGTTCTAGTGGATGACAGTGCCATCTTAGACTGCCAATTTAGTGACTTCTACCACACAGCTCCGCAAGGCTTCGAGAAGATCCTGTTTGAGCAGCAGATCTTCTAAAGCAGCGCCTCGGTTCCCAGCCCTGCTCCTCTCCCAGCACCATGCATACTCACAGCCCACACCTCATGGCACCCTCTGTGACACTATAGCTTGACCTTGATTGGATCATGTCATTATGTCTGGCTTGAATGCCTCTGTTTTGTTATCCCTGATTACTCTGTCTTTTTACCGCTGCTCTGGATTGAAGTTAGGGTATCCTTGATGGAGTGGGGATCACTCAGCTGTGACGGGCCTTAAGAGCGTGTGCTGATGAAAGACAGTCAAGCCATTTACTTATTACTTTGTCTCTGTAGTAATCAACCTGTATACACTGAAATGTTTTTGGTTGCTGCTTAGATGTTCATCTGTGAATAGATGTTCTCTTTCGGCCAGACAGTGTTCAGGTGCGATGGTAAAATGTTCCCATTTATCAGGACCAGAAGCCATGTTTTATTGGCATTGCTTTACGGTTATGTATTTGATTATGGAATCTCTAAACTTGTATGCCATACTGACATGTCAGCATAGACCTTAAATTTATTTATATTTGTTTGATTCATAGATTTAAAGCAATATTTCTCTTTGGCATAATATTTGTGTTTATGGCAAACCTAGCCGTTTGTGGGTTCATGAAGGATCAGCTGTCACTATTGACGTCCCAGTCACCAACAGCATCACATCCTTTACTCACTTTTGTTTTGCCTCCTTTAACCTGAAAATACTTCTAATACATACGATTTAAAGTGGGGTATGGTAACACTTTATTGCCCATGTTCTTTGTCGTCTTTACCAAGAAATGATTTACCTGTTTGAAGTTGAAGTTGTCCAAGTTAAAAAGTGGTGGTGACTTTACATTCCAGGGGCAGCCAACGTCAGAGGTTGATGTAGAGTTATGTCGAGGTGGTGGTGCTGGAAAATGTTTTGCCAAAGTGAAATATTGCTTTAATAGCTGACACTAATGTAAATTGTTTCAAATCGACTGAATCACTTCTACAGCCTTTTAGTTTTGATCCAACATTAGCTGTTTTTCTTGTCTTTGAATATCTTTTTATGGGCTATTTATTCTGAATATCATAAAATTGGCAGAGCTAGTTTCTCTCTGATTGAAGATATTGTATGGTTCTATAATGTCAATCTGTTGTATTGTATTGGCATTGCATATCCGCTACTGAAGTGTGAAAATTACCTTTAATATTTCAAATGCTTGTCTTTGTTTGCACTAATGATGTGATTGTACAAGCAAATCCAAATATTATTGTTGATTCATTAAACTTTTGTGTCTGGAGGCATCCATTTTTCAGTGTCTCTTAATTAGTGTTGTACTTCAGGCTTATTGTATAATGGTACATTGCAGGTAGGGCCTAATTGTCACCATTATTATGCGCAGAGATGATGATTAGGGTGCACAGTTTTGACATCTGTGAAACAGACCGTCTCTGTTATGCTCAACTAATCATAGATGCATTTATTATGAGTGCGTCGAGGATCCCATGTAAATGAGGACAGCCCATGCAGGAGGTATGCATAACCCCTCCTCTCACTCTGCGATCTGTTACGTCCTCCCCCCTCCCCGGACCCAGCAGCATAGGAGCTGCCGTGCCTCGTCTTTCACGGAGATCCCGACAGCCGGAGTAATAGAGAAACCCTGTACAGCCATGGCAGAAAACGCCGGCTTGGAAAACCACCGCATCAAGAGCTTTAAAAACAAGGGACGCGATGTCGAGGTAAGACTGTGGCTAAATGCGATGGCATATACACGACTCGAATTGGTTTTACGTAGAAAACGGCAGTCTTGTCGGGCCTCGTTGGGGAGCCTGGCCCCGGCTGTAACTGCCTAGCTACTAGCTCACGGTTAGCTAACGTTAGCTACCGTGGAGAGTTCGCCATCAAAAGTCGCCATTGGCCTACATACAGTAAGCCTTAATGTTAATTATACGATAGTTTTGAGTGCTACGCCATTGGCACCCGCGGTTGATCAGTGGCCCATAATCTGTCTTTGTAAATAACTATCCAACCCCAAAACTGAATCGTCGAAATTGACGGAATTAAGGGCAGGCGATATTGCTGTCACTGTCAGCTAACTGCTAGTTAGCTAGCCGGTGAGCTAACGTCAGATGTTAGATATAGACCGGTCGCTAGCGAGGCAGGGCCCATAGTGAGCATCATAAGCTTGGTGATTGTTCGGTTAGATAGCTAGCTGACGTTAATTAACAGTACCCTGTTACAATAGACACATGTAACATCATTTGGTAACAAATCAGTTGAGATTGAATAGCTTGGTTGGTCCATGTCCAGCCAACCCAAACCTTGCCCCTCCTTGTTGAGCTAGCCAGAGCTGCTAACTCTAGCTAGTTGTTAGCTAAGCTAGTAACGAGCTAACTGGCTGTGATGCCGTGACCTTAATTTTACGGTCCGTATGGATGTGACGAGTGACAAATGTTTCGCTAAATGCAGTGAAAGTCACGCGTCTCTATGGTGTGATTATATATTCTATATGAGATAACATGGCTAACATTAACTAGCTAGTACCACTGTTGACTGTAGCGGTAACTTGTCTGACGTTATTTCATTAATCTCTGCAGGTCCAGGCCTAACCACCGTTCCAAATGGATAATCATATGTATTATCATACATACATTATCAAAACAACTTATAGGTGTAAGGTTATT
This sequence comes from Centroberyx gerrardi, assembly GCF_048128805.1. Lineage (NCBI taxonomy): Eukaryota > Metazoa > Chordata > Actinopteri > Beryciformes > Berycidae > Centroberyx > Centroberyx gerrardi. Next base: position 19,464,739 of record NC_136006.1, on the reverse strand, counting down.
ATATGTGGTAGATGTCGACAGGTTATTTTATTGATTAGCTACAGACAGATCTATCAGTAACTCCAGGTATTGCCGCATCCTTAAAATTAAAAGTCTAATTTAATCTATGTGGCAATACTTCACTGATATGATCACGAGCATGATGTCCAAAGCATTTGGCAAAGGGATGTATAAGTACAAGCCAATATATATATATATATACGTGAAGAGAATGGCGTTGTTATATTGGGCTCAAGAAAGTCGTTATAATAACAAATCTCTGGAGTTGTTTGGATTATGTATCTGTCTGAATTCATTTGTAGATGCGCATCTGCCCAAGTTTACGGCAAAAGGGTTTACCGGCAAAGAGACACACGCTTGTGTTGCACTGTTCTGATGTATAGATAATCCAGAGATGATCCTTGGATAAATGTATGTCCGACAATGTGTCTTATTATTCCGCACTGTTGAGTGGAGTTTCACCATCAACTGCCCAAAAAACACAGATTGATGACCCACTGGTGGTTGTTTTGAAACGGAGAGCCAGTGTGACAAGCACATGGCTACTACTATGACAGACAGACATAGCCAAGTGCATTCCTGATGCTATTTCAGGCATCTTGGAGGTCTCACTTGGGGTTTCTCAAGAGCCTCTACACGAATTCGAGTTTTCCGAAGTGAGTGACACCGACTAAAGCAGGAAAATTGCCACTTTGGGTTTTAGCCTATTTAGGTCAGCAAACCGTAAGACATAACAGATTGCTGTGGATTTTTGACATTGGTAGGAACAGATTTGAGTGTGCCGAGCAGGAAAGTCTCAGATGATTCATGCACTGCAGCCTTGGCTCCTTCGTTTTCCTGGACATCATGTGGATGGGTTGTGATTGGTCACATGTCTTTATTGGCTTTTAGTGGTGCAGGTAATTAGACTTACCTATTCTTGTCAGGCATTGTTTTGATGTTTTGGTTCAGAGTGTTAACTGCTATGCCACTGTGGCCATGTTGTTTTTCTAAGCATGTAGTCTTTGTAATGTTGTAGGCACAGTCCATGGTCTGGGTACGGCAACCAGTAGGTCTTGGCAAATTAAGCCTATTTAAGTAGGTTACATTAATTCTGGCTGAACAGTTAGTCTGGATCATTGTATGTTGATGTCTTACTGTTGGAGAAGGGACCTTTGCACATTCTCTGGTCAATGAGGCAGCATGACTGTGTTCATCTGCAGCAGTTGGGAGACACCTCTCTGTTCCTCACTCAGCTTCCTGAGTTAGTTATGACTGGCCCAGATTACGTAAGAGGCTATTTAGGAAGGCAATATGAACCGCTGCAAACAGTCACAAGATCTGAGACCATCTCAAACTGTTCTGGATGGACTGGAAACCCAGCAGACACACAAACACAGCAATTAGGCAAAATATTTTCTCACGTGTGCTGTTTTTCATCCCTGTCACTAGCCCATAGCTTTCTTACACCAAGTTGTTGTGTTGTTTCATATGCAAAACCAGGATTCTATACAAATTTATGCTTGAGTTGGTGCTGTTGTTAAAGTCAAATTAATCTGCTTACATGATATTATTCATGTATGCTAATTTAATATGGTTACTTTGGATTTAAGATACTGTGTAATGGCTTAGAGCTAGATGCTGTTGTATCTTGCCACTCTTTTCAATACAGTGTGATTTTTATTTTTTTATTACTTATTTTATAGACTGTGCTTTTTATTTTTCTATCATTTCACAGCAGCAAAAACTGAACTATAAGAACATCGGTATTACATCTTTGTCACACTTATGGTGCCTTTCCTGGAAAAAGTGTAACTGTATGTAGTTGTAATATACCACGACCTGTCTAAGTCTGAAGTTTTTTTTGGCTGTGACACCCCTAGAGGTCACCGTGAGGTGAGAGAAACTATGTGGTTTAGATGACAATGGCGGGAAAAGGGGAAGGGTCACATTCAAGAGTTTATGTAAGAATGCAAGTGGGCTCAAATGCAACACACAAATCTAGTAACATGATTATTTAATCAAGTTTAGAATTTTTTGATTTTCTTTAAATCAGGAGATATAGTTGCAAGTTTTCCCCAAGAATTTGTCCTCCATCCTGTTATGAGAGGTCAAGACAAATGTTTTTTCTAAAATTGTTTCTCCTTTTATTTACTTTGTATTCCTTTGTTACAGACTATGAGAAGACATCGAAATGAGGTGACAGTTGAACTGAGAAAGGTGAGAAAAGATCTAGCATCTGTCTACACACACACACACACACACACACACACACACACACACACTGGACCTGGGTCAAAGAGTATAAACCTGCTTCAAGTTCCAGACAGGTGGGGTTTAACACATCAGGACAATCCAGATAATGCCAGCTGAGTTTCATATACTTTTCTGTGATTGTCTCTAGTACTGATTGTCTCATGTGGCAGACCCCACCCATCTAATACTCCAACTTCAAACAAACACCAACACCTATTTGCAAGTACTATATCAGCTAGGTCTGGGACAGGCACACTAAAACCTGGATTAAAATATAGTCCAGTTTTGCAGGCCTGCCTATTTTCTACGTACAGTGGAGTGGACTGATGGGAAGTTCTCAGATACTTATCTTGAGGCAGATTGAATAGATTAAATTTGGTTGAATAGATCATTCACATCGCAGCTGTTGTCACAATTCATGCTCAGAATCTTCATCTTAATATTACATGCTAGAAACTTAATGGTCAAGTCAGAATCAGTAGCTGCTGTGCACTTTTGGCCTTCCGCATTCATCGTTAGATCTCATAAGTTTCATGTGTACAACAAAGACACCCAATTTCAGGCTACTGTTACAGTGCTTTTCTCTTAAGTTATAAGTTATTATTTTTTCCCTCCTTGTCTCTCTGGCACATACATGCGCACACAGGGCCGCACACATATTTCTCTGCTTCTCCAGCAGGCATTTTCACTCAGCTGCAAACATGGGTTCAGTTTCTCACCGGGCGTGCAGAATGATCTGTCTCCTAACCTCAGGGTAACCCTTAGGGTCAAGAGGTGAAGAGCGGTGTTTTCGCTGCCTGTAGCTCCAACCCTCCCCTCTGTGCCCTCAGTCATGGTTGACCTCTATCCTGCCCACTGTAACCCCTCACCACTGACCTGGATTATTGATGCAGCTTTGTCTGGGGCCTATAGACTTCTAAATATACTGTGCTCCATATCAGCCTAAATTATGCTGCTTGAGTTGTAAAATATATCAGTTACAGCCGAGAGGGCACTCCTTACTGTAATTATGGGTATGCTGGTGATGCACCTAGGTACAAGGTGCAGTTGAGAAAACAACATTTTTCGGTATTATGGCTTTTATACATTAGTAACCAATGCATGTGCATTGACATTATTAATTGTGTTTTTGTGTGGGGGTGGTGGTATTAGTGATGGTACAATTTTCTACCAACGTTGATGTAGTTAAACAAGACTCCACCTAAAAACAAAATTCACACTTGATATTACTAGAATTTTGGACAGTTTAATCACGATTTGTGTATGCAAACAAGTCTCCAAACCAGACAGAACTGAGCCTAGACTTTAGCTTGTGATGTGACACTTCAGAGCTGCTCCATTGACATTCACTTGGAGACAGCCTTTGTGGACACTGTGACAGCACCCGGTGGGATATTTCTGGGGATATTAGTACATTATCTGGGTCAGAGCTGCGAGCTAAAGCTCACTCGGAAAAAGAATCTGAAAAATTCCACATAGGCCACATAGTCAATCTCAAATAGACCGTCAGTGGAGCAACTTCTGCAGGTGCTGTTTGATGACATCAGATTTAGCACCTTGATTCTTGTGGGTGAGATGGATGTCCATCTTCATGCACTGAGTACTGTCCAAGATTATAGGAATAAGTCAGGGTCTCTGCAGACGTTGAAAAATATTAAATCATACAGTATATTCTAAATTCCAACCCTTAAAAGGTCTTGAATACAGTTAAATGCAGCATTTTAAGTCTTAAAGTCAGTTTTAGAGGTCTTAAAAACGTTGCAGTTTCTTGGTGGTGTTTTCTGTCGTGAGAAATAAGCCCAGTCATGCCGACCTATGTTCTGCTGATAGGTCTGAAGTTGTTTTAATTTTCTCATTTATTTAAACTGCAAAACTGGTTTTATTTTTCATTCTAACTAGTATTAAAAAGTCTGCAATTTAATATCATGAAACTTGCTGACACAGGTAGGCTTCCCCTTTAATGACTAGAGGAACACTGAGTTGGAGGCTGATTTAGGTTTGTGTGACAACCCACCTTAGGTCTCTTTTGTGTGTGTGTGTGTGTGTGTCCCAATGCCCCCTCGGCTTATTGAAGGACAAATTTTGCGCACATGCTTATTGGCTTTTGCTGAGTCATGTGTTATCAGACGGAGTAGTTCCTCCGTAGTCTTCTGGAATAGGGAGGGTGTGTGTAGGTAGTGGAAGGTGAAGGTGCCCCCTGGTTCCGACTGGGAGCCAGACATAACGACAGTGATTGAGGAGTAGCTCTGCACTACTGCCAAGCCAATGTTCTGTAAAAACCTGTGGCTGTTGGCAGTCCAGCAGAGGGTAAACTGTCTTGGAAACTCCACAAACTATACAAGAAGTCAGACAGAGCATGACAACATCACATTTTGCAAATTAAAATTTAGAAGACTGACAACTTTACTCACAATGGTACAGCTTGATTTAGGGCTGTCTGAGCTGGTGATTCTCGGGACATTTTGGTGTTAGCCTCTGGGGAAAGTTTGCGGAGAATACTGGCAAAGTGTTGCATAGAACAACACAGTCTTCAGCAGAGTTTGGTAGTGCACAGACACAGCCAGGGGTATTAAAAGATAGAGCGTCAGTGCTGTTTAGTGCTGAGGTGGTCTCGGGTCTAGCACATTCCATTCTGCTAGAACAGAGCAGAGTGAAGCACTGCGCTGGCTGATTAGTCATCAGTGACGCACGTCAGCACGATGCACAGGAATGTAGGCCAAAGGAATCTCCTCCTACCACTGACTCACATGCCCTGTGAACTGATGGTGTGTGTGTGTGTGTGTCTGTCTGTACGTACGTACGTATGTACGTACGTACTTGCGCGCGTGCGTAATGCAGCTGCCTTTGATATCCTACTCAACATCAACCCGTGTGTCTCTTTATCCCACCTCTTTCCTCCTCTGCTCAGCTGTGTGGGTGTGCTTGCTTGGAGGTGGGTTGGGGATGGGTGAGATGTGATGTGAGTTTAGGGAGGGTGTAGGTGCAGGGTCCTCCAAAAATCTGGGTACCGTAGGTGTATGACTGTTTGCCTCGTGGATAAGCCTGCAGGCAGATTTCTTTGGCTAACGCACTTAAATTGGGATTTCTAACATCTAGGCTATCCTCCAAAAAGTAAAAGTTTGATTCTGCAAATGGAAAAAAGTTTTTGAGGTAGGCCTAGATTCACTGTTACTTTAGAGATTCATGAATGCATTAATGAACTCTTTCATCTCTTCCCCTCCTTGCTTTTCTGTCTTTTTTTTCCTCTGTCAGAACAAACGAGACGAACATCTACTGAAGAAGAGAAATGTCCCACAGGAGGAGAGTCTGGAGGACTCTGATGTCGACTCAGACTTCAAAGGAGTAAGTGTGTGGGCGTGTGTGGGTATGTGTGAGAGAGATAGAGATGCAGCGAGACTTTAACTGTCTGGATAAGAGGTCAGCAGGGTGACAATCAAGTGGGCAGTGTTTACGTGTTTCAAAATCATGTTAAAAGTGTGTGTGATATACAGCAGAAATATTTGCTGAACAGGTTCAGGGAGGATAAAAGATTTATTTAGGCTATTTTTTCTTGCAAATAAAGGCATTTACTATACAAATGGGACAGGAATTTCAGAGTGCATTTTTATTTACTTTTCATGATTTGAAGAAAGCTGGGCAGAGAATTTTAGCAGGATTTAGCATTCCAAACCTTTCATTCTACCACATCGATGGAAGAGTTGGGATAACTCTTCCACAACTCTACAGAGAAGAATGTGGAAAGCATTCTCTCTTGCTGCAGTACGTCATTTGAAGTCTCTGGTCTCTCCAGAGGGAACATTCGGTGACGTGATGTATATGGGCAGCTCATGGCGATATAGTGAGCAAAGCCCCTTGACTTCTCTGACTGACGGCCTTTCAGTAGCTTAATGAAATGATGAGAAATGGCCTGCAAAACAAGCCAATGTATTATGTGTGCTAATGATGAATTGGCTTGGCAATCTCAATCTGTGAACTAACAGGGCTGCAGCAGCATTAGCAAGAACAAAAATGTGCCATTTTAAAAACACATCCAAGCCACTTCATCTAGCCTTATCGTTTCCTCTTTGTGTTAAGTCAGCTGGGGCCTATAATTGACAGGTGGGAGTGATGGTTATTCTCCTTTCATGATTTACTATGCTTAATCAATTTTAACAATGCTAACATCCCAACCCCCCCTCTCTCTCTGTGCAGCAAAATGTTACGCTTGATGCCATCTTACAGGTAAGGCTCAACATCATGGCAAATCTCTGTGATGCTTTTTCACATCTACCAACACTGGCCCCCTACTGTGGAGTAATTATGTTGTAACATGTCCTCTGGCCTTTTCCCTCTCTCACCAAAGAACGCCACCAGTGATAACGCAGTTGTCCAGCTCAGTGCCGTACAGGCTGCAAGGTGAGGGAGTCATAAACGCATACACACACACAAACACGCTTGCCAATTATGTTTCTATTTAAAGGTCTTGACATTTCTTTTCCGCTGTTTGTCAGAAAACTCCTCTCGAGTGACAGAAACCCCCCTATCGATGACTTGATAAAATCTGGGATCCTGCCCATTCTAGTCAAATGTCTGGAGAGGGATGACAAGTAAGTCCACTTCCAAACCACTTCCTGTTTGCCTCCAGTGTTACAACTGTGTCTCAGAAGAGATGAACTGACTCAAAGTGCTAGTCGATAGACCAACAGCCGCTGTGCAGTATGTCATGGATTCTAGACATTGCAGCATCAAGTCTACGCATGAACCGAGGCTTTGTGTGCACGAGGGTGTGCGTCCCCTGGTGTGACACACGTGAGAGTGTGGGGGTGGGGCACGGGGCAGTTGGCTGGTCCCCTCGTTCTGGGCCAAGCCAAATAAAACAGCATTCCTGTCTCTCGGAGTTCCCCTATTCCCAGGACCTTGTGTTCAGCGAGGGGGGAGAGGGAATAGTCGGGGTGAAAGAACTCAGGGAGTTGTAAGGATTTTACCATGGCAACCCATGATGGATGGTGTCATGTTAAAATGGTACGCTAGCTTAATTTTTGAAAATGTATGATATTTTTGAGAACATGCAAAACGCCAGGAAACACACTGTAACTCATGGGCTCCTGCATTCATCAAGAGAACATAAATACTTCTCTAGGTGGCAGCAGCATTGCAGCATAAGCATGCTGAATTCTACCATGACCAACCCTTTTTACATATGGCTCTGCAGCCACCAGTGAGTCTATAATTCTATCTTAAAAAATCCTGTAATATTCATGACTGATAGAGCTAAATCTATGAGTGATTTCTTCCCCCAGCAAAGATTATGTATCTTACTTAAAACAAATTGGAGTTAAAGCAGCAGTGTTGCATTTATAGGTACATTATTTACTCAGTTTAGGCATGGACGCTGTGTGTTTGGCTAACTTACTAACGTTGGCTCATCAGCCGGCTGGCACACAGCAGGTGCTGCTTGTGGCACACGAAAACTGCAAATACTGGAAAATTCCACAACCCAGAAATGGATGACATACTTTTAATAGCTTCCAAGTGGTTTTTGGTCACGCAAAGGAAATAATATTGTCATAGAATATTTACTTACATTGCAAATTCTTCTATTTATTTATTCTGCGCCTCATTTATAATACCAGAGGGATGACTTGGCTTAACATTGACACTGCCACCTAGAGGTGTTCTGTCAGTGAATGCATGGTCCTGGGTTACAGTCTTATGCCCACAGGCCTCCACAGTGGCTGCTAATCACAAAGAGCAACAGACTCTCTTACTATTTTACTTCCCAGCTAAAGCTTAAGAATGGAGCAGGACCTCCAAATGATGGTTGGTTGCCTGCTGGAGTGTTTGATAGGGTAGACAGACTTACCAGCCATAGCCAAAATTACCAGCATTTGGCTGGTGGGTGGTGTGAACATTGCACCCCGGGGAGAGTGTGATTTCTAATATTTTGTGTTAACCTCAAGAATAAAATGATTTTGTTTCTATAGTCGTCCCCTTAAAGCACAGCTACAGTATATTTTTTCCAAAGAAAAATACTTAATTTGTGAAAGTTCCACCGGTTGCAAGGCACAAGATCCTGTGCGTTGATGAGCAATGATGCTTCTGCTGATTAAAATAGGTTGGAGGTACATTGCTCCACAAATGTTTTGCAAAGCCCTTTTCAAACTGCAAGGCCAAAGGCAGTCAAGTAGATTAGCTGCTTAGAGGAAATATAATAGTCAGTCTTGAAGAGATTGCAGTGGCAGCCGCAGTAAGGGGGCGAGGGTGGGATTGATTTTCACCAGGATTCTTTCGTTCCCTCCCCCTGTCCCACTCTTGAACCCTTGAAATTGCTTTCTCCCTTCAACTTGTTCACATTTTCTCTCTAACTGGTTCTGCCTTCCCTCTCCTGCAGCCCCTCCCTCCAGTTTGAGGCAGCCTGGGCTCTGACCAACATTGCCTCTGGGACGTCGGCGCAGACTCAGGCTGTGGTTAAATCCAGTAAGTTGACCCTGTGCCCCGTCTGTTCCGCTGTTATCCCTGCGGTCTGTTTGTGTATTGTCTGCGAATCATTGAGCCAACATGTTTATATGTTTTTCCCTCAATGAGGCATGATCATTTATACAGTCACACAGTGATGTCATCATCACATCATGCCTCACAACACCTCTTGCAGCTGTTGTAAAAGCATGGCATTGAGTGGCTTATTGCTTTTTACAAAATGGCGGAAACAGACTGCTGTATTTATAAAAAAATAAATTAAAAAAAAGCAAATGTTCAATAAATCCTATTAATCAATAATAGTTCAAATATAAATGATGAAATAAAATAATTAAATGTTGCTCTTCCATCATGAATTATATCTCTTGAAGAGTAGCTAAACAAAGTTGTTGCCAAGCAACACATGAGTGCCAGTATATGGGTTATTTTTGCTTGGCTAATATTTAGATTAAGCAATATTTAGACTAACTGTTAAGCAAGTAAACTGTAATGGAGTCATTGGTTTGTGTTTATTGGATACTTTACACTGGCTTTGAATGTGACTTAGCCAATCAGAACTGAAGACTATTTGTTTTATCATGTCACACTGGGCATGTTGTTGAAGTGTTGATGTTTCTGTGTAGATGCAGTTCCCTTGTTCCTGCGGCTGCTCCACTCTCCCCACCAGAACGTATGTGAACAGGCGGTATGGGCTTTAGGAAACATTATAGGTGAGTAACGTCCTCAGTTAGGCGTGTGTGTGTATACTGCTTGTGTGTAACTATACAGAGTAATGTTGACCTCTGCCCCTTGCCTGCCCAGGCGACGGTCCGCAGTGCAGGGACTACGTCATCTCCCTGGGCGTGGTCAAGCCCCTGCTCTCCTTCATCAACCCCTCAATCCCCATCACCTTCCTCCGCAACGTCACTTGGGTCATTGTGAACCTCTGCCGCAACAAGGACCCACCGCCGCCCATGGAGACTGTACAAGAGGTGGGACAGTAGTGTGTGCGTGCATGTGCCAGACAGATGGCCCTCTTGATTTGCAGTTGACTCTGTGACAGCAGGCTGAGTCACAGAGTTTTTTCTGCTGCCTCTTCAGCAGCCAAATCAGCCTCATCACCCTGGGGATTGTCTAGCTATAAAGCACTCAAGGCGACATTTGAAGTCTGGTTTTGACAGCTATTCCTCCTTGTTTTTTCTCCTTTCATTCTGCCTCATTTCTGCTTCCATCCCTCTGTCTATTCCTCTGCCTACATCCCACCCACTCACTACCTACTTCTCTCTCTCCTTCCCCCTCTCTCTCTCTCTGTCTCTCTCTCTCACAGATTTTGCCCGCCCTCTGTGTGCTAATATACCACACGGATATAAATGTAAGTATCAAAGCAAAGAGTGATTTATCACAATCATTTACAATTTGGTAATTTCTGTAGGTGTAATTTTAGTTTTTTTTGAATTGCCATTATTACCCACAAAGAGTCTAAACCCATTGATGTATTTGCCACAGTGATAAGCTACTACTGCCTGTTCTACTGCAGGTTTTCCCTACCTCCCGGAGGTCATAGGCTCCCATTGTTTTCCAAAATACATTAAAAACAGCTTGCAGAGACATACTAGTTCCTTGACTAATGTAATGCATTAACAAAAAACATTGCAGTTTTCTGCAGTCAGCACGCCGAGTAACAGTAAATGCATTATACATTGACAGTAGTACATGGTGCTAAAGTTTTGTGTGTGTGTGTGTGTGTGTTTAGATCCTAGTAGACACGGTGTGGGCTCTGTCCTATCTGACGGACGGCGGCAACGAGCAGATCCAGATGGTCATCGATTCTGGTGTTGTCCCGTTTCTTGTGCCTCTCCTCAGCCACCAGGAGGTCAAAGTTCAGGTCAGACTTTGTTTTATGAAACCATTTAATTAGCCTATGCCTTTTGGCTGCAGCAAGGTGATTATTTATTACCAATTTACTAATTTGAAGTTTTCCATTGTCCTGTTGTCGGTGCTACTTGTTCCTCTTGCCACGCTGCAGACGGCGGCTCTGAGGGCAGTGGGGAACATTGTGACAGGGACAGACGAACAGACACAGGTTGTGCTCAACTGTGATGTCCTGTCGCACTTCCCCAACCTGCTTACACACCCCAAGGAAAAGATCAACAAGGTAACACAATTACTATCATATACCCCACCGCCTCAGGCCATAGGACTATTGGACCTTTATCTCACTGTCTCACTTGTCTGTGATTGGTTGATTCTCTGTAGTGCCTGGTTTTGACCATATCTGATTGCTCTGTTTTTGTAGGAAGCCGTCTGGTTCCTGTCCAACATCACAGCTGGGAACCAGCAGCAGGTCCAAGCTGTGATCGATGCTGGACTGATCCCCATGATCATTCACCAACTGGCCAAGGTGTGTGTATGAGTTTGTGTGTGATGGAAGGAGAGAAAGAGAAAACACATTTCCTTGAGCTTGTGCCCATTCCTTTGTGGACATTCTTTTTGTGCCCATATATTTTTCTCACTGCTGGTAAATAGTAATAGAGGGCGAGGTGAGGTAAATGAATTTTCTTAGTGTAATTTCTATAGTGACCGGTCATCCTACAGTTGACCTGACTGTGTTTGACATACTGTCAACACAAGACGGGTTTGTCACTAATAATCAAATACTCTCAAACTCAATTTTGAGCTTTCTCAACGGATGGTACCAGTGTCTTAACTAATCAGTTGCAACAGCAGAATGTAGGCCTAGATATAAATTCTCTGTATTCAGTTGCATTCACACATTCTATGTTTTGTAGCCGGTGAAACGACACAATTCTCGATGCGGACGCTGAGCACAAAGGTGGCCTCAATCTTCTGTGTGCTTTGGGATTACGGTGATGTAGAAAAGACTTGCTATGTGTCCACAGATTAGTGACAGCCTGTCTCTCTGCAGGGCGACTTTGGCACTCAGAAGGAGGCTGCGTGGGCCATCAGCAACCTCACCATCAGTGGGAGGAAAGACCAGGTGAGCTGGGCTTTGGGACCAACACAAGGCTGTGGCAATCTGCTGCTTGTTCCTCAATAGCTTTACAGCCATGATGTGTTTATGGGCTCTCGTTTTATTGAAATGTTCATTCAAATTTCAGAAACCTGACCTAATGCACGACAACGCTACGCAATTAATCCTGTGTAATCGTTTGTCAAAATTTTAGTTTCCACTACTAATAATGTCAGAATATTGGCTTATCGGCAAAATTGAAACATCTCATTTAGAATATGCAATTTTGTTTTTAAATAGTCAGGATGTTTATGTAACATATAAAAATGCAGCAAAATAATTTTGGCAAATCATAAAGGTGTGATCATTATTAATAATTATAATCACAATATTTACAGTTGGAACAATTGGAACCATTTTATCTATAATCATGCAGCCATAGGCATTCCCCAAACGGGCAAATTGGGGAAAAAATTGACAAGCAAAAATGTTTTATTAATTGTGTGCAATTTTGAACATCACTGATACACTCAAAGAATGTGTAAGACTATAAAGTTTTCACAATGCAATTAATGTTTAATCCTACAATACTGCATAATTTCAATAGTATACTGTATGTTTAGAGGTGTTAGAACTGTTTCTTTTGAAGAAACAGAACTACTACCACTACGCCCTTTTCTTCAAGGATTCAGCTAAGCGATGTTTTGTATAGTTATTAAATCATTGTGACTGAAGATCAAGGACGTTTTCCACATTTGTAACCATGTACCTATGTTGTAATCAAGTATGGATGTGGTGTGTATGTGTGGGTTTGTGTAGGTGGAGTTCCTGGTTGAGCAGAATGTGATCCCTCCGTTCTGCAACCTGCTGTCGGTGAAGGACTCCCAGGTGGTGCAGGTCGTCCTGGACGGCCTGAAGAACGTGCTCATCATGGCCGGAGATGAGGCCAGCACTATCGCTGAGATCATAGAGGAGTGCGGAGGTCTGTATCTGAAATTGAGTTTGTTAGAGATGGACATGAATGACATCAAATCTTTTGTGAATCAGAGCGCATGTTTAGCTTTTAAACAAGTTATCTGTACAATAGTTTGTTGGATTACTGGAACTTCTTTTAATTTCTTTTACTGTGAAATTCATCCTTAATTTCTACCCTATTTGCCACCTTGCTCTAAATGGGTACAAGATTTACTATATCTGGTACAAATGAATCATTATGACTGCTTTATTCATTCATCTTCATCTGTTACTGTTACTCTAGCTGGTTAGAATGATTATTTAAAGCTATTTGAAAGTTGTCATTGGAAAATGTGACACAATTTTGTGAGGACTAGAAGATGTAAGATGTGTAGATGAGAAGTAAAAGTATTATCTGCTTTAGGTGATGCAGAAACGGGTATAGATGACAGATCTGTTTTATATATAGGTGTTACTCTCGAATCTACAACAGAATTTATATTGCAGTAGTGGAATTGCTATCAAATTATAGCATTTATATATCACTTGGGCCTACTTTAGTCTCCTGTTCACTTAACATTCATGTCGCTCTAGATTGTTTTCCACCTCTTTTCCTTCTGGGCAAATGAGTGCATGCTTTCATAGCCTATTGAGCAGTAAGGCACATTGTATTAAATGGGGAATAGATCAACTGTTTGATTGGTCAATTTGGTAAATTAAATTGTGTAATCGATCGAGCTGTGGAAGTTAATGAACAAGCCCGTTCCCAGTGCTCATACATTTGTCAATGATGGAGGAAGTGTTGTGTCTGAACTTCATTTTGTCGTCTTTCCAACTCGCTGCAGGTCTGGAGAAGATAGAGAATCTGCAGCAGCATGAGAATGAGGATATCTACAAACTAGCCTTTGAGATTATTGACCAGTACTTTTCAGGAGATGATGTAAGTTTCCCTACATTCATAGACTCATTGAGTGTTTTTCCTATACAGATAACAGCTGGCTTATCCTGCCATGATCTCATCATGTGTCTCCTTTCCCTTTTCAGATTGATGAAGATCCAAGCTTGATCCCCGAAGCCACTCAAGGAGGGACCTTCAACTTCGATCCGGCTTCCAACATGCAAACGAAGGAGTTTAATTTCTAAAAGCCAGGATGTGTTTGGTTCAACCAGCTGCACGGGTACTCTGTAATCACCCCAGACATTCATCCATCTCTCCTCCAACCTGGCAACCTGGTACCGAAGGATTTACTTAGCATCACTTCAACATGGAAACTCACTATTGAAGGATTTACCCACCCCACCTCTGCACTGCGGGGTGTTTGTGAAATGGTCATCCTTCACGAAATATGGCAACCCTACATAGGAGTCCTGGTCATTCGTTAAGCACCATCACAACTGGCAACCTGCATCCGGAGGATTGCCAGCATTTTTTGCCAGTGCTTCTAAATATCACATGAAATTCGAACCAGAAGGAAGAAAAGCCTTCGTGGCAAGTTTTTAATTGCCAAATGTCAGTCTTCACAATGACAAAACACAAGCACATTTTCAGACACAAAACATACACACACACACACTGTTTGACACCTAGAATTTGTGTGCATACTTCTGTTAGAAGCATCATATCACTTATGGGGGGAAGAAATACTGCTGTTTGTTTGTGGTTTATTTTTGTGCTTTCCCTCCCCTGGATTGTCCTCTGGTGTTATTTCACCCACACGCGCACGCACACTCACATACAATTCTACGCGCACACACACACACACACACTCTTAGTCACACAGATACCGGATGGCCGGGCAACCCAATAACCCTCTCTCACCCAGTTTAAAGAGTTAATCCCAGAGCTAAGCCATGAACTACCACGGACCCCCACTGCCCTCCCAGGACCGTCCTGGGATAGGCGGAGGGGTGAAAGGGCTCTACAGCAAAAAGAGGATTCCGTGGCAGACTGACTGACGGGACTTCTGACTCAATGACGTCACTTTTTTTGTGTGACCTCTGTTGAATTATCAAACTTAATGATGTTTATTTCAAAAAAAGCTCATCAAAAATGTGAAGAAAAATGCCATATACACTTTTTTTTTTTTTTTTTTTTTCTCAACACACGACTGTAAATTTTTTTTTTTTTTTGCTCTAATTAAGCAGAGCAAGAACAAAGTTTGCTTTTACGGATGTGGAAACCTGTCACGGGAGGAAGCACCTATGGGTGAAGGCGCAGAGACTTAAGAGAAGAGGAACACGTCAGCTGTAGCCTTCCCCCCCCCCGCCCCACAGGACATACATCTCTGCAGCACAAAGCTCGGTCGCGTCCCGCAGGAAGTGATCTCTCTGCTTGGAACTCTCCTGTAATGTGAAACTAACCAGGGGGTTTAACGTCAAAAACGTCGAGCTAAAAATCGACCCGAATCGCTTATCCGATCTCCAAGTTCTTCTATTTTAATTATTTTAAAATCTCTCTTCAAAATATATATATATATATATATATATTTTAGATGAACAACATAACGTTTTGGCTTCTTCTGGTTGAGGCTGTGGAGCTTCCATTTTTTTTTGTTTGACTTTATTTTATTTTTTTCTTCAGTCTTATGCACACGTCTGAGAGGTATATTGGTGTCTCTGCCTGCAGAAAGGGACCGATACTCACTGAAGACTAGACTTACTGAGGAGTACAGGTCCACTGACCTTTACAGTACTTTACTACTTTTGATGAAGAGGTCACATGTCATCACCGATTTGAATAATTGTACAAAAAATGTGATGTGTATCTCTCCTTGCCGTCTCATGAATATATGAATATATTTACATAAAGCCTGTACAAAGCTGCTGCAGCTGACAGTCATTGGATGGACTTTTCAGAACGATAACCTTACTGTCAAAGATGGTTGGGGAGGTGTTTTTTTTTTTTTTTTTTGTTAAAGCAATATTTCTTTGTTTTATTTTTTTTTTTAACATGCATATGTATTGTGATGACATGCTGATAAATTGGAACAGGCTTGTTTTTTGTTTTTTTGTTTTTTCCTAGTGGTGACGGGCTGTTTAATTGTACCGTCCCATGTCCCAGTTGGTCTCTGGGGTTTGGGCTAGAGGTGTAAAACTCTGACCCAAACCCTAGACCTGGTCTTGAAGACTTCATGATCCTCTGTTTGGCTGCTAACTACTGAGAGGGGGTCACAGCGGGGGGGGAGGGGGGGGTCATGCTGGGGTTTTAAATAGTGGTTGGGGGTATTACAAGCAGCCCAGGCTTGTTTTCGGGACTAGCTGTTTATTACTGATGAACAAAACTATAGAGAGGGTGTACAGTCATGAACTAGCAGACTAGACCGAGCCACTTTAAAGATTTACAATTTCGTTGCCTTGTATCTGAAACGGATACAAGCTTATGTTTGTTGCAAGATTTTTACTTGCTAATGAAAAGTTGTTTTAAATAAAATAATAGAAGAAAAGCAACAGACAGCGTTTTGGCCTCTGATTGTTTATATCTTTTTATAAATTTTAGATTGAATTCTTCTCTTTAAGGTGGCTCATTGATGCTTTCAACTCTTGTGCATATTAAAGACAAGAATGAGTTGAAATTCATTGTGCCTTTTGTTTTTCATTTCTACAAATACAAGTTTTCTCTCAAAGGACACACTGAAGAAAGCACTAAAACGCTTTGAGCAATTGGAGAATTTTTGCAAATGGGAGATGTGAATATTATGTGATCTCCCCATCATTGGAGTTTGCCATGGGAATGGTCAATGGTGCTCTCTGCTGTGGAGAGTTATTGTTCTACTCCCATCTTATTCACTGAACATTGTAATCCATTGTAACACACCATTCCTCCCACCCATTACCCATGCACACCACAAACCATCATCGCCATATTCTTTCAATCAGGGGATTTTGATATCATTTCCTCTCATCTCGCCCTCAGGACATGATCTGTGTTACTGATCCTAACCAAAATAAACTTGCTGTTTAGCCGTTGGATCCTCCCTGCTGCAAGTGTTGTGATTCACACACAGTAGTCAAATTTTAGTTGTGTGAGTGTGAAAGTGAGAGTATGCTTTTAACTGGGATGGATTTCAAGTGTGTGTGAGAACCAGTGTGTATTTTTTTTTGTCACTTCCTCCAGGTAACTTGACCCAACATAAAATATCTATTTAGTAATTAAGTACTTTGACTCCTGCATCTACCATTTTTTTCTGAGGCACATCTTTACCATTGCAGAATTGAAACATTTGCCTTTGTCAGCAACAAATAGAAGGAATCCTAAAAGAATGAGGGTGATGGGGCCATTAGCTGTCCATGGTCCTGAAAAGGTAGGCTGCAAAATTCCTCCTTGTAGGTGATGATGTATGTGCATTTCCCTGACCACCTAGGCCTATTAGACAGTCAGTACAGAGCTGACACCAGACCAAAGGCAAGGCACGGTTACTCCCCGTCTAATTGCTGGATTCTGCCGCTCTAGCACATTTTCAACGCTCACTAGACGGTAGACTTTTGAAGGGCTGGTTTTGTTATGAACAAGTTTGATGTGAAAGTGGCATACTTTCAGTTGGCCGACTCCAAGTATGTGTGGTGAACACACTGACTGGTGGGTGATTATTAACTTGCAGACATGGAAATAGGGCTGCCCGGGAAGTGTGGCAAAAACGCGCGTCAATCAGGCACAATCAGATAACAAGCTGGCCAGTGGAACATTTACACTGCTGTGACCCAGATTCCGGCAGAGAAAGTTCAGATTGCAGTCTCTGCCTCAAAACAATAACACATGCTGTCCACTGGATGAAGGGGTAAACCCGGTCCTAGGGCATTTGCTCACGGATTTACAATGACCAGCTTGGTCAGTGAATAACACACAGTTCATGATTTCATCAACTAGGAGTTTCCAATGTACAGTTTTATCAAACTGAGTTCTGCGTTCGATTACTGCGGCCTTTTTTTTTATCACGTGATATTGTTTTTCTCCTCACTTCCGCAAACAGTCGGAGGAGTTCAGTGTGGCAGATTCAGCAGCAAACAGCAAGCGAAAGAAAACAGCCCACCAACCCGTTCGTAATGGTGAAATTGTCGGCTAGACTCGTCAACAACATCAGAGACAGACGTGTCTAACAGGTGGGTTTGAAAGCATTGTTAATATTTGTATTCTATAGCTTCAATCTTCTTCGCTCTCTTGTTTTCTACCAGGCAAAATAGGTAAATTTAGCCAGTTAGCTTTGGTTATGGTAACATTCCAAACGGACCACTGTCTGTAGTACTCGCTACGTTCGCTTTGTTGTGTTGTGTCAGCTAGACAGCTTGCTGAATAATGCATTTCTAACAATGGCTAGCGCTTTTATCTAACAGTTGAGTGGGCCATCTCTGGTGGGGGCTTTAATACAAATTACCTTGCTGTTCTTCTGCTCAGCTAACATTAACTAGTTGGAAGTAACATAATAGTTGCTAACGCTCTTACTGACTAACGTAACCTCTCTTGGCACTCCTCGCAACACATAACTTATCCTTAAACCCATCAAGTTCACTTGTACTGAAATAGAAAGCCTTGGTTTGATCCCACTGGATTGTTAAACTATTTTTGGCAATATTTATTTTAGAGAGCCAGAAAACGGGCATGCAGCTTTAACAGTTGATCAGCTTGTGTATTGCATTAACTCTGGAGCCCAGTTACGAGACGTAACTCCCTCTTTCTTTGCCGTTTAAATGAATTGAATGAGGTAACAGCAGAATCGGTGCTAGGCTGTGATTAGACATACCAGTGTGATTGCGAGCTAACCCCAAATCTCTTTGAGCTACACCTTACGACCGAACTTGTCTCTAATCTCCTCAGTGAGATGAAGTAACGGTAACGTTGCTTAACGTTTTTTTCACACTAAGCTGAACTTCATTGTGTATGTAAAGCCCGTTTCTCCCCAAATGTCAAACCATTTCACAGTTAACACTGTCTAAAAGCATAGACTCTGCAATAATGTCAGTTTTGCTCAAGGGCAAAACCTGTGTCAAAAAGTAAGTATTAAGTAATTCCCTTCCCAACTGAGATTAGTGCTGTTTTGTAAGAGCAAGTGCTGTGTTTGAATGAAAGTGGAAAAAGTGTTTGATGTTCTCTGACTTTGTGTGTGCGGTCATGTTTTTCACACTCATTGGCAAAAGCTGTGGCAGCGCTGGCAGTGTTGCCCACCTAGACCCTCCCCTGCCCCTCTCCCGTGTCCCGCCCTGCCCTGGGTTTGAGGTACGCCCCTCCACCCCACCGCCTTCACCACGGAGTCAGGGCGAGAACAACATGGTGGATGTGACCAAATGGCCCCTCTTCACCCTGATGGGGCCCCAGGAGCTCTCCTCCATACGGAAGGCCTGTGTGTTTGGAACATGTGCCAATGAGGTCATCTACATCACCAGTGATGATGAGGTGAGAGGTCAGAGGGCAATCAGGGGCACGGGGGTTGGGAAGCAAGGGGACTTTAGCCAAGTTGTTGGCTGACTTTTCTAGATGGATTTGTAAGGCTGCAAGGGTTGCTTTTAAAAAGGAAGAAATTAACTGATGTGGTGTTCAAGGAAAGACTCATAAACTAGGCCTAATGCTTCCTGGTGGTCATCTCACTGTATTTTTATGTATTACTGATGATTATGTAGTAAAGGGGAAGGATTTGTGGTATCAGGACTCCACCTACACAGCTCCTATCAGCCCTGCCCACTGGTATTGATGTCTGTGTATCTGGGATGTGACCTGTTACCCACGCGGCTGACTGGGGCCGTCACAGGGCTTTGACCTGCTTATCACTGACCCATATCGCTCGTTCTCTCTTTCTCCCTCTTCCTTTATCTCTCTGCACTCAGGTGTATGTGTTTGGATTAAACTGCAGTAACTGCCTTGGGACAGGGGACAGCCTAAGCAGCATTGTACCCAAGAAGCTGGACTTCCTGAGTGGGAGGAAGGTGGTGAGCCTGAGCTACGGCAGTGGGCCCCACATCCTGCTGGCCACTGAAGGTAGCAGCACATCTTTGCGGGCGCATTCAGTTGTGGAAGTACAATTCTCTACACAGTAGGCTTGAAACAGTGCTGCAGAATGACTAAGCATTTTGTGTTTCAGAGGGAGAGCTTTTTGCCTGGGGCCATAACGGCTACAGCCAACTGGGAAACGGGACCACCAACCAAGGAGTGGTTCCAGTGCTTGTGTCTGCCAACCTGCTCAATAAGAAGGTCACAGAGGTGGCTTGTGGCTCTCATCACTCTATGGCTCTGACCGACTCAGGAGAGGTGAGCGTCTGGAATGCTTCTGGGGAAAAAAATCTGTTACTTAACAGCAGAATTATAAGTAAAGTAGGTAAAGTAAGTAAAGCATCTCCCGAGGACGTGTTTCTAACCAAAACAGGTGATTCAGCTTTGGTCATAGGCAATGCTTAGTCACACTGACCATTACAGGGGCCTAATCACAACATAACTTTATCCCCATGTATGGAAAACATGGAAAACTAAGCTCAGCCATAAAGAACTTATTGTGCTTCAAACACATTTTTCACACGGTCAGCTATATACTCTAATACACTGTACAATCAGGCTACCAGACATAAAAAATTGTTTTCAATGTGTTTGAAATCCATGAAACAAGGGGCTGTTGAATAATTTAACTGGGATGTTAGTTGTTGAAACTGCTGTATAATAAGTTGCTGCCTTTCATGTCACACAATAATCTCAGGCTAAAAACCAATGCCCTGTTTTAAGCGTATGATACAGCTCTCCATCACTTGAGTATTTTAGCTCACCTCTCATCTTTAACTTCCCACCTGCCAGGTGTATGCATGGGGCTACAATAACTGTGGTCAGGTGGGCTCAGGCTCCACAGCGAACCAGCCCACACCGCGGAGAGTGTCCAACTGCTTGCAGAACAAGGCGGCTGTCAGTATCGTCTGTGGTCAGACCTCCTCCTTGGCAGTGGTGGACAATGGAGAAGTGAGTGCCTAACCTGTGCTGGAGCTAACAGAACTGTAATCCAGCTCCGGTCAAAACACTAGAGTCCTTCTCTTCATGTTTCCCAGGTGTACGGTTGGGGCTACAATGGGAATGGACAACTTGGATTGGGAAATAATGGGAACCAGCTCACTCCCTGTCGCCTTGTGACCCTGCAGGGCTTATGTGTACAACAGGTGAGACACTGCTGTGGATATGTGAGATTACACACACACACACACACACACACACACACAAACAAACTAAACTTCTCTGTACACATACTGTATACAAATGCAGTTTTATAAATACTCATTTCAGTTAGTATTTAGGCGAGTCTATTTCTTGGACCATTTCAGCTGTTCAAAGTGAACTCAGATTGATGTGGTTGCATATTTTGTGCACATGACGTGTGAACAAACAATCTCAGACCCTTCGCAGATTAACAAACCTCAAAGTTTGGTTATAGTTTGCATTTGAGTTCCCTTTCCAGTTTGCTTTATTTGCGCATTGTGAACACCAAGTGCTCCTAGTTCATTTGTTTGTTTCACTTTGGGATGCAGTTGTTTGCATAGAATATTTGTTGCTCAATATTGCATTCTTTCAGGACTGGGTCAAAAACAGATTTTTAAAATTGCATTTTACTGGCTCCATCAAATTAGCTTATAGACTAATGTTTGAAAGAGCTGAGAAGTGGACTATGATTGGCCTTATTTGATTCAGCCCATATCCATGCCTTGATTTTAATATTGGCTCTTTTTCATCAAAGAAAAGCACAAATATTATAGCCACAACAGTCATAAAAGGGTTGAGTTCTAAATGGAAAGAGGATCGGGACCTTTTAAGAACTCAAGTGAACCAAAATAGACATTTCCTCGTATAAAAGTGAACATGTGTGTTTGCAAGAGGAACTGAATTTACATTCTCCTGATCTTTTCATTCTGCTTAAAGTAGACTTTGATTGGATTGTTTAAAGATGTCTATATGTGAAAAACTTGAGATTTGGCTTGTTAAAATGGTCTAAGGTAGATTTTTGTTCCCTCCAGATTGTCTCTGGCTACGCCCATTCCCTGGCACTAACAGACGAAGGGTTGCTCTACGCCTGGGGTGCCAACACATATGGACAGCTGGGCACTGGCAGCAAGAGCAACCAGCTCAGCCCAGTGCAGATCATGACCGAGAAAGAGAGGTGAAAGAACCGTCACCACACACACAAAACAAAATCTGTCCTGACTGTCTCATACGCTTGTGCTGACTGACCTGTCTTCTCTGGCTTCTTTGACAGAATCGTAGAGATCGCTGCCTGTCACTCCACACATACATCAGCTGCTAAGACCCAGAGTGGTCAGGTGTACATGTGGGGGCAGTGCAGGGGCCAGTCTATCGTGCTGCCTCACCTCACGCACTTTACCTGCACTGACGATGTCTTTGCATGCTTCGCCACTCCCTCAGTTATGTGGAGGCTGCTTTCCATGGGTAAGACCCTTGTCTCTGGACTCACCTGTGTCCCTGCTGGCTTAGGATCGAATCCCACCAAAACCCTCTGTCCTGTGTCTCCTCTACTCTACTCTGTGTCTCTGTCAGCTTTCCTCTTGTCTATATAAAAAAAGAAACAGTAAGGGAACTTGTTCTGGCCACTCTTATTTGGGGGGGGGATACATCGTTCATAGCATTGCTACACCTCTCTTACCTTCCTGATGCCAGAGCTTGATGTCTGTGTATGTTCTCTCTCTCTAGAGCATGACGACTTCTTGACTGTGGCCCAGTCACTGAAGAAAGAGTTTGACAGCCCAGAGACAGCTGACCTCAAGTTCAGTGTTGATGGCAAATACATCTATGTCCACAAAGCAGTGCTCAAGATCAGGTCAGGGATGTAATCTCACAGTAATCAAACACACGCTGTTAGTGTTACAATGTAACACTAACAGCTGTATCTATTCTCTGGCTACGCAGGTGTGAACACTTCAGATCCATGTTCCAGTCCCACTGGAATGAAGACATGAAGGAGGTGATAGAGATAGACCAGTTCTCCTACCCAGTCTACCGCTCCTTCCTGGAGTTCCTCTACACAGACGACGTGGAGCTGCCTCCCGAGGATGCTATTGGTCAGACCCACACACGTGCCGTAGCCCGACTGATAGGTGCATTTGTCAGTACGGTTATCATTAGTTCCTACTGTCGATGTATAATCTGTACCTGTTCTCTCTCTCTCAGGGCTGCTGGACCTGGCCACGTCGTATTGTGAGAACCGCCTGAAACGTCTGTGTCAGCACATTATAAAGAGGGGCATCACCGTGGAAAATGCCTTCTCCCTGCTGTCTGCAGCTGTGCGCTATGATGCAGAGGTTAGTCTTCACCCAACAGTCTAAACATACAGGTGAAACCAACTACTTTCTGTTTGTATGTAGATGTGAAACCATTCAACCTGTTCTATAGCAAATGTTTGTTGCCTTTATAGATTAAGGGTCAATTATTCTAGATTACAATTAGGACTGATAATGTCTGCTTCGGTTTCATCCAACAAGAAAACGTATTGTTTTTTTGCTTGTTTTTTGCTTGTTTGTGGTCCAACGTACTGTTTTCCTTGTTGGCATTTAGGATCTGGAAGAGTTCTGCTTTAAGTTCTGCGTGAACCACCTGACCGAGGTAACCCAGACCACTGCCTTCTGGCAGATTGACGGCAACCTGCTCAAAGACTTCATCTGTCGAGCCAGCCGCTGTGGAGCCTTCAAGAACTGACCTCAACCCAAGGTGACCATAGTAACAGATGTGGATGATGCCATGGGATACTGGGGAACGCCGTCAGCTGGATTACATTTACCTTCACTGACAAGAGGTTACGCAATGGATGTCTTTCGATTCTTGACATCACCGTCTCATCCTTGATTCATCTCATTCCAGACCAGAATTGTGTCTATCACATGGGAGCTATACATGCTAAAATCACTAGGCCTAGCTGTCTGATAGCAGCACCATTAGACAGTCCAGTTAGGTACTGTGTTTGCCAAAGTGCCTGACTGCCTACTGTTGTCTACACATTATGTAAAGCAAGACTGAAATGTATGGCATGGGATATTCAGAGGCATAGCCTCGTCTGGTTTTTCTTTTATGGATTTTCTTTGTTAATTTCAAAGATTCTTGCCAGTCTCCCGACATCATTGTACCACTTCTATTATTCTATTTAATTGATCAAGCTAGTTCTTGAGTGTTGTTGACCTTTTGCACTTGTTTGTCCACTCAACTTGGATATGATTTTGTTCCTTTTAACTAGGACTCTACTTTACATATTGAGTCTGGATGTGCCATGTGGATTTATGGCATTAGCATGAATTCAGGATGAGGTGTCAGGCTGTTAGCACTTCTAGATGCTAGGTGAGAACCAGTAGTTTGAAGACTGGACAGTGACATATCAAGAGTATAGACTCAGGCAAGGGGATTTTGCACAGTGGCATTTTTTCCCCTCCAAACTCAATGCACAGGCATCTAAGCTTTGAGATTGTGCAGGTCAAATTCCAGTCCACGATTATAAGTCCTAGTTGCTCGCATAGCTGCAACGCCAAGGTGTAATCTTATGTCTAGGTCATAGGATGACCAGAAGACAGGAACTCAGGTTACTAGTGAGGTGGAACAGTCTTAAACTGTTACAGATGTGAAAACCATCCATCTGTGTGCTACATTTATGATTCCATAGGGTGGAAAGTATTACTTGGTGCAGCTAAAGCTCCATAACATAAAAAAGTGTTTATGCCGCATGTCTCTTTTACCTGCACAAACCGTTTTACTTCATTGGTGACAACTGGCACTTCAGCCAACACTTTTTAGCGTTAAACTTGCCTGACTTGCTGGCTGAAAGTTCTGGAGCCAAAAAACAAACTTTTTGGCAGTTTGAAATCACTTTAAAGCAGAGTTGCCTTGCTGATGCTTAGGTGATAGGGGCTGGATTCTAGCTTTTTATAACACTTGCCTCTTTTTCCACCCCTGTCATATCTTGTCTGTCTATCTTGCAGTAAACAATAAACAATACCTTTGCAGTAAACAATATTTTACAGTATTACAGAACATTTATACGGTTGTTTAGTGACATCTGCTCTACAGATTTTAAGATTTTTTAAAAACATATTTGCTTATTTCTATGCAACAAAGTTGCTAGAAGAGCAGACTTTTATTAATTCAAAATCATGAATTATACCTCTATGCCAATGATATTGCATACAAGTGCCAGTTGAGTTTTGTGACCACTGCAAACGAGCAAAGAAAATTAAAAAAGAAATAAAATAAATACACTGCTTCTGTGTTCAATGTCTTCTTTTGACAAATGTTTAAGTATTCAAAAACACAATCAATCAATCAACAATGCATTCAACCAAACAACAACAAGGATAATCATGTCTTAGACTGATACGTGGTGATATTAGAAAACAGGTACAGGACAAACAAAAATTAATTTCCTAGACCTCATGAACTTCTGCGAATTGTCTGTTTTGTGCATGTAAAATAAGGCACCACCTGAGGCACAAACTTTCTTCTTTTAAGATTTTTAGACAATGTACCATACATCATGATGAACCATAGGCTACACCATAAAAACTAGAGTTGCTAATATTCCATTCTAAATTGCAGCATTATTTCAGCTCTTCACTACCCTGTTTACTACTTTGAAGGCATGATTTAACAAGCCTACAGTAAATATGAACTCCACCAATGATCAGCGTCCCCTTTTGGCCAATGACTGACAATTAAAATTTCCTTTAAACGAATCAAATGAAAGGAGCTTGGACATCTTTGTGAGAAATGTATGCAAAACACTTGCCAGTAGCACCCCCTGTGGGCCAATGGGTGTAATTTAGTAAATGCTAGATCCCAAAAGCTTGATGAATCATCTACCTGTTTGTCAAAATCAGCCCAGTAGATTCAGAGAGACTGTACAGTATATGTGACTAACGAACAAATGCCCAGATGAAGACCATCATTACATGAGGGAAAACATTTTTAGGTTCCATTAAATATCAGATTACATTTACTAAAGAGTGTGTTGTAAAGATCAATATCCTCTAACTTAGATTTTCCACTGTAGGTATACAATAGAAAATGTTCCATTTGAAGTATAGGAAGCTGCTGATGGTATACTACATCTCAGCTCAGCACTGATGGAAAAAAGCACTCACCAAAACACCTGAGAACATGGTGCTGAGGGTGAACAACTGCAATACAATTGTATTTCAAAAAATACATAATAAAACAACTTCTACCGTTATAAGATTCAGAAAAACTTGGTTCCACTTTTAGGGCTGGGTATGGAACTTTTTTACTACCAATACTGTTTCCAATACTTCACATTTGATATAGGTTTTGAAAACATACTTGTTTTCCCCAACACCTTTTATTGTTGAATGAATAAATGTAAATATGTAAATTAATTTCTAACATCTTTCCTAAATATAATTATACCATCTACACTTGATTTACTCAATAAAAAAGCTCATAATCATGAGCTCATAATAAAACTGAAATCACATTGCAAGATTTCAACATTTTATATCTTTTAACCCTTAAGGATTGTTAACGATGCCAAATATTGGTCCAGTATTGTATTTCGATATCCAGCCCTATCTACCATTTTGTAAATAATATAAAATGAAAGGCACAATCAATAAAAAAATATACTGTATATTAAAAAAACATTTTAAAATAATAACGGACCATCACAGAACGTAGAAAAAAGTTAGATGTAAGCATTGACCTCCAGACGAGTGTGAGAGGTGTGGAAGGATCTTACAGGTTGTTGATGTGTCCGGACTCATCTCCTCAGGGCCGACATCACCTTGTCCATGGCTGCTGCGGCCTTTCGCAGCTCTGTCTGTTTCTTCTTCAATTCTGGACAACAGGTGAGTTGTCATTTAGATGGCATTTTATTTTCATTACGAAAAACTGCAATTTTGAATTTAGAAGATCTAGTATTCCGGGCCAATATTTGTGTATGTGTTAAAGATTGCTGTAACATTATTTATAAAACAAGATAAATACATAGAAAACTAAATGGCCTGGTTTTCACTATCACTTCAAACATTTGGGAACAATTTATATTATTTGCTTATTAATTCAAGATTCAAGATTCAATAATTTTATTGCCATGTCAACATAGTTGATAGGAATTTGTCTTGGTTCACTCTCCTACAACAACAAAGCAATAGCAGCACACAATATACACACAGTAAAACAGTAAACAGCAATATACAATACACAGAAGTAACATGGTTATGCAACAATTTATACTATATCGACTTGTTTTGACTGCTAAAATTTTATATTTAACTGCCTGATTCTCTTCCACAAAGGCACAGTAGTGCAATTTGACAGTGGAAATTCTGCCTATAAAATATTTGCTTCACCTTCCTGCTGCTTGGTCATTAGCTCTGCCAGTTTCCCAGAGGCTTCCATCACTCTCAGGGCAACATTATAATCTGTCAAAAGAAGAGAGGAGTTTTATATTTCACAGTGTGATAGGAGTAAATGATGAGACAGTGATGCTGGCCCATGTCAGGCATTGGCTTGAGTGCCAGAGTTCATTAACCATTTATCCTCCCTCACCCTCCTGGCTGGCCTGGTCCGACTGAATCCTGTTGGAGATGTTGTTCATTTCGCTGATGAAGTCGGAGAAGACGCCCTGCGTACACCCGGCCTGGTTGCAGCCTTTCCAGAAGCTGGCGGAGTCGATGCTGGGCTCTGGGACTGAGGGAAGGGACACAGGAGAGGGAGGGGAGGAGTGTTGTGGGCCATTAGGGGGTGAGTGAGAGGAAGGTGGGGGGGGTACACAGCTATTTTCAGGGGGTGCCGGTGAAACGGGCGAGCTGGTGCGCAGAGCTGACCCGGTAGCATCGAGAGGTTGTGAGCGGCCAGGACAGGGAGGGAGGTCAGCGGGCCCAGCGGGGCCTCCCTGTGGACCGGAAGGCCCGGCGGTGTGTGGGTCAGGCCTGTGGTTGGAGCCGAGGCAGGTACCAGGACTCTGCTCAAGACTGCTGCCTGAGAGGAGAGACAGCTCCACACATCATCTGAGCTTACATGACATCACTTGGTTTCAGTTAATATAATCTGTTTGATCTTTGAGCAATTTGCAAGCTTCCTGCCACAACTCGGCAACTGCGCTGTCTCTGTGCAAAGCTCTGGACTGCTATGAACTGCCTTGCTCCTTTGCTCTGCTCTGGACTGCAATGTACATCTGCACTGCTTGCATAATCTGATCTATGTCCATGCACATGAGCTGTACATTTTTCTGTTCACATTTCCGTACATAAGTTATTTCCATGTGTCAAACTGATAATGTGAATGGTTAACAATACACATTTGGACATCTGCTTTGTAAATCTGAAATGCAGATAGCCAATGATGCACATTTTCACCCTGCAGATAAGCTCTTACCCTGGACTGAAAATGTCTAAATCTCTAAACTGCCGACTAGCAGGGCGGCATAATGAGTAGGGAGACCATCTTTCCAATGGAGGACCTGGTTTCAAGCCTCCGTGTCGGCTTGAAACCATGAAACATCCACCCTGTTGAAGTGTCCTTGAGCAAGACACTG
Organism: Centroberyx gerrardi; assembly: GCF_048128805.1. Lineage (NCBI taxonomy): Eukaryota > Metazoa > Chordata > Actinopteri > Beryciformes > Berycidae > Centroberyx > Centroberyx gerrardi. The sequence goes on along the minus strand of NC_136006.1, from coordinate 19,436,644 downwards.
AATCTCTTCCTGCTCCAGGTGTGCTGCTCTGTAGCTGACCCTGCACTCTGACCAATTAGGTGTCACATTCATATTATAATTATTATTATCAGTCAACAGAGCAAGATTTCTTTCTAGCTAATAAGAGCTCTGTATTAGCACGATGAAGACACTGTATCTTTAAATCTTCAAAATGTTTTATATATTGTATTTTTATTTACATCTTTCTCTCTGCTGCAGAAAAAAAAAAAAAGTTCATCTTCTCATGCGATTTTATCACTGAGTTCCAGTTCTGCCACTGTCAAAGTAATCTTTACCTTTGAAATCTCTATCATCTCTACCACCTTTACTAAAAACAACATGAATGGCTACACTGGACAGTGTGGTTGATGTATGTGAGTGAAGACATAGCAGTGAGCGAAGAGTGCAGTACCTGTTGTCTGGGAAGTCTCTGACTCCATGCAGATCATCACAGGCAGCAACAGACTCTCTGACTCAGCATCCTGAGGGGAAGCAAAGGCCACTTTTCATTTCGGAATAGTAGCTGTTCTGCTAATTGTGATAATAGGGTGGAATACGAGAAATAAACATCAACCAAAAAGGAAAACTGCTTTTATGGGCACAGGTGAATCAGATATAAATTGTATATACAGTCCAAGGTGAACTGGCTGGACTAACTCAAATTGGCTTTCACAGGCATGGCTTTTAAATAGAGAATAAAGAGTCATAGAGAATGAATAAATCTACTGCAGGACTAAATGAGGAATTAGAGGAACACATGAATTAAACTTTAACATGTTGAACTAAAGAAAAGTGTCTTTGTTCAATACAGTATACAGTGGGTTACGGCTATTAAGGACAGCAGATACAGACTTTGAAGGCAGGACGTGTTTCACAGTAATGATGGGTGAAGTATGAACTCACTGAATGTATGAGTGTTTCGTCCTCGTCTTTATCTCCACCTCTGCTTTGAACCACCAGCTGATTTCCTGCAGGACACAGCAGGAGTTTTCAAACCTCTTGCGTAACAAGTCTTGGCTACATATGTACACTTTATCTGCTGTGACAGCCTACCTGAGATGGAAGCAGTAGGAGTCTCAGCATCATTGCTGTGAGTGAAGAACATCATTTTATATAATCATCCTTCTATCCTATATATATATCTAAGTATTACTTTGCAAATAAGAATTTAAAAACATGAACTTTACACTCATTTCCAATCAATCACAAAAAAGTGATCGTACCTGTTAAACTGAGGCACAGTCTAGAGAGAGAAGTGGAGAAAAATGAATGATCGAGAGAAAGAATAGAGAGACAGAATTATTTAACGTCTATAGCCTCAACTGATATTGTTACTCTGGATTAATCGGAGATCATACTTACTTGGTGGTCCGGATTTGAGTTTGCGCTTTCGTCTAAGTCGGACTCTAAAGGGGCAAACATTGCCAAGTCTTCATTAGCTTTATCCTCATCTGTAGAGCATGAATCGCACAAATTAGTGTGTTGTATCATCATGTAACTGAATCATAAAGAGTGTCTAAACCTACATGGGTGCCATTCACCCTTTTATGTGCTGGAAGCAATGAGCTAACCTGAATGTGAGTCATCTGATATCCTCTTCTTCCAGCCTTCGCAGTTGCGTTTGGAGGGGGTCCCTTCCTGTCTGTGATAGAGAAGAGAGGTCAGGCAGTGTCACAGCAGATGTAGTTGTAACTGTTAAACCTTATAAGAAGTCCACAGAAAGCATCAAGTAGTCAGCATCATGCGAAGGATGCAAGGAGCAAGAGCAAGCTTTCTCAGCTTAAAGCAGGACTAAACAATCATGTATAATCATGTATCATGTATAATTTTCCACCATTAATGACTGTAGATTATTGGCATATCGGCAATATTGAAACATTTAATTTCATTTAGAATGTCATTGAAAATGGGCATGGACACTGATATAAGGTGCCAAAAGTGCATTCAAATAATTTTGTTCCTCAAATCATCAATACTAATAAATGGGATTCATAATATCACAGTGATCACAATATTTAGCAAAATAATCAGGGTCATCATTTTAGCTATAGTCATGCAGCCCTAGCTGAAAGCGCAAAATGCAACACATTGTACACAAAAGCTTCAGAACTTAGCAGGAAAAAAAAAACACAAATTCAGAGAACAGCCAAGTCTAGCATGCAAATTATCACAGCGCACACTTACTTGCCATCGGAACTCAACTGTCTCTGTTTCAACAGCAAAAGCAAAGAGATTAAAATCAATGAATAATTTTTACTCATGGCATGGTGTTAAGAAACTTGACTGTTTGAAATGACTGTGAACAGCACATGTACCTTGGAAGATAAGCGCTTCAGACTGCTGGATGAGTTTGAGTCACCGCTGTAAGAAGACGGTCCAGCCACTGCATTGTGATCTGTCAATACATGATTTCATCTGTGATACTAAGAAACTACAAAACACATGATGATGTCGCCATGAGATGCGCTGTGAGCAGAACTTACTGTTGAGCCTCCTCTCATGGGACGAGGGCCTATGTTTTTCACAGTATAACCTAAGAACACACAACACAATGAGACGCTGATGTTGAGAGCAGACTAGAAACAAGAAACGTTTGGAATATAGATCACATACAGAGCAAATTACATACAAAGAAAGATGGTTGCAAAATGTGAACATACTCACATGACAGAAACATTATTCAAACTCTCCAAACTAATATTTTCTTCTGTGTTGTCACAGGCAAGGCAATACACCTGATGAAAATAAAGCATGGATATCATTCTCTAAAGACAGAACACAAGACGTAACTCATAAAGGGTTTGGGGCCAGAGTCTTTGGGGGTTATCAACTGGAAGTTTCAGAGTTACTTTAATTTTAAGGGATTGTTGTTTTTCTATGCATGATATTAATGTTCAACCACTGGACTACAGAAAAAATGTCAATTTATTTTAGGGATGGGCATTTTAAGTAATTTCAATATTCGAGTACTCGCATTAAATTATTATGGAGTGCTCGAGTACTCGCAAAAAAAAAAAAAAACTCACGTAAGAATATGGTCCGAAATTAACACCCAAGCGAAACTGCGGGAGGGGTCCGTGTCCGACTGGAAACACACAAGCGGAACCAAAGTTTGGCTAACGCTAAAAAGTTAATAATATCTATTACTATCTAATGCTTTCACATTTATGTAAATTGGCCAACAACGGAAAACAAGTGCAAATTAATTTATTGAACAACCAGGCTACCTTGTCGGCACTTTGCAGATCAGCCCTCAATTTCACCGCGCTTTCCTCATTCATCTTCTCCACTCTCGTAGCTGTTGTTCGCCGCGATGGTAGCTTGTACTCCGGCTCAACAAACGCCATCAGCTCGCGGAAGCCTTCTCCTTCCACAAAGCTTAACGGGAGCATATCTCCAGTCACCATTTTCGTGATGAGCTGGCTAATCTTCTCTGCCCTGGTGGCATCACAACGGCGTGTGCTAACACTGCTAGCAAATGAGCTGATGTGAGACCGCCTGTTATCTGACTCCGCTGTTTTCTCCTTGTGCTTAATGCGCAAATGGTTAATCATCGAACTAGTTGTTCTATGATACGCAAGTTTAACGTTACATAGCTTGCACTGCACCTTCATTTTGTCTATTTTGTCGAAATACTTCCAAACATAACTCTTATGCCTGGTCGCCATTCTGCCTGTAACGTTAGATCCTGTAACAATGCGTGCGCAGATCTATCATTTTTGCTAGCAGTCCCGTCCAAATAATGTAAACTTTTAATATATAACTGGGTCAATTTACGTTTATATTTATTATATACATGGTTTTTTTTACAAAGCAAAAAAAAAAAATGCGAGTACTCTATACGTTGAACGAATGCTGACGTCCAAATCGAGTACTCATGCCCATCCCTAATTTATTTCACCAGTAACTTCCAGGGATTAACATTTCCCCAGGCACAAATAAAAATGGAGCATCTGTATTGGAAGACTGATTTGCAAATTTCTGTGATGTCCCTTATTTCAATATAGTATTTAATTACATCGCTTGGTACAGACCTTAGATGATGCAGCTTCATGGTTTAAGTTAGAAGTCACAGGCTCTCTGAAGGAAGAAGCGGGACTATTTATGGTACCGTTGCCTTCTGATAATTAAAAAAAAAAAAAAAAAGATTTAAACACCCAAAAGCAAAACGTTATGCACTGTAAAAAACAGAAACAGGAAGACAGGAAGTGTATGGCACGGAAAACTCAAAGGCGCCCACTCACCTTCTCTTTGCTGACTGTGCTTGTAGCAGTACAACCTGAAGAGTGAAAACACACGTAGGTGCTTTTACAATCCTATCAATAATAATTAACCAATGATCAATTCTTTTTGAGAATCTATTCTCAACTGCAATTAAACCCAATAAGTAAATGTCAAACTTTTTTTTTTCCAACAGATAGAACATATAGAGGATGTTTTAGGATGCGATAGACTACATATTTTCTAGACAGATAGATAGACATCTTGGACTAACCCATATTTCCCATTGTCCTCATCCTCAATATTCACAGCTCCATCTTGAACAGCACATGGGTAATGGTAGGACTTCTTGCAGCGTCTTATTTCACACCCAGCAGTGGCTCCCTTTTTCTTACATTTGTCACAGGTCTAATGCAAAGAAATGGGTCATATTTCATTTGTTTTTGTCGGCACAGAATTGAATGAGGCTTATCCAAAAAACAAAAATATATCTTCACAACTAACTGACAGTAATAAAGAATTTACCAGTCTATTTCCTCGTTTCACCTCACTCTTCACATCCTCCACAGAAAAACCAAATAAGTCATCAAACTCCGGTGAATTCTGGCAATAAATACCAGAGGAATACAGCTGCAAATGAGATACCATAAGGACAACATATCATGGGCAACATCATTGTAATTCAAATGCACAAGTCTAATTTTTCCCATTAGAAACAGGTCTAAACATACCAGTTCTAAAGGTAGAGGTCTTACAGGAACTGGATTAATTTGTACATGAAAGGCAGTCTTGGAGGGGAATACCACTCAATTTAAAACTAATACATGATATAGAAATCTACCACAGTACAATTCATATTTGTGAACGTGAACAACTCTTTCCTGAAGCAAGCATCTAGACTGTGATGTCATCCAGATGTACACTCAACAAAAATATAAACGCAACACTTTTAGTTTTGCTCCCATTTTTGTCGTACACGCCGATCCAGAGCATCCCAAACATGCTCAATGGGTGACATGTCTGGTGAGTATGCAGGCCATGCAAGAACTGGGATGTTTTCAGCTTCCAGGAATTGTGTACAGATCCTTGCAACATGGGGCCTCTGTTTGGCAGCATGGCTCATGTTGCAGCATTACCATGCTGCAACATGAGCTCTGGTGGACATTCCTGCAGTCAGTATGCCAATTGCACGCTCCCTCAAAACTTGCGACATCTGTGGCATTGTGTTGTGTGATAAAAACTTTTATTGTGACCAGCCCAAGGCACACCTGTGCAATAATCATGCTGTTTAATCAGCATCTTGATATGCCACACCTGTCAGGTGTAGCAGTCCCGTCCAAAAAATGTAAACTTTTAATATAGAACAGGGTCAATTTACGTTTATATTTACTATATACATGTTTTTTTTACAAAGGAAAAAAAAAAAATGCGAGTACTCTATATGTTGAACGAATACTGACGTCCAAATCGAGTACTCATGCCCATCCCTAGTCAGGTGGATGGATTATCTTGGCAAAGGAGAAGTGCTCACTAACACGGATTTAAACAAATTTGTGAACAAAATTTGAGAGAAATAAGACTTTTGTGTGCATAGAAAAAATCTTAGATCTTTTATTTCAACTCATGAAAAATGGGAGCAAAAACAAAAGTGTTGCGTTTATATTTTTGTTCAGTATAAAATCTCAAACTGCATTAGATATTAGGGTGACATAGTGATTAGAGACTGTCCTCCACACAAGCATCCACCCTGCTGAAGTGTCCTTGAGCAAAACACTGAATCTCTACCAGCTGTAGGACTGCTATTCTGTAGCTGAGCCTGACCTCTGACCTCCCTGTGAAGGCAGATTTCCCCCATAGGGACCAATACAATTTTACATTATTATTGCTACATGTATGTTTTAGCTTTTACACAGGAATAAGCTTTACTCAGTATCAGTGTCTGAATCAGAAAACGTGCCCTTATCCCTCATAAACAGCAATGGCTAAACTCCATGGATGTATTAAACTAGCTAAACTCACAGTCACCATCTTTTCCCAATTCCTTACGTGTGGAGAAGCTACTACTTTGCATTATGATGACATCACAGTTTCTAGTTTCAGTTATCCGCTTCCCGCCTGATATGAATGAAGATGTTCACGTTAACAAATGACTGGGACTTTTCTTCCTGGTCAGCCTGTCGAGCTGATGGAGGTTTCCTCAGCTAGTCGGCATTAAGACGCCAGGATTCAAACATAACCCTGCCCAACAACTATAGCTTAACGCAAAAAAAAACAACCAAAAAAACAAAACAAGGCTAAAAGTCGTGTTTTTACCAAGCAGTTTTGATGAGCCGTGACGGAGTCTTTAGTCGACAACGGTCCAGTTATCTTCGTCTCCTCGGACCTTTGACAAAGTATACAGAGCACTTTTCTACCGGGGCTCATATCTACCGACCAACGATAGATAATGATATTTTTGAAGAGAAAGAGACGATTTAGCTGATTTCCTGTTGAATCTCATTCGTTGTCGAGTAGTTAATGTGAAAGCAACTTGCAGATATTCCCCATGATTCGCCGATATAAATGTTGATTCTATTGTTTAGTGGTTGCCAGGTTGTAGCGGAAATATCCCCCATCAGCGTGCACTGCTACAGTGTGTGTGTGAATTCCCTCCTAGCTACAGTCTTCCTTCCATTCATAGGTTGATGATGCTAAAAAAGTATAATAATTTACGACGCATTCTACTCAAGGATTTTCATTTCAAGGGGCGTCACTTTGTTTATTATTGTCCCGTCTTTATGAAATCATGGAATATTAATATTTCTGAAGAAGGAAAAGAGAAAGACTCTCTCCAACAATTTAATTTAAATATACATGTATGTAACCTACTTATTCCAGTACAATAAAAAAAAAAAATAATAATACATTCATTATTTGATGTCCTCCAACCACTGGGCCTATAAACTTTGATCATGTATGATTTTATTTGTTGGCTTACTGGTGGTGTGGATTCGATGGGATATGAAAATTCACATTTTCATATCCAATATTTTTCTCATATCTTTTCTATTGTACATGTCATGACGTTTTGTATTTTTTTAAATCTGGGTTCATATTGAAAATATTTCATATTTTCATTTAATCTTCATATAATTTTATTGATTTGTCTCAGTATGCTCTATTTATGTTCTTGATATGTTTCATACTTTTCACTTTTATAGGAGAGAAGTTCTATTGATGTTGTTGCATTTCATGATGTCACAGGTTGAAGTTAACCCTAACCCTAAAGGTCATAGATTGCTTAATGCCCTTTTAAAGTTTCATCTTATCTTATTTTATCTTATCTTATCATTTTAGTGGTCAGTTAATTTATGGTCATTGCTAATAAACACAAAAATCTGACACTGAAAACACAAGTAGGAGGTTTTCTTCTAAACCTGGCAACCCAGCTGGATAGTTTCAGTTTCATTTACTCTGAGTTGAAGATCGACCCAGTCATTTTGCTTGCCTTCCTTTCAAAGCCTATTGAGCCCACAGCTGCCTTGTCTTTTTAGAAACCAAAAATTTGGTTTAATTGTTATTAAATATTATTTAATCTAGCCATAGCAAAAATGTCCCAGTAACAAGCTTCACTGTATTGTGTACACACACACACACACACACACACACACACACACACACATATATGAGACAAGGCCAATGACTGAATTATCACAAGTTTTTTATGTAAAAAAAACATTACCATACTTAATGTACAATATAGCATCTCAAATAACAAACATTTTATGACAGACGAAATTAATGAACAATATCTACATTCAGAACATGATCCCTACACAGGGAATAAGTTAGCTCTATACAACGATCTCTGATTATTCACATTAGGAAACATTTCAAATTGTAGCATACATGAAGACCCACAAAGAGTTAGACCATGAGTCCATCAGAGACCCACAAGACAAAAGCTCTTACATGATGCATGTCTGGGCAGCTGGTGGCAGAACACATAGACGCATGTTTCTAAGGACAGGCTGATACAACTGAACAAAACAGAGGGAAGAAGAATGGGAAGGAGAGACAGCGAGAGAAATAGATAGAGGTGAATTGAGACTAAACATGAATATGTGGGACTTTTTCATTTTTGATAAATAAATAGACACTTCAGCAGAAGCAGAGGACAAAGAAGTGATTGGTAACACTCTCAGAGCAACATTCATGAAAGCTAAACAACTCATATGTATTCATTTCATTCTTCCTTTTATATTTACAATAACATTGAAATGACAAACTCCTGTAAAGGATACAGGGGAATTGTTGCAGATGGACACAAAGCTGACGAGAGACGCAAAGCCAGCTTGACAAACGTCATCCACATGTGATCTCTAATCTTCCTTCACTTTACTGTGAACGCCAATAGATGCATTAACTGAGATCAGTCCCGCTGGCCCACTCATACATCTATTACATTACAATCACATGGATCCCCTGCTCTTGATAAAAAACGAATGGACAAGCTTAGGAATGGAAGATGATCAGTATCTGTACTTTCATGGGGAATTATGTCATGTAATAATCTACTAGGTATGTTCACCACATGAGGGCGCCACAGTCAAATGTATAACATGTGCCATCATCTCAATATACATCATTTGGTGTCCTTTGTGATACAAAAACTAAAAAAAAATACAGTTTTCAGTGGAGAAATGTGACAGAAATCTTTTGAGTACTGATGTTGGCAATATAGCATCGCCCAGATAACGGTGGTTAAGGTGATGCAGTGACAGTGAGTGCGGAGGAGTTTGCTGGGGTGAGCGGCTCGGAGGTGGGGAGGTATTCAGGGCTTGATGTCAGAGAAGCTTGTGTAGGTCTCACTGCAGCTGGAGGATGTGCTGAGGTTTCCAGAGCCGCTGCCCTCTGGTACACAAACACACACACACATGCATTGAAGATTAATGTCAGATGTAATATTCTTGCTAAACAATTGTCTGTTTCAATCTCGCAAAATTATCTGGCTTTGATTGTTTTTTTAAATACCCGAGCTGGTGAGAGATTGACAGGACTGTGATTCTCCGATGAGGGTGAGCAGGTTAGCAGCAGCGACCCAGCCCTCCTTACTGGTCCTCAGGTTACGCACAAACCTGCATGAACAACAAAAACCCACACATGCTTCTGTCATGAAAACAGATTGGAAACAGTACATGTCATTACCACTGTCTATCATACATCACTATTTCTCATAGATGTCATTAAGGCTGCAGTCTCACCACTGTCCGTCGTCCCCCTCCTTGACCAGCTGCACCATGTCTCCGCTCTTGACCGACAGCTCTTGAGCGCCGCCTCTCTCATAGTCGGCCACCACAGTGTATTTCCCGGCACACTGTTCATGGTCAAGATGGGAAAACAGAAATGTCATATGTTGTAGATTAGATGCAATTAACTCTATTGTTCACCATGATGGAAATTTGCCTTTGGCTTCACCCACATACAATAAGCAGAAAAAGTACTTCCAAGACATACAATGCTGTAATTAAATGGTGGCAGAAATAGACTTGCTGTCTATTTCTACACTTGTTGTGTAGTTGTAGTTATCTACAACTATGCTATACATTTAATCTAGATGTTATATATATATATATATATATAAACATTATATATTTGATCAAACATTGTTAAAAATCCACATAGGTCCAAAGATAAGACACAACAGCTCTAAAGGAATATGGGATTTATGCTGGAACAGATAGGAGGACAAAACAGTTTCCCCTAGGATTTATTATTATTATTATTATTATTACTAGTAGTAGTAGTAGCAGCAGCAGTGTATTAATATGTTATACAGTATGGGCCACACCATCTAAACAGCTGCTAATTTACCTCAAATAATTTCATTTTGTATTGATTTCAATAGTTTTTTGCATCACATGGTCAAAATACAGTTCCATGGGTTGTTAAGGCTTTCTAAATTATGAGCAAATACCTGGGATACACACACACACACACACACACACACACACACACACACACACACACAGTGACTCACCAGCTTCTTGCCGCCGTCGTCCTCTGGGTCAGAGTTAAGAGGATCCTCAGCACTGGAATAACCGTCATTCTCCTCTGAGGCATCCAGCGACAAGGAGGCCTTGGTCCAGCCTAGTGGGGGGGAGACAGGTGGTAGTTTATATTAGCACCAGTCTTCAGTGGTTGTTGAAAGCGTGCATGGACTGCAGTGAGAGATCTACAAGTGTGAAAAAGTGAGAGGAAATACCACGAAAATCTATTTTGTTCAAAGAAGGAAAGTCAGCCAAAACGACTGATCCAGTGAAACCCAACATGACACAATCAGTCCTAGAGCCACTACCAAGCAACTGTGACCAACATTAGGAAGACAGGCATGCAACTCAATATGTAAACTCTTGATCTTTGGTAAGATTGAAACAAATAAAGTGGTGGGCAGCCATTCCTCCATATCGGTGTCTATGATTTCCAATATGAGTGACTATATAAGTCTGAAAGGAATGTGGAAGTGTGGATCAGGCAAAGCAGGAGTTGAGACAGAAGGTCTATAAAGGGTTTAGCAGCCTTTTAGTGAAGCAGTGGGTCCGACACACAGATAGTGTGAACCAACTGGTGCCATTGTACCTCTCCGCTTTGCCTGTAACAGACTAGAGGTGCTGAACCACCTGGCCTTGCCCAGGTAGAGGTGAGGAGGACCTGCATCTGAGGGATGGGAGGCAATGGAAACATAGCCAGTCACTCCCCTGCATACTGCAGCTACAGCCAACGCAACTCATCAGCTACAGTTAGAGACCTTGGCTGTAGCTCAGGCATCATTAACTTGCTCTTCATACAGTAGATGAACAACTAAACCGCATTGTATGCTCAGTGCACTACAGTTCACTCACTGCCTGAACCGCTTGTAATAGCTGTGACTATCCTCCTTCAATGAAAGAGACCATGCAATCATTGTTGAGCAGACTAGCTACCTTTGAAGCCGAATGGCGTGGGATCGCTCTTTATCTCATGGCGTTTGGTCTTGTGATCGGGGCTTGTGGGAGATCCTAGCATCAAGCAAGAAAAAGGAGACAAAATGAAGACTGTTTAAGAAATTATGATCAAAATATTCAAAGAGGAAATTTTGTTGACAAGAAAAGTACAAGAGTCAAATGAGTAAGAACTATTTTGAGCTTCCACTAAAATGGTTTCTATACACAGTGATCTAACTAAAGCTAGAAAATCTGAGGAGAGAAAACAACTAAAACAAAGGCTTCTAAGGAAAGCATTGGCTGTAGTGTTTATTAAAAATACAGAACAATGTTGTGGTGCTTTCTGAATGGAATACATTAAAACTGCATTTTGTAAATAGCTTGACTGCCATAAAAGAATGCATCAGCACCATTACATTGCACTGCATTGAATGAAACCGGGGTCTAGAGCTGTGTAATACCTGCTGAAAGGAGTTGCATCGTGGGTAATGTTAAACTTTTATCATCAGTAGTTGGCTCTGTGGAGGGAAGCATGCAGTATTTGACCTGTTGATCACACTTCATTAAACGTCCTCTACTTCCTAAAGCTCATGTTGTCCTTCAGAGAGTTAAATGATTCAATAAATTGATATTCTTTGACCCCATTAACTGGAAACATAGAGGGAAAATATACTATCTCATTTAACAAATGCAGACGATGAAGCAATGAGCTGGATGTGAAATTCACAGTGGCCTACAGTTACCTTTCTGAGCTTTGAGGTTACTGAAGCCCTGTAAAGTAAAGCGCTTTTTAGCCACAGCAGCTCTGTCTGAGGTAGGGCTGGTCACAGCCTCGTCTGGCCCAGAGGAACAGCGAGGAGAGGAGACAGACGGGAAGGAGGAAGGAAGGAGAGAAGCCACCAGAGGGAGCGAAAGCAAGGTGAAGGGGCGTAGAACAACAGAGAAAGGGAAAAGTAATTAATGGTGGAAAAAAGAGAGAAGTTCAGACATGGATTAGTCATCAGAAGAGGGAAGCAAAGCACTCAGTGTGGTTTACACTGAACATGCACTACAAGTGACTGAGTAGTATCAGGAGAGGAGTAAGTGTATCAGGAAGAGGAATGTGATAGGGCAGATTTGCTGAAAGACAGGAGGGTTGCATCTGTCTATCTGGTTCTCTCTTCTGACCTTTTCCTGCAGGCTTTGGAGAAGAAGAGGAATTGGCGTCGGGGCTGCAGGGCTCAGCCTTCTTCTCCTCTGTCTTTTTGAAGCTCTTCTGACCAGTCTTGAACGGACTGTGGGGGACAAGAGCAGAAAGAAAGGAGCCTTGAGCTTAAGAACTTTGAAAGATCAGATTGTCACTGATCAGCCATGGTACAGAAAAAACAATCAACTCATCACAATATCTATGGCTCAATCTCTTCATTTAGGTTGTTAGTGGAGGAGAGGATGGACTGGGAGGGGGGTGCAGACTGACCTGAGGCTAACTGATCCACCTGACACAGGAGGGAACTGGAAAACCTGGTCTGTTGCCCTCTGTTGGCTGGCTTCTGAAACAAAGAGACGGTGAAGGGCCACTTCCAAACATCCACGAGGGAACACTTACAATCACTTCAGTTTTATAATCATTACTGAGGATACATTAGTGTTTCAGTTCCTGGTCTAGACATGCATATTGGACAAGAACCGTACCTCTATAGGCTTCCAACTGGGTTGTCAGAACCTTCCTGATCTCATTTACCCAAGTTGTTTTCACTTCAGTTGTTGGCGCCTGAAATGCAACAATGGATTAGTGATGCATATAAACTATTCAGGAGCAGGATGTATATTATGTTGATGCTGGAAGTAGACATCCATCGGCACAAATGCAAATGCAAATTCACATTGTTCTTTTTACGTATATTGTCTTGTCACATACCTGAACAATATAGACCTCTTCCCGAGAGTTGCACCAGATTTCAAACTTCTTGTTGTCTCCCTTTGCATTCTCAGTAATGCCAACAGCACTCATCTGTTAAAATAGATAGAAGGTGGAAGGATGTAAAAACGTAATCAATGCAAATCAACAACATTAAAAGAGAGAGATGCAACAAAATTCAAAGCATTGTAGTTGTAGTGGAGCTTACACTAAGGGATTGTTTGAAGCTGTAAGAGGGGGCTTTCTCATAGCCCTCCCCGTTCTCCTCCCTCCTCTTGCAGAACAGCAGGGCCTTCTCGTGCAGGAAGAGGTGTCTCTGCATGGGCTTGAAGCGGGCCAGGTCCTTCACCTTGGCATGACCTTTCTTGTGCTCCGTCCACACGCTGAACGACCCCTGCATCAGCAGCCTGCCCAGCTCACTCATATTACCCTAACAAGGGAAAGAGTTCATGAGAGGATGCTATACAGTATAGCTGACCATATACTGTCTATATTCAAAAATACATGGACCAGAATTGTATCTGTCTATCTCTTGATAGAGCAAAAGGCTTCAAGACAAACTATCTCGTCAGGTAATCTCAAAACAAATATGGCTATGGTCCATCAAATGTGTCTGTTTTCTGTCTACTTTGTGTTCTGTTTTATGTGCCAGTGTCTGTCTTCTGACTAATGTGTCTGTGTTTTAATGGAAGTGCCTGTGTCAGCCCCAAGTATCTGTGTTCCTTCTAATAAAATATTAGCACCATCTTCCTCATATAGACTTGCATCCCCTTTTGCACAATACCTGCCGCATATGTCTCACTGCTTAAATATCCTTATATAACCTGTCTCCTTTCCTTCATCTACATCTGCCCTTCATGAGTGAAGTGGAGGTAATAGGTGAAATCAATAAGGAATCATAGCTTTCACCCCGATCTACCTGGTTCAGTCTTTTTAAAGCGGCACTAAGATTTTTATGTAAAAAACCCTTTTGGCCTAAATCACAAAGTGGGGCTGTAATAGAGAAGCATGTCCCATCCCGTGCAAAGCTGCAGCTTTATTTATTCATTCATTCATTGTCTTTACTACTACTGGTGGAAGGCAGGGAAACACCCAGGACAGGTCGCCAGTCCATCAGTGCGGGCAGTGCGGCTTTAATGTTATATATAATATCATATTCAAATGGTACACTCAGTATATGTCTGTCTTCCATCTGATGTCCATGTTCCATCTCAAGTGTGTGTGTGTGTTGTGTCTGATATGCTTGTGTCCTGTTTAATGCCTCACCTCATATCCTGTAATGGCAATGAGGTGCATGGAGTCATTGACAGCCTTGAGGATGCCTAAGATGGAGGACAGTGCGTCCTGCAGGTCATCAGTCCCCTCACAGCCCTTACTGTACTTCAGTAGTTCCTGTAACCAAACACACATACACACACCTCACTATAATGACTAAAGAACTTGGATTCCACTGAAAAGAACATTCAACAGCTCAGTCAATATGCGGCCAACAGACTGTATCTTACCTTCAATAGCAGCTGATATTTGGTAATTCTCTGAACAGGCTTCAATAGATAGGAATCCAAGCCCAGTTTATGCTCCAGCTTTTTCTGACACTCCTGGTTAAAACCAATTAAAGAAGAATACATTCATGTCAAATGATAAACACAAATAAATATGAAGTTACAACGCCTTAAGGAGTGCTGCCCCTCGATGAGTGTGGTGAGGGTTTATTCACCTGGAAGAAGGCGCAGTCAGAGCACTGCCTCCAGAGGCTTTCAGAGCGAGGCTTGTTCTGACAGTACTTCTCATAGATCTGCAGGTCTGTCATCTGAGGAAGGCCAGGCATACAAATTGTATAAGAAACAGAATCATCAGTACAGTTCGATTCACACCTCTGTGCTGAACATCATCACCTCTTAGTGTTCACTCACCCTCTCTAGAAAACACCTTCCAACCAACTCGGGGCAGTCTGTGTACTGCTCCAGCTCCCTCAGAAAGGTCCTGGAAAACAACAATAGATCATGTTACTGATAAAAGAGACAGAGGAAGAGTGGGATGATAGAGGAGGCAGAATGAGACAGAGTAGAGATGAAGAAGTAGATTCATGAAGAAGGTGATTAGCTTTGATGAGAGCCATGGCTCAACAGTCATGTTACAGTGCTGGTATGATGAATGACAGCCAGGGGGCGCTCATTCACCTCTTGTGGAAGTGGTAGATCTCTGGCATGTTGCCAAACAGAACCTCCTTTTTGTTCTGCAAAGGAGCAGGGATGAGAGGAGCCATCGCTGGGTTATCCATCTCAGAGGCGTATCCCTGAAACACATAAACACAACACATGGAATTCTAGGCAAAGGCAAAAAAGAAAGAAAGATGAACTTTGTAATGATTTGTGGGATGGAGGAATGGATAAACACCTGTAATACACAGAGCAGCTCCTCCACGTATGCTCTCTCTGTTTCCAGCAGCTCATTCATAACATGCCTACAGAGAGAGAAGAGAGAGAGACAGAGAGAGACGGAAAGGGAGATCAATCAGTTAAAGGATATGGTACAGGCATAATCAGAATACAAGATGCACAATTTTAGATAATGAATATCTGCTTTCATGTGGTCCGGCTGCTGTGTAATTTGATTATGGATGAATGAGCTGTGGCCAATCCCTCACCTTCTGAGTATTGCCAGGTTCTCCTCCTCCTCTGACAGAGAGGCATGTCTGCTGTTACTGCCTCCGTTCTGCAGCTGGTCATCTCCCTGGGAAACACATCAAATCACCATGACTAGAGAACAGCAACTGTAGATAACAACTGGAAGATACAATTTAGATACAGATAAAATAATGAGGAGACTCCACTCACTTTCTTACAGTTGACACCGTTCACCGAGTCTCCCTCTGAACTGTTTTTCTCCTGCTGTGCTCTGTGTGCTATGGCAGGGGATGAGGAAAAAAGAGTCACAACCAATAGGTAATTTCAAATGCAGAGAAATACTACATTATACCAGTAGCATCCATCTACTGCACACCAACAGTGTTAGATCATCAATGCAAGATTTGATCATCCCACAGCCCAGCTCTATATCTTTCTAGGGATCAGACTCATTACAGTAGATAGAATAGTAGCCATGTAGACGTAATATAGACGTTAACAAAGAGTCTGAGTCAAAGAGTAAGGATGTTAAGTCATGTAGAGTGATGTGAGGACCGACCAGGTGAGGTGAGAGGAGACTTGATGAAGGCTTCAGGTCTGGGAGCCACCGGCTGGACTGGTCTGGTCTGTTTGGCTGCTAGCTTCTTCAGGCTGACCCTCCGCTTGTCAAACATCTCCTGCATGGACACCTGCTTCTGGAACACCTTCTCCACATGGTCCTGACACACGGTAAATCATCATAAATTGTATTAGTATGTTCAGCATGTGGCATTTGATGCATCTTTCTTTATCTAAAGTTAGATTTAAAGGTGCAATGTGTAATATTTTAATATCAATAAATCATTACCACATTATTTTTGAGACATTAGTATGATTACTGTAAACAAACAAGACCATTGCTGAGAAGATTGGCAGCCTCTACATTTGACATTGTGTCCCACTGGGTTGGATTTTGTGGGAAATCTTGGGCTGGTCTTCCAGCACAAATGGAGCTAAAACTTTCAGTTTCTCACAATGGCAGATGGTGAAATGACTGAAAGGCCAATGGGAAAATCATTTCCAGCATGTTTATCCTCTTCAGTAAAGTGAAAAGACTGAAGTGACCGAAGACGGAACATCCTCTTTGCAACAGAAAGCAACAGGATATATGGGAAATGTGGTCTTAATTTTGAGACACTAGCACTAACAACAACACTGTGAGATAGAGGCTACTTGTCTTGACCATGGTCTCATTTGTTTACAGTAATTGCACAAAGGTATCAAGGTACAATTACTTTGACAAAGATATATCGATGTTTAAAAATGCTACATGTAGCATTTAGCAGCTAAGTTTCTTAAGGATCTGGACTGCTGATTCTTGAATCAGTGGTGGGTCGGTCCTCTTACCCTGAGCTCCTGGTTGAGCACTGCCTCGTATTCCATCCAGATGGTACTGAGGTCCGTCAGACGGTTCTGGCCCGCGCTGTCCAGGTAACGCTCCAGCTCCTGCAGGGCTGACTCCGCCCCCTCATGTGACTGACACTTGTCCACAGGCTGAGACGCCAGCAGGTATATACCATCATCACACCACTTAACAGCCTGAGAGAGAATAAAGGAGGATAGGAGGGGAGAAAGAATTGGGGGAAAAAAGCAAAGGATACAGTGAACTATGGGGTTAAGGAAACTATATTGGAGTTGTGTGTGTGAGTGTGTCCTTTTCTCACCCTCTCCAAACTGTGGTGCAGCTCCATGGCTTTGAGGAGGTGGTCCTTCTTGGCCCTCAGGTTGCTGCTCAGGTCCTCGCTGAGTGCTCTGAGTTCGCTACATTTGGGCTGGATGGAATCCTCGGCATAGTGGGCGTTCTGGATCAACTCGTCACCCTCACGAGCCAAGGCCAAGGCCCTGTCCAGCACCTCCTGTGGAGGGGTCAAATAGTATTTCCAAATATTATTTTATTATAAGCTAAAGTAATTTACAAGCTTAAAAAAAATTTGTCCAGCAGGCTTGTCTGCAGTAACCAAGGAGGAATGTATTTTTGTTTTTTTTTGGCGCAAGGTGTCACAAGTTAATTTGATTAGAAATTAACAAAATGGTCCGGACTTGTCGGCTGCAAACTGATATGATTATGTGAAACAGTGGTCTGTTATTCAGAAACAACAGACTTCAGAATGCAAGGCCAATCGGAATTGAGTATTCAAACAAAAACCCATAATAAACAAATATATTATTTAACTATTCATGGTTAGACAAAGCTTTAATGTTAAGGGTGTTACTTACACAGACTTTCTCCTCATAGGTGGTGAGTTCGCGGAAGATGTGGTCGGCATGCGCTGGGCTGATCCCCACTTCAGAGAAGGTTGCCAGTTTCTCAGACACCTGGTCCAGCAGAGCCCGCACCTGGAGACCAGCACCACAGTTATTTAGCAAGTCAAATGGGATCTAATGGACTGTCGGAAGAAGAAGTTTATGGATGATTTCACCTGAGCTAACTCCAACTCACCTCTCTGTAGTTGTGCTCAAAATGGCGCAGTTGGAGACACTGCTCCAGTTTGGTCTGGTGCCTCACCCAGAACTCATCGAAAGCCCTTTCTGTCTCATCCAACTGAGACAGTAGTCTGACAGAGGACCAGAGAAAGAAATGGGATTGGAAAGAGAGAAATGTGTATCGTAAAGTAGTGAGACAGGGAGTGAGGAGAGAGCGAGGGCAGTGGAGGGAAAAATAGAAAAAGCAGAGAATGTGATGGGGGTGCTGACTGAGGTATTTGGACATTCCTGTTTTTCCTTTGCGTGTTGTGTGTGCTATCCAGAGCTAATGCCTGCTGACATAGGAATCAGTGCCTTCAGTGTCGCTTAAAATACTGGCTCTGACCTCAAAGCACGCTGCCCCGCCAGCCTTTATTACGACCATAATGATGGGCATAGACTAGACAGCCATGAACAAATCGCCTAACATCAACAGCAACACACAGGTCTACTGGCACTATTTTGGTGCATGGATACAAACAGACTAAAACAGCTGGGAGGTCATGAAATGCAATTGTAACAATGGTCATACTTTATTTGGATAGTCCAAAGCTGATACTCAACTCACCATCATGTGACTATAATGTGTCACTAAAAAGTTGCCTGAGTTTCAGGTGATAGTCACAATAGTGTGAACAGTTAGTCTATAGATATTCAGTGTCTGGGTGAGAGTTAATGTTATGTTTGGGTTTTGGGTTAAAATGTGTTCAGGGTCAGGTTAGGGTTGAATAGTCTGTGGCGATGGAGCAAAAAGGAAAGTGACACTTTGTTGAACATCTACTTTTTATCACTTGATAGTTGAATATCAATACTGGGCTACCCAAATAAAGTGTTACCGTAACAATAATTATCCCCAATTGACATGCTACAAAAATGATGGATAGAACCTGAGCTTTTTGTGATAACCGAAGAATGATGTGTAAAACTATTGAAGCAATGATACTACTTTCACCAGTCTAGTTCCCTTACATTTTGGTGTTAGTAGTCTTGATAAATTCCTTGTACTTTTTTTAGATAATCAGCTACTCTATGTCTGGTGTGTGTTTTCTAGTAGCCATCCTGCACTGATCTAGGTTCTAGGGTTCTAACCTCTGCACTGTGGCCAGGTTCTCCAGTTCATCCTGGTTCATGTTGTGGTCGGGGTCTCGGACCACAGGCTCATTGATGCTCTCCAGCAGCCTGCTGCCCTGGCCCAGAGCCACCAACAGATCCTCCTACAGACACAAAGAGAGGGGTGGAACTATGTAATCCAAATATATAGGTGTTAAACTTGTGTGTGTGTGTGTATGTGTGAGACAGAGAGAAAGATAGATATATATATATAGAGAGAGAGATATAGAAAGAGAGTTGTGGTGTGTGTGTGAAACTTTTATTTATGTGTCACTCCTCAACATGCAGCAGATCAAACAGAGTTACCCAAATAAAAAAAGAGGCTGAGGACCACTCACTTAGAGTTATGAGACACAGGCTAAAAATAAATACACATAAAAATACTACATACACACACACACACACACACACACACACACACAAATATAAAGACATACAGACACATAAGTACATACATTCATACATAGATACTTAGACACACATATACATACATACACACGCACACACACAAACACAAGAGAGGTCATAGAACATTTGTGTATGTGTGTGTGTTGACGGTGTTACCTTCATCTTGTCCTTCTTGTTGGTGTGTGTGCCCAGCAGGGAGGTTGTGGCCTGGATGTCGTTGGGGAGTTCAGTTTCAGCCAGCTCAGTCCCAAATGACTGCAGGGTCTGAGCCGTTTTCTTTACCATCAACGCAAAGCCCTCAATGGCCTGACACACAAAACAAACAACAGCCAGACAGACAGGAGGAGGAGATTTTCAGCACACATACTGATGATCAGAATGTTTGTATGATCCAGTTTTTGTAAATTCAGAGGGTATCATCCTGACATAGTATCTAGTAACTTGGTATTTCTTGCTGTTGTATAAAAATGTCGCAATTTTGGTACTTTTCATGATTTTACTGAACTGAACGTTTACATGGAGGTCTTCATCGAAAAGCAGCGATATGTAGAACTTGTTTTGATGGTGTCCTTACTGATTCTTCACTTCTTCGCTAGTCAGATCAGTGTCATCCATTAAATCACTTCTCCCAGCACGCTTGTACAGGAAAGCCATTTTCATAATGATAATCTTTATATCCTGCTTTATCCCTGTTGTAATTGTGTCTGTCTCCTTTTTTATGTCATTCTCATTTGTCTTTGTTTCCTTTTTATCTACTCTTTTATTGTATTGTACTCATCTATTGTATGTTTTGTCTTATTTTTAAAGCACTTTGTAACAGTTGTGTTATACAAATAAAGTTCATCATTATTACTATTGTCTGTGTGTCCATACTGCTTGCTCTCTGTATGGCCGTATATGTACTCACAGTGCGGTGGGTGATCCACTTCTCGTGGCAGTACTCCTGTGTTCCCCCGAGTTCCTGGGTCAGCTGAGTGCGGTCTATGTAAGAGTGGAGCTCAGTGATGGAGCTCAGCATAATCACCTACACAACAGACACACACACACACATACACACACACACACACACACTATTACATACATCTGATTTCATCCTACCTGTATTACTCTAATTTCATGCATTATGAGCATCCTCTGAAAACGTATCTTCAAAAGGTCAACTTTACAGGGGTTTTGTGACTTTATAGTTGTATGTTTTGGATTGGTCCCAAGTTCATGAAACACAGAGGGCGACAACAGCTACAGTAAATATGGTCGGAGATACAGGTTTTTCACAAGACACTGATGGTATACACAGTGTTTCAGGAGACTGCACATACCGGCACCTTCATCTTGAACTCATCCTTGTTGAACTTGAAGAGGATGTCGGAGAGCGTGCGCTGCAGGAGGGTGGTGGGCCTCAGAACCAGAACCAGTTGCAGGTTCCCTGGGAAGGATCCCTGAGCGGAGAGAGGATGGAGACTGTCACTGCTCATATAACAGAACGGGACAGACAGGAGCCTCTTCTGCCCCGATTCTACAGAACATCTCACTTCAGTCGGAGACACTCTGTTCTTTCTGGTCTGACAGCCTGTACTTTATCTAAAATGTTTTTCCATCCCTCTCCCTTTCACTCTTATTCTCTCCTTCACCCATGTGCGCACTCTCAATCGTTCATACACACATTCAAGCATGTGCAGAAGCATGTAGAGTATGAGTGAATGGTAAGGATACGGGGGATATGGGACACCTTCCTGAGGCAGGGACATTAATCTTCATGTCGCTGAGATGCTGCTGCATGAATAATGAGGTAGAAAAATCGACACCAACCACACATACACATGCATACACACACACCATGGAAAGATATAAACCCAGGGGTAGATAAAGAGAAAATAAAAGCCCTATCCAGCTGGCATTATTAGGGCTTAAATTAGCATAGCCTTGATGCCTTTGTTAAATTGGGATGAGGTAGGACATGAGCTTTTCCTCAGTACATGGAAAGAATACTAATGGGCACTAACAAAAATACTCAGCACAAAGCAAGCTAATGTTAACTAAGCAAAAATGTCTTACCAGACGTAACTGTAAAATCCACATTAATCCCTCAGAATATTCATCATGCTATGTGCTTATCACTGACTTAATTGAGCCAGTAGAACCAATATAATGCCAGTTAAAACCTGATGATTGACAGCCACTGGCAGAGTAGGTACTGCTGTGAAAGCAGTTGGATGATGTTTGAAAGAGAGGACACTGATCTCCCCTCCTGAGGCACTGCGATTGTTAATGCAGGCTTAATTAGCTAATGACCCGAGCAGTTGCTTTGCCTGATTGGCCGTTCTTCCCAAGTGAGTCGGGGAACGCTGGTCTAAGCAGAAATGACGGGAATACCTCGTTAACAAACAACCACTTGGGATAGGGACTCTTACTGGAATGAATAAATCAATTAAATGTTCCTCCTCGCTTAGCAGACAGAACAAGGGCAAGCGCCAAATCCAGACTGGTCACTCACCACCAGCAGAGAAGAAAAATTATAATTTCTGGAATATTGCAAAACATTCCTAGTTTTTGTCATATGTACTGCAGCATGGTAGGATAGCAGGTAAGGTAGGTATACTTTACACCAAAGCAAGCACCATCATACTACATCATAGTACTTCCTACTCGCATTATCTATCAAATACACCCAAATCCTCAGGAATGGCTTCTGACACACTGTGCAGCACACTCAGAAAGTGGCTTGATTCCCGAATGGGTGTTGTAGCTTTTGACCATTCAACCATGCTGCTTGGATTGGTTGTCACTGGTGGTTTGGTAATCGTCATGGTCTACTTGCTCTTTGTTCTTTGTCAATGGTAGACAGTGAGATGCACACCTAGACATGGACCCCACACACCCCTCTCTCTACACACACACACACACACACACACACAAAGGAAGAGCCAGATAAATGGCAAGTGAGGAGATTGTGTCTCTGGGGACTGACTGAAGCCACAGTAACACTGTAGACTTTTAATTAGGACCAGTCTATTCTCTTCCCTGTGTGTCAGCAAGCTACCAGCAGCCGCAAACCCAACCATGCATGGCGATGGGTAGCTTTCATGAAAACACACAGACCCACATTGACACATATACACACACAAGCACAGTCATATACGTACACACACAAATAGACAAAGGGAATCACTCTACAGACTAAACGGGTAAACATTCAATATCCTTGCTCATTAATTTTTCTCACACATCCACACACACTCAAACTTCAAGGGGCCTACACATATTAAAACAGACCCAAACAAACATTGCCTTACCATAGCCTAGCTGAGTGAATACATCATAATATGGTCTGACTGTGATGTGATTTAGCACATGAACTAGTCCCCATTACAAATAGATAGCAGCAGCTCAACACGTGCCAGCTTTCATTACCATCCATTTAGCAGCCTGGCTGAATCACCCCAAACAGGCAAACCATTGCAGGGATGACTGAATGCCCCCCATTACCAGCCTGTCAGCCTGTAAACTCCCCCTTGTGGGATTAATAAAGCTTGATTCAATTTGAAATGAGTGAGCGGGCCTCCCATGTCCCTGGAGACCACGGGTGGTGATATTCATCTCGCTTTCTCTCTCTATTGGACAACTCATCTCTCCATATATCCCTTCATTTTTGAAGGGAACTGTTCAGCGGAATTATGAGAGCGGTCAGGAACTGTCCAGTGCTACATGGTTCTGAAAGCAAAAAAGGTAGCAAAGCGAGGTGTATCATTTTGTTATAAACTGTGAAAAAAATTTAAGTATCACAGCATTGTTATCCTCTACAGGGAGTCTGAAAAATGCATTCAACTGTAGTTCTGTTTCCTTTACATCAAATATATAATTGATAATACTAAACCACTGTGGGCTAGACAGCAGGTTATGGAAATTGAATGTTGACATGGATGAAGATGGCGAGAAAACTGGTGCCGTCTAATGGAGCGTGAATCAAGGTGCTAATTCTTGTATTGCTTTAGTCCAAATAAGCAATATGCTGCGGGATCATGTGATGCGTAGAGGGGAAATTCCCCCCCCCCCCCCCCCCCCCCCCAACCCACACACACACACACACACACACACACACACACACACACACACTGCAGAGAGCTGCCAGTGCTTTGTCACCTCCCTACAGAAATCATGAAACACATAGATGAACAGATAGACACTCTGGCTCACCAGCCAGGAGAGAAGACCACAACTACAGGATGTACTTCAGACAGAAAGGGGTGAGAAAGACCGGAACATGAAACAACACTGATTATTGCTGACGCACTACTCTATTCCTCTTATTCAGACACATAAATGACATAACTGATATCAATTCTTCCTCTAACAAAGGGTGTGATGTAGTCAAAATGAAAGAGGAGATAAGAAGAGGAACTATGAGGTAAAAATAAGATAAAAGACAGGAAGAGAGGCGAAATGGAGACTTTGACATTGCAAGAACAGATGAAATAACAAAAGAGGCTGAAGGGGGAGAGAGAGATAGAGAGAAAGAAAGAGAGAGATAGAGAGAAAGAAAGAGAGAGAGAGAGAGAGAGAGAGAACGAGAGAGAGAGAGAGAGAGAGAGAGAGAGATTCCTCCTGTTTCCCTTCCTCAGGGTGCTTGAACGTGAGCACGCTGCAGCTGATTACGGTGTAATGAGAATATGACTCACACTATTCCATCCAAAGTAGGTTAGTAGGCTGCACCCGAACACCTCACCTAAAACACAGCATGGGAGCCCTTAAACCAGGCCCACTATTAACCAGTTCTCTGCGAAGTTAACAGTCTCAGTATCCTTATTTTGTTTTGGCAATTGGTGATGAAAACATCCCTTGTTTCTCATCATGACATAAATATGATACAGCAGTGACGAGTGCGATGAATACGAGTGCATGCCTTGAAAGCTTAACTGACACCAGAGCAACATGCTCTCCTCCTGTCTTTCTGGCATGTGACTGTTTATTTTTCCCTCCAGCTATGGAAACACATGGCAGGCTTTGATGGTGGTGGGGGGAGTTCAGGGATGGGGGTGGCTCATATCAGCCCCCCGGGGTGGTAGTGATATTAGTCCATTATCTACTCCCTGACACAGATGTGGAGCTCTGAAAGACAGAGGGGGGTGGTCCCACACCTCTCTATTGCCTCACAAAGCTCTTCTCCCCCTGGGGTGAAGGTGTGAGGTGAGTGCCTCTCAAACCCGGGGGCTCCTCCACTCAACAGTTGATTAAAGATAACGCTTCTCTTCAACAAAGACACACGCAAACACACAGACACAAAGGGATACACAACATAGACAATGCAGTAAGAAAGTAAGTGTGCACACACTCACACAGACACGCACATGTACACACACACACACACACAAAGAAAAACTCACTGCGATGCGAAGCAGGGTCCCCTTGACGGCCGCCCATCGGTCTTGCCGGCGGTCAATGACCAGGATGAAGCCCACTCCTGTCGCTGACAGACTGCAACACACAGAGAAGCACTTCAGTGAACACAAATAAACACTGGCCCACGCTACTCACCTAGAGGGCTGAGGGGAGAGCAGAGCTTGGTTTAACACATCAACTCTACCTCACAATGTAAAAACACATAGTGCAACATAGTTTGGAGGGCCGCAGAAAACCACACAGAGAAAGTCAGCCGCATAGATAATGCAGTAGCAACCTATACTGCAAAGTAATGCCTCCAACCCATAACAGTCACATTTTAAAAAAGGAGGGGTAGAGAGCTCTCAGAAACCACCAGAGCCCAAAATGAAAAACATAAACATGAAACATACATGTATTTTTCCCTCGCTCTGTGCGCAATGAGTGGAGAAAGGAAGAGGTTGTTTGCAGCTTGTTGTTTTGTTCTGCTCTTTATCTCCTTAGACAGCTGGTCCAGTCCATAGAAAGAGGTGCTGTTCAGCACCCCCAGATTTCTTGGCCATCAGCCTCCAGCCCCCAATTCTCTGCTTGTGCCCTCCCCCCTGTCCTCTGTGGTCCCAGGAGAGAGGAGGGCTATACGGTTCACACACAGCCGGTGGAGTACTCAATGGCAATCCCACGTGCAGCGTGTCAGCAGAATCCCTTCAGCATGCCTAAAAACACGCAGATCCTATAGGTGACACGTGAGCAGCTCACCTCAGCAGCACAACACTGACTGCCAGCACCTTGCATACAGAAAGATATCAGTCATCCTCCTTATCAGTATCTCCTTACATGACCACCACTCTGCTATTCCCGATCACTGCACAAACAGGCTGGCAGGTGATAAAAAAAAGTCCAGTCCTGGAAACAATAAAGGCAAGAGAAAGGAGATGAGGATGTGTCTGAGAGGTAGATCCCAGTGTGTTGTATTCTGTTGGAAGGAGAGGGAGCCAAATGCTTCAGACCATCACAGCATCCAGCCTCTGCACCGCATGCATCAGCCGGCCAATGAGGAGCTGGGAGCTGCCGTGCCACCAGCCTATTACAGCATGGCTGCAAGGTGATGAGCAGCACTAGTGGCCAGTCAGCAGGTCTTTATAGATGTGGGGGAGGGGACAGGCTCGAAGAAAAGAGTGAAGCCGCAGTGGCTCCAAAGGCTTCTATTATTAGGAGAATACAGTATGCTTCTCCATGTCTGTCTCTCTTTGCTCTCTCTCCCTATGACATTCATGTTGATAGTGGCACTTCTCGTGCTTTTTTGTTCACTGTGCCTCTCCTTTCATCTTTTCATATTCTCCTCCTCCACCCTCCCCGCTCCTCTTCGCTCCATCACTCCCACAGACTCTCTCAGCCGCTCTCAGCCGCTCAGGCATTCAAAGCACAGAGCGGCGCTTTACATCTCCACTGCTTCAGCCGCAGAGAAGGAGGAGGGGGAAAGAGGGAGAGTGGGACAAGAGCTGCTCTGCCTCTAAGACATTTATGGTTGCTGAAATGGGAGGCTGGTTCATGGTGAACACACAGCGCCAGAGGCTGAGAAAAAGAACATCATCAGAACATGACAAAATGGGTTTCTGCTGCTGTTGCCGCGGCTAAAAACACAAAGACCTAGTCTGTGGGAGCTTATTGGCTATATTTGTGGTATCCCATATGATTATTGATTTATTTCAAAATATAAACAGCAATTTAGAATTTGGATTCTATAAAGGAAGGTGTTGAGCATAGCAAGTAGAAGGACATTTAATAAACATGTTGTTATTATTGCACAACACACTGATGCTGATGAACAGATACAGTTGCACAAAAAAATGTTTAATTTGAATATTCATAAAATGCCTCTAGTTTATCGGTAAAGTTGTAGCTGCACTTGGAGGGGTGTCTAAATAATTGGATTTCCCAGGGCAAAGTGTGTGGAAGCTTGCTGTGTGTTGAGCTGTGAAAAAGCTCTGCCTAATGGCAATGCAGTGATGAAGGAAATTTGCTGCATGAATACATATGCAGACGTAGCCACACACTTCCACATACTGCTACCCCCTCCCCTTCCTCTTTGGTAAGCTGCTGAACAGTGCACAGAAAATGATTGTTTGAATTTAGGGGCAGTGGTATATTAAATTGAAAACAGCTTAAATCACCATGATAGCAGAATGCATTTAAAATCTGGTCAAATCTCTCAGTGTTTACTGTACCTCTTTAACCTGAAGTAACCAGGTAAAGAGTATGGTGGGGAGATAGAGGGGGAGGAAGAGGGGGGGGGGGGGGGGGGGGGGGGGGCAGGAACGTGGTCTGCCCAAGGACACAGCTGTTAATTCATTTACTCAGTGTGTTTGGAGATGCAAAGCATAAATGAGCCTTTCCTCATAGAAAAACGGATTAGGACCCAGAAAATCCCATGCCCTGTCAGAGGATTGGCAGTGAGGAAAATTAATTAAACACTCGGTACACCTTCAGAGGAGCTCTTAACTGAAACAACACCCCAAAGTCATCCCTTTAACCACGATTTGAAGAAAATTGAATATTTCTATTAAAGTACAATTTTCAGAGGAAATATGTATTCACTATGATAACAAGTGCACACATGTATGGTATGGAAAATGGAAACAGCCTCTGCAATTAATATTGATCCATAGGTATTCCTTTAAAGACTAGCTAGTTTTGCATTCAAGGTCACGGTACACAGATGCTGGACATTTGCCCCTAGCTGTGTTCTGTGTGTGCTCTGCTGGGGGGGTTTGGTCCCTCAGGTACCTCCAGCCATCTGCCTCTCTGCTCGCAACAGCTTGAGGCTCAACGCACTCTCACCACTGAGGATGACCCTCCATCAGGTGACTGGTCACCTCTACAGTCACACCATGATAGAGGTAAAATTAGACACCTGGAAGCAATGAAAATTTTGCATGCCCTTTAGCCCGTGGTTAGTAGTTTTCAGCCTGGATTTGCAAAATCATCCTCACTAGCCAGAAGTAGAACAGGGGATACAGCGTGGGGAAATTAAAGAAAACAGTGGGACGAAAAGGGCTTCAAAGTG
This sequence comes from Centroberyx gerrardi, assembly GCF_048128805.1. Lineage (NCBI taxonomy): Eukaryota > Metazoa > Chordata > Actinopteri > Beryciformes > Berycidae > Centroberyx > Centroberyx gerrardi. Next base: position 19,408,477 of record NC_136006.1, on the reverse strand, counting down.
TTCTTCCTCAGGCAGCATTGCGCTGAGCTTGAAAAGTATTGCATATTCTGCATATTTACAGCCTATATATGTCCAACTGCTCATTATGCGCTGTTGTTGATTTATGCACTTTTGAAGCTTTAATACATTTTTGACGTTGTACAAGTAAGATGCTTCCAATTTTGTAAATTAAAGAAAAGTAATGCTGCACAAAATAAAAATATCCCTCACATATAGGCTGTACATTTGATAATCCAATTTGCAGCACTTATTGTGATTAGAACTCCAGTAGGGAGACAATGATTCAAAAGTGAATACCTGCACTCCAGGAGCCACATGAAAAAGCTACGTTGACAGAATTGGAACATATTATTCACAGGTTCTCACACACATGTACATGTATGCACGAATACAGACACAAACATGTGCATGCAGCTGTGCATGAGCATGCACATACAGACACAGAGCCATAGAGACACACACACACACACACACACACACACACACCAGAGATCAGCTCAGCTCAGCTGTCTGTATGCATTATTTAGACCCAAACAGTCAGAATCACTGCGGTTTCTATTTTTGTGTACTTTGCCGGTACAGACAAGACGCAGAAAAAGAAAAAAAGACACAGAAAAAGGAGGACAAATAGGGAAGGGAAGCTATATCAGGCAGGTAAGGGACTTAAACGGGAAGGAAAACATGCATGAAAAATGGATGAAGGAAGAAGAGCATTAGGAAGATTTGGAAGGAGAGAGAAAGACATGGCAGAAAAAATAAATTTGAGAGAAGAAAGGGACAAGAGATGGTTTTCCGCAGGGATATTTGGGGAGGGGGTGGGGGGGCACCATGTCCCCTCCCCCCTTGTCTGATTTGGTCTGTCCATGTGTACAAAGACAGTCTGCAGAAATATGATAAAGGCACTGGTTTATAAATTGGCCAGCTTATTAACACAGCAATAACAACCCTCCCCCTATCTCCAGAGATATCTAGGCAATAAAATGACAGTCTCATCCATTTAACAAATCCTCTGTACATCTGTATGATATGCTATAAAACTGATCCAGAGCAAAGCTGTGTATAAGTGTCCACTGCCACCTACTGGCAGACTTCATAGACAAGGGAGTGGGGCATCTTCACAAATCCAACTATTATCTTCTCCTATCATTTGTTATCTTATCTCTATTGCCTCTCTTACCTTATTAGATAATGTTTAAAATAATCATGACAGCAGCTCTCACAGTTTATGAATATGAATAGTGTATCCAGACTGCTCAAAGAGGTTCAGGAGCAGTACAGTGCTGCTGTGGGAAGGAGGAGAAAGCAAGTTGATGGCAAGGGTGGGTGAGTGAGGTGTGAGTGTGAAATAAAGGGATGAAAAAGAGAGGATTGGAAAGAAAGGTGGAGTTGGAGAGAATACAAGAGGTAAGAAAGAGGGTGTATAGAGGGGTAAAAGTGTGTGTTGGCTGTAGAGGCTGGTGTGGGACCTTACCTGGGTACACTAGTCAGGTAGGTGAGCACGTTGTGAAACTCCCTCTCCGTGATCTCTCCAAAAGCAGGGAATTCTGGGAAGACAATGATGGGGCTGCCATTTTGTCCTCTACCCCCTGGGAAATAGATGCCAAAAAGAGGAATATTAGACACTTTCAGTGGCGTAATTGTGTCTAAAACATTAGTTTTACTAATTTTAAATGCATCTCCTGCAATTCTACAGACTTTGGCATCACTGTTGAGCTTTTTGAATACAGTAAAAGATAAATCACCTTCACCAAAAAAGGAAAATGCTAAGTGACAAACTATTGATATATATAGGCCTAAGGTTTGAACACAATTAAAACAATTTTTAATACCATCCTTTTCTCTATTAGTTATATATTTTTTCTTTACAGAGTAATGTGTCTACTTGGAAAAAAGGGTAACTACATAAATCTTAACAATGGAGTAAAGATCAACACAACCAACTATCCTACATGAAACATGCATGACTGCACACATATTACATTCTCTTGTTTAAAGACCACTAGCATTGTATTGTGGATCTGTAATGCTGTAACTTACATTTTCACATCTACCAAGTCAGATAAGAGCAAGCTAATGTCAAAGCACATTACAATATAATCCAGATGATAATTAATGAGAACTTGAGACTGATACAATTAAAATTATTCAACAGAGTTTATTATTCCCACCCCACAGGTAGCCTACCATAGGGAGGAGAGAGTGTGACGCCGTGGAAAAAGGAGACTTACAGGGAATTCTTCACATAAATATTGCAATTATTTCCTATCAGACATTGTTGGACAAAACGGACTACTAAAACAGCTTATCTCTATTCATATACATTTATTATTTTTTATTTATTTTCAGCCACACCATTTCTCTAATTTCACACAGTGGTAAGGTATGAAGCCTGCTCCCCTGGGCGCTGGTTCAGCTGATGCTTGGACCGCGGCAAGAGGCTCTCTTTGGGAACCTTTTTACATCGTCCTCATTTCAGACTAGTAGCTGTTGGACGCTCGATGGGCGTGTTTGGAAACTTTCTCTTATATTAAGTTCACTGAAATGTGTTTCTGAGAGAAATGAGGACCCTGTGAAAACAAGCCTTCAATGATCGCAAACCTGTCAAAACGGCACAAGACACCGAGAGATGGAGCAGGCGCAGCGTATTGGTGGTGTCTCTCACTTCACTCGTGGCGGCTTTTTTTTTTGTGGAAGTTTTTATTAATTTTCCTAGTTAATTTTGATAGTTTGGACCAGGTGGCGTGGCGGCTAGCGAACGCGGTTCGTTGAAGAGCTGGTGATTGGTACGAAGCGGCTGGACTGGGTGGCGGGTTTGCTTCAGCGGGAGGCAAATCCGCCACCCAGTCCAGCCGCTCTAAAGGTGTGGTCTGGCGGTTAGCATTGGCGGTTCGTTGAAGAGCTGGTGGTTGGTACGAAGAGACGCGGTTCGCCTCCCGCTGGACCAAACCTGCCAGCCAGTCCAAACTGTAGTCTGGCGGCGCGGTTTGCCTCCCGCTGAAGCAAATCCGCCACCCAGTCCAAACAGTTTGTGCTCCTTGTTGTAGGCTAGTGGCTATCCCTGCCTGTCACGCCGGGGCAAGCTTCCCTGAATTTTAATACAGTAAAATATCTGTGTCGAAGTCCAGGGGCTCCAGGGAATGTGGTGGGTGCTGCTGCTGCTGCTGCTGCTGCAGCAGTACCGTTAAGCCAGGTGGTAGTTGCAAGCAACAACACTACAGCTGCTGCAGCAGTATAGGCCGAGTAGCCTAGTGGTAGTTCCAGTAGCTCTCATTACAGATATCTGAAATATCTTAAAGTAACATTTTGGCTAGTCATGTAATGAGAGACATTGCAAATTAGCATTTAAGATATTTCTCATTACATTATGACTAGTCAAATGCTAATTTAAGATATATATATATATTTTTTACATTATGACTAGTTAAAATATATGGGAGGATATATCAATATTCATTTACACACATATTCTTGAATGTAGGGCCTGCTCATGTAACTGATGTCCATATTTACAGATCCCACCATAGGCAACTTCAAAATATTTGCTCAAATTTTTGAAACACGCAAATGTAAAACTATTTGCTGTACATTTAGAACTCATGTACTTTCAGTCCTTGTGTTGACAGCTCAGTCAGTCAATTTGAAAGTCAAAAAATGTCTGTGATGTAGGCTATTTAAGTGCATGTATGTAATAAAAATAAACAAAGCCAGTAGAGAACTGAGTTACGACCACATGGGGGCACTACTGCTAAAGCCCTGATGATGAGGGAACCTGTGGAGAAAACACAGCAAAAATGTCCATTTTAACAAGTGATTTAGTCTCATATTCAGTCTTAAAATCTTATTTTTCTCAAAACGAGTGAAAAACAAGACATTTTTACTTGTTTCCTATGCAGTTCCATTTGTTACAGGAATGTTGAAGAAATTATATGTGAAACAAGGCAGATCAATCCATGAGATTCAAAAACATTCTCGAAACAAATTGATTTGCATTGGCAGATTTTTACATTTGTTTTAAGATTAAATGACTTGTTAAGATGGATAGGCTATTTTGGCAGTGAAATAGAAAATGAGAGAGCGTGACCCGGACAGAGAGAATGGGAGAGAGAGAGGGAGAGAGAAAGGTGATGAAGAGAGTGAGAGAAAAAATCCCTGCAGTTGTGTTTGTACACTGACAGAAAAGATGACACACCAACACATTCAATCCCACCTCACGCACACACACGCACACACACACACACACACACACACGTACATACACTGTCTCACTCCTTGGGCGGAGCAGCTGCTCTGTCAGCCCATGTGATCGGAATATCAATCTGTCTGCTTTTCCTTCTCTCATTGCTATAGCAACAGCAAGTGCATGGTCATGGTTTCAACGCCTGCTTAGATCTTTGTCTGCAAAATGGATGCCGACTCTGCCGCAGCCCCAAGGTCACCTCTGCTACACATAGAGGGAACAGCATTTAATGTGTGTGTGTGTGTGTGTGTGTGTGTGTGTGTGTATAATAGATGTCTTCACCCCCTCACGACTACCTAGCAATCTCGGCAACAGACGGTACAAATACAGTGAAAAGACACAAAAATTGTGGTGAGGAAAACATGAGGTTTATCATAAACTGGACATGTAGAGGCAGTCAGTAAATATACATAGGCTAACCACACTAGCGACAGGCAATGGGGAGGATCCCTGTGTCTGGACTGGACTAAAACCTGACAAACAAACAGTGAAGAGGAAATGGAGAGAGGGGAGATTTGAATAGCAAATCATAACTGCAGAGAGATTTCGCATGAACGAGAACAGACATAACTGATTCCTGGGGTGATAAAGATGAGAAAAATGGCCTAAGCACACATCAGAATTTGTGTTAGAGAGTCAGGCTAATGAAGAAATAAACAGAGGGACAGGCTGAAATGAAGATAGACAAATAGAGGGCTAGCCAGAAAGACAGTAAGAAAGAAAAGACACAGTACATCTGTATACAAACCAGACAGAGAAAGAGACAGATAAGAAGTCTCACCGGAGAGGAAGGCAAACTGCTTCTTGAGGTCAGGGGTGATGTCAGCAGCACAGAGGGGACTGCTCTCCTGCTGCATGATCTCATCTGGAGGACAGAGAAAAACGTCAATATTAGCGAAACATCACAGCTGAAGGTGCGTGTCATGGAGCTTGAGGGCGTTTCCAACTGACAGAATGTAAGGTCAGTGAAGCAGCAATCAAGAAGTTCAAGTTTGTTTCATTGCCACACAGCCGGGTTCGTAGTATTTGTTTCATCTGACATTTACCACACATCACCAACTCCAGTGCAGCAGCGGACATAAACACAGCGGGAAGACAATACAAAGTGCTACATTGCCATATAAAGGCAGAGCCCAAACCTAAACACACAATTTCTTTAGCAAAAGGCCCACCTCCCTTCTTCCCCAGCAATTCTCCAGCAACTCTCCAGCAGCTCTCCATCCCCCATGCACTGTGGTCAAAAGGATTAAAATAATCAGATTTTAGGTCCAGTCCCCCAGTAGGAGATGGAGATTGGGTTTATACCAGGAAGAAAATGGGTAGTTGCGCAGCAGAGAATCATGGGGCCAAGGTGGAGATTAGTCGGCTGGTCATTGGCTATTTGGCAAGGTGACACATACCTCTTTGTGCCATTATAATATCATTACATGCAGTTACACAATATCCTGTAAAAACAGGCAAACATATTTCCCTTGTATTCTCATGTCACCGAAGTAACCAAACACAAAGCACACATCCAGATATTTACCTAGAGAATATGAATATGGAGTAGTAGCAGTGAAACTGGGTCAACTACAGGCAAACACTGTGAAATATCTCACAGTCTCACAGCTGCTAGGCCTCATACATAGGCATTAAACTTGAACAAATTTCACATACTGTACTGTACATGTATTGACTTCTATTTTAATTAAAGACACCTTTCAATATTGCTTGTTAAATGGAAAACTGGCCAAAGTTCAACTACTGTTGAAACTGAGAGCATAACAGAGCAAAACAGATCGATACAGGAAGAAAGGCAAAGGAGAGTTCTTTGCTATAGTATTACTGCTACTACTCTGTCTCTCTATCTCTCTCTCTCTATCCCTTACTCCATCTGCACACAGGCTAAATTCATACACCCTTTAATTTTACATTAATTTTTACAGACAAATACAATTCAGAATTGAAGATTGACTTTATTGTCTACTGGTGTGGAAATGTGTCTTGTTGAGATCCACAACACTGAAATCTTTTCAGGTTATTCGACGTTTAAACAACAAAAACACTTATTCCATGGGATGATTCATACAGCCAGCCCCCCAATACACACACACACACACACACACACACACACACACACACACACACACACACACACACACACACACACACACATCTACGTCCTCTCATACCTCCCACATCCCCAAACAAAAACAAGGTCCATGAGGTTTATACTTTGTCCATTTGTCTAGCAGCTGTTTTTCACTTTGAAATAAATGGATGCAGTTACCATGTGGTCTTATACTGCAGCATGAAGCTAATGTTGACTCATTTTCAATATCAATCCTTGGGGCAGGTTGGCATGCAGACACATGGGTGTCACGGGCACCTCAACAGTATTGAGAAATGTCAGAATCTAAATCCAGTCCACCCTGCCAACTGTAGAACAACTGGAGATGGATGTCTGGAGATGCCTGCATATTTAATGTCTGGTTCCAGCCAGGTTGGGCTCCGTAGACGTCATGAACACTCAAGGTTTTTATAAGGACCACATCTCAGTGGTACTTTCAGACAGACCTGATATAGTTCAACGTCATGGAAAAACTTGAAGCACTGGCTTCTTTTACTCTTTGTTACTTTCCCCCGTCTCCCCTTTGGTGTATTTTGAATTATTTACAGGTACTTGGTTCTCACCAGGACAGCAGGTCTAGGGCTAGAGAGCTGTGGTTACACACAGCAGCTCTCCTGCTAATGCAAAAGCAAAGGCCTGTTAGCTTAGCCATGCATGACAGCGTCTCTAGCATCCACAAACTGCGCCATCATACTTCAGTAAAGTGGGTGGGGGGATGGGAGAATTAGAGAAGAGACGGAAGATGTAGGGAAAGAATGATGAAGAGGGGCATACAGGGACCAAAGATGTTGGGAAATGAGGGGAAGAGACTTCACAGTCACAAACGCTACCATACAAACAGGATTGCAACGCAAACCACAGTGATATGGAGAGGTGAGTTGTAGTAACAGGAAAACCAATGTTGACTTTTCATCTTTCCCTGACTTTGTTTGCACTGTTCTCCTGTGGCACTCCACACTGAGTCAACACACGTCTGCCACGCTGGAAAATGCAGAGCTGTGTTTCTCCATACAGTTCATGTCTCTCTGGATCAAAATTACTTCATATGGCATCCATACTCCAATATCTGTTTTATTTTATCATTCATATGACCATTATACTGTACATTGCGTACATTGCTGTACATCTTTGAGTAAACTCAAAGAAATCAGTGAACTATAAAGAAAACACATTCTCAAGGAAACATAAAGATACAGAGAAATGTACCAATAAGCAAGACAAAGACAATGTTGTTTATCCCAAGACCTTTTCCTGTGTGGCACAGTACCTGTCCTGTGTTGGCACTCCAGCCAGAGAGTGGTGATGTCCTGGCAGAGCAGTGACACCGGGCTCAGAGCCAGACCAGGGCAGGTCCACCTAGCCTGGCTTCATACTCACTGGAGCTCCTTCTCATAACTGCATGGATGACAATTTCCAAATCAAATGACATCGGTCTTCTTGATCTCTGTGTATCACATGAATCATTTCCCTCATCATTATGCATGTCCTTCCCCTCTTTTCCTCTAAGTGAACCTGCCTATCTCTGTGTCCTTACAGGCACAGCCCCTTTACTTTGGGCCCTCCTCTGACTGCAGTTCAAACAAACTAAAAAGCCTCTTTAGGACTCTTTGTTTGGCAATGAGACCTATCAGGTGACAGCCTTGGCCTCAGGGTATCACTACACAGACACTGCCCTTTCTCTCTCTCACACACAGACACACACACACACACACACACACACACACACACACACACACACACACACGCACGCACACTTCTCATAAACTCAAAGTGTTTGGGGACAGAATTCATTCAAGTGTGTCTCAGTCTGGTCTTTCTGTCTCCTGCCTGGCCGGTCTATAAACTTTTCTCTCTCTTTCCAAGTGCAGCCGGTGCCATGACTGTCAAAACAACATTAATCAAAGATTTTAGCTAATCAGGGGGCTTAACTATTATGAGGGGGATGGGGTGGGGGGCACTTTGAACACAAACATGACGGAGAGATTTTATATTAACCTGTTAACCCTGGTGACTATCCATGAATGAATTTGAAATTATCCCTTTGATTTAAGAGATGAGAATGCAAGATTTCAAGTGGTCATCAAAAGAAGGTTGTCATTGTAAATGACAAATGTATGTGACAATGTAACATTCATCAGGTTAAAAAGAGTCTTTTTCTATGAATTGTTGCATCACAGAGATACTTCCCTGTCCAAAGAATGTCAGGCTTGTGATGTCACAAAGAACAATGTACTTCCTCCACAAAGAATAATAGGTTTATGAGTTCACTACGAGAAGAATAGACAATACCCTCAGAGAGAATGCAGCTATATGACATCACAAAGAGAGTGACACTTGCGCCTTTGCTGAGTTCATGACATCACAAACACTGCAACACATATGCTCCTGTTTATAGTAGCAGGTGGTTTTAAATCTTGCGTGACAGCAGGAGACCTCTGAGGTTGAGGCATAGATTACACTAATCTACCATGTCCAGGGAATACACTCACACATACACATACACATACACATACATACACACATGCACAGGCAGAGAACTAAGACAGGAGCCCCAACCTAAAATCAACACCTTGTTAGCCATGACCCAAGGTGATATTCAATCTCACTTACTCAGTTACAGCAATCTATTTCCTCCTCCCTTCCATAGGAAATGTTTCTGTGTTTGATAAGGTAAGGGTCAAACTAGCTCATCCTTTGTAAATCAACATACCCCTAAGATGAAAAATGATGCAAAATATAATTGATCAAACCACCTCCTACCAGAGCTTTTTTGTCTTTGAATTAATGATCTGTCCTCAGAGCCAATCATCTGCATAGATGTCATTTGAGAAACAGCTTCCTTTTCCTCTTTGCTTTCAACTATGAAAACTAACCTAAAGCAAGGGTGTGCACACCAGAATGGCTCCATAGCAGAGGCCAGGCAAGTGGAAATCAGGCTAGATAAATGGACGTGTCTGTGTTGGTGCCACTCGGTGAGACAGTTGCTACCATGTTGATAATGGCCACTTATTGCCTGAGGCGATTGGACACAAAGGTTCAACTGTCTACCCATCTGCAGAGTGCTCAGAGGCGCTCACACGCTCCTCACGGACTCAAGTTCACACAGAAACCTCCATCAGTTTCCACCGCCCCACCCAGCCTCACTCAGCCCCACCTTGCCCCCAGCAACTCCCACACATATCGAATCAAACCACCCCCCACCCCCCAATACTTCCACTTTGTTTTTGGGGAGTGAATATTCTGTTACCCTTAGTGGGAAATACCCTCCTCAAAGATGTCAGTTTGTGGAGTCACTTTTTATATTGTAATACACTGTACCCTAACCATCTTTCTAATGTTTCTTAACGTTGTCCTTTACCGTCTCCCCCTTCATCCTCCCCACTATTCTAATTACTTCCTACAATACTTCCATTCTTTGTTTTCCTTCACCCAATTCACACAGTATTATACAATCGTTAAGGGCCCAAGGCTCTGGCCCTATGAATGAAAGTGGATAGGCCAGCCATATCAGATACTGTTTCCCACAAAAGGACGGACAGTGAAACCACTCCAGCTTCTTTCCTGATCTCTCTCTTTCTCCGTTTCTCAGCTCCTCAGCAAGTATCGGTGATGTCACAAAGACCAAATGAGAGACAGGGAAGTTTATTTACAAATGCAGATGATGATCTCAAAGATGATTGTCTCCCAGGTGGTCTGAATGGATCTCAATCTGTGTATGGACGGCCTATGCAGCTCACTTCCAACAAGGGCTCAGATTAATCTTGTGGTGTGTGTATGCATATTTGTTTGTGTTCCACTATTGTTAATAATAAGCCGATACCAAAATCATTGCTATTCTGACCGTGCAACAAAATTGACGAGTAACCTTTCAAACATACACAAACATAGCTTAATGACAAACACAAACACACAATGACACACATAAGCATACATGCACACAGACTCACACTTGCAACCACATATTCAATGCTTTATTTGAATCCAGGAAATTTGATTAGAATTTACAGAAGAATCAATACTACAGAGGTTGAACAATAAGGTCATTTATGGTCTGGATACTGATTACTCATTAATAGACGGAATCAGCAAGTTTATGAATATGTCAAAGGCTGCCAAATATCAGAACCATCAGAAATCAGAAAAGCACCTCTTTCTGCTTTTCACTGACAAAACAACATCCGTGTTATTGGGAAAATTGGGAGAAATATCCCCAATTGGAGTGACTGTAAAATCATTCCAACATTACAGAAGCACATGCACACACACACACACACACACACACACACCACCTGCTTGATGAGGCGCTAATGTTCTTTAAAAGGCTTAACGATGGGGATTAGTGGACACTCATGCTGCTCACGTTTGTGGGTAAGGAGTCAAACGTTAGTGGGTCACAGTCATACACCTGGACTACATGCCACTACTGACACAGATTAAACAGGACTACAGCAAAAGCCTTATATGCAGTTCATCATGCCAGAAAGAAAGGACTAATATAAAATCTGTCAACAAGGGAACAAATTGATTGATTGCTTTCCAATTAATAATCTAAAAATAATCCATTTAGTCCAAACTGCACTGTCCTGCCCTGTCCTATACTGCCTTCTTATAAGAAACCTGAAATGTGCTGAAAATATGCTGAAGCCTGAATTAAGGACAGATCAGAGATGCAGGGCAGGGAAAAGAATAGAAAGACATTAACAGAGAGATGGGGGAGGGTAGGAATTGGGGGAATAAGGGGCTTATAGACAGTCAGTGGAAGAGGAGTGACAGAGATAAAGCAAAGCACTAAATAGCACTAATATCATGAAAGAAACCAAGGGGTGAGGGGGTTCAGTGGAGGGTGAAAGAGGGCAATGTTCAAGTTAGGGTTAATAATTGCTCTGTACTTGCAGGTCCTTAATAAAACAACAAACACTCTATAAAGAAATGAGATGGGAGGCTACAAACAGGGATGAGAGCCTGAACACACAAATCATAAAAACTGGGGAAAAAGAAGGAAAATAGTAATCTTCCACAAGAAATGAAATGATTTGTGTGTCCAAAAAAACTGAAATCCTGAAAAGAACTGAAAGAAATCACAAACCTGATAAAACAAAGACTCTGCTATGCTCCCCTGTTCTCCCCCAGCTTGTCCAGACCTATTCAAACACATCATTAATTGTCTCCCAACTCAGTAACCCATCACTGCAGATCACAATCAGCATGGTATCTATACAGTACTCTTAGCTATTAGGACATCCAACAAAAACATAACTGGATCCATTGTTTTGGAGCATCTGGTTCCTCTGTGGCTGATATGCCGATTATATGTCGATTACAGATCTACTTTGTTTCAATGGTAATAGAGAAGCAATAAGCAAAGGTCACGCTTTATTTGGATAGTCCAATGTTGATACTCAACTTCCTATCAAGTGACTATATTGTGTCACTGAAAAGTCGACTGAGTTTCAAGTGATACTCATATAGTGTGAAAGTAGTGTATAGATATTCAGTGTCTGGGCTAGGTTTAATTTTAGGATTGGGTTAATGTTAGAAATAGGGTCAGGTTAGGGTTGAGGTTAGGGTTAGGTTTACATAGTCTAAGAGATGCACCAAATACGCTGTGACACTTTGTTGAACAACTACTTGCTGTCACCTGATTAGTTGAGTATCAACATTGGACTATCCAAATAAAGTGTTACCTAAGCAAATATTGTGGTGTCCTATGCAGAAAACACTAGTTGAGACCAAAGGTAAAGAACTGTTGAGCACAAGCAGAAGAAGACAGGCAGAGAAAGTGGAATTACAATAACAGATCCTTGGCAGATAAAATACCCACACAAAATAGGTAAATATTAACAAACAGAGAAAATGGATTGAACGTTGGGTAGAATTAATCACACACTCTGTGGGAGAGAGACAGTGACAGAAAAAGAATAAGGCTTGTGATAGACAGTACAGAGGAAAAGAGATGAGAGAGAGAATGCTGAAAGCTCTGACACCTACTGTACAGCCAGTGGCAGCAGCGTGAAAATCTGTAGTATCTTTCCACTTCCTCCAGAGAGATCCGTACGTAGCCCCCACTCTCCTCTACTGGCCGCAAACACACCTCCAGCGCTCCCTCCATCTCTTCCTCTTTGCCCTCCATGTTCTCCTCATCCATCACTACACCTCTCTCTGCCTCGGTCTCTCCATCCTTCATTGGCCCTGATTCAGCCTCCCTCTCACCTTCCTCCTGTATTTGACTCCTTCCGTCTTCTCCTGCCTTTCCCTCTATTTGTTCCTCTCTAGTAGACAGAGAATCTATGTGTCCTGTAATCGCTGGCCAGTCCAGCTCCTCTCCCTCAGGTTGTTCATCTGAGCATATGCTCACCTGTCCTTCCAGGCTCAGCTCTGAGTCCCCCTCCATGCAAAACCCAGAGTCTAACTCAACTTCTACATCCTCCTCCATTAGGAAGCCTGAATCTCTCATCTCCTCTCCCCCCATCCTGCTGTCCCAGTCTCCGTCTTGTCCACTCCTGTCCGTGCCAACATCTCCTACGCTCCTCTCCTGCAACACCTGTTCCATGCAGCTCTGTCCAGGTGTCACTGTAACTACTTCCCTATCATTCTGCCTCTACCTTCCCCCCTGCCTCTCCCTCTCCCTCTGGCAGACTGCAGGTGCTCTACAGCCTGCAGGATGTCACTCACTGACTGTAGCTGCGAGGACTTCCTTTTGCAACCTCAGGTTACCTTCCCTGTAGACAAAAGCCGCAGTGTAGCTCTCGACCCCACCCTCCCTGCCTACCCAAGCACCCTGATCCCTCCCCTGAAAGGACAATTACCTGACTCCTCCCAGTTCAATAACACTTCCTCCAACCTGCTAATGTATGGCTGAGTCTGACCTCTCAATGGGATCCAGTTATGGCAGTAGACTCTTCAAGATTGGTCAAATACAGGAAAGCTTACACTACCAGTCAAAAGTTTGGACACACCTGAGTGAATGTACTATGTTTTTCATTTTCTTAAATCCATTTTGATCTAAAGGCTTATGCTTAAATGCTTGAAATTTGTTTTTCAGACAAATATTAAATAGTGAAGTTGATGCCTATGTATGAATTTTTTTCCAAAGCCTTTGCCAAGGCAAAGGGTGGCTCCTTTAAAGAATCTAAAATATAAGATAGTTTTGATTTGTTTAACACTTTTTTGGTCACTGCATAATTCCATTTGTGTTATTTCATAGTTTTGATGTCTTTACTATTATTCTAAAATGTGGAAAATACTAAAAATAAAGACAAGTCATGTGGTGTGTGGCTGAAGCAACTATCTTTGGCTATCTTATGCCACTATTCAACACTATGCTACTGTATGCGATGCTATGTTGTGCCACAGTGGTTAGGTAGGAGATGAAGCTCCCAGTCTTTTGACCGGTGCTCATTTACTTAGCCCAACAGAGCCTGGACTCCTGGTCTGCCTTATCTCAGGAGATCTGGACCAACAGTACAAAGCCTCCATTCTGACCAGCCTATTCAAACACTGCCTGCATCCCCATTTAACCATTCATGGACTGCACCCATTCAAAGCCTCCATTCTTGTTTACACCACTCAAAAGACCCCATTCTTACAAACTTACTCAAAGACTTAATTCTAATGAGACCTCTCAAAGAAAGACACTGTTCCTTAATAGAACTTGGCTATTTGGAGTCCATTTCAACGGGTCTGCTAAAAGACATCTTTCAGTCAAAACTTACTCATGGATCCCATTCAGTCTCCTTCTATTTGAATCAGTTCTTATCTGCTAATAGAGGTTCAATGGCAGTAAAACATTTAAGGAAGAGATGACTGCGGTGAGTGTGTCTACATGTGTGTGGGTATGAGAGCTCGCATCTGCGTGAGTGTGTGTGTATGTGTGTGTGCGTGTGTGTGTGTGTGTGTGTGTGTGTGTGGGGGGGGGGGTCTTGTGTTTGACGTGTATTTGCTCTATGACCAAGGGCAGGAATGAGGTTATCAGTCGTAAACCTTGAGAGACAAACACTAAACCCATTGGCTTGAGGAACTCCACAGCTCAAAGTGAGTGAGAGAGGGTCAGAGAAAGAGAGAGACCACAGTTTAGCCCCCAGTCTGCTTTGGAGAAGATTGATACACAGAGAGAAGTTTTATTGAAGGATACAGTCTAAAGGCAGGCATTATCACTTCATAGCAAACAGTGATTCATAGTGTTTCTCCATGAAGCCAAAGTTTGGGGTTCAATGAGTCATAGTCATTCGATGAAAAATAATGCTGAGATTGAAAGAAAGCAACAACTGTATCAGCTATGGTCTTAATACAGGCTCTAGGGTCCCTCTGTCAGCCGAGCTGGTTGTTATTTCTACGACTGGCAGGACTGTACAGAGAAACAGAGCGCAGGGTGCAGGCAAATGAGGCAATAGATGCAGACACAGCATTTTTTTCTGCAAAGCAGGCTTACTTTTGCTGGTATCTTGACAGACAGACTGACAGGTTGACAGGCAGAATGACTCAGAGGTGTATATCTGTCGCAGATATTCTACTTAACAGGGAAAGGTTGAGAAAGGAGAGATAGGAGCAAATCCAGCAGAGGTTGAGTCAACACAATGTGCCCGACAAAGACTTTCACAGTCTAACATACATATACATAAAATACTGGTAAAAAAAACCTCCATCTCAACAAGTCATTTAGTCTCATATTAAGATCTTACTTTCTTTGATAAGAAAATTAAAAAAATCTGCCAGTGCAGTGAGATAATTCCACTTGTCTCTATTCGAGTTTCACTTTCACAACTTTTCTACAAACGTTGCAATCTTGAAACAAGGCAGAATAAGACAGATCGGTCCACTAGTGTCAAGTAAATGACACTTGATTCAAAAAATTATTGATGCAAGTTGGTTTGCTTCGGTGAAATTATCTCATCGCACTGATAGTGTTTTTCACTTGTTAGTGAAAAAGTGTGAAATGCAAGCACACAGCCAAATAATTAAAAAACACACTAAACATGTTGAAGTGGATCCCTAATTTCCCAACTAAAGAATCAATACTAGGCAGCTTCAGTCTGCCAAGCTAACCAACTGTCGGAGCAGCAGCAGGCTGATTCTTCTCCTGTATGAATTCACCTTATGGCTAATGACTTAAACAGAGCTGGGAAGAAAGCAGAGGGGAAACATACAGCCTTTACACTCCCTGACAACAGTGCTTTAAAGGCACAGACACAGCAGACATGCACAAAATGCATATTTGTGCTCGCAAACACATGCGCACAGCAAATATACACACACACATACACATGCACACACACTCCAGCCTCCAGCACAGTGATAGCTTGGAATATGCGGTGACATTTAGCCAGGGCCAGAACAAGGATAAATCTCCAACAGCCTTGGTGAGGGAAGAGGCTGGCACATATAAACAAGAGTCATGACAAGAACAAGGCTGCAGGTATTTAAAGCACATGCAAGGTTAATCTCATACATTTTGTACATTCTCATCTCATGCACAGATGTACTGCATGCACAGACTCACGTGGCTTAAGTGGCACCATGGGCATCCCAGCCCCACTATCCCGTCTTGCAATGTTCCTCCTGACCTTTCTCAACATGCTGTTCTCTCTGTGTGGCGGTCAGATCGCGGACGTCCTTTTCTAAATACTCTCAAAGTGCCAATGCTTTGGCTAACTTGACACCAACTTGAAAAGTTAACAGCTTTTATCAGCAGTTTCCATTACTCCTTCCTCTGTACCAGCTTGTCTGCTGGTATGGTGTGTTGCAATGTCTGCGTTTGCCTGGAAATACACTGATGCAGCTGTTGAGATCCCTATGTTGGAGGCTGACTACTCTAAACTGAAGCAACCACCAATGAAGCTGCCCAGTTTCTGCTCCTTCCTCAGTGTGTGTTGCATCTGGGCTTACACACACACACACACACACACACACACACACACATACACTTGCACGCAGACCCACAAACACCCCAATGGGGAGCAGGGGAAGCCCACAGGAAACGCTGTGTGTGATGCTCTGGGCGCACTGCCCTACAGAATTCCGGTCAGAACTTCAATTGGAACATGCACACACACACACGCACAAACCCTCCACACACACCCACACAGACACACAGACACACAGACACACAGACACACACGCACACACACACATGCACACGCATGTACATTAGCATAGAGTCACATGAACACTTTCACACAAGCATACCCGCACACGCTCACATGCACATACATGTGCACAGACACACAAACGCACACACACACACACACACAAAGTGGAACTGCGCGTGTCTCTCTTCCTCTTTCTGTCTTACCATCCCAGTCTCTCCAGGAGTCCTTCTGGCTGGCGGGGCTGAAGGGGAAAGGGGAGGCCAGCCCAGAGATGTCCAGGTTCTGGATCAGCTGACTGAGCCGGTTCATGATCCGGTACGGTGCCTCACCACCGTCCCGCAGAAACTCATGCAGAGACATGAGAGCCGGCTGCTGGTCTCACACACTCAAACAAACTCTGTCATCCAGAAAGACCCCCACGCTGGACCTGCAACGCTCCGCCACACACTCTCTCTAATAGACTCCAAAGTGCAGCACCCAGTCAGAGGTACAAAACATGAGAGAGGATTCTTCTTTGTGGCAGCGTGCCAGGTCACTCAGGATCAAGCCGACACACTGTCACACGCATGCTGTGAGGAGTGGTCTGCATAGGCTACACATGACAAGCCCAGTGTCCGGTGCAGATCCACCTCAGACCTCATGAGGAAACAGGAGCACAGCAGAATCCCAAGCCAGCAGAACCAAGCAGAGCTGAGTCACTGTCTGCACAACCTCAGCCACAACACTGTTCACACTGGAGGTGAGACGGGCCCGGCTCTGCACACGAACACGCACGCACACACTCACACTCACACTCGCAACCACACACACACCTCATCGCAACTGCACCGTCGATAGCTCAGAGCAGCGCAGGCTCCCAAGTGAGAGAGAGAGAGGGGGTTAGAGGGGAGGAGGAGGAGGAGTAGCGAGAGGGGGCAGCCGTTGGTGCACAAATCCCCTTCTGCTGCTCGGGCTAATTATACCGGCCACTGCTGAACTAATCTGCCTTTTCTTTCCCTCTTTCTATCTCCCCGGATGCTTCCCTTCACTCACAAGGAATGAATGCAGAAAAGTATTTTGAGAATCACGCAGAAAACCGGCGCTGAAGTTCAAAACCTACAACACTATGACTTTTGTGGTGTGTTTAGACAGTTCAGGGTGTGAGATTGTTCAATGTGGCCAGTAACTGAGGAGGAGGAGCAAACACAGAGAATCCTAGTCAGTGGGAGAGAGCAGGAGGTTGATTTCTGGCAGCCTGGAGGTGTATGTGTGTGTTTGTGTGTTTGTGTGTGTGAGTGTGTGCATGTGTGTGTTGGGTGTTTAAAGCTGCCAAGCAAAAGGCTCCCACTTGTATGGTACAAGCTTGGAATAGAGATGAGAGAGAGGAGCTGCACTCTCCCACATACTGATGAGGGGACTGCAGGGGAGGAGAGACACCACATCAGCCTCGCATTCGATGACTCTCTACCCTTTACTGCTCTCTCTCTCTCTCTCTCTCTCTCTCTCTCTCACTTCATGTGTGACCCCTCCTTCGCAGCATCACCCACCTCCTCAATGCTAGAATCATCTATAGCTCTTCATCATCCTTTGCTCCAACGCTCACTTCACATATACTCACATACATATATATGCATGCGTGGGCAGTGCACACACATATACAAACATGTGCACAGAAACGCACGCACCCTCCCTTTCCCCACCTTCCCACAAGTAAAAGTGATGACTCCCAGGTGTCTCATTCATATTTATGACAGAAGCTGCTGAAAACCAGACAGTCTCTCCTTCAGGGAGCCACACAGGACTGCCATGAACACTCTAAAAAAACAACTCACCACCCAAGAATGAACATAAAAGATCAGTTTAGAACTTTACAAACCCAAAAAACGACATATTATTAATTTGTTAATATTGCCACTGCATAGCCTCATAGTTACCTCCGCCAAGGAGGTTATGTTTTCGGTGCCGTTTGTTTGTCTGTTTGTTTGTCTGTTACTACTGGCCCGATTTTCATGAAACTTCGTGGAAGGGTGTAGCATGGGCCAAGGAAGAACCCATTAAATTTTGGAGCGGATCCGGATCCGACTCACGAACAAGCAATAATAGCACGAACCTTGGCGGAGGTCTGCGCTCTCCGAGTGCCCTTCTAGTTTCTATTGAGAATGATGACAACAAAAGAGAATGATAAGGGGAAAGCTGCGGTGAGAAAGATGTACAGTGTTAAGAATATGCAGTGATGACATACAGTATAAAGGATAGCGAACCTGAGACAGTATATCCCAGAGAGCCTAGCACAACGGTTACAGTTCCTCTGTGGAAACACAGGAGTAGAGGTTAACTCTCTAGAGATAGGTGTACCAGGAAAGTCATATCATAAACTCTGCAGTTGGAGATTACTGGAAGCACTTTACATATTGGTATAAAGTGAGTCTGCTGTGGAAATATACATTTTTTTTGGTGAAATATGTAGGAAAAATAGAATTCATTTGGAACCATACTGTGTGTAGACATCCTTTAGCATCCATGTGTGACTAACTGAGTGAAATGACACTAAATTAAATTAAAGGCATTCTACATGAAAGTAGCACTCAGCAGACAAGCAGCCTTCTGGCTACATGCAGCACTCTGTCCATAGCTGACTGGCTGGAGACTAATAGTGACCTGCTGGATCCATCTGGCCATACACCTGCTCTGCCTGTAGGGGAGGGGCTCATCTGCTCAGGTTGAATGTACTCCTGCCCCGAGGCCTCGAGTACAAAAGGAACCCGGGACTTGGGTTGAGCACAAAGTCAAATCTAAAAAAAAACAACCATCCCCGATATGCTTTCCATCCAAAATAAAATAGAGCAACAGAGGAGCAGAAGACAAGAGTCCTGATCTGAGACAAATTTTTCAGGTCGAACAGCAACTCCTGAGACAGCTGGGACTGCCTGAGGGCCGGAGGAGGTAAAGCTCAGACACTTTCATAAACCTCAGCTCCTCCCTGGCTCAGCAACAGCAGGCCTTAACTCAGCAGTCTGCCCCCGTGCTGATACACATACACACACACACACACACACACACACACACACACACACACACACACGCAGGCACACACAGAAAAAAAGGCTTGAATATATATACCCTCCACACACATGAATAAACAGCTCACAAAATCCTCCACACGCCACACATAATATGTCACTATTATTGCACCATAAATAAACCCCCCCCAAAGCATCATGGCCTAACCACTGCAGACAAACATATTACTGCTGAAAATGCCTCGCCCTGTGACTCCCCGATCTAGATGTGTCATTTTGAATCGACTGGAAGTAGGCCAAATTGCCTGGTTAGAGAATTAAGGAGAGGCTGTTTGTGATGAGGCTCAGCCAAACAGCTCTGCCCACTCACTGCTGATTGAATCACTACACTGCTGATGCATGGATGGATGGATGGAAGAATGGATGGTGATGGATGGATGGATGGATGGATGGATGGATGGATGGATGGATCGTTATACATCATTCAACCTCAAAGGATCCCTGATGGCCAGCAAGAAAGGAAAACACTGTCAGCCACAATGTGTGTGGCATTTTTACACAAATAGATCATACCGACTCTTATCAGTCTGAGGCTATTGCAGGCGCAGCCATGTTCATAGCACCGCACAGACAGTCAGAAACTAGGAACAGTATGTGTGTGAGTCTATTTCTCCTTTTAACCACTAAAGCTGAGAGTGGAGCAGTTCCAAGTTTCCTGCATTTTATCAAATGACACTTCCGCTTCAGCTCTGAGGAAGTGAGCAGCTCGCCAGATTAAACAATCTTAAATCCTTTTCACCCTCAGCTCGCTTTGTCTCTCTGTATCTCTCTTTTCCTCACTCTCCCTTCCTCTCCTGTCTTCTGTGATCAGTGTTACAGTTTTTTCTCTTCTCTGCTCCCATCCTCATTCCCCGGCACATCACTAGCACATCTTCACATCTTCTCATGAACAGAGTGCCACCAATCATGGATGGGATTATTTGTCTGCAAATGTTCAGCATGATGATTTACACTGTATGTCAGTGCATGTAAAAAAAAATGTTTGATGGAGTTTCTTTGAATAACCTTTTTTTCATCATTATCAGCATCGTCATTAAAATACAGAAAGAATTAACCACCTGAGCAAAGTCTGTGGCTGTCTGATGCAGCTCCTAATTCACCTTCAGCTCTACATTTTGTGCAATCTCATTCCTCTAGCTGGTGTATAGTCATGTGACTCTGCCCACCCACCCCCACCCACCCCCAATCCACCCACACAACCATACTTTCACTATCTCTGGTGTTGAGGAGGAGAGGATGTGACTAGAGCTCACATACAATTGCTGCAGCAGGAGCCTAGAAAGTCAAGTACAGGCAAAATGAATAGAGGGTTTTCACACGAACAGCATACAATCCTCATTCCTCTCCCTTACTCACACATACCTGTACACACACAGCTCCTAGAAGTACAGCAACCAAGAATGATATCCGGAAAAACAATAATAGAATATGACTGTTTTTCTCATTAAACGAGCAGCTGCGGTCTCACTAAATGAGGACAGCATCACTGACCACTGAAACAATATCAGCATAACAGAGCTATGCTGGAAATAAACACAACATAATAGGCATGCTGTGCAAAAGTGTGTGTGTGTGTGTGTGTGTGTGTGTGTGTGTGTGTGTGTGTGTGTACAAGCTTGTGAGAGCGGCTGTGTGCGGGCAGTAAGTGGATAAAGAGAGATCTCCATAAAAGGATGAAGAAGGCTGGACAGGCAAACATTAGAAATCATATTAGAGGGATTAGATGAAAAGTGGATAAAAATCTGGTCATCTATTTGCGATGATAAATCCTGAGGCTGCAGTGCCAGGATATCACATCCACAGTACGGCCAGGGGTTTTACATCGCCATATGGTCAGACCACAAAGAAGGCTCTGAATTTTAGATTATACGGGAAGTACCTAAAATGTTCTCACTGCAGCTGCCAGTGACTGCTCAGAGCAAATATGAAAGACCAGTTCAGATAACTGCATGTAAATGAACCCACATGAACACGTAGCTTTGGCCAAAATACAGACCTGGCAACACAATCTAGGAAGTGATGGAGGAAGAGAGGAAAGGAAGAGAGGAAGAGAGGTAAGTCCATGTTAGGTAAGCTGTGCAGGGTTACAGAGGTGGACGGACCCTATCTAGGTCACTCTGTCTCCCATTTCTGCCCTCAACACCTCATCAGGTCAAACATATCCCAAATACTGTAACTGATTAAGGTGGAGTAGTGAATAAAATAGGCCAGTGAAGTATCACAATACCACTCATCCTGTCTACGCCCTGTGTGGCATACTTTATGGATATCACTTGGATATATTTATCTATAGCCTTGCCCATTTTATGCAATCAATCCATGTAGACAATCTATGGTGTTTGGTAAAACTATAATAGGGAACATTTTTGGTTGTGATAACTGTACTTAACAATAGGACGATCACTGCCTCTGACAGATCTGAATGTTACGCGAATTCCAGTGTCACAACACCATGTACTACTGTTTCCCCTACAGGATCAAATAATATAGGTCAATATCACATTTCCGCATGCAAGCATACTGTATATACTCAGGTTTTGAAACAGAAACACAGCCTGTCAGCCAAACCCCTGGCTTAAGGGGGAAACAGTATGCACAGCAGCACCATTAAAACTGGTGTTTTGTTTTCCTGCAGAAACAATGCTTTGTAACTGGTCCCCATGGTCCTGTATTTTTGTTCACACACACACACACACACACTACATAGCAATGTTTTGATTTGCCTTTCATGCAATCAGAGTGTAAGCTCGGCTAGAGTCACTATATTTTTCCTCGTTGTGGCTGCATTCTGATTAGCATTAGTTGGTTTTTTTTATGTTTCAGACAATATAATCCAGTATAATCCTGTGTTATCAAGAATAAAATGACCGTAGCTATGCTTTATGCTGAGTGTGCTGTTGTCACCCACCTATGCTTTGGGTGACTGTCCTCAGTCTCTCCAGCAGCTCCCCCAGGGCCATCTCCTCTGTCTTCATCCACAAGATCATCCTCCAAAGGGACAGTGGAAGCCCAGCTGCCCAGCTAACAGACACTTTAGCAGGGAGAAGAGACAGCTTGCCTGCTTGCCTGAACGGTGCTCCAGAGAGTAGATGACGATGAGGACAGGAGAGGGGGACTGTCACAGTCGCAAGCCCAGCAGAGAAGAGGGGAAATGGGGCAGGCAGCAGGTTGATCTAGCCCGGGATGTGGATGCGATGATGAGGGAGAGGAGGTGCTTGACTGCCTGGCTGCTGTCTCTTGCGGCAGATGGGAGCTGAAGGGAAGAGAAGTGAGAAGGGGGTGTGCCTGGGTGATGCTGGGATGCTTGTGAGAGATGGATGCTTTCGAGAAGAGAGAGGATGCTGCGGAGATGGGGATGCTGCGAGGGGAGGATGCTGAGGCTGCTATGGCTGTGACAGCCCCAGCTGCAGTGACGATCCTCCACAGAGGGATGCAGAGCAGAGGACGCCGGCGATGGAGAAGGGGGAGGAGTGGAGGTGGAGGAGGAGGAGGATGAGGAGGGAGGAGGAGACAGCCTCATTGACACATGCACATTCCAGCCTCAGCACACATGATGGTGCAAACCTGTGCAGACCTGGTAGACAGAGAGAGGGGGAGGGGAAATGAAGGAGAGCCTTGTCGGCTTTTCAGTTTCACACAAACAGCTGATCCAACAGTGACCTCCAGCGTGGAGGAAAGGCATGACAGCCGTGTCATGAAAGGTTTTCATCTACAGAGAACTAAAGCTTGCGCCTAGTTGATGCTATGCACCATTGATTATGCTGCATTGCCACCATGTGGCAACACTTGATTATGACAAGCAGGGTTGGGGTCATTCTTGTATGAGTAAATTCCAGTTGATTTGAATTATGTGTCTTTCAAAATGAGAAAGAAATGTTTGATGCTCTTATGGGTATAACATTCATTATTAGATGAGAGCTTAATTTACACCCAAGGAGGAAATTAGTTAGACATAGGTCCATCCATACAAGACCATTATTACTCAGACACACAACTTGACAAGTGCTAAGGGTGGCGATGGCATATGGAACAAAACTTTTTTTTGAACTTGGTGTGTTTACATAGTGGGACACATGACCGAATGGCAGTAGTTTAAAATGGTCACAGAGGGGGAGGGACGGGTCAGAGAGGAGGGTGGTGACCTTTCTTTTGACTGCAGTTTTATGGAGGTCTTGTAGGTCTATGTTTAGAGTGGGGAGGCCTATTATTTTTTAACTGTGTGGGGGGTTTGAGAAGTAGATTTTTTATTGGCAGTAGTGAGCAGTGAGAAGAAACATGAGTCTCTATGACAGGTTCAACAATGCAGTGACATACAGTAGACCTAGTAGGAGATGTGGTTGGACTCTCATAGGTACATACTGAGCTATAATAAATCTGCTTAAATTAAGATGATAATCTTCAACATTTCCTATAAATAAATATCTGTTTTGCTCTCTGTCACTCACATAATACTGATTCAACCTTTAGCCAGTTCATGAAAGCTTTTACTTTTGCTGTTGTAAACACCCGGTGTCTGGTAGGTCTTTCAAGGGAAAAATCCTCTGGCGCACAGGAAGTGATGCGTTTTATATTTCTGGCAGCAGCAACAGAAGAAGAACTGGGTAGTTAGCATGACTAACAGGGAGATTTTCTATATTCAAGCGAGTATCCTGACAACATGAACACTAAAACAGAGGACGATGAGTGTTTTTATTGTTTCTTTATTACAAGCAGAATGACAATACAGTGCTTTGCCCTCATTCGCTACAGATAGGCTGGCAAAAAGTCAACAGGTGAACATCTTTTAAAATCTTCATACAAAAAAAAAAAAAAAAACGTTCTCAAAACCTGTTTAGTAATACAAACAGTGCTGTACCGAAGGTATGGGATGAAGCGTGCTGTTCACTGCCTTTTGAGCGCACAGTAGTAGACGTTTCAGACCTTTGCCAAGCTCAGGAGTGACAAGATGAGCACCTGCTGTTGTGCTGATGGACTTATAAAAGCAGTTTGACATTCTGATCAGCAGTAGAAGGCTGGTGCGATAAACCCATTTGAGACAGCGACTGACAGCTAGAGACAGTTCATTAGACAGTTCATTCCTAGTCAAGTTATTTGGTCACACTTTTTTTTTTTTTGTCCACTACAATCTTCTTAGAAAAATAACTTGTGAGGAAGAGTGAACACTTATAAACCTCAGTAGATGGACAATAGACCTTTTTTTAGGGGATAAACTAATCTGTTGTAACAAAGTGCAGTGTGTAGAGTTATTGGTTATTTTCTAATGTCTTCATAATATGTATTTTGTTCTCATTTTGGTTACAAACTTGAACACACATTCTAATAGAGTTAAAATATATTCTTCTCTCCGGGATACAAAAGTAGCAAAAGAAAGATTCACAAAAAAAATCAATACCAATGGACAACACGAATAAGACAAGAAGAATGTGACTGATCGATGGTTTCCCCTCGCCTAACAAAGTGTGTCTGAACAATGACAAGAAAATATACACTCTTTGACTACAATGAATTCCCCATCACTCCATGGTAATAAAATAGACCTTACTATGTTACTGTGAAGGGCTTGGTACATGACATTAAGAATAGCTCTGGACATACAATATGGCGACAGCACAGTGAGGCTGGACACTGCATAACAAGCACCAATGCCCTTCCATTACACCTCTGAGGTCAGACGTTGTGCCCCCATATCAAAACACTGATCCTTTATGCCTGTTGGCTGTGAGTGAAAACCAAACAAAAACAAAATCCTGACCTCTAACCAATTCCAACCGAAGCAATAAAGCATTTGTGCCCCGGTAAAAAACTCAACACCGGATATGAAATCTATATACATGTTTGCAGTTGGCAATGTGTCTGAAGAAACACTGTATAAACATACAAAGATGCTTCAGAATCCGACATTCAAGACTTCCCGAGTCACTCGCTGCGTAACGCGACGGATGAGCTTTGGACAAAGGACTTCAGATGTCAGAAATGTAGAAAAGAGGTTCATCCATAATGAGCTACAATCTTTCGCTGGAGGACAAGATGGACAAATCAGTTCAACATTCTATTGATTTGATTGTGACATCGCCGAGTCTCCCACCTACTTCCAATAGACTTTAACACCCCGCCCCCCAATATAATACATACCAAAAGTATAAGTTACATCCATACATCATCAGTGACTGCCATCAATAACTTTAACAACGTAGAAAAAACTCATGGAGTAATGCAATACAGACAAAAATCCTCATAATGTGAGGATGGGACATTAGCATTCTTAAGAGACCCGACATAAACTTTTGCATAACACAGAGCATGGCAGCAAGCATACACAGTCATTAAACAAAGTAAGCACAATGCAACAGTGAGTAATAGCGAGTCATTTAGGACATCCATAAATAAAGACCCTTTCAGCTTGGGACTGCTGGGCAATGCACTTCCAAGAGCTTTACCTCAGCGTCTGCCCTTGATTATTAACACTGCTGCTGTTACCATGCACGGCCACACGGTGGCGGGAGCGGGTACAGTGTGCTCATTGTTCAGGGAAAGAAAAGGTGTCATGATATGGTTCATGATGAATGATGTCTGGGAGAAGGAGGCCGAGGAACAACGGAGAGAAGAATAGATCAGCATGCAGCGCTGAGATCCTACATGCTTCGCTGGCTGATAAGGAGGGAAGCAGAGATGGACACAATAGAGATGGCAAAAGAAAGGAGGAAGAAGAAAAATGAACACACTGTACCGAACATATATACCCTCAGAACATCACACATAATCATCCACATACACTTAAAAACATGTTTAAACTGACCTAGAAACCTAATCCACTGAAAATGGGAATCTATGAATTAAGGCAGGGTGGCTAGAATACTGTACATCCCTCTTCGGACCTTCTCCCTATCCCTCTTTCAGCTGATGGGTGTGTGTAAGGCTTATAATACACCACTAGTGTTAGTTCTGCTTTTACACCTTTCTCCTTTGGCTCCTAGCCTGCTGCTGTGTGGTAACTGTAAGGCAAAGGTGTGTCACAACAACACATACAGTATATGCATGCACGCAAGCACCCACACACACACACACACACATGCACGCACGCACACACACACACACACCTATAGGGCGTAGCTTGAAGGCTGCCCTTACTTGGCCAGACCACATACATAAATGTTTTCAACAGAGAACATGTGCACAGAAGCAAAAGAAGATGATTGGAGGAACAGGCAAGAAAGTGACGATGAAAAGGAGGAAAAAGAATACAAAAAGGCCCGAACCACTGACATGTTGAAATAGGACAGTTCCATAGTGCATGAAACAACGCACATTCATATATGGTTCCCCTTGTGTTAAGTAAGAGTCTTAGACAGCAGACTTTTTCAAGTAATTTCACACAGAGAGTCGGGGTAGGAACTTTGACGAGACCAAGACTGAAACAAAACGAAGACGTTACCAAAGTATGAGGATGAGAGGTCAGGTCGATAATATCTAAAGGGATGTCCAGACAGGCGTGGCCCAGAAAATGCACATGGTGAACTCAGTGTGGAGGTTCCATGCTTTTGCTTTTGTGTGTCAACAGGTTGGTGTGTATTCAGTATTGTTTTGTTTCAGAAATCCTTGGAGACGCAGATCTTGGTCACACATCTTGGGATATGCTCACACAATTCGCATAGTGTCAGAGTGTGTGTTTGTGTTCACACGGAGGTCTCTGGCCCTGGAGCGTAGTAGGCGAATCCCGCCCCCGAGAGACGGAGCACGTAGGGGCTGAGCGGGCAGAACTCTGCCCCGCCCGCTTCAGCCAAGTGGGCCAGTAGTTTCTGGGGAAGGGGATCAGACCTACGGAGCGAGAGGGTCTCCGCAACGCCATGGTGGAGGTGGGAGGAGTCAGCGCTCCTACCTTTGGAGGATCGGCGAGAGGACAGTGGAGTCAACTCTGCCACGCCACCCTGCGCCAGCTTCTCATAGTCCTACAGAGAGACAGAGGACCAGTGATGGTGAGAAAATCGGCGTCAGAGAAGAAGGAAAGCAAATCATAATAGAATAGCACTAAGAAGATCAAATCTCAGAGCGTATGAATGAGAATAGATGTGAGAAGATTTGATGCACAAGGTTGCACAGCTGGGGCGTGTTCAGAGGGTTTAACAAGTTTGTTTGGGGTATCCAGATGTTCTATTTGAATAAATAATGAGACCGTTTCATGAACATGGCATCTGCCCACTAGACTACAGGATTTTCAATTATGAACTGAAAAATAAAATTAAAATATAAATAATAATAAAAATAAATAAAATAAAATAAAATTAATTAATTATCAGTAAATCTGCGGACTGACACCGGACAGTATTTACTGGTCAATGATAAAACCCTCTGAACATGCCCATTGTAGTTAGTGGTCATGTAAGATTAGCTATGCTCATGAAAGAAGGAAACAAGATTCACACTTGCGCTTCCATCTTCTAACACCAGATGTCATCAGTGTACCTAGTGCAAAATGACACCTTTACAATACACAAGATTAGCCAAAAGGTGAAGTCTATGTTGCCTGTGCTGCTCATGTCGCATGTCAGACTAATTTTTCCAAATCAGTTTTGTCTGTGACATCTCTGTTATCTCAGCCTACTAGTGATCTGCGAGTATTCTATGGCTGGAGGGAAAGCATGCCCCGAATACTGTACATCATTACTCAGTCATGCACAAAAATAAACAAACTCAATGATAAGCAAATCTTTCACATTAAGACAATGTATAAAAAGCAGCCATGAACAGCAGTTCAGGTCTTAGCCAACCAACTAATATCGAGAACTTCTAAAAACCAACAACCATTTCATGCTGTAGAACCAAACCTCCTCTAAACCAGAACCCCCACTGTTAGCCCTTCATCCTTTTTATCATGTCTTTCTTAAACTATGGTTCTGGACCCAAAATGAGTCACAAGCCTACTGCTGGTTGGTGCCCACATGAAAAGTGCCAATGGATTTTAAGGAGCCTGGGTCTAACGATGAGAGACTGAATTTCTCATTTGGGTGCCAGGCTGACAAAGTTTAAGAACACTGCTACTCAGATCATGTTAATTCCCATCCCACATGCAGCGAGAAGCACAGCATGCCTTGAGACCAGCACATCAGTCTTAAATTTTGATCCCTGAAACTATATTTGTGGGAAGAAAATCTGTAGCGCAGTGACACGCAGATGAAGCAAACCAAGGCCAAGCCCCTCAGCTAGACTCGTAGCACGCCAGCATGCCCCATGCAGTGCGGAGCAGCAGGAAACATCATGGCAGCGGCATTAATACTCCTACCCCCCAATTACAAAGCCCTCTGTGTGCTGTTACCATGGTAACCCTAGCCCACCTTGGGGGTGTATTCTAGGGTTTGCTGAGCAGGGTGCTGTGGCTGTGTGACATCATGGAGTCATAGGTCCTAGCAGCTTTTTCTCCACTGTCCCCCTCACAGGTCCTAGCAGGGTGGAGTGGGTCCCTCTCATTGCCTCCCCCTCCACCACCAGGGCCGGGGCCGGGGCCGGGGCCAGGGCCAGGAGCCACACACCCCTCCAGGGCCCCCGGCGTCCTTACCTTCTGTGGATAACGGTAAAGGAAAGGAAGTAATGATGGACCCTTGGTAAACAACAAGGTTTGGGATACACCATCTCAAACCTTTTCTAGAAATGAGATTTAGCTAATCTGATAGCTAATCAGGTAGCTAATCTTTTAATCCACACCACTTATTTTGACTAATGTCTGGTCTGGAATGGTTTGGTAATGACAATGTATTTTATGCCTGAAAAATAAGAAACCTTTGGCTGGCTTTTCAGATGGAAAAATCCTGCAAATCCAACACTATGCCTAATCCATGTCTGTGAAACCAGCCCATTTTAGGAAAAGTCTCATCCTATATAAACCATAAACATTTCAGAATAGAAATGACAAGGTGAAAATGTGAAGGACATTAACAAACATTCTATTATATCTATATTCTATTCTAAACATTCAAACAGTCTATACATTTGTTAAACGACACATAAAATGCACAGTACAAAGGGTACAATACAAAGATGGTAGGAAAAGGTTAACGGAGGAAAAGGCTAGTATAGGTCTAACCTGGCCCGCTAGCCAGCCACTGTGGCATCATCAACAGTAGCCTAGTAGTTAGTTAGTTATGAGAGGTGTTGGTGTGTGCTGAGACAGTGATTTACATTGGGACATGCCACCATGCATACAGACACGAGGGCTTAAAAGAGAGAGTCACCTCCTCCTCCTCCTCTCCCGTCTCTCTGGGCCAATCAGAAACTCATTCTGCTGGAGGACTGAGAAAGCATGAAGATGGTGGACGGCTCCACGGTAAGGCACGGGCGATTGGACTGCCGTAACCCCCGAAGAGCGAGCGCAGAAGGCGGTGTTACAGGCGCACAGAAGGAGCAGTGGAGGAGAGAGAGAAGAGGAAGAGTGGGGACAGTGAGGAAGAGGGAGGAAGAGAGAAGAAGAATGACAGTAGTGAGGAGAGGCATAAAAGGGAGTGTGAAAGGGAAGGGAGCGATGGAGGACGGTGTGAATTTTGATTAAGGTGGTCCATTAGGGTGCAGCGAGAAGGGGAAAAGAAAGAGAGGAAGAGAACAGCAGGAAGAAATCTGTCAGACCTTTCATTTTCCCACTCATGGTGCAGCTTGCTTCACAGGAAGCAGGTGAGGCTAAGCCAAAGGGAACAGGAGGTCATACTAGATCATGCTGTTGCTCATACCTACTATAAAGCCTAATGGTGTTCCTGCCTGAGTAATAGTGTGGAATAAATCCAGGGCTTAGTCATACAGTAAAATACATTATAAACATCAGGAGAAGAGAAAGTAGCAGCAGACTTTTGAGAGAATTCTACTTCAATGTGGTAATTTCAGTTTATGAACTGAAATGAGCTTGAATGAAGTAAAATACCAGCTGACGATTAAAAAATGGGAAAAGTGTCTATTAGTAAAGTCTTTGGTTAATGCTACAGCAAAGCATTTAGTTAACACCGTCAGAAGTCAACACAGGGCAAAACCTAAAGCCTAACTCGGACTCAGGACAAAATAGAAATGTCTTTAACGACTTAGTAACGCTTCAGTTTCACTGCTGAGTCGGCGTCAAGGTCCTACCTGTGCACGTTCGGTGGCTGTGGGACAGATGGCCCTGCAGAGGACCTTCTTGATGACGTCCGGCAGCAAGCTGACCGTAATAAGCAGGATGATGCTGAGCCAGGCCGGACCGCTGGACAGCATCTGCATGAACACGTAGTACATCCTCTGGTAGTTGAGGAAGGGCCTGGGCAGCAACAGCAAAAGACGGGAGAGGGTCAGTCTGCTACAGTCTTTTACAAAAGATTCTCTCTGGAGTAGAGCTGAACAATTAATTGAAAAAAAAAGAAAAAAATTGAAATCGCAATACGAACTCCTGCAATTTCTAAATCGCAGAGATGAGAGGGTGTCCAACAAGGATTTCTAAACAAGGTGTTTCAGTGCTGCGGGTAATCTTTGGTCCATGAATGAAGTACAATATTGGTGAAAACCTTTAATCATACTCAAACTCAGTAAATCCTGCACACTGACATCTATTTTTTTTTAACAAAATCACTTTTCTCTAAACAATTTTAAAGTTCTAAAAAATTAATTACAAGAAAAACGTAATACTTAATACAATATTCTGTCAAATAATGGCAATTCGATTTTTTTGTCAATATTGTTCAGCCCTACTACATGCCTTCTCATCCCTGTCACTCAACCCATTCATTTATTCATCAAAGTAAACCAAAGGACATTATACCAAATGATGCCTCCCCAGAGCAGCGAGAAAATGACGTAGAAAAGTAGCGACCCCCAGATGACAAAGTGATTGATCCAGGTCCAGTGGTGTGTGTCCAAGGCAAGCTGTAACAAACAGAATACATACATAGTAAACACTCACCCCAGTCAATGAAGTCAATGACTGTGCCTACAGGCTTTACTGTTGTGCAAACTGAGCAGCCAGTGCAGTCAATCAATTATGTCACATACTAGTTAACACGTGCCTGCAAGCCTATCCACGCATACAGTCGGACACACTCGCGCTGCCAGTGAACTCACTCAAATGGGGGGGATTATGCCAACGTTTTTCCCTCTGTAAGCCTCAAAAAGGCAAAACACACTCACACACACACACACACACACACACACACACACACACACACACCTTGAGCGTGACGGTGAACACCAGCACAGTGAAGACAAGAGTCCCGAAGGTCCAGTTCCCAAACATCTGCATGGGAAGAGATGAAGAGACGGTCAGTAGCCATTACACACCCCCATCAGTAGCGCTCATACACCCGCCCCACACCATCATCCTGCGTCCCAGGATAGTGAATGTCCCATGGTTCTACAGTGCAGCCTCTATGAACACAAACAGGAGTGGGCAGCCTCGCATCACCTCTACTGTGGTGAGAGGTAATCCGCTGGAAAATAGCATTCTCCTCTGACTTTCTTTGAAGATGTGGCACCAATCAACTGTGAATATTTTCCCTGTGCCTCTTAGCAGAGCGCTTTTTTCCTTATCCACATCTTTCTATCTGCTGACATTCTAGGAAGGGTTTTGTGTTCTTAAAGCAGACATCAGGAGCGAACAGATGGAATGGGAGTAGGGAGGGAGAGAATGAAAGAGAGAGGAGGGTGGAGGAAGAGAGAACAAGATGGAGAAACTAGGGAATTTATGTAACAGCCATACTGGTTGTTGGTGCCCGTGCTCGTATCTTTGCTACACTTTGCTACATTCATCTACTCCTTTTTTTTTTTTTTTTAACATTTACATGAGAGAAACAGTGAGGATCCCATTTTCCATTTTCCAGTGCAGGATGAAAACGGCTCAGCCACCCGTGAATATTGGAGCAGTGAAATTACAACCAACCAAACCCAAGTTTTGATACCACAAACACATGGACAGATAAACACACGCACACACACACACACACACCCACACACACACACACACACACACCACGCACAAACATACAGTACACATAAAAACAAACAGATGTTGAATCTTAATCTACATGTTACACTATTTATACTACGACAACAAAAACACAAGGATAATGTGGGGGAGCATCTAAGGTATCTACTATGTTAGTGGAGTTGGTAAGATCAGGTACTGTGCAGGATTCAGGGCTTTACAGAGATTAGGGAATAATGGAACACTAGAAAACTATACATTCAAATGAGAGTGCATGGGTGATTTGAAGTGAGAATGGATGAAACTGGATGAAACGGTCAAACTGAAAGCTTAAACGGTACGACAGGAACTAAAAGAGCGTGAAAGACAGAGAGAGCTGAGAGGGAGGGAGACAGGCTTACCATCTGTGTGTTGGTGGTCATAAGCTGAGGAACAAGAAGAGAAGCAAAATAAAGAGAGAGGAAGCAGAGAGGAGAAAAAAAAGAGGAGGAAGAGGAAGAAGAGAGAAAAGAATCAGGACAAAGGGTAAAATGAATTTCAGGATGTTTCAACTTAAAAAACAGGACCAAAGGCAATCAAAAACAGTTGACATGATACAAATTAACAATACAGAGAAAGATGCTATTGCGTTGTCGATATGAATGGAAATCCAATGTTGTTGACCGACAGAGGGCCCTCGAGACGGAAACCTTACCGTTACAGATCCATAATTAACAAAATGTGACCACATTGTGGTCCCATTGCACTTCACTCCTCCCTCATGAGAGAATCCAATGGAGATGGATGAGTGTTCTTAAAGACAGCACTTAGTTTGTGTCCATTATCCTCCTATAATGTCCCTAAAGGATACCTCAAATACTCCACAAAGTACCAACCACATGACTGATCTATTTCCACCACTTTCACAAATGACAGAACTCACTGCCTCTGTTGGCGCAGAGACAGAGGCTCACCTGGCCGTTGCTGGTGAAGGTGGTGTTGTCGAACAAGAAGTAGGCACCGAAGAAGAAGACAACAGCGTCGAACACGCCCAGGCACGTCCAATACAGGAAGACGGGCCAGCGGAGGAGGGAGTTCTTCGCTATGTCCCTGAGAGAGAGACAGGTGGGAAGACAGACAGCAGAGTAAAAAGACAAAGGTTAGATCATAACAGTCATGTACAAAAAACAAATAAAGGTTTTTGTTAATACAGCTGTCCTTGGTTACCAAGGACAGTGTTAGCCAATCTCTGCTCTGTCATCCACAGGGTGGTCAGACACTTCCTTGTAGCTCACCTGTACAAGGAGGGATCCCTCTTGAGCGTCTCCATGGTGACGTGCTGCTCGACCAGGCTGTAGAGGAGGATGGGGAGCGAGGTGAAGCTGATGTTGTACAATGTCAAATACGCCGTGTCGTACAGAGGCTGCCAAGGGACAAACACAACAAAGACAGAATCAGACATCTTAATATTTAGAAGGCCATCTTAATATTTAGAAGTAAACGTACCTGAATTACTGCACAAAGCTGGCTGGATGCATACTAGTATTATGAGGATATGTGCACTGTACAATGTGCCTGCAGACTGTAACCCAACAGTAGCATGTAGTTACCTGCTGGGAGAACCCACAGAAGAACTGATATAGGAACTGAGGGAAGATGAAGCACACATTCTGGAGAGATAAAGAGGGAATAAAAAGACAAAAAGAGAGAGTGATAAGCTTGTGATGAGTACACGTGAAGAGATTTGGGGAATCTAAAAATGCTACTATCTACAAATTTCTGTTTATGCAGAGATTGTGTGCTATAAGCTGAGTGAGTGGGCTGCGGGGAGCTGGCCTGCCAAAAGAAAATATGAATCAGTTGGCAGGGCGCTGCTCGCTATGGATGCCGCCCACACTGATCATCGTAGCCATGATTCCAGGGGAGAATGTTGCACCAGGGATTCATGAATCCGGTAATCTGTCAGAGTAGCTCCAAAATCTGGTCCTTTGTAATTCAGGGTTTCACTGGGAATTACGATAAAGTGATTAAAATGTGCGTGCCAGTGGAGTAGACAAGTCATTCTTCAAGCACCTTGTAGAAGAAGTACTGGACAAGCTCAGCAATTCGAATGTAGTAGTAATGGCCGTGAACGAGCAGCATCTTCTTCAGGTGTTTGAACTTTGGGATGGCGTAGTCACTGTTTCTCGCTGCCTGCCGGCCTTCTTTACCCATGATGCCTGGGGGAACAAAAGAGTTCTGTTTACATGTAATCTAATCAGAAATGAAACATTTCAAGTGCAGACACAGGCACTTCAGCATCCCACTAATTAGGCTGTGGAAATGAGCTCACCTATGCCCACATGCGCTTCCAGGATCATGCTGACATCGTTGGCTCCATCGCCGATGGCCAGGGTTATGGGGTGCTCTTTAGAAGCTTTGATTAGCTTCACAATCTAGAGAAATAAAAACCCCACTTCAAGCTACAGTCCAAATCCCGCTGTTTTTGGTGCACAAGTCTTTTCATAATGTGCCTGCAGTATGTTTGCAAACAGGAGGTGCAGTGGTCCTACCTGTGCTTTCTGCAGCGGTGCCATGCGACAGCAGAGCACAGCGCTACAGTTGCGACAGATCTCTAGAAAGATCTCTCTGTAGTTGCCCGGGCCGGCGCCTTCCTGGTTGGGCTTCAGCACTGCAGACAGAGTGGCCCCATCGATGATCAGACCAAAGTCCAGGCAGTCTACTGACAACCTGAAACACACACAGACCACAGACCGATCACCAAGCCACATCTAGAGCTGTCTCTCTGCTGTCTTGAAAATCCACCGATGCCACCAGAAGCACGGCGTATATATAATTTGTGGTTATGTGATATACATATGTGTTTACATACTGTAGGTGTGTATGCGCATGTGTTGCCCCATACCCAGAAATGGAGCGTTGTCTGAGAACGGTCCTGCTCAGCTCGAACAGGACGTCATGCAGACTCTGCTCCTCTGTGCGCT
Organism: Centroberyx gerrardi; assembly: GCF_048128805.1. Taxonomy (NCBI): domain Eukaryota; kingdom Metazoa; phylum Chordata; class Actinopteri; order Beryciformes; family Berycidae; genus Centroberyx; species Centroberyx gerrardi. Next base: position 19,373,098 of record NC_136006.1, on the reverse strand, counting down.
TCTTGGTCAGCTCCAGAATCTGGGTGCTGCGGCGGAACAGCTTGCTGGCGTAGCAGGTAGCCGCTGCCGTCTCCATCTTGTCCCCCGTCAGGACCCACACCTTCATCCCAGCCTTGTGGAGCGACTCGATGGTGTCCGCAGCTTTCTCCTGGAGCCTGCACGCCAATACGTCAATAACTCTCAATTAGTCTGCAGTCGGTGGGTTAAAACAACCATCAATCCTTCAATCAATCAATTATCAACTGGTGATAACTAATCCATACATAACCACCCCCCGTCTGTTCCATGAAATCATCAGTTCATCTGTTAGGAAAACGGGCTGTCAGCTAGCTGACTGATCAGTTAGAGATATCTCAATAACTCAATAAGTCAGTATTGCAGTCGGTCTCTTCAGAACACAAAACGAGCAGAAAAAATGGCAGAATAGAAAAAAGAATGTCAGAGAGGAACCATTAAGTCACGTATCTGAGCTCGGGATGAATCTTATTCCCCTCATGAGTCGTGACAATGCTTCAGTTACGGTTTCATGACTCATTAAGTCTCTCCCTTCTGTCGTCCTGCTGCTGCTGCACCGCTTTTAAATCTTGCCGTCTCTCTTTCTCTCTCTCCTTGACGAACCAACCTGTCTTCCACCGCCGTGGCCCCCAGAAGCACAAAGTCCCTCTCGATGATGTCATAGGCCTGCGCCAGCCTCTGTTCCCTGTCCTGCAGGGCCAGCTTGGCTTCGTTCAGGTGATGACACGCCTCCTCGTATTCTGGCGGTGACAGCCTTCGATAGGCGACGCACAGAGTCCGCAGCCCCTCCTGTGTGACAGAGAGAGAGAGGGAGAGATGGAGGGAGAAGAATGGATTTGGGATTTCATATACGGCCATTGTGGATGTTCTGTGACAGAGTGCGACTGTACTAAGGTTCGACCGATATGGGTTTTTGAAGGACGATATCGATATTTTTAGACTCAAGTAGCAATATTTTGTGCTGATGTTCATTACCTTTCAAATTGGACCAGTTTTCAATGTATTCTGTGTTTCCCCAGAGAATTTTATTTTTGGCAGGGTGGAAAAGCCTTTAGACCATGGGACATTAAAACTCTTCACTAAAACCCATATTAATGAAATCATTTTGTGTGGGTTAGCAGCTCATTAAGGAAGGGAAACTCTGGGACACATTAGTGCTGTTAAGTGAAGAATGAATTTATAAAAAAAACAATTAAAAAAAACAATTAAATGAATAAATAAAATATGAAAAGAAACTTCATTGCAGGTTTTACAGATTGTTTTTATGGAGATGTGGTCAAGGAGGAACCTCTATCATATCGGCAGTGGACAACACTGACTGGCCGATATCCAGTATTTAATAAAAAAGCCAATATATTGGTCTAACCCTTGCCTGTGCACTCACCACAGCATTCTGCTCCACCCGGGCTTTCACCTGCTCCACCTTTCCAGACACCACCCGTGGGAAGATGGACGAGTCCGCACCCTTACAGAACAGCAGGTATTCTCCTGACAAACACATGCACACATACACGAATGTAAACCCACAAAATTAGAAACAAATTGGTCTGTGTAATAGCATGAAACTGATATATATTGAACTTCTGAAGGTGTGTGTTTGTCTTACCTGAGCTTGACTTGACTATGACGCTCATTCTCCTCCTGACAGAGTCAAAGTTCAGCACATGTAGCAGCTCAAACCTGAAGGAAAAACAGACGTGTTGGCATGAATATGAAACCTCCATCAGTACTTTCACAAGGGGTTCACCTCTCCATTAATCTTCTTTGGTGGGTTTTCCCAGTGTCGTTTGTAAATGAACTGAAATCAGTTCTCTTGAAGAAGACAAAAAAGAAGACCAAGAGAAAAGATGTCATCTCAGTTCAGCCTGCATTCACACAGTCCTTCTTTTGAAAGAGGACTGAAAGCATTTTTTTCAGTTCACTTCATTTCTGATAAGCTCCCATTCAGATTTCCATTCACCATCTGTCGTTTGAAGTCTGCTTCTGTGACTATTATGGGCTGCAATTTGTATGTCTTGACGTGAATAGGAGGCAATATCTAAATTCTAAAGCAAAACATATATTCTTGAATTTGATCAGGCTATTCAAGGGCTGAGCCTGATTGGCTAATTATGGTGTTTTCAAACACTATCCCATAAGCTAAACTAACAGCGCCTATTAGGGCCTATTCATCTCCAGTACAGTAATGTTTGAAAATTACAGTGTTTTTATGGATGGATGTTTTCATGCTGTAATTTTACAGCAAGTCAGTTGCCACTAATGTCACTTGCACTGCCATCATATCATCAGCTTCTACAGAAATGATCCTCTCTCCTTTTCTAATTTTCAGAACTGTATTGATGTCCCTTGAAATTGAGTTTGGTTCATTCCAGCCTGGTCTGGTAGATTGTGTGCCAAAAATGACTAATTTCAGTATCAATACATTAACTTGAATGGCTGAACAGACCGAGTGTGAAAACACCCCAGAGTGCTTTACCTTCCCATTTCCTCCAAAGTGTCTCATGCTAGCTGTCAACCCCTCCCCCTCCCTCCCCTTCCCTCTCCACCTCTCCTGCTTCCTTAAAATAGCTCTCTATTGACAGGCCACTGCAGAGAGTGATGTAGAGACGGTGGTTACATGAGCACTTCCTATGGATCGAAACATTATACACTTCAACAAAACCGCAATCTCACAGAATCTGCTGCCATCCATTTCCACTGATCGTTTGGAACATTTTGATCTAACTGAGCAATTTCTAAAAAAAAAAACAACCCTGGCCACTCTTCATTATGGTTACAGTTTTAACGGTTGAGTGCGATCCATATGGAAGCTGTCTTCCTCCAGACAATTTATGAATGGCCACAACTCCAACAACTGAATTACATTTATTTTATCTCTTGGCACTGATCAGACCCACCTCTCGATCTCATCATCTTTGTTGAGAATCTCCATGTAGCTGTCTTTCAGTCTCAGATAGGTGTAACCCAACCTGGCAGAGAAAGTGAGTGAGAAAGAGAGAGAGAGGGAGTGAGAGAGAGAGAGAGAGAGAGGGAGAGAGAGGGTGTGAGTGTGTGAGAAAGGATTCATCATTTTTTGACAGAAGGTATCCATATGCAGTGAGCAGTATTACTATGAAAAGCTCCTTGGAGAAGACTAACGGTATTCTGACTGAGAGGCTTTAAAATAACATGAGCATAACCTAAAACAGACATGGTGCTTTACATATGTTAGCATTAGCCTGTCACAGGGAGTGTTTTTCGTAATGCAACTTTCCAAATCTTGTTTCTTTGCGTGTGCTACCTCTTCATGCCCTCCACCAGCGCCACCTCGTCAGGCGAGGAGGAGATGTAGAAGGAGGTGGGCCGGCCCTGGTGGATGCCCCTCTTGATGCCATCCACCGTCTCCTCCTCCTTCACCTGCACCGTGTGGCACAGACACAGCGCCCGGAAGAACAGGTCCTCATGCTCCTACAGCCGCAGAGGAACACACACACAGCCATGCATTATATAATCACCAGCACTTATTTCATAACCGCAACAATTCAATTCAGATCAAAGGTGTGTTACTGGCATGAAATACAAAAGTACTGAATTTATCTAGGAACATAAAATATGCATTCCCATTTGTTTCCCCATTTTTAAGTGGTAATCCTTGAGTTCTTTGTTTTTGTTTTTTTTATATTTTATTTTGATGATGTTTGTGGCTGTGGTGTTTCTGCACTGCTCTTCCCAGAGATCATTTGTCAATCAAACAGTGTGTCCAGTAGCCTGGTAAAACCATCCTGATCACGTGACCTCACATTCTGTTTCGCTCCACGGATCAGTCTGGACTTCCAGCCGCCCACATCGATTTCTTGAAATTACAATGTAACCGGGCCAATCAGGGACTGCGTCGTAGTTGATGACGTAACCAGGCCAATCAGGGACTGCGTCGTAGTTGATGACGTGAAATACAGGCCGCCGCTGGCAAAACAGTAATTGCGTCTCCCGAAGCAACGAGCGGTAACGTTAACGTTAGTAGAGTAAACACAGCCATAAGTGCAGTTATTGCAGAAATAGACTCAATAACAACAATTAAACAAGAACAAGAGTATGCAGTAGCGGAGTTTCGCGGCGGAAAAGACGTTTTCGCCGTTCTTCTGACTGGATTTGAATTTGGATTTGCTGATTGGCTGAAGGAGTTTGTCTGTCAAGGCAAGTACTCCCGCCCACTGAAATCGATGTGGGCGGCTGGAAGTCCAGACTGATCCGTGGAGCGAAACAGAATGTGAGGTCACGTGATCAGGATGGTTTTACCAGGCTATGTGTCCAGTACTGTGACGTCTTTTTCCTTGGATTTTCTGTTGATGAAGTTTGAGTTTCTGTAGGTGGCGCTCTTTTCTTTGTCTGTTCAGCCATGGTGGCTATCGCTGCTCATGCTAACTACCCAGTTCTTCTTCTGTTTATTCCAAACAAACTGCTGTTGCTGCTGCCGGAAACGTAAAGATCTACCCGACATTGGGTGTTTAGAATAGAAATGTAAAAGCTTACATGAACTGGGTATGGTTTGAATCACTACTGTTTTATATCAATCTCCAATTGAGAATGAGCAAAACGTACATTAATTTATACGAAAATGGCACAAATTATTACTTTAATTTCCCGCCTGTCTAAAATTGTGACAGGTTAATACATATTTTGCTTCAAGTGTGACACACTCACTTTTGTTTCCTGGAATATATTATAGTTTCTAAGTTTCTCTTACTTATTTATAGTTACTACAACACAAGGCAGTGATTCTGTGTCTCCACCTCTATTTGGGAGCAGAGTGAGCACAGCCAAGTCTGCCTTTGACAGCCTGTGTCTATGGTCAGACTCACACTTTGTCTGCCACACACACTTACCCTCCTGTATCCTCCAGGTGAGGAATCGATCATGTCTATGCTGGAGGCGGCGCTGAGGATCTGGCCGTTGCAGATGGCGTGAGGAATGTAGACGTTCCCGTCCACACAGCACTCGATAAACTCCATGTTGTTCTCCGTCAGAGTGCCCGTCTTATCAGTAAACACATACTCCACCTGGGGGGGGGAGAGAGCAAGGGCACGGTAAGGGCATGTCTGCAAGCTATTTACATGCAGATACTGTACGCATGTGTTTATGTATGCGTGTGTGTGTGTGTGTTGTGCTCATGTACCTGTCCCAGCTCTTCGTTTAGGTCGGAGGTGTTGACCTGCGCTCCCTCTCCCAGCTCCTCGTCAAACATCTCCTCGTCCCAGGCGATGAAGTAGGAGCCCAGGAACTTCTGCATCTCCACCGTCACGTACATTGACACTGGGATGATGTAATTAAACAAGACCATGAAGGCCAGGAAGTCTGTGAAGGCTCTTATCACCTGAAGGGAGGGAGAGAGGGGGCGAGGTAGAGTCAAAAAGAAACAAACAGAGAACAGTCATGCTTACAACACCAGTCTGAATTGAGGTTTGAGGTCTGTGTTTCAGACTGTATTGTTGTTATTCTTATATCGGGGCAGTGTTTGGTGAACTGACCACGTGGCGCTGGCGCTCGTTCTCAGTCCTGTGGTTGTACCAGGGCTCGTCTCGGTCTGGAGACCACTGCCAGGCGTACTTCAGAACCGTGTTGATCACTGCTTTGCTGATCAAGATGCACAGATACACGATCAGAAAGGCATTCATCGACCTACAGAGAGACAGAGAGGTAAGAGGGTCAGCAGGAGAGATCAGGAAATGTACCGATCAAAGAACAGACCAGTAGTGGGGAAGTGGGGAGGGTAATCGTACTTTTCTACAGCGGAGCGCTTCTGAGACTTGGACTGGTAGTTAAGCGCCATCTTGGTCTCCATGCCAGTGTAGATTGCAACAGCTGAGGGGAGAGATAACCTGGGGTTACCATGACAATACTGACATCAGCCTTCCCTCTGTAATCTACATGTCGACATTCAAGAGACAATAAGCAGAGTGAATCCACATGGTATTACCATAAATATGTTGTGTGTTCTTCAGTGTGGCTCCTCTGAGCAGCAAGTTCTCAGCCCCAAGTGGTCTGCCGGAACAAAAGAGAATCCTTTATTGCATTTGTTTTTCTAAAAACCTCCATGTAAGACATCTGATTCATCCAAGAGTTAGCATTGTGACTGAAAAGTACAAAGACGGACATCAGGGAGGACAGTAAAGACAAGCCCACCTAGCCACAGGCTCTTCTCTGTCCTTGTAAATGTTGATGCGTCCCACAAATCTGGACACGGATAAAAACAAGCATAATCAGATCATTCAAGTACCTCGCCAGAGGGACGTCTATTTACAGGAGTGTGTGTAGGTGTGTGCACGCGAGTACAAAACATGCATCCGTGAGAGCGTGTCACACTCACTTGTAGAGGTCAGGCTGCGGTTGTTCACATTCAATAGTGGCATGTAGAGAATCCACCTCCTGCTCCGTTCTAAAGGCCATGGTATCTGGTACAGCATAATAGGTCTGAGAGAGAACGGTGGAGGAGGGGAAGAAGAAGACAACAGAGGAAAATGTCACCCACAGTTACTAATTAGAGCCGCGTTCGTTCGGCTCTTCGGCTCGGCTTCCAGCAGGCTTTCTAAACAACTGGTAGTAGTCGGTAGACAGGGAGGTGAGTCATTGCAGCGCTCCTTGGGTCAGCAGTAGATGGCATGCTGGGATGTGAGCGCATCAGGGGGGAGAGTCCCTGGGGTATGCATGGGGAGGTGGGTGGATGGAGTACTCTATGCCAGCTGTGGGGTGTGTGTGTGTGTGTGTGTGAGTGTGCGTGCGCGCGTGTGTGCTCGTCCGTGCGTATGTTCATGTGAGTGACAGCAATGAACATCATTGTAGAAGTGAAAATGTGAAATGCGGTGCATGATTGTGTGTCACCTGCATGTTTATGTATTTGCGTGTGTGTGTGTGTGTGTGTGTGTGTGTGTGAGAGAGAGTGTGAGTGAGTGGATGAGTTTGCATAGCATCAGGGTATTTGCAGGGTTCAGAAAGCCATATTTAAGACTTTTCGAGACCTTTTTATTACTACCTGGAATTAAATTTAAGACCAAAACAAAATAAAGTCAAAACTGGCAAAAAAAAGTTCCAGCTGAACGTAGCTAATGAAATTTCTGAAACTATAAATGGGCAGTATGAGAAAATGGACAAATATGGTGTGCATCATGCGTTTTAGCTTTACAGGAAAGGTTTGGGAAGATGTCTCCACTATAATTGTCATGCAATATGTGTGTGTACATGTGCATACTTATAGTCCCAGTACCTTGTGACTCGACTCCCCGTCCAGGCTGGCGGTGGTGACGTAGCAGGTCCCGTCATGGCGGCTGGAGGAGAGCAGGATGAGGTCACAGGGGAAAGTCTCGTCCTCCCTCACCACGACAACGTCCCCCACCTGGCAGAGCAGAGCCGACAGGACAGCCACATCACACTCTGTAATGGCTTTCACATCAATAATAAATGAAAAGGATTTTGACTGGATGTAACGGTAAACAGTAGAGACCAAAAGACAAACAGATAGACCTGCGGCTATACAACTGCTCTTCTTTTAACATTCCTTTTTTTTTTTTTTTTCCAAGGGATTGAGTAGTTGCATAACGGATTATGCGAGCGGAGCAGCTTAACCGCTGATAAATCCCATCTCCACGGTGACCATACACACGACACGCGCTCTCTGATTTTTCATGATTAATATATTCATCATTATTCCTGCTCCCAATTCTCACTCTAATCCCTTCTGTTTGATCTGAGGTGGTGAGAAACCTTGGTACAGAACATGCCGGAAGAGAGGGGGAGAGAGAGGGAATGAGAGAGAGGGAGAGAGAGAGAGGGAGAGAGAGAGAGAGAGAGAGCAGCAGAGAGGGATAGAGAGAGAGTGAGTGAGAGGGAGAGCGACAGAGAGGCAGACAAAGACAGACAGAGACAGAAAGAGAGTGCGTGCGTGCGTGTCTGTGTGCGTGCACGCGGATGCTGAATGTCTTTCATAGGACACATTTCCCGACCAATGAAATCCAGTGAAAAGTATCGCTATGGTAACACAAACTGCAATGCTCTGTAACCTTTAAGGCTGGCCAGCAGTGTTGAAGCCTCATTCTAAGCTGACCCTCAGCATCCCACACAGTCCCTATGCACTCGACAGGAGCAGGAGACACCGAATAAATTAGATGCATGGGGACCTATTACACCTGCCCTTACAGTGGGGAATCAAGATTCAAATATATCATATACGCTAGGTGTTGAGGTCGACACTGACATTACGCAGTCTGGTAACCCTGCTTTCATTCATTCTAGGCTGAAATGAGAAATACTTTGCTGATGTATTCATGTTTTTTTCCATTGAGCTATGTGCTATTCCACAGAAATCCCGACATTTACCCTTGAATCTACTACCGCTAACAGGACTACTGTTAGGTAAAAAAAAAAAATGTGTGTCTTGCGGGTGCCGTTTCATTTTCCTACTCTCCCATTCTTGCTGCTGTATTGTGCTGAGCACTCTGCCTGTATGATCTCCCTGCAATCTGTCCCCTGAAATCAACACTCATCTGCTGTTGCATCAGAATGACAGAAGAGAACATAAAGGGATGACGGCAGGCTGTACATCCTTCACGCCGATATCTAATCTCTCCCACCATGGAGAGACAAAACCTTGTCAACAAAGACATCATTATATGGAGAAGGACACTGGGGGGTGAATGCTTTACCGGGATGCTATGGCATCTCGGTCACCGGTCCAAAAGTAAGTTTTACCACCTCACATTCCTGTCCTATTCCTCCAACACACAAATATGCAGACACATGCGCACATGCACAAAAATAGTTTATAAGGTATTATAATAGTCGGCAGAAGCACCTGCTGGGTCGGTTCCCTGTGCGGAAAAGCTTAACAGCCTCTCCTGTTCAAAAGTGGTTTGATGGATTAATGATCAAAGATGACATAACTGCGGCTGCCTCAGCACCAGATCTCTTTATGGGCTGTGGGGTTGCTAAGCGCTGTTCTCAGTACACAAATATGCATATCTATTATCCTAACTAATGGAATACATCAGTCCTGTTCACTCTCCAAAGGACTCTTGCATGGTGCACCAGGGGGCACTTTGATTGTTCCTCTGCTACAGTCTCAGGACAGTTTATTACTGGGGAGAGAGAGAGAGAGAGAGAGAGAGAGAGAGAGAGAGAGAGAGAGAGAGAGATGGGGAGAGAGAAACAAAGTGAGAGAGAGCTGTAGAGAGAAAGAGAGGGAGTGTGTGAGAGAAAGAGAGACACACACACGTACCAAGAAAGTGAGCTACGCAGCAATAGAGTAGTGCTGCTTTGTGGCCTCAGGTGCTGTGCCGCTCTAATGAGGCCATTCTTACCCGTAGCTTGTGACTCTGCGTCCTCACCACCTTCCCCTGCTGCACCACGTCCACCGGACACTCGTTTATAGAGCAGTCAGCCTTGTGTCTGAGCCAGTCCTCATAGCCCTGAGAGAGATGGAGCGAGAGGGATGCAGAGAGAGATAGAGAGAGAGAGAGAGAGAGAGAGAGAGAGAGAGAGAGAGAGAGAGAGAGAGGGAGAGAGATGGGGGGGGGAGGAAGCCAAAGGGAATGTGGCGGTGAGGGGAAAAACAGAGAATATAGATTATTGTGCAGAGAGAAACGGGGGCAAAGCATAGCGCGAGATAGGGAGAAAGAGGGGTGAAAGTCATACACTGTAATTAATTAGCATTGTGTTCCCTGAGCTTGGTGACCTGTTTCCTGGATCTCTAGCCAACACGTCATGTTTTAGATTTATGTCCCAATAAAGTCCAGGCTTCCTTAGCCAGAAGAGCTCCATCTATCACTGATAGTATCCCATCCCTCAGCACCGGGACGCAGTGGAGAGAATGCCTCCCCCGAGGGCACGGGATACTCAGCTAGAGCGATTAACAGAGGAGACCATTCATTATCATATTTCTCACATCACCAGACATATTCAATGGCGTGTCCTTTCGCTGACAGAGGAATGTGTATGTAGGAATAAGAGAGCGAGGGTAGATTGGTATAATGTGCGTGTGTGTGGGGGTATTCGGGGCTGGGAGTTTGTATAAGCGGGGGTTGTTGTGGGCAATATTTCCTGGAAGTGCGTACATGTTTGTGTGTGTCCTACCTGTTTTATGGCGGTGACAGTGATAACAAAGAAGAGGGGCAGTCCGCTGGTGACTGGGCTGGTGGGGGTGTCGATGATAAGCTGCAAGGGAGAGGAACAGAGGGAGGAAGATGGAGGGGGGAAGAGGGAGGGGGGGAGGAGAGGGAAGAGGATGCCAAGTAATGCAATGCTGAGTAAGTAAGTACAGAGGGGAGAAGCTTCAAAAAGAGGAATCAAATGCCAATCTAACAAACTGTGCTACATAAGGTAATCATCTAATCTTATCCAATTTCCTCCATCTACACTTAGAGGAAAAGTCCATTCTAGGATACTCTTACACTGTTAGACTTAGGTTCTCCACATCCCCCAGCAAAAAAAACCCCGCTATAACCCCAATGGAATCGGCCAGTAGTTCCGGTTTCTCTCTGTTCAGCCAATTCTGGACAAAGGTGCTGTCCGACTTCAATGCACCCAGTCATTCTGGCCACAATTACATCATTTTATGGCTTGTCCGTTTCCACCAGGAGCATGAAACAGATTTTAGAAATCATCAATTTGTGATGTTAAATGCATTCCAGGAGTTATTTTATGACGAGGGGGTTTCTCTGTGCTGTATACGTGTAGGTACAGAGAGCGACAGCCATAGCATTGTAAGATTTTCCAGTTGAGAAAAAGTGAGAGTGGAGCAAGAACAATACTGTCATGTGCCGTGCCTGGTTGATCTTGTTAAGAAGGTGTTATATTTCACACACTACCGACAAAAGACACAAAGATGCAAGCTGTGGCTGCATTGCATTCTGGTCTATTGATTTCTGACTTTCTAGAAAGAAAGTCTGTCTAGAAAGAAGCCCTTGCTCTTTGATTCTGAGGGGCCTACACCAAAACTGACATCTTGTGTTTAGAAAATCCACCACACAACAAAACTGACCCAAAAATGTAAGATACATCATCAATGGCTGCTAAAGTGCTAAAGTGTTTTAGGATGGATTTTTGCTTTAAACATAACAAACGGATGGCTGGGAGAGTATTTCCTGAGGGCTACTGTCCCGTATTTTCCGATCAGACAAGGAAAGGAGGATGCATTACTGCTGTGTTGTCATGGCAATCTCACCTGGACCAGAAATATGACCAAGAAGTAGAAGTTAGCGATTCTTCTGAACTGTTCAAACAAGTTCTTGGGAATGAAGTTCCAGAAGGTGTACTGTTGGAGAGAGCAACGGCAAAATTACTGTCAGACACACAAAAGCGGAAACACAACCAAGGGGAACAATGGCACGCCACGACCATTCTCCGTCACATGCAAGAGAATCAGTTGTGTCACAGCTTGTCAAACACAAGAGAAATGAATATGGTTCTATGAAATGTGTCACCCTTACAACATGGTCATCAAACAGATTACATGGTTGTCCAACTATGAAACAAATGAATGGCATTTATGATAAACAATGTCATGGCGTTGACTCAGTCTTTGAGGCCGGCTGATGCGGTTGCCATAGTTAACGCGGGGCTGTGGCTCGCTCACCTTGGAGGAGACAATGCGGTTGTCGGGGTAACGCTGAGGGATGTAGGCCTCAGCTCCCGGAGGGGGCTCTTTATGCCCGATGTATACCGTCCGACTGTCCACCCAATTCTCCTCCCCCACACACTGATGGAGAGAGAGAGAGAGATAAACAGAGAGACAGGTAGAAAGAGAGAGAGAGATAATAGGGTTAAATCACACCTTGCAACAGTGTAAATATAAATGTTCGCTTATAACTCATAACCTACTTACTATTATTATATCATTACCACAGTGATGCACTCGACAACACTATCTCATCACTCTCCCTCGCCAACTCCCTACACTCATGCCAGCCACCTGTGTGTAATCATGCTAATATTAAATGCAGAGCGATTCAATATGGAGTCTAAATATTTGTATAGTCTACAGTGTATATTAGGGATGGGGCGATATATCGAAATCGCAATACAAAAATGTGACAATATGACAAATGAATCGTGATATTAGCTCCATTTTATCCTGCTGTCGTAATCACAAATGAGACGGCTTGCCCATCACAATTTCACAAGCTCTCCATCCAAATTATATTATTTGCACTTTGTAATGACATTTTTAAATTGTTGTTTACATTCTAGCAAGCCAATGCCCTTGCTACAATAAAGATAATTCTGCAGTCATACTTTGCTGTCATTGAACTTTTATTTATTACATCGATTACAATTATTATATCATGCTTGTATCGAATCGTGAACCCCGTATCGTGTATCGAATTGCATAGTGAGAGATAAGCATATCATCCCATCCCTAGTGTAAATGCATACTTATTGTTTATCTGGTGTTTTTGCACAGTGGGTCTAGTATGTCCAATTTGACTGTGTTTGTAGCTTTATGTGTTTCTCAGCACTAACAACACCAAATCAAATTCCTCTGCAATAAACTTGGTGAATAACAGACTATACTGATTCCAGTCCGTTCCTAATTTTGATGAGCCTTGAGATGGAAGTTTGCCCAGCTATCCTGGATTAAACAATGCGCTGAAGGAACAGAATGTTACATAAGACTGCTTTAGACAACTTCAGTCACTACTTTCAACAAACAACTTCATGGACAAGACAGGGTTGACTTAAGTATGAGTGTGTGTTTGTTGATGTGTGTAGGTGGACTCTGCTCTGAGTCATATGAGTGTGGATTTGTCATGTATCTTTTCCGTTCCTCCCCCAACAGCTCTCTGCACCATCTCTCAATTCTGCATAGTACCAAAACAACTCTTATCCTACATTCCTTCTGGTTATTCTATAGCTGTCTAATTGTTTTATATGAAACAGTGATTACATATTAGATCACATGTATGCAGAATTCCATCTCAGATCATCTTTCATCTATTACCTTTCACGTAGATCCACTGTTTGTTTATGAGGTTACCACAGCACATTTTTGTGTGTGTCCTTCATTAAACAACATGGTGGGCGAGAGTGAAAGAGAGCTCTCCAAGAAAAAAAAAACAACAGGCAGGAGACCACAACATTCAGCTGTTTGTTTCCATTTGGCTTCCTGCATGGCTACAAATGCTTTGGCCTGAGTGGGCAGTGTGAGCAGTGTGAGCGTAGCCCTTGGCAAAGCACCCTGCCTGACACAGCTCAAAGCAGAAGCGTTGACCATTAGCAGAAAGTTCTGGAACGAACACTTCAGTGGAATCAACGCTTCACTGCTTAAAATGTCCTCAACATTTTGGCAGGGACTTTGCAGCTGAACATTGCCAATTATCAAAACTTTTAACTAACGCCTTTGTGCGCAGAGTCCACATGATGGATATTTTGCAAAGTGTTACTTCTTGGTAACCTTGAGGCTCTGAAACCAGAAGCTTACACATAAATTAGAATACTAGGTCTATATCCCCAGGTCAGTTTAGACACAAAATCAAATGTCAACAAAGTTCCCCTAGCTAAGCCTGCAGTGTTGAACTGCACAAGCCTAGTTTAAAAATGAAAGCATTTGCAGCCTGAGAGCTCAGAGTCTCAAGAGTAAACTCATCCACACTGATCAACAGGCATTTGGCAGCAGGGTAAAAATAGACATCAAGCCAACAGAGAGTCAGCCGACTTGAGCCCCCTCCAAAACATTAGGGGAACAACATGACCCAGAGAGTCACCGTGAAATAGAGGGGAAACGAGGGAGAGACAGCGAGAGAATGTGAGAGAGAACGACAGAAAAGGAGAAAGACAGGAGGAGACAAGGGTGGAAAGAGATTGAAATCAAAGAATGAAAGAAAGAACAAAAGAAAGAAACAATGAAAGAAAGGCATCAAGAAATAAAGAAAGAAACAACGAACGACACAAGGCAAAGGGAATGACAGATAACAGCTCAAATTAGATAAAGTTAATTAAAGCTGGAAATGAGAGGAGACAAAAGGGACTCGCGGCCTACAAAGTTCCAGCACTGGAAAGGTCAAGAGGAAAATCTATTGAGGAACAAAAAAAGACTCAGAGAAACAGTGAGAGAGGTTGGGGGGGAGTGAGACCAAGTTCAGAGGACAGAAACCGTAGTAGCTGACATGCTGACAGGATGATCTAGGTCTCATGATGAGTTTTGAGTTATGGGGATATGAGAAACCAACGCCAAAATGACACTCTAGACCGACTCCTAGCCCAGATTGTGTGTATTTCTGTGTGTTGGTCAGTTGGTCAGTCCAGGCCGGTGTGACAAGAAAGTCAAAAATAACACTGATCCACCTCCAGGAAAGAGAGAGAGCGAGATGGAGAGAGAGAGAGAATGTCAGCATGCATGTTTTCGTTAATATGAAAGCATAAGACAGAAAGAGGAAAGTACAAGCTGCCACCAGTTCATGCTAAATCCAATGTTGCATTAATAAGAGGAGGTAAGTTTCAGAGAGTGCATTAACAAACATGACAGACTTAAAAACTAGGTTTTTTTTTCCAGTGTCCACTACTCTCCTCTTATATCTCTCTTGACATTTCTCTCTTTCTTTCCCCTCGATCCACATTTCCTTGACTCCATCCTTCATTCCCTCTTATATTTCTATCCACACTTCTTTCTTTCTTTCTTTCCCTCCCTCCACCTCCTGGCAGAGCGTGTCACACTCTGACAGTGTGACTGTGGGAGAAGGATGGAGAAGGAGACAGAGAGAGAGCTTTGTGGTTTGCAGCTATCTGATCATTAATCCCCTCTGATCCGTATCAACCCCCGGCCCACTGTTCCCTCTTCACTCTGCTGCTCCATCAGACAGAGTGGCTGGTGGTTAAGTGTGGGACACGGAGGCTTTGTCTTTATTAATAAAACTGAAATGGTCTCCGAGTGAAGAGGCTGCTGTTGCATCATCATTATCATCATCACTGGAGATACAGCGAGAAGGTCAGCTAGTGGGAACAGGACAATGATGGGATTTAGTTAGACCATTATGACCTCTCCCTACATGTTGAAGCTGATGGTCTAGCCAACATAATATGTACCATACCAGTTGATGGACGATTGGATCCAAAGCACTTCACAGTAACATGAATGTATATATTTTTAAGAGGGTGGCCCCAGTGGGAATGGAATCCCTCACCCTGGCACTGCCATGCTTTACCCACTGAGCTACACTGGGCCACGTGCCTCGACCTCAAAACAATGCACCATTACAATCTAACCGTCTCCACCTTCCCATGGCGTCTAGCCCCTTACTACCAAAGAGGGATAATAAAGGTATCCACCATTAACTGGCCTGATTAAATGGTCCCGTCTCATCCCTCCTCCACTATCCCTCGCTGCCCCGCAGCAGCACAGACCATGTTAAGCAGGTATCCCTCATTAACCCACAGATTAAATTCCCCTGACTGAGCTCTGTCTTAATGAACTACTCATGTTAACTGGACAGGGGATGAAGAAACATACATACATGCTTACACAACACACATATGCAGGCAGTGACAGGTTAACCCTAGGGGTTTGGACATTTTCCCACATGAGAACATATAGATGTGCTGGTGCTGAGTATTGTCATTTTTAAATTAAAGTTAATTAAAGTTAATTAAAGTTATGTAAACTGAATAATGCTCTTGAAAATAAAATGTGAATGAGTAAAAATTGAGCAGGTTTTTAAAAGTGTGATAAGCCTGGTATTTCATCTAAGGGCTACTTGATTCATTGTTTTTCACTCACTGGTATGACTGATTGTAACCTTTATTGCCCTAAGGGACACTGTTTCATCTTTTCACTACATTCAAATGAGACAAAGCATGAATACTAAATCACAATACATCGCACTGCTGAATAGCAGTACTTAGTGAATCACAAACCGTGAAGACCTCATCATTATCATATTGTGACCCATGTATGGTAATACTGTTATCAAGAGCTCTCTAGTGATTTTAACCAGTAATTAGTGCATGCAAACCCACATAACTCCCAGCTAGGAAAATGAGGGCAGGGTGGGGAGTGATTGAAGCATGAGGTCCGCTCCCTTAAAAACTACTGATGAGGTGCCATTGAGCAAGGCACTCAAACCAGGAGCTCCAGGAGCGACTCACTGGCCAGCAGCACAAGACAGTGGCTATACTGAAAAGCTCCCAGCACAATGAATGTTTATAATTCAATGAATGTGAAGGAGGGTGTTTCTGGAAAAGAGCATAGGTGCTCAGAAATCCTCTCTGGGTAAATTAAAGGAAAGAATATACAAAGAAATGAAAAAACTGTCATTCATAGAAGCTGGTTTTGACATGCAGCTGATTTTGTCATGCAGCATTTGAGTAAAGATAAAAGGAGCCTTGATCAACTACAAAGGAAGGAGCCTACCTGTTCAACACACACTCACCGCGCTGTGTCACATCTGCCATTAATCACCATAGCAACACAGTATGGAGCTAGAGACAGAGGCTGTGTCTACATGCTCATAATGTATATAAATAGGAACAGACAGAATCTGCAGTATGCACATACTTAACATGCCATGTGTGGGATTTCCTCATTAATGTAATGCTGTGAAATTGGATTTAACAACAGATTCTAGCAGATTATAGTTGTAACGCATTACTGCTACAAACAATAGCCTCAATGATCTGCTTTGTGCTTTCATTTGGTCCAACTGGGAGTTCTTGGACTCTATTCCCTGTGGGAGAACTTTTCCGGAAGAAAACAGCATGCCAAGTCATACATCAAAAGCAGCAGTGAGGAAGAAAATAATGAAATATGGAGATGCAAAGTAGCTCACAGGGGAATGGAGCGCCGATGGTTGTTATAACATTTCATTAGACAATGATATTTGGGCGAAAATCCTACACATAGTACTACTGATAGTACAGTGTATTCCACAATTGGCTCAATTCTCTGAAATGTAATGTTTTCTAAGCTTTATTGAATGGTAGGCAATATGAATATTCAGATAGAAGCAGAGATAGACAGAAAATACATATGTACTACTATTTTTGCTGTGCAATCTGAAAAAAGGTGATTTCAAACTTGTGGTGGTTTATACTGTCTCAACCACTGAAGTTGACATAGGCCACCAATATTTTCACTAGAGCTGTGATGATGTAAATAAACAAAATACCTGCTACAACATGGAAGGACAAATGAGGTAAGCAAGCAGACTACTCCAAAACGACAAAATGTGTATTCTTTTATTCCCCGTGCTTTCTCCGCTACTTGCCTTGATGTGATCTAACTGTTACATAAGTCTATAATCCAGCTGTGCTACTTCGCTCCTCTCCTCTCCTCTCCTCTCCTCTCCTCTCCTTCTCTCCCACCACCCTAATCCGCTTCCTAAAAAAACCCCTTTCTCATTTCGCCGGCGTTTAAAAACTGACAGCATCCTAATGTGTAGCCTTGAAACGTTAACTTGTAATGAAACCTCATGAAACTTCTGTCTCCGGGGGCAGGCTGGCCGTGGCAAACAAAACCATTCTTATAAGCCAACACACAAACGCGCGGCTGTTCTCCCTGACAGACACGCAGGCCAGTGGGCACAGCTTGGCCCGAGCCAAACACAAAGCCGCTGTGTGTTTGTCACCTACAGCCTCTCTCTCTCTCTCTCTCTCTCTCTCCGCCAGGGCCCGGTCTCTGAGGGGGGCAGCGGACAGGAATAGACTGCCCTTAGCCGTTTGTAGCGGCAACAGCTAATGTGGCTAAAAGCAATCTACAAAGCTGAGCTCTCCCTTTCAACACTAGCCAGCGGATTCATAGAGCTGTAAACTTGCTACAAACCTCTCTAAAGCCCTTCAGCACCCTGGGACCTCCCCAGCACCCACTGAGATCAGAGGGAATGATCCGACCTGCTGGCCTTGCTCTTATCTGCATGGAGGTGTGAGAGGTTTACACCAGAAACGCAGTTATACACGCAGACTTAGAGGAAGAGGCCGGGCGAGGGGTGAGGAGAGAGGGGAACAAGTGTAAAGAAAGCTGAAGAGGAGAGGAAGAAAACAGGAAAGCAAAGGCTACGATGCAGATATAAACCTAAATGTTGTTATTACTGTTTAAGAAGTAGCAAAGCTTTAAAGATAAGAGGCCACATTTACGCCCTTATAAGGCATCAGGCATGTTTAATATGACCACCGCCCATCCTTCCTATCCAGATGACCTCATGCAGTTTTCTGGGATCTCTTGCTTAGCGCCAGTCTGAGGCATCACAGAACCGCTATTATTACCAGGCGACAAAAGGGCACCCAACAGGAGGGAGTGGAGTCAGTGGACACACACGCAAACACTGACCCACCGACTGACCAATACACACACACACACACACACACACACACACACACATGTACAGGATCTGGTCAAACAACAGGAGGTTGTTTTACAGATAAATCTCATTATAAATAAATTCTCTTCCTGTCCTCCTGCTCCCATGGATTGTTGAGATAGCAGAAGTGCACATTCACTCACACACACACACACACACACACACACCTGTGATATATTTCTATCTTGTTGCAGAGTGAACGAAGTATAACAGATTTAGGTTATTGCACAACACACTGTCCCATTTAAACTTTATGCACTACAAAAGGCCATGACTCCATATTTTTCTCTGCAAAACACACTTACTGTATTATGCGGGTTTGACCCAGCATTAATTTTTCTGACGTCAGACAACAGGTTTATAGGTAGTACAGACACATACATAGATGCATGAATAATTTGCTACAGTTAGTAAAGAAGTGTATTAGGCAACTCAGTTCACATTCCCTTGATAATGAAAGCTGGTTTCCCATTAGTCAAGGTGGAGGATTTAGGAAGAAGCCAAATCACAGAATGATCTCAAATCATGAAACGATATTCTTGTTTGAAATCAAAGGTGCTAGCGAAGAAAACTTTTGCCTGGCCAATGTGGCAGAAGTGAACCTCTCACACAGCTTACACAAAAATACACCAAGGACAAGTCACAAGTCAGTGACAGGGTGATAGTAAGGGAACAAGATATGGAGTGAACGGCTCATAAACTTGAGCAGTAAAGTAAAACACTCCGCTCTGACATTCCAAAGTGGACTCAGAAATGGATTTTGGAGAAGTGGAATCAGAAATACATCCTTTCGCGGCTGAAGAAAATAATACAATTCAATCATTTCTTTTCAATGGCATAATCAGGAAAGAAAGTATTGCTACATTGCTACACTTTGTCAGTGACCTTGGTGCATACAAAGTTTACTAGCACTACCAGAAAAAAAGTTACAAAAGGCGACCACACGGCCCTGCTAATCACATGTTAATAACCTTGTATTGTACAATATTTGTTCATCTATGTACCCTCATTAAGGGAGCAGCTGTTGAGAAGAGA
Organism: Centroberyx gerrardi; assembly: GCF_048128805.1. Classification (NCBI taxonomy): domain Eukaryota; kingdom Metazoa; phylum Chordata; class Actinopteri; order Beryciformes; family Berycidae; genus Centroberyx; species Centroberyx gerrardi. Next base: position 19,353,737 of record NC_136006.1, on the reverse strand, counting down.
GCAGAGTTAATACGAGGTGATACATAAATAATAGAGGTCCAACATACATCTCACCATCCCTCCAATTCCACATCAATATCTGGATAATTGAATTAACGTTCCCCTGTCTCCCTGCCTCCCTGCCTCCTTCCTCACGTTGCCATGGCGAAGTGACGATGACGAGATGCAAAGGAGAGCGGCTGGACAGCAGGGTGAGAGATGAGGGGAGTGTTCAATGACCCCATCCCTCCTCCTCTCCGCCTCACTAGTGGATTTGATTTCCCCTGACATTAGCCCTGGTAGAGCATCCGTCATGCCCCCTACACACCATCACCCGCCTCCTGCACGCACACACACACACACACACACAAGCTTCACCCACCTTTAACATGCAGAAACACACACACACACGCACACATGAACACACGCGCGTGAACACACATACGTGATTATCTTCGCAGCACCTGAGCCAGTTTTAAGGTTAGGTCAAGGCATCACAGAGTATATATATATAGCAGATGTGTTGATACTCCAGAGGTGTCCAGTCTGATGCCTATCACAAGTCCTGTCAGAGTCAGTCCTGGTTCCTACTAGACCCGTTTTCCTCTAATTCAGCCGCCCACCGACCAGCTGCTTCCTGTCCTGGCAGATAATCAGAGGCTGCTGATGGCACTGGCCTTTTTTAACCGTCACACAAACCGGTAATATGGCCACAACGCCCCATTATCAACTCTGTCATTATGAGGACACTTCCTGCTTGCAGACAGGCTAGATCATTGATTAGAGAAGCTGATTAGGCCTTGCTGAATTCTACTTGTGGGTGTATGAGGGTGTTTTATTGAATGTGACAACATGCCCCCTCCTTCAGTGTAACCCGTAGCCCTTCTCACTGTCTCAGCAAGAGAAAAGGCTGGAAGTGAGTATAAGTCAGTCTGTCTTGTAAAATTCAAACTACTGCTGTGGGGCATCTCCCTACAAGGCCACTCATGAGGGGGTTCAGAGCTGGGGGGTTATTTCCTCTGCAACTCAAAGCCAAAGACAGTTTCAGCCTTAGTGTGCATGCATGTTGTACCTCACTAAAAGCAACTTAACTGGGCCAGCCAAGTTCATTTCTATTCTACACACCCACCAGCTGTCACTGCATCTGGATCCACTAGCACATTCCCCATTCAGTCCCACAGAAACAATGTGTAAAGCCCACAGTCAATGGCCGGTGAAACAGCTCGGATCAAATGTTTATCATTACAGATGAGCACAATATTTATCGGCCTGAGCGTGCACACTAAACCTTTTTTTTGACCCCCAAGTCAATCACAGGTTATCAAATCACCAAAACACAAGTAAGTGAAAGGCAGAAGCAGGAGGATGACATATGTGACATGCATGAGTTGCACTTGCAGACACTGAGCTACAACTGTAACAATATTGACAGACGGGGCCCCTTACGTATCTCCTGATGAGATTCCGGAGCAGGCTGAAATCCATCCTCTTGACAGCCCGGCGGCGACTAAACTGTGCAGTAGAGACGTGCAGCTCTCCTCGGATCCTCGTAAACGCTACCTAATGTGTGTCTTTTCACCAGTATCCATCGCTCACGACCGCCGTGTCTCCATCTATGATCGTGAGAAGCAGCGGTCTCTCAGTCGGCTGTTTTGATTTTCATGGCATCCTTGGGAAGAGCCATGCAGCAGCTGAGCGAATCTAACAAGCTACACTCCCGCCAGCGGCTACATTTCCAGGGAAATTTCACCACATGCAACTCACCGAACCGCTAGACCGCCTTGTAGCCTACGTTACGCCCTGTATGTTTTACTGTTTTATTCTTGCAAAAATATTCTTTCATGTAGTCTGTCCGTGTCCCGCTCTGCCTTACAGAGGTGGCCCTCGATGTAGCAGGGCAATGCGAAACGTTCATTGCATTCACACGTCAGATGACTACGCTGCGCATGCGTGCTGCGACTTTCTCGCTCCCCCGGGAATACATCTGAATACTGCACTATAATAAAAGAAAGAAGGAAATGGCTCTGATAACCTCTACATGAAGAAGTCCCAGTGTGCTTTGTCTGTGAGAAGAAGAACTACAGTGATTCTGTAATACAGTTTGGAAGGATACTGCAGATCTCATGGCACAACTATAAGCCCCTATAGGAATATTAAAGGAATACTATAGTGATTTTGCATAAGGTAATCTGTAATGAGACTTTTGCAACATGATTTGTGAACTCATTTGGGCATGTGGGAGTATGGCCAGTTAATTGCAGACTTCTTTTTTTGATGTGATTATTTTGCCTCACAGTCTTTAACGTTAGAGTATTTTTAGGTGGAGACATTTCATGTGTGCCACAGCCGCTTGTTTCCATAACATGCTAAATATGACACCCACCTGGCACGTGTAAGTGCGCGCGCGCGCGGCACACACACACACACACACACACACACACACACACACACACACACACACACACACCACAGACCTATTTAAGTAGCCTAGGAAAAGCAGAAATGCTGTTTATGCATAATGCTCGGGCCTGTTTTTACTCTATCATCATCTTACAAAACCTCAACTGTATTTGTGAGCAAATGGAGAGAAAGTCTAAAATTAGCGCCGTCTCCATCAGGGGGATCCTCTGGCAGCAGGATGCAGGGCGTGATGTCTGCCCCAGACATTTCATTTGCGGAGTTATGACTTTCAATTAGCGCAGACGCTATTAATAATGCATAGGGATCCAGCACTTTCAGCTCTGACGTACTAATGCAGGATGTCGCTGTTTACCTCCCTCTAGCCCCCAAGGCAGTTAATGTTTAATGAGTTGGCCTCAATGGACACATTGCAACATGCTTTTTTGTTTATAGTAGACTGTAACAGTTATAATTGTCCTTTCTATGCATGTGATGTATTATTGCAATGTGTCGTCATGGTGTGTTTGACTACATGCCTGTCATCTCATTTTAACTGACTGATTTATCCCAGTTGTGGAAAAGAATAATAATAATCCTATGATAATTTTTTTAGAAGGATACTCAGCAAAGCTCTTTATAGGAATAGAATATTACAGCGATACCACATGAGATAAAAAAAATAAAATAAAAAAACACCATAAAGTACCAAAGCCACTATAAACACTCTAAAAGCAGGTTGGTACCTTTTGGAGGATAGTGGGCAACTTAAGTCCTTGATATAATCCACTTTTACAGGCTGGGACCAATGGATTTTGGAGATATTGAATGATGAACTTAAAGTAATGCCACCCCCACAATGGGAATATAGCATTTTGGAAATTAATTCCTCAATCCCATAACTATTTCTGAATGCTTTAATTTAATTGTATCATCTTTATTGTAAACAGATAGGATCAGATACTGATCAACACATCTGATTGTGAGTGTTGGGAGTTAGTGTTTCCTGTCTGAGCAGCAGGCCTTGGCTGCCAGCAGACAGGACCTCATGATTGCCCAGTGAGCAGCCAGGGTTGATGTTCTCTGTGTTGGTTATCTCATAGCTGACTGACCATCAGTGCTCCAGCTGACTGGAGGAAATGGGTCATTGTTAATTCCTTCCCTCTGTCTTATTGTGTGGGCGAGGGAGAGCCACAAATGGGGCAGTGGGTTACTTTCATCACAGTCAGCGTTGCCATTTTTAGACCTCTCCTTGTAGGTCTTCTGATTTACACCTTCTGACTTTGTTTTCAGTGTTTTCCATAATCATATGAGATAATAATGAGGTCTTTTTGAGGCTATGGGAGCTATGTTGGCACCAAAATTTCAAGCTGTTACTCCACTGTCAAATTTCTTTGCAAATATATTCCACTGCTGTCGTTCTCCACAGGGACAGAGAGAACAGTCATAACCATGATTGCAGATGATGGACTAGTGCAGTTATGAGGCATGTTTATGTGGTGAGGAACAGTGTGGGCTACTCTAATCTTTAATCAAACATCTGATAACGATATGAATATAATTTGTGTGATCAATGCCTGATGACAGCTCATGTATAACATATTGAGACTATAGGATATGTATGGAGAAGTTCCACTGACAGAAAAGCAGTCATAGTGTATGTTAAAATGTGAACAGGCACCAAACACAGGTATATGGTGCCATCTAGTGGTCTTAATGTGAAAATACATGAGTTGCTTCATGAATACGCCATACTCACACCTATATATGGCTCTGTTGGTGTAGATTTAGATACAGCTATGTAGCTACTAATTAATTGCTATGATTAGTTGTAATAGAAGGACCGTTAAAGCATGAGTTTTACCCTGTATCATGGAACAACAAATTAACAGAAGGTAATAATTATAGTGTTTAGTCTACAGTTCCATAATAAACACATTTAGAAGCTTAAATAGTGTAACAGCTATTGATTGATTCACTATTACTTGAGTGAATGAGCTTTTGAGTGTGTTGGTGTGTGAGTGAGCGATTGAGTGGCTGACTGAGTCGATGAGTGGGCGAAACGTGAGTGAACAAGCTTACAAGTTTACAAGCGACCACCCGAATAATGTCAGGGGTCAGAGGTCACTAATGTGGCCTATAAGTACCCCTGCTGAGTTTGAGACATTGCACACACTGCACGACACCAATCTCTCTCCGAGCAAAGATAATAGGTGTGTTTGTCTGCGTCTCTGGCGGCGCTGCTGCGCGTCACATGCCTCCTCTCTCCATGCCCACTCCGGGTGCCAAGAGAGGGGCTTAAACCTGCGTCTGGAGATGGGAGCTGTGGAGATCCCAGGGAGCGGATGCTTGGCACCGTGAAATAGGATTTGGGGAGGACCGAAGCGATGAAGCGAGAGGGAGAGGAGCCACTGCCAAGTCCTCTCTACGGATTTTGGTGCCCCCCCTCACCCCTCAAACATATTCAGTTCACACACACACAAACGCAGAGAGGGAGAGAAAGGGGGGGGGGGGGGGAGATTGCGGATGGGAAGGGAGAGAAAAGAAAGACAGAGAGGGAGTATAATAAGAAGAACAGTGTTTTGGAGCAGTGACATAGTGCAGTCAGAGAGACGGTGACCTGAACATGTGTTCCTCACGGTAACCATCTCATACAACACACTAATCCTGCCAGGTCTTTACCAGGTGCCTCCCGCCTGCCCATGTGTGTGTGTGTGCGTGCCTGTATATGTGCGTGCATGTGCTCGGTCGCCTGCATGAACGTTTGTGTATGATCATTCTCCAAGTGACAGACACAGAATGACAAGAGGAGGGAGGAGTAATAAAGGGGAATAAAAGGGTGGTGCCACTCACATGGCTGTCAATGGAGGTGATTGATTTTCCGCCTCCTGTTATCAAGGCCAGCAGCCACAATGTCCCCTAATACCATTCCCAGTCTCTCTCTCTCTCTCTCTCTATCTCTCTCTCTCTCTCAGTCACACACACACACACACACACACACACACACGCACACACACACACACACACACACACACACACGATAATAGCCACATTCTAATCAGCATAGTGGTGTTGGTCTGCATGGAACAGACAGAGTGGAAGAAAGGGAAAATAAAACAGTTGATGAGATGTTTCTGAGTTCCAAAAAGCAAGATGATTCTATCTCAGTGGATGCTTCTAGACGTTTCTATTTCCTCTCACACCTGCCTGTTGCCATGTAAGACTATGTTGAATGCTGATCTGAAACCCTCTTTTTAGCAAAGCAAAAAAAACACTACATTTCACTGGAGAAAAGAAGTTGTCATCTTTCTATCTTGGAATGTTGTGATTTCACCCCCACACAATAATGACAGAAAAAAAAGTATTCCTGAGAGAAAATCAATATGCGGTGAAAATGTATCGAGATAAATTTCAAGGCAAAACAGTGGAACTCCTGCATCTTTGTTTTTCACACTTCTGCTTTTCTTTCCCTGCCCCCTTCTCTCTCTTTCTTTTCCACCCAGTCTTCCTTGCCTCTCTTTCCATGCCCTCTCCACCCTCTCTTGATAGATTTCTCCTTTTTTTTTTTTTTTCTTCAATATTCTACAAAGCACTTGCGCAATTTTGCCATTACTCATATTATTGCTGGTGGCTGCAGACTGAGCCTTGGCTCCATTCCTCAGGGGTAATTGGAAACTGCAGGTGTGAGAGGGCACATTAGCATACACAGGCCCTGCACAGCATACTGCTCCAGCCCTAATGGCAGCATGAAAAATACATCTATCATGCTAATGCCACAGAGATGGATGTGTGCTGTAGTTACGCCACTGAACCCAGTCGTAAATGTGCGATATCCTATGTATGTGGTATTAACGAAGAGCTTGTGCACTCTTTCCCAAAAGTGTGTATATTTGTGTGTACCTGAGACAGAGAGAGAGAGAGAGAGAAGAGAGAGATAAGGGAGGGGCAGGAGAGAGAGCATGGAAGTGCTGATCGGTAATAAAATAAAAACCTACAAATTATATCTAAAGTGATATAATACTGAGTGTAAATATGACGAAAAAAAGAACAAAAAAAAACTAATTTTAGAGAATGGAAATTTGTGCATATCATTGCCAAATCCCATCTGTCAAAAATAATTGCAAGGTGAATTTACATTGGATATTAATAGTGCTTCTTGGTATAAGTAGGGGTGAGATCTTACAAACGTTCCTCTCACCTTAAGTGCCACCGCAGCACAGAACCATTACTTTATTCCACTTTTATAGGGCAGTGCATGACATTCAAGAAAGAAGAAATTTAGAGCAGAGCAACCAATTTCTTCTTTGGAGGTGAAATGACGACCCAATTTGGACCCCCCATAGGGTGACATGTGGGCCCCCTCAACTTGCTAACCATAGTCATGTGTCATTACCATATCCACACACACACACATACACACACACACACACACACACACACACACACATACACACACTTGCAGGGGCCTTTCTTTGTTCTCTCTGTAGTCTGTAGTTTTTCTTGTCTATAGAACTGTGCTGAAACAGCTTGTTACACAGTGACATCCATTGACTCCCGGACCCCCTGCTGGGCACATCTCACTGCGGTTTAGGGATTCAGAGGAGGGAACCAGCCATCACTCCACTTCTTCGGAAAAGGCTGTGGTTACCTCACAGGGCACAGAGCTGCTGAACAAGAGACAGTGACAGGCTCAAACTGCCTCGCAGAGCATGCACCGTGTGTATGAATGTAGGAGTGGTGGATGTGCACTGTGTGCACAGGTCAGGACAACGCATGTCATTAAAAGAGGAAGAGAATAGTGGGACAACAGCAAGAGAAGAGAAAGAACAGTAGGCCCAGTGATGGAGTCGTGGTTAAGATCCTTGTTTCTGGACCCACCTGTCCCTTTAATTGAAACCCACTATGGCTTTCCTACTTGTTTGTCTCAATAAAGAACAAGGACCTAATTAAAATCCTACAGTCAGCAAATCTAGAAGGATTTAGATGCAGGCGCTTGGCCTGCTGGCAAGTATAAACATTGTCAAAAGAGAATACTTAATTTGAAATTGATCACTGAATTTCAGCATTCAATCATTTTATCCCAGTGATGTTAAGATGGTAATATGCAAGATTTTCATTTGATAAAAATTTTGTCATCATCTTTGGTGCTGTGTTCGTCGCTGTGGTGTTTTTGCACTGCACTTCCCAGAGATCACCTGCCAGTCAAACTGTGTGTCCAGTACTGTGACATCTTTTTCCTTGGATTTGCTGTTGATGAAGTTTGAGGTTTTGTTACCAGCCCTTTACTGGCCTAGTCTTTTTTCTTTATCTGCCATGGTGGCTATCGCTGCTCATGCTACTACCCAGTTCTTTTATTTATTCCAAACAAACTGCTGTCGCTGCTGCCGGAAACATAAAACGCATCACTTCTGTGAGTCTGTAATGAAGACTGTTAAGCAAGACTTTCATTGAGAATTCATTTGTCATCTGAACGAAAGTGCACCTGTCTCCCTTCATCTGAATGCATGTGTAATGGTACCTGCGAAAACCGGTGTGTTTGAGTACAAGTGTGTGTGTGTGTGTGTGTGTGTGCCTGCCTGCGTGTGTGTGCACATATGTGTTTTCCTTGCAGGAGGTCAGGATACTCCTGTGTTGACTGACTGCGAAGGATTATTATGGGATTAGGGGTGTCTCAGTTACCACGGCGAGATGATAATCACAGTGGCTGTCCTCTGATCTCCACTGGGATAGGAGTGTCAATCAAACTGGAGATTCTCGGAGATGAGAGGGAACACTGCTGTACCTGTGTGTGTGTGTGTGTGTGTGTGTGTGTGTATGTGAACACATGTGTAATGTTTTCTTCAGTTGGATAGTATATGTTGTGCACATGTATGGATGTTTTGTGTGAATGTTACCTGCTGTCAGGTAGAGAAAGGGGAGTTTGTGTTTTTTCGTGTCGCCAGTGGATGAGTGAATTTATGTTTTATGGAAATAAAATATCACCCCTCTTCCCTCCCTCCCTGCCTCCAGATGGTCCCTGTGGAGAGAGGGTGATTATCTGGCCCATCTGAGCCAGGGAACCTGAGAGTGTTGATGTTGGGTGGGCAGTGTGGTGCCACGCCAAGCCTCCTGTCCCCAGGAGCCTGAATACGATCCCCCTTACCTGCCCCCTGTCTCTGGCCCTCTCCCTCCCTCCCCTACCCCACCACCGGCTAGACTTACTGCCCCCCCTCTCCTCCTCTCTCCCCCCTCCTCCCTCCTCCCTGTCCCGCCCTGGGATAGACTTTCTTCCACCTGACAGGGCTTGGCCTGGATTACTGGAATACCTGGACAGGTAAGTCTACGGAGGAAGGTGTCAAGTGCATGCGTGTGTTTGTGTTTGCATGTGTGTGTGTGTGTTTGTGTGTGTGTGTGTGTGAGAGAGAGAGAGAGAGAGAGAGAGAGAGAGAGAGAGAGAAAGAGAGAGAGAGAGAGAGAGAGAGAGAGAGAGAGAGAGAGAGAGAGAGAGAGGGTAGTATGTGATGCTTAGCAACCTATCAGGAACAAAACAGCAAACAGGCACAACATGGTTGTTAAGAATTTGGCAGGGCATTCTGTTCCAAAGTCCTCTTTAGTAATCCCATGAATAAATAACCAAGGGTCACCAGCTCTGTTATTAAAGTCTTCCTCGTTTTGATTTTCAATCTTCTTTCCCTCCTCTCTCTCCTTCTCTCCATCTCTGTCTCGTCCCGCCTGCTAATTAGGCCAGGTCTACAGTTTCCCTGTCATGTGTGATATGAGTTTATCAGAGCTGTCTGTCAGGCTGTAGAGGTCAGGGAACGGTGTTGGGCCAATAACCAGGCTGCAGCCTGAGCCAGAGCACAAACTCGGCTTAGAGAGAAGCTAACTGGCCAACGGATCAGAACTAAAAGAGATGCTATCTGAGCCGCAGGCGCTTTGGTTTCCAGCTCAGAGACGCTGATAAAAGGCTCAGCAGAAGACAAGAGTTCATGAAGGGACCACTCACCGCTATTACAGGCACTGTTGTGTGTTTCAACTGTATGTAATTGTTTTGTCATTACCTCTACTGTACTATTATACCAGTACCATTAGGCCCACTATAATTTCAACACTTAGTTAGCCTCATAGTTAACCTCATGCCTAGTTGGGCGTGACATTAAAAAATAAGGTTCCACAGGTGTTCATAGGTAGGTGATATTGTTCTGCTGAGAACATTTTGTGTCTGAAGAATTGGTCTTTCAAAAAAGGGCTCTGTGTGAGGGTGTCTACAGTAAAATGTTTTTTTTTCCAACCCTATTTTCAGAAAGATAGTGAAATAAGTGAGTAAAAGATGAGAATCTGATCGTTTGACCCAGCCTCTCTCTCTGTTTTATTTACTTTAGTATGTTTTATTCTCAGATCCCAGATGTCTCAGATGTAGATATTTATATATAAATAGATCCCTGAAAAGATGTCTTTTGGGAAGATTTGCTTTTATTGTTTCTCACAACAAATGGTAACTCAAGATACAGGTTTACTTAACACCAATATTTTACATACAACCTTTTTAGAGCTTCAAAAAAGTTTCAAAATTCAGAATTGGCTTTCACATAATACCACAATGACATAGTATCTTAAATTCCCTGTTTTGTCTCAGTGTGACAGAGAGACCCTTTTATTGCAATACTGTTTGAGTTAAGAATTAGGCCTTAAAGTTATTCCAATTTTTGTAATAGTATAAAATAGTATCAACAATTTCCCTGCATGGATATGAGCTGTTTTCAGCTCATTCAAACCAGAGTTAATGATTCATAGCATAGTCTGTCACCATTGCAAACCATCATGTACAAGACCAACAACTGGTACCATAGTGGTTGCTCCAAGGTCCTGGGCTCTCAGCACTGAACATCAGTCACCTTCATTTGATGTCATTAGTTGCATCTGGCAAAATGGATTTCTTACTTCTGAAGTGCTTTTCTGCTTTTACACAAAAAAGACTCTAAAAAAAAAGACTGTTGCTTGTATAAGGGTTCTCCTCTGCAGAGCCAAACAAAGGAACCCATAAAGGTAACAAGTAGCACAGTGTGTGCGTAAGCTGGAGTGTCTATTTACAGATTGTATTTTTATATGAGCACACATTGCAGTGCATTGAAGTATGAATGTCATTCATATTGAATTCCGCATGTATTGTGTTGTACAGCATTTGCCATCAAATGGTGATTTGGGTAATTAATTTAATTGATTCTGTCTGAATTAAACAGTCTCATCTAAAAATGAATATCAGTGGTGTGAGATTTCTAAATCTAAATTGTACTATTTCTACTTTTTCCATTGCTGCAGCATGTGACTGGGACACACTGCAGTGCATTCAAAAGAGGGCAGTGTAACCACACATGCAGGGTTTGCATGATGCTTCCCCCTGTTTCAGTCTCTGTCTCACACATGAATAATGTTACTATTTGTATCCGCCACATGTAAATCTATCTCAGTTAATCTCTGTATCTCTGTAAATCTACCCTACCGGCATCAACAGCATTTTGTTTAAAACATATGATCTCTGTGTTTGTAAGGGGGGGTCGGCTGAAAAAAAATCAACTATGGCTAACACAATTTCAACATGCAGTCACACTGAAAATCCAGTGGTCAAGCTGTGAAGAAAAAGCTGTAGGTGTTAATTGCTGTAACATCCACTGACTCCCACGTAATACCCTTCAGGAAAGCAGAAAAACACGCCCCTTGACTACATGTAAGAAAATAGCTTCATGCTTAGCGCATTTTTGTTTCAGTGAAAGCAGAGAGGTTGATTTGCCTGGCCCTGGGTGGCATCATTAACACAGTCTGGAGTAACATGTTTAAATCAGATGGCATTGTCACAGGTGTAACTACTACTACTATTTCATGCATGTGATTAATGTCGCCTATTTTTGATTAATATGCTGTTGGCTGTGAAGCCCTTGCCTCTATGATTAATGAACATGCAGCATAATGTAATGTATTTTGGTACATGATGTGTGTGCGTGTGCGTGTGTGTGTGTGTGTGTGTACGTGTGTCTGTGTGTGTGTGTGTGTGTGTGTGTGTGTGTGTGCGCGCGCCGTCTTCAAAGCGCTCAGAATATTTGCTTTTCTCTCTCTGGGACTGTATGTCACAGTATGCAGCATCCTTCAAATCCCAACTCAGTCAATGGCTGCAGCAAAGGTCAGCCTGGAGGAAATGTCAACTCAGAACTCGGACTCTCCGCATCCTGAGAGGCAGGGACACGGCAGGGACAATATATATTGGCTTACACCGCTACTGTAAATCTCAGAGACAAAGACGCGGATGCAGACACAGAAACTGGTGCGGTCCTACTATGGATGGGTAACGTTGGTGGGAGGCTGACACATAAATCCACATCCGCTGACAGAGCGCTGGTCCCATGGGTCTAAACTTATATCCCTGCCTGGGGGCTGGATAGGGTGTGACCAGGACGCTGGAAACCAGAGCCGCACACTCTTCCTCTTTTCATCCCTTACTTATGCCCACTCCTACTTTCATGCCCACAGAAGCAAAGGAAACAAAATGTACACCTTGGCTATAGCCACTGTTGACCTTTTGACGTCTAACTGAATATTCTCTCCGTCTTTCTCCCAACCTCCTCCCCTGTCCTCGCTGCTGTCCCCTTAGCCCCGGTGGTGACAGAGAGGGAGGATACAGGGGTCTGTAATTATCTGGTTGACCCCGGGGTTCGGGTTGTGTGACCCCGGCAGCCGTGAAGCGCACATCCAGGCTGATCAGATGAGTAGTTCTGAGGGATCGGTGGTTGAAAGACAGCCGCCTCCACACCTCAGCCAACCCAGTCACATTAGCCAGCACGGCCAAGACAGGCACAGTTACAGGAGCCCAGCTGCCTAGCCCAAACAGAGTCACAAACACCTGTCTGGGTAGAGCGCATACGTACACGCAGAGACTCGTGCTTTTTGCACACGCACTCAGAAAGACACGCATAGACACCGACACAGCAGGGGCACGCACTGTTCTTAGCTGCCTGCCACTACTCAAGGAGGGGAGAGAGGGAGGGCGGAGGGGTAACCTGACCCAGGTAGGGGAAGGATAGGGGTGGGAGGAGATGGGAGGGGAGGGAGGGGCAGCGCTGGCCCTCGGTCAAGTGCCTTGTATTCCGCAAACAGGCCGCATCCAGTTACACTCTACCTGAGACGCCGAGCCCGAGGAGGGGATTCAAAGAAAAGCATGTGGACCTCCCTCGCTCCGGTGCGCCTACCTGGGCTGATTGAAATATATTTCATACTAAGAAAATACATTCTGATTTCCTCTCTGTGCCACATCAGACCCAGAGCGTCTCTCCGGGGATTTGGTGAAAATCAAGACATACTCCATTCTTGTGAGTCACTTCATGTGTAATTGGTTTTTTAGTTACAAAAGTACTAAAAGCACTGCAGCTGTCCCAGAGGTACCTCTGAGCAGGTCGATAATTGGTAAATGTGGCTCAGCTGTCTTTGCTGCCTCCACCGCTCGCTACGCTAATTAAAAGCAGCGAGACGGGAGAAAGGGAGAGAGTGTCATCAAGGACACGCTGGGAGACGTACACCTGAGACGGCAGAGTCACTGATGCTCCGGGCACATCAGTATGACCTGAACACCACCGCTGTTTGAAGTCATGACAGAGAGAGAGAGACAGAGACAAAAGTGTCTGGATCTGAAACTGTTGCCCTCGGGAGGAATGAAGAGAGGAAGGAAAAAGAGACGAGATGAGAGAGAGAGAGAGAGAGAGAGAGAGAGAGAGAGAGAGAGAGGGAAAGTGAAAAGAGAGAGAGGAGATGGAGATATACACAGCAGAGATAGGAGGAGAAAAAAAAACATTTTTGAATAGTGATAGAGAAGCAAGGGGCACTGAGAGAGAGAGAGAGAGAGAGAGAGAGACAGAGAGAGAGAGAGAGAGAGAGAGAGAGAGAGTCCCCTCTTTCTTGTCAGTGTGAAAGTTGAGGCCTCCTCTGTAGGATAATTATTGTTTATATTTACCTGCCGCCGCTGCTTGCTGTCTCTCACTTTCCCTTGCTTAGCCCTCCTTCGTTTCTACCTCTTTACCTCTCTCAAGTCATCATGTTTACACAAGCTGTTACTGCCATTTCCCTGTTGTCTAACCCTCTGCTGTTTTTCCTCCTCCTTTCCCCTCTTTCTTTGTCTTTTTCCTGCTGGTTGGAAATCTGCAAGGCTTGCTCATCGGCGCCAGCCTCCGTTAATCCCCTCCCAAAGCACCTTAGCAACGCTAGGAATTTAGAGATGCTAAAAAAAAACACACAACGACGACAACGACAACAACTGTTCTTAACACTGGGCTCATATTGGCAAGAGTGGCCACATCTTGAGATGTGTGTGTGTTTTCCATAAGTAGTTCAGAACAATCTGGAGGGGTGTGATAACCAGGCATCTCTCAGGAGTGTGTGTGTGTGTGTGTGTGTGTGTGTGTGTGTGTGTGTGTGCACACACAGAGTGGGAGTGTATGTTTATGTGATATAGTTCCTATAACACCAGCAACCTGGTAATCACTGCATGTAGTCACCTGAGATGCTCATTATCCCGTCCCTGTGCGCTTCATGTGTGTGTGTCTTCGCTGAGACACCTCAGTTCACTCCGCACCACACTGCTGGACTTCACAAGAGTGTGTGTCTTTATGTGTTTGTGTGAGTGAGTGAGTGAGTGAGTGAGTAAGTCCAAAGGACAGCAGAGGGAAGAATATTACAGGCCCAACTTTGGTTTTAGCCAAATACTTTGACACAAAAATCAATAAAGCAAGGCTACAATGCACTTATGCTACTCATTTATGTGGAATCACAATCGAGACATTGGACTGGATTTGTAACTGCCTCTTTTTTTCATTTGTTGCTGTTTTTACTTTCACACGACACCACAGATCACCTTCCCCACCCTCTCTTTCTCTATTTTGAAATCAATTACTTGGGGGCGATGATAATAATAATTGAGGGCACATTTAGGCCTTGAAATTAATAGATAGCTTAAATGCAAAAACTTCTCCTAAACTTTTCACTTTGTACAGTTAATTTACCTGCCAAATTGGATTTGCAATAATTTGCAGTACACTTTCTCCCTAGCATGCAATGAGAGACAAAATCACATCACCTTGACAGAGTTTATTAAACATGTATCCCCATTTTTTCAGCAAATCCAAGACAACAGAAACACAGACTGTAAAATGTGCCTACTGCACAACAAAGAGCTGTCTCACAAGACAATAGTTAAACCATGTAGATAACTGTAGCAATAATAGTAGTTGTTTCTTTGAAATTTTACATTTAAAAATAGAAATATACATGTAGATCCATGCACAAGCAAGATGTTAGTTAATTAGAACCACAGAACATATGAATAATTAATGATGCTAAAAACACAGAAAAGTAGCTAAATTATTTCCACTGTGGTCCTCTTGAACAACGGCAGTCTGTCAGAGGTAAGTGATCATATTGGTTCTTCATCGTATCTGAAGGTATATAATGTCAACTAGCCTGTCTCACACTGAGTGATCGTCGCCTCTGTCCAAATAGGGAGGGACAATAAATATTCTACTGACACTCTGGTCCTAGTGCCAGATCTGTACATATTTCCTAATTGGCTGGTCAAACTGCATGTTAAATACACTCAAGGCTGTCGAAATATTCATTACAGGCATTTTGACGGATTTTACAAATCTGAATATGCAGAGGGTTCTTGGAATACATGCCAATTGAGGGACTAAGAGTATTAAGACAGTGGGGCTGGCTCAAGTGAAAGGGAACGAGGGAGGGGAGCTGTTGTACACACGGCTGGGTTTTGTTTGTTGTTTTTGCTGAGATGGGTGAAATTTAGGGCCAGGGTTTGGGTGGATTGCTGGATTGTTAAATGGGTTATGTAGTGTTTGATCTTCGGGTGATGCGGACAAGAAAAACTGAAACATCCACTAAACCGATGCTCTGAAATGAGACACTCCACTTAGATAGAAAACATTAGGCCAGTGGGAGAAAAGGGGTTGCGATGAAAGGCTGGAGAATAGAATTGCATACTAGGGGGGGAAGAGTGAATGGAGGAAATTTGGGGCTCTGACTGTCATTGACATTTTCCAGAAGGTCTTCTCGCCCATACAGCCTATCTTCTAGCACTCGCCATAATGATGGCCTGCCAGCAGATCAGACAAGGTGCTATCTGTCAATCACAGGTCCCCACAGTGATCCATGGCCAGCCTTCACTAGCAGTGGCCATGATGGACACCCTGGCAGGAGAGAGAGAGAGAGAGAGAGAAAGAGAGAGAAAGAGAGACATTTAGTGGGATATCAAAATGCTAACAGTCAGTAAAGATAGATACAGCTGAACAGAATTTATATTAGACTCAGATTGCAGACTGCAGGCAAACCGTAAAGTTTCACATTCATGTTCATAATTTAAGAGGAAGGCCACTTTAATCACTATAAATTCATACTGTACACGGCATGCACACACACAGGCAGACACACACACGCACACGCATACACACGCACACACACACACACACACACACAAACACACACACACTATCAATTGTCCACATGGCCCAATCAGTTGAATTTGCTTAATAGCCAGTAGGTTATCAGTTCAATTACAAATGGATCAAATTTATCCCATAGCTCCTTGCTTTGCTAAACTGTCTGATAGCTGACAACAATCTAATGGCTCTGGAAACAAATTGAGTAGTGTTATCATAATAATTAAGGGCAATTTATCTGTTATTTATCTGTACCTCTTGGACAGATTGCTGCAAAATACACATCCTTCACATGTTCCAATCTGACCTATCTAAGTGACCTGGTTTGTTGATCACTTGACCCTGCAGAGGTCAAAGGTCAGCCAGTACAAACAGCTATCAGTGTGCTGCAGGGTTGCAGCAGGCACCATAAAACTGCTGTTTCTTATCTGAACTCTTTGACCCCCCATTAACCCCATCTCTGCCATTTTGAAAATTATCACCTGCCACAGAGGTATAGAAATCCTTTACAGCATTTGGTGGGTTTGTATGTGTGTGGGCCGGCGATAGAGACCTGGGTGTGTTGTACACCACACTTTATTGAGTGAATGAGCGAGTGAGTGACAGAGCGAGCGACTGTCAGTTAGCAAGCTAGCAGGTATGTGTGTGTGTGTGTGTGTGTGTGAGAGAGAGAGAGAGAGAGAGAGAGAGAGAGACAGAGAGAGACAGAGAGAGACAGAGACAGGGAGACTATGTCCAAAGATTTTCAAGCAATGTGCTAAAGGGATTAGCTGCTCTGGTAGCAAGCAGCAGTGTGCCTAGTACTGCTGTTCAAGACAAGAACTTCTTTCTTCACTGAAATAAAGCATTCAACCTGCTGAATGAGTGAGTGATGGAGTGAAAACTAAGAGAGAAAGAAAAAGAAAGAAAGAAAGAAGCATTCCCCCTATTTCAAGGCCTTGTCGTCTTTAAGTAATAATACTCTGCAGGAGGCATCGTTACTTCCAAACTATTCCAGCTCCACTCCTACCCATCAGGGCGGCGGGCACACCGTTACGTGCGCCCGCTGTCATTAACCATCCTCCACCCCCACCCACACACACAGGCCCCCCTATCTACTTACAATTGGCTGGTTCCCCACAACGGCAACAAACAACCAAGCACAATCAATGTGCGATCCATATGCATCAATCCTTTTTTTCCCCCCCTTTTAGTCCAATAACATTCAAAAAGCGAGGGATAACTCCACATACAGTTGTGGAATAGCCTAGTAGCTCTCCCTAACCCTGTATTACCAACTCTATCAATTGATTTTAGAGAGGAAAATGTATCAAACCCCATGCTTCTATCTGTGTGCTACACATTTGTTTATGTCTGAATCAAAGGTTGGACGTGATGAATGCACTTCATTGTTGGTTAAAAATAGAACTGAATAACTTCTGTTGAATGGTTAGTGATTTAGTGATTATTGCTTATATGTGAATGTGCCATTTTTCTTTTTTCTGTACAATTTCAGGGCTCAAGCACTTACGTACACAAATAAAAACAGAGTTGCATGAGTCAACATCATTTAACATAATTTCAAACCTGGACAGCACCTGTGAATTGCACCTGTGAGTGAGGGACAAAGATGCATAGCTTATAGCTTCTTGAAAATTAAAGTAAAAGTCACCTCAAAATGATAAATGCATTTTAGATTTTGAACTGAAAGTTACTAATGAAACAATGCAAAGTTGAATGAGTTTGAAAAAAAATTGCATAGGTGAAAGAATCTCATGTCTGATATCTGATATCTGTTTTTTTTAAATTTTAGATTCATGTCTCATTCAAGGTCTTCACATTCCACGACTGACTTTGGAACAAATGTGAATGGGAAGGGGCAAACCTTCACTCCAGTATCATATTCGTTTTTTTTAACTTAAAGCCTAGTCTCTGCACCAATTGCTGTAATACACTAATATCGGCAGTATACACAGCAGTACTATGCTCTAATTCAGTAAAACAAATCTAGTCGATTTTTTAAGATTAGAATTGTAAACAGCCTATGAGACAGACGTGTATGTAAAGAGAAAACCTCAGAGGATGTTGATAAAATACAGTAAATGTTTTAGTAAGTCCAATATTCCCCAGCATAACCATGTCTGAACCTGCAGACTGTGGCCTAATTGCTTTCGAAACTAATTTATGACTAGTTGATTCTAGCTGGAATGACTAATGATTTTTCCACAATATCAATATCATAATATAAAATATGATTATTCCCTACCATAGCCCTGATAATAATTCAGATTATGTTTTTTAGTGAACAATGATGTGTCCAGTGAGAAAAAAAAAAAACTCACCATTCACCTTGTCCCTAACATTATATTTTCAATGTATGTTCCTGCTCCCAGAGCATCTTTCAGTGTCCCACCTCGGCCTCCACACAGCTCCCAAGTGGGCTGGGTTTGTTTCTCCAAGCCTATATAAAGTATGAAAGCTTTTGCGTAGCCACTTATGTTGACATTTTTTTTTAAAAAGAAACAAACAAGGAACACTGGGGCCAATAACCCTTCCTGGAAGACAGCAAAGTAACAATAATCTTTTCTGGAAGTTAGCAAAATAGTAGAATTGTGAAGTGTCTTCAAACTGATCATTTGACTCTTCTTTGCCCCTCTTGGTTTTTGCTTCAGATGATTGGGACATTCATTTGGAAACTGTTTGCTTAATCTGAAAGAGGCACATGGACACCCAGAGCAAACAGGACAGCCACTGCTTAACCTTGACAGGTCCAGGCTCCTGTGGTTGTTCTTCTGATTTATAAGATTAGTCCTTTTTCAAATGACTGGTTTCACTCCAGTTATGGGCCTGCTGCATGGATGAATTTTGGTGCAAGTGTTATTTCACTCCTGGCTCCCAGAAGTGAAATAAAGGATAGTGGCCTCCATATTCCTTGTTTTGTTTCTTTACTGGTATACCGGTATACCGGTGTTGTAGTGGTAAAAAAAAACGATGGGTAAAACTATGACCTCTAATCGGTGATCATTATGAGGCAACACAACCTCCAAATATATAAAAATAAATCATACTTTCAAAAAAGCATTAGCCCATACTTTATAATTTCCCCCTTAAAAGACCCTGTATGCAACTTGCATCAGTTTGATATTACTTAGTAGCCTATGATTATGGCATAAAGATTTATGTCATCCTAAAAAGGTCGGTGAACCCTTTTCTGCAAATAGAAAGGCAGGTAAACCGAGTTTAGGTGGGTTTACCCTCCAGCACATCTCTGCTTGTGCCTCTACTCACAGTGGAACAGCTACGTTTATGAGTGGGGCTCATTCTCATGCGATCCGTCGCGCCTTCATTATGATACACTGGTGGGAAATGAGAGGTCCGCTTGCTGCTGGCGCACTGATTACTAGTCCTCGGGGACCCTCTGTTTTTCCCCGGTAATTGATAGTTAGGCGCAGCTCTAATCAAATATACCGTCTGTCTCCATGATAGAGACCTATGGCCGGCAAAAAGCACGCTTTGGTGCAATGAGGGGTATTTTCGATTTAAGCAAAGCGGTTAACCCTGTGAACCAGTTATTTCAGTTGAGTAGGAATTAGAAGAGTTTTTTTCTTGTGCACAAAGATGTCAGACAAAATCCATGTTTTAAATCCGCTGAACAGAGTAGCCTGATTTAACCTGACACAGACAAAGATGAGGCTGTAACCGTCTGCTCTAAATTTGCAGCAGCTATATTTTCAATTAGGACACTTTTTCCGTCCATATTGGAAGGCGTCTCGTCCTTTCATTCACTGATGGACAGGGAGGCCACGGGGTAAAACACCCCCAAAGCTTCCATCTTCTTCAAACTCATTCTTTCTTTTCTCCTCTCCCTCAAAAATCCCCGGTTCCTGTGGAGCGCTTGGTTTTGTGTGGTCCCAGCACTGTCCCGTTTTTATCACTCCTCTGACGGGTTACCCCGGTCCCCCTCGCACCTGCGTCGCTCCCAGGTCCCTTCAGGAATGCGCTGGGGCTTGTAATCGCCTTTGTGGGGGCCATTGAGTTGTACGGCTGACTGAAACTTCCCAACCTCACAGCGCGCTGGCCGCTGAATGGGGCTCAGCGTGGGGCGGCTCTCCAAACCACGGCCGCTGCCAAATTCCTACAGTGGCGCTCCACAATCACTCCCACACAGGCCCCGCTATACCGCCAGGCAGAAGGGATGGGGGGTGGGGGGTGGGATGTGGTGGTGGTGTGTGTGAGGGGGGGTGGGAGTGGAGGGCAGAAGAAAGAAGAGAAGGAGAGATGGGAAAAGTCTAAAATGAACTCTAAACACGGCCAGTTTTATATCATCACTCTGGGATGGACATGGCGGCCACATCCCCAAAGTGACACTTTTTTGACACTTCAGTTCTTGATTTGAATTGGTGATTTAGGGTAACAGCAGGCCAGATATTAATGATAATGTTTGAATCTCAAAATATTGCCTAACTTTTGTAAATTGGCTCGTCTAAAAGTTCCAGTGGAAAGGAGGCTAGGCTATTTGACTATACAAGGACTGTGGAGAAATCTGGAAATTAAAAAAGAACTATTGTGTATGCCGGACAAAGTTTGAAAATAAAGCAATTTTTTCCTAACTTTCAGTGCATTTGAGCTGCGTTTCGGTGCATTAGGTCTGTGTGCCGGCATATAGCGGGGTAGCTGTGGGTAGATAGAGCAGCACTGCAGGATTAAGAGGCAGCAAGATTGTTAAACATGTCAACGTGTAATTGCACGATAAGGCCCTTCCGAGGAATTCATTGGCCCAGTTGCTTTCTCTATTCCGCGCTAATCTCGCCCGGCACATTCGTTCTGTGCAATCTGTCTCCATAATCTTCTGTGACAGAGCGGGCGACGAGAGCAGGCTGCTTGGTAATTTTTTTTAGGGGGGGAGAACGGAGAAAATATGCAGAGGCGTGATAAAGTGACGCTAATTATCCCCATTTAGGACAGGGAGTGCAAGGGATCGGGGCTTTACGAGCAACCGAGTGTGCGCTGGAGCTGATGGCCTCCTAGTGCGGAATATATCGGTGGCTACAAGATAAGAGTATCGCATGGTGGAGAGATTTATTGGTCGGTCAGCACCCCCTAAACACACACACACACACACACACACAAACACACGCACACACACACACGCGCGCGCACACACACAGACTGCAGCATCCATCGCCGCCACCACACCTATAGCCCACGTCGCGCCCTCCACTCACCCCTCTTCCACCTCAAGGTGTAATTTATTCGGGTTAAATTTGCCAGAACGCTCCTCTTTTAGCCTGGCGATGTGCCGTGACGTGCTCCGCCTCTCTGGGCTTTCAGCGTTAATCCGCGTCTCTTTACATCAGCAGATAAGATAGAAATAGGTGCAAAACACAGAGGGGGCCATCCCATCCCATATGCTGCGCGGTGTAGTGGGGAGATGTCTGCATAGATGCCGTTTCAGATGGGTTTTGGAATTCAAACTCATTTCCAGACATTGTTCTCCAGATTTTTTTTTATTGAATAGATTAAGGCACAGCCATACGTTACACGCTCACTATGAGGCCTAACAGGTTTAATTGACATGCCATGCAAGTCTTCATCAGTGTGAAATAGGCCCTTTAACTATGTATTTGAGATTAATTGATTCTTTTAAAATGCCTAAGTAGACATAAATTTCCTTCATTTGCATGTGTATGGCTATTAGCCTATATCTAAATATGAGGCCTAAAGGCAATAAAAAATTAACCTAAATGTCAAAACTAGCTATGACCTGTCAAAAGATGTCACAACCAGCATGTTTTTTTTCCCATTATTTCAAGATGATTATTAGTCTGCATGACAGAGTGCACGGGCCTTTCTGTTAAACATTCAATCCAAGCTAATTATGAAGGTGACTTTGCCAAAGGTCCCAAAACTTCCCGTCATCTAAAATTACACATCTGGAGATGATGCAGCTTTGAAACTATGAGATTCTGATGAGTCATCAATAACCCCACATAAAAACGCACAGTCATGATTGTGCTCGGCTTAATCGGCCCATGGGAAGCTTCAGTCCCGTCTGTGCCGATCCCAGTGTGCAACAGTTATGGCTTTGGTTGTGAGTTAAGAGTACTACATCCAAAATGACTCCATGCACTGCTGTGTGTAGTAAAGTGGAGGCCTAGTCTGTTTCCAGAGTGCACTGCTGTGTCTTATATCTTTAAAAAGTGGCAATAAGTTTTTTCTTCCTTCAGAATGAGCCTTAGATGAATTATTTCCTAAAGAGCGTGATTCTAGCGGCTGTAGCGGTGACCAATCGACTTGAACTGACTGCTCAAATCCTCATTTTGCTTAATGCAACTCACTCCTTCCTCACCCAAACAAAACTCTCTTGCACTTTTCCCAGTTCCCCTCCCTGACTCTATCAAGTGTCATGTTTAAAAGAACAGAAAATATCAAATATCCCACTGTGTCAGAGCATGACCAATAAGGGTCTGAGCAGACCTGGGCAAAATAATCGTTGAATATATCAATAATATTTTAAATCCGGTGTTGAACACTTGATTTATGTTATCTTCCACTTGAAGCTTCCACTCACCACACTGTTCATGTGTCTGGCAAGATAAATGAAACGCACCTAAAGAAGTTCAAATATTTGAGACTAAATCATATATTTACCTAGGTCTGCTGTAGGCTTGGTTATCATATATGTAAATTTATGAATTAACCTGATTATCTCTCAGTTCATATAAATCTATTCTCCCGAGTATAAACTATTGAATGGTAAAATCCTATATAGTGGATGATCTAACACTCGATGTCCTGAGGGCCAGTGGATTTGCAATGCAACGAGGTTGCAGTTCAAGTGAAAGTTAATTGAAAATCGACTCTCTCCATTAATTAAAATAAATGTTCCTCTCATCAGTGTACTGTTGTATTATGTATTGTTGTTCTTTACTGTTTCCTTTAGGCTTTATCAGGGGTTCAAGGCAGAGACCCTGCAGTATTAGTAACAGTGAAGTTCACAAAATCTCTCTGAGTGCATCAAAAAGATTTCAACCTATTATGAAGCTATATGTGCATTGTGTACAAGTTGATGTTATGTATGTTAGATCAGCTCTGCACGTGATGAATTTAAAACATTATTTGAAAAGTCAAAAGCGCATCACAACCAAGGAGCCCAGCTTATGTTGTGTTGTTTTTGTTTTTGTAGTAAAGCATATTGCAATTTATAATCCTTGTGTGATTTGATCAGGAATTTGAATAGCATATGGCAGCTATGTCGTTTGACACGACTGTCAATTGTTAGCAAAATAAAACTTTTTTACAGGCCAATACAGTGATTGATCATTAAGTTAGCTGAGAATGACTAAAATGATCAAATGAAAAGCAAAATATGATGGGGAATTCTTACTGCCGTTCAGCAGGCTCGAAGAACAAAGTAATTTCTCTGCAAATATAAGCATCTAGAAGAAACAAGTCATTTTTTCCAGTAGAATAATTAAAGTCATACCTTCTATACGGCGTAAGAAATGAGGATGTTGCCTTAATAATATCCTAATAACAGGTGGTTTGTCATAGGCCTACGCTTGTTGCGCACAAAATTCCTCTTCAATCAATATGATCAGAATGTTCAAATAATTCACAAGAAAGCATGATGTGAGGAATCATACTGACATAGCATGAAAGGAGATGTAAAATGTAGCCATCAGCATGGCCTAGGCATCAATATTTAAAATTGTTCTATAATATTGTTTGGCCTCCACGCCCACAGAAACAGAATGAAGCCATTTAGTTTATGCGTTAATCCTAATGACCCCTCATAAAAGTTTAGCTTTATAAACAGCCCAAACAACTTAATCCTACCAAGAAATCGGTTTACGTAGGCCTACAGACCGTAGCTTTTATGCACAATTACGCACAAACAATTAGGCTATTTAAGAGCTTGTGTGATCTATGGCCGGCAGCAAACTGACAATTTAAATAGGTGGATATGGCCCGAGACTCTGCTTGATGATATTCTCATAGGCTCAAACATGAAACACTCTTGTTGACATAGAATAGTGAAAATAATCAATCTAAGACCGCTCTTTTAAGAATCAAAGCAACATATGTGAAATTTATTCAATTCTTCTTCAATGCAATATCAGGGCTTTTCACTTGCAGAAAAGCACTTAAATTACAACAGCAGTTGCCCGTCAGTCTTTGAAATATTAAAATTATTCACAATTTACAATAATTAGGTTATTACAATAAAAAGAGATGATTTCGAGAATTAAGACACAGGCTTCTGCAAATGAACACAAATGTTTAAGGAATGCGATTTTTTCCATATATATTTTAAAGCACTTTTTTATGATTATGACACATCTTATCTCATTTTCAATAACTTACAAGAACCCCAAAATTATGAGACAATTTAACCAAATATCCTTGTGAACTTGGCGTAGCCCTGAACTAAGACTGTGTTAAGTAATGGACAAAAAATGATAGCACAATAACCAATAATTCAACATCATTTTCGTTATATAATTCCACTGTTGGCTATTGAAAAAAGCCGAGATGAATATGCTATTTACCCTTCATTTACAATATCATAAACATTCTGTACAAAATGCAGGTAGTTCTGGGACCGGGATAATTTAGAAAAGAGGTAAATATTTGGTTATGTGTTGGTTTGCAGTTTTCAATTATTCTGTGAGCTCTAAATGTGTGTTAGAGGGACCGTCCCGTTCACTCCAGCCGTGGCGCTCTGGTAATGCTGCGGCAAGGCGTGGAGTCTACTTTGCACTGACGGGTCCCCCGGCTCTCCGGTCGGTAAATACATGCTTATCATCTCTCTCAAGTCTCCGGGGCAAGGACCCCGTGAGTGTGTGCTGCTGACGGGAGGGCTTACACTCGGCTCCGACTTCACCAGCGACCCTAACGTCCCCATGGCAGCTGAGGAGGAGACGCCGGAGCCCTGGTGCTGTGTGTAGGTGATCCCGCCGTAACCGGATGGAGAGGCGCTCATGTAGCTCTGAGAGTTCGAGATGGGGCTGTACTGCAGGGTTGTCATGTCGTAGCGGTGCATGGGCTGGGGGTTGTGTGAATGGTGGTGGTGTGAGTGGTGGTGGTGATGCGCCCCGCTTCCCGGGTGCTGGCTGTAGGCTAACTGAGCCTCCTGCATCATCGCTGCGGCCGCCGCGGCTGCAGCCACCTGCCCCGAGTACGCACCGTTCGCCCAGCCGTTCATGTGCGCGTAGCCGGAGCCGGCGGAGCCCCCGTGACCCCCGGGGCTCTCTAACCTCTGCCCGACCCCGGATGAACTCATGCCGACCCCTAAACCAACTCCACCGCCCCCACCGGCCCCAGAAAGCAGTCCACCGGCCAGGGAATACTTGTCCTTTTTCAGCAGCGTCTTGGTCTTCCGTCTTGGCCGGTACTTGTAATCCGGATGCTCCTTCATGTGCATGGCTCGCAACCGTTTCGCCTCGTCGATGAAAGGGCGCTTCTCAGCCTCGGACATCACCTTCCACTCGGCGCCCAGTCGCTTGCTGATCTCAGAGTTGTGCATTTTGGGGTTCTCCTGTGCCATCTTTCTCCGCTGCCCGCGGGACCACACCATGAACGCGTTCATCGGTCTCTTCACCCGGTCCTGATTCGCTTTAGACCCGCCGTTCGGCCCCGTTTGCCCCGTGGTCGTGTTCGTTTGGGGACCAGGGGAATGGAGGTCAGTTTCCATCATCATGCTATACATTCACCTGGTTTTCAAACTTCGCCACCAACAGAGAAAAAAAGTCTATTTGAAGGTACGATAGGGCAGGTGCGCGCACAGGATGACTAGGTTAGCAAAGCTACTATTCTACCCCCAAATGAATCAAATGCGAGATGACAAATAATCCGAAAAAGGAATATAAAATGTTCTCCAGCGTCAGTATTTTACCCTCTCTTCGCTGGGGTTGGTTCACATCCACTGTGATAGAATGCGCATTTGAGCCACTTTCCCTGTCGGAGTTGAGAAGTTAGTTAAAGCGGCGGCCATATGATGCACACTGACAGCGGTTAAATGAGCCACAGGCGGCCAATGAGGCTCTAGCAGCAGGATGATTTGCATGGCGCTTGGTCAGGTGACTCTCAGACCGTAGAGGAAGAACACACTGGAGGAGGGGGGGGGGGGGGGGGGGGGTTGAAAGGAGGGTCACCCCCACAAATAGCACGAGGCATATGAAATCTCCAAACACACACTCTTAAAGACTTAAACTAAAAAAAAAAAAAAAAGTAACTAACAAAGACTTGGAAGCAATGATGTGAAGATGAGAAGGTGGGTCCAATCGGTGATGATCATAAGTCAAACATCCACTAACATAAACAAAATTATGTTTTCGGAAAATCATACATTTTTACTATTCCCCTTAAAATACACCATCCTCATAAAACTTTGAGACTACTTAATATGATGTATAGGCTATACAAATGTAAATCACAGGCTAAAAAGGTGGGTGAATTATTCCTCTAATAAAAAGGTGGGTGAATTGATTTAGGTGCTTACCCTCCACTGCATACTTGTTTGTAAGTCAACAAATTATGCTGGCAATCTCGTATCTTTTACAGACATAAGAAAATGCACTTGTCTGTTTTTGGAATTTAATTTCAAAATTTCACCGGGGCCCAATTCTATTTTTATTTGTACTTTCCTGCCACTTAGGCCCAATTCAAATCCAAACATCTTGATGCACATCCCACCTTAAATTTCATTTTGCAGAGCATCTCTCCCCCCCTCCCCCCCCCCCCCTCTCTCTCTCTCTCTCTCTCTCTCTCTCTCTCTCTCTCTCTCTCTCTCTCTCACTCTCTCTCTCTCCAGGTAAAGGTCTATGCTTTATCAGCTGTCAGAGAAAGCAAGCCTGCACACTCGACGCAGAACATGATGTGAAAGAGATTTGGCAAACTGTTGGTCTAATAGAGAAGCCCACTCGGATAACCTATACGCCTAGATGAAATTGCCGGGGCAAAGCGCCGTTATCGCCGTCTACTGGTGATGGTGAATCAATTCCGCTTCTGTGAGGCTGTGGATGGAAAGAAAGGCCAGATGCAAACTGTGTGTTTGCATCTGTTTGGCGTTGTAATTTTTTGTAGACATTGTATATGGTTAATACATTTTATGTAGTTAATATCCAGTCAAATATTTCTAAATCATGAGAGGGAAGGGTCCGTGTATCTTCGGGTCCGCGCATATATAATCCAAATTTCACAGCTGACCTCCCCTGAAAAGCCCAATCAACCTCTAATTGAAAAGGAAAACAAAATACCCCTTCCCTGCGGCGAGACTAACGATTTAATCATTCTATCATACTCTGCTGTTTTTAATTAGAGCTTAGCCTGATATAGCGCTCAGTTTAGGGCCTGCGAGAGCGGGATCATTCAGACGGATCCGTGCGCGTTTGGTAATAGGGTTAACTGGATCTCACAATGGTCAATAAACATTTCCAGTGATCCAGGCCATGTGGCTTATGGCCCGAGAAAGATCACATTATGATGATGACACCCAGCGAGCTGGGCGGTGTGTGCCATGTGAAACTATTCCGAGACGGGATATCACACATCCCAGGAAATTGAGCCTTTTAACTTTTTTGTCCAATACGACAAAAAACCAACTAACAAAAAAATCCTGTTTACCCAATAAGAATGCAACACAATCCATTAAGCCGCAATACTGCCGTAACAATATCCTGAGCTTGTCACCGTATAGTCTTATAATAACAGGATAGTAACACTATAATAATAATAATAATAATAATAATAATAATAATATTAGTAATAATAATAATAATACACGTTAGTCTAATCAAGATAAAGATTTAAAAATCAAACGTTTTATTTTTTAACAATTAAAAGGCAGCAATTAAGATTTTGATTGACCAAACTGGATGTAGGCTATTGGTAACCCACAATGATATTAACAAATGTAAACTGACACAGTTTTCAGACACAGATTAGGACAAATATCCTATTTCTAATTTCAACCAAACTACAAGCTAATTTTAACTGATATCACAATGCATCGTGCACGAAGACAGCTGCGTCCACCAGGTGTTATTAGCCTCAAACAACCTGAGCACGTCGAATATCTAGCCCATTAAAAAAAAAACAACAACACATTAATCATGGTGCAGCCTGAAGACTGAACCGAATAACAACAGCAAATAATAAAACCGCATAATATAATATATATGATATAAATAATAATAATAATAATAATAATAATAATAATAATGCTCTACACTAACAATGTATTATTGTTATTATTACTGTTAATATTATTATCATTATTGTTATCATTATTATCATTATTATTATTAGGTGTTATTCTTGTCATTGTTGAGCCAAAACTCTGAGTGGCCTTAGTGTTGCACGCTACAGAAGGGATTAGCCTTTAGAGTGACACTGGGACCCTGGTGGCCCGTATTTACTCTCGCTGTCATTCCCCATCAGCCGCGTCTCTTTTTACAATCCTCCCCGTTTCTTTGTGCGCCCTCTGCAATGGGCCGTGCGCGCTGCTGCAGCGGTGCACGGCGGGGGCCAGGGGTCACGGCGGTTATTCAGCCCCCCAAAGAAAACAAGAGCAATGGGTACTTTATGTGCGTGTTGTTCAAATCAAAGTTTGGCTAACAAGGGAAAGGTCATGAATAAACTCAACTGCGAGCCTCCCGAGTGATACAGCGAGCGGCCAGCGGCTGCGTTTCAGTCCACACTCGCAGGTTTTAGTTCGAGCTGCGGTGATGGTGAATTTAAGTGACGCTCAATGGTTAGGCTACTACCTGTTTCAACATAAGCCGTTTCTAATCATCAATTTGCAAACTCCATCCTTCACAAAAGCTAAATACCTAACCATCACCCCCTCTCCACCCCCAAATACAGAAGTTAGCCAATTGTATCTTACTCCATGACACCAAGACGCTCTAATCTTTTCTCCTAAAATAGCCTAGCTCATGCACAATTTCCACCACGTGTGTGTGTGTGTGCGTGCGTGCGTGTGCGCGTGCGGGGAAAGGGGGGGGGGGGGGTGTAGGTGAAGAGAGGTCTGATCACCTACACATATAAGACTGCGGTATAAAAGGTCACATGGGTTAATTATAGGCCTATTTGACCCTGCTATCGAGAGAAAACACCTGTTTCACAGAGATCCAACGAGCTCCAACGCACACAGAGATCTGTTGATCAGTACCCCCCCCCTCCCCCGCGACACACACACACACACACACACACACACACACACACACCTTTCCCCACCGCGAAGTGAAAACCATGCACTCACCGCGAGAGAATCGTGTAACCTCACTATTGACAGCCACCAACATGCTTAAAAACAATTAAGGTTTTAATAAATTAACATCTGGATGATTCAACATTTTAAACAAAATAATTGCATTGCATGTTTCTCGAGAATTAGGCAAAAAGGGATGAGAGAGGTAGTTTACAGAGATGACGGCCGTTCACTCCCAACTAGATCAGTAATAAATATCCATCAGCCACTTTCTCTGTCAGAGAAACAAACTGCGTCGGGTAGAGAGCAACTGGTAGCACTGTGAGGCTCACTGCGCGCGCTGTGCAGCCAAACCCAAGCGGAGCTCACTTCTCCCAAAATAAAACGACAGCCTGAAGCTATAAACACATATTATCTGCACTGAATTATACACAACAGAGCACAGACATTCCGAAATAAAGGTTGCCAATTATAAAGCCCTTAGCGACTGATTTATTTCAGTACGCAGCCATTGCGCATAGATATCATATGCACTCAAGTTTCATTTACTACTCATTTCATCCGCAATTTCACTTAAGATTTTATACGAAAAAATAAGGATTTTACGCACAACAGATTGGCTAACCGGCGGTGCATCTATAAGATAAAGATTTATCAAAAGGTCCTTTTTGCGTACAGAAGTGTCGTCTCAGTTGTGCAAACTTACGCATGTTCCCCTCGCTCCCTCTACTGCAGACCATGTGGGAAGATTTCTCCCTCCATACTCCTAAAGCCGTCCTAAACCCTCCAAAGCTTCATGTAAGACCGCTACTCCCACTAAAATCTGGCCGCTTGAGTGCCAAGGCCATCCATGCCCGGTGCCCAAACCCACCACTCAACACACACTGAGGGGGAGAGACAAGAAGAAATGACATTTATTATACACTCTAAAAAGACAATTCCAAGTTATTGTTTCTCTCGGCGAAAGGGGTTTGCTTCTAACATAATGAAGCGTCTTTTGTGTGGCACGGAACAATACAAAACAAGTATTCTAATAAATAGCCACTTTTTTGTTGGCTCTCCAGGATGAATGGGCTGGAGCGGCGGGGCTCTGAAAGGCAGCTGTGCCGCATTCGGGGAGGAGGGGCGGGGACTTGGCGAGGAGCCCCGTCCGCGTCCAACACCCCCCCCCCCCCCCCCAACCCCCTCTCTCCTCCCCCCTCCTGGATACTGACTCCCATTACTGATCCTGGAACAGAAGAAGATGGAAAGAGAGGAGAAAAGGGGGGGGGGGAGAGGTTGACTTTGGAGGCTGCTTTACTCTGGACATACTCTGTTTCCCATAATGCCTCACAGGTCTACAGTCAAATCATCAAACATTGCACTATTTACTGTAAAGCCCGCAGTATTCAGAGTCCAGTCAGGTTTAGTTTAGGCTAAATGAACCTGCACAGCTTGCCAGCATATGGTTCTGACAGCTTCAGGATGGAGAAACACGTGTGCACCCACACACACACACACACACACACACACAGGCACACACACACACACACACACACGAGCGCACGCACACAGACACATACAGCACAGTATACAAAAGACTACGCTAAGCTCATTAATATATTGGTTTCCTCTGTGGGAGAAACACTTTTGGCCCCTCTCTCTCTCTCTCTCTCTCTCTCTCTCTCTCGCACACACACACACACACGCAGGTTAAGTTTGAATAAGAGGTCAGAGAGACACAGCACTGTCACTGTCTGTTTCAGATAGAATTAACCCCCTGACTCAGATCCGCGGAGTCTCTGCTCCCCTCCATTGATCACCAGAACTCAGATGGATTCACCTGTGTTACAGAGATTAATTTCTCTCTCTAACCCTCACTCTTCTCATTTGTTTTCCTAACAGGGGAGCAGAGCCTGGTTGAACAGTTCCTATACTATGAATGAATCATTCAGCGGCTGGCTGAAGCTCTGAATGTTGATTCCCTCCTCGCCTATTGGAGTCTCCTTGCTAGCCGCAGCCTGTCCTGCCCACAGGGTTTCCAGAGCAGACAGGCGCTGTGACTTGTGGCTGCTGTAGCTGGCAGGTGTCTGTTAAACGCATTAATCTGTTTGCCAGTACAAATAAAAGTAATAGCTCGGTCCCCTATTATATGGCAACAGGGATTGGTATAGTTTTGGATCACACAATTGGTAGGAGTAACAGGACAAAGATATACAATCTGTCAGAATCTTTGAGGTGCAGTGTTGCTTCACTGCAAAAAAAATGACAGTTCTCCTTGTCTGTGTGTATAATGTCATTGCTGTATAATGACTAGGTGAGTTTAACAAGACAGACAGTGGGCAAGCATTGCGTTGTCCCCCTCCCATATTTCCCCTAAAATCTCTAGTTTTATGAGGGGGATACATTTCATTAATGTGCCCTAATAAGGGGGATGTCATCGCCCCTTCAACTCACCATAATTTGCCCCCTGCATGCAATGTCATGATACTCCTCAATGGTATTTCTTTTCTGATTCATTAGGCCAGGGTGTTTAGACAACCTTTGTGCCCTTTCATTTACTTGCTACCCAGGAAAATACTGCCTCTCTGCAGATCAAAACATCTCATGAGTTGTGTCATCTTCACTGATTTGCAAGTTCTGAGTATATCCTTTGTCACTTTGTGAAATGTTGATACTGGATCAAGTCGGCGGTTGCCTAAGTTTTGAAGAAGTCAAAATTTGAATAACGCAGAGTGCACATACACATAAACCAGGACATTGACAGAAAGTGGTAAGCTATGGTAAAAGGAAATTTGAAACTATTGGGAAAGAAATCAAGAAAGAGAGAGGCAGAGAGAGAGATCAGGTCGGGGTCAGTCCTAAAAGCATGGAGGGAAGAGTGAGCCAATCGGCTAAAAGCAGAGAGGGTCTTGGCTCTGTTCATATGGTCTATCTGAGACAAACACAAATCTCCATAAGCCGACCCTCAAAAAAAAAAGACAAGGACCTGAGATTGATATCAAGATATAACTTCTCTCTGTATGTTTTTCTCATTCTTGTTCGCTCTCTGTGGAAAAGAAAACAGCAGTATGTGGTATCACTTAAAAAAGCTGTTCTACAGTTGCTCAGAGTATATTGATTTCATTTCGTAGCTTTAATTTAACAAGGACACAATAATGAGGACGATAGAGTGTTTTGAGTTCTCGGGCTATTTGTAATACACTTTCCTTTGAACTCACTCTTAAACACTTTTCGAGTACAGCACATAGCATTAAAATTTGCGAGGTACACATTCATGTAAGAATGCTTCTAAGCTGCCAGGTTTTTAAGCTTATTTTCACATTTATGAAGGCACACTGAATAGGGTGTAGAAAATGGCAAAACACTCGCAATTACATGGATGGAGATCCAGTGTTGAGAATATTCAGCACTCCTCACATGTTTTAAAATTAGTGGTTGGTAAAGATTGGCTTGTATGCAGTACTTGTTGTATGCAGTACTTGTTTATAGCACTAATTCATAGTATTTAGCGCAATCCTTCATGTTCTCATTGAGTGTCAGAGCAGAATGGTAACCCCAAACTGCCAAACAGAAAGTCTGTATTTTTGACGGAGAGAGCATAACATGACATTCAAATCTGGGGCACTCTTGTCTAAAAGCAATTTGTTCTTTTGTTGCTTCGTGTGCTCTAATTTCATCTTCTTCTCTGAGTAGAATCATATGATACGAGAATAGAAGGGTTAGATAGAGGGGTGAGTCACAGACAGGATGACATGAACAAGTGAGAAAGTGTGTGAGAGAGAGAGAGAGAGACACCAGGGAGGCCAATGTCAATCCCATGGCAAACAGCAGTGGATAATCATGGGCTTTGGGAAAACACTGTGTCCATAATGCTATTACCCAGGATTACCTACTCCAGCAGAGAGGGTGAGACTCTCTTCACAATGTGCCACAGACCTTTCAGATAATCATCTTATCACAGATGACAAACCCAGAAGAAACATCCCATTATTCAAGAAGAAAAAGCCCTACAGCATGTTTAGATGAAGACATGGGCCTATAATATTAGAGTGGAAAAATATCAGATTCTGAAATTAGCACGCCAGTCTCTCCCCCACTTCCTCTCTTCCTCTCTCTCTTGCTCTCTCGCCGGCTCTTTCTCCCGGGGCTCTTTCTCTTTTTCCCGCAGGGCAATTACAGACAAGATTTTATGCATTGTTCGGCTTATCAATTAGCCATAACACCTTCCCCTCTGATTGGTCTGTAATGAGTGTAATGGTTTTAACAGTCAGGAGTCGCAACTCTTAGAGGGGCTGTGCTAATGGTGTCGCCACGGCGATGGATTCACAGTAACAGCTCCGTGGAAAGGAGGAGGGGGGTGGGATGAGGGGGGGCTTGGCGATATAGTCAGTTCTTCCTAACACATCTCTAATTAGAGCTCACAGTCAGTCATTACTGATGTAATAGGGTGTAACACTAATGGCTATCAGGCAAGCCCCCCACAAGCAACAGAGGGGGTATATGAGGGTTGTAAGGTGAGAGGAGCAGAAAATGTATAGAGGAGAAAATGTCTGGAGATTATGGCGAGGAGACGAGGTGAAATGGAAAGTAAGATGGAGGGGATGGGGGGGGTCAAGGAGTGATGGGAGAGATTAGAGGGAAGTGTGGCAAGCAGCTGAGAAGGTTTTTTTTAATGTTTTAATGTACAGTAGTCAGTCAGGAGAGGTCAGGGACCATTAATGGAAGATCTTTTTTTTTTTTATTGATGATGTTTGAATATCTGTCATGTTACAGACTGGCCAGAGATAGCGATGGCAAGAAAGCATAGGTACAAATAAAAAGGTATGAGCGGCTGGAGGGGGGGGGGGGGGGGGGGGGGTCAGAAGAAAGAGAGCGCAAGAGTGACAGAGATGAGGGTGAGGGAGGGGAGGGGAGGGGGGGCAGTGAGACGGTCCTAGTTAAGCACTTTGGCACTTAGACCTTGTTAGCACTGATGCACTTTGCAGCCTTTACAGCTAGTGATGTGTGTTTTTACGCTTGTCAGCACTAAACTGCAGCTACTGTAGCAAAACGGGGAAGCGGAGGTAAAGACGGGGAGGGTGGATGACAGGAAACCAATGTTAGGAGAACAGACAAGTGAGTGAGTAGTAAATAGAAGTATGATTCGTCCTCACTGGCCCCTCTCTCGGCAGAAGAGTCCAGGTCTGGGTAGCTATGCCAATTTATATGCCGACACTGGTGTTATCAGGTTTTCACCAGACACAAGTCTAGAGTGGATGCCGCGTAGGTGAAAATTGGCATAACTGAAAATTGTCTGTCTGGGAAGGGGCCAATAATGCCCTCCAGGTAATTTTAATGCATAGCGTTCAGTGGTTACATAGCTTACAGTCTCCCTGGGATGAGATAAAGGTCTAGGTAGCGCAAAAACCCTAGAATCTACACAAGCAAGAGAAGCAAGGGACACACCGTTGAATCCTATAACAGATGAAGTTGTCAGCTGTCAACAAACCACACAACTCACCAACTCACACATTCATGCTGCCATGGTTGCTAAAAAACAGATTTAGCTGCCGGTTTGTTGCTTTTAAACCCGAGGACGAAACATTATGTGCTGTAACCCATTGTGTTTAGTAACCTTACTAACTACAGTGGCAGCACCTTGGCCTTTGAGGGAGGTAAAGGACTTCAGGGGGCCTCACTATTACCGAGCTCAGCCTTGAGTGCGTTTGCGTGTGTGTGTGTGTGTGTGTGCGCGTGTGTGTGTGTGTGTGTGCAGCTGAGGCTTAGGGGGGCTCCTCAGTTGCCTAACTATGATTGGCCCGTACTCCCTCACCCAGAATTTGAAATAAGGTCATCGTCCCCGGGAGGCCCCAAGTCAAAGCCTTCCTTCTTCACCTGCCCTTTAACTCTCCTCATCCCCTCCTTTTCTTAATTTTCCCTTTCTCCATGGTCCCATCTTTCCTTCCTTCCCTTTATTTCCTTATTTTTTATTTCCATTTTTCCTTGTTTATACAATAATTGCCTATTCCTTGGGTAACTTTCATGGCTTCCCTCCTCCCAAAGAGAACATGAAGACCAAAGAAAGAAGCACATCACACTGACTCCTCAGCCTCTTCACTTATGCTTATATGTAAAATTGTCCTTTACCTCAACAGTCGTAGTTTGTTTTTGTTTGTTTGTTTGTTTTTTGTCTCCTGCAAAAAAGGAGCTTTCCGTAATGGCATTGGGCCTTAATACTGTAATTTGATTGGAGAAATGAATATTTTGGATTAGCAAAACATTAGAAAGAGAAATGGCATCGTTAGTAGATAAGGCAGGTAATAAGCGTATTAAAGCTTGCACTGTGTGTGTGTGTGTGTGTGTGTGTGTGTGTGTGTGTGTGTGTGTGTGTCAGAGTGGCGCAGCACAGATGCATATCCAATAGGAGGCTGAGTGAGCAGGACAATAACACACCATTCTAATGCTAATCAAGGAGGCTATTAATGTTTACATTCAAAATCAGGCCCTTCCAAAGAAATACATTCACTCCCTGCTAAACTAGGATAATTAGTTCCCTCTTAAACCCATATTCCATTAACTCAGGTGAATCCATCTGAGTTTCATCAAATTTCTGCTTTATTTTGCATGATAATGCAATTTAAAAGCAAATGACATATTCAGACTACTGGGGGAGGGAGGGCACCTATGAGAAAATAATATATGTATAAAATGCATCTTGTTCTATTCTACGTGTAATTGTAAATATTTAAAAGAGTTTCCATAATTCAGTGTGACTGGTTTATGCATAAATTCATCTTTAACAGTAAACAGCTTATTGGAGATTAGTCACTGATGCTTCAAATGCTTACTGCTGGTTGTCTGCATACTTTGTATCTATGACACTTCATATTACAGTATCACCCTGGTGCCGTGAGGTTGAAACCACAAGGCCAGCTCTTGGTGATGGTGTGAATTTCCGCATTCGAAGGGAGCTTGCTCCGCAAAACAACTCCCCAAAAACTCAATAAAATAACAGGCAACCACCTTTGGCTTTCCTTTGCTGAGTGAAACGCTCATTTGTGTTTTGGTGTTTTCACCAAAGGGGGGAGGGAGGGAGGGAGGGAGGGAGGGAGTGTGAATGGAAATGGCTGGTTTCTATTGATCCACAGACACATACACACACATGCATGCATGCACACATCAAGCTGACCAATGGAAGTCTGAGCATTTTTTTTCCAGAATAGTTCAGCAGCATCAGCATTCAGGCCCCCTCCAACTCTGCAGCACTGAAAACACAAAAGCCCAAACAGAAAACTCTGCTTGTGCCATTCACTTCTCCCATGGTGTGTGTGTGAGAGAGAGAGAGAGAGAGAGAGAGAGAGAGAGAGAGAGAGAGTGCATGTTTTGGAGTGGGTGTAATATATTCAGAGTCTACTTTTATTTCACAAAAACATGAAAATAAACAATATACACCACCGTCCAATGTTGTTTTATATTCTTTTATCTTTATTTCTACATATGTTCCTTTACAACACCGGCATTTACTGTATTGTAAACACTTATGATTTACATAGGTGGTGTAGCTTCAGATGTTGTGACACACACACGCGCATACACACACACACACACACACACACACACACACACACACACACAGAGTGTAATGGATAGGAGCTGGCTGAGGGCGTCTGTCAGGGGCGACTGTTCTAATCAGAGCAGTGGGGAGAGAGATAAAGGAGAAAATAATGAGTGTGGCATCAGGCCTTTCATAGCGCAACAAAAGGCCACGGGATCAGATAGACACACACAATGTGGAGAGGAGAGGAAGGGAGGAGAGGAAGAGAGGGAGAAGAGAGAGAGAGAGAGAGAGAGAGAGAGAGAGAGAGAGAGAGGAATGGGAGGAGGCAGAGCGGGGAGCGAGAAAGAGGGATGGATGAGGAATGGGTCGGTAATAAGCCGCCTTGCACTGTAGGTGATGTAAGCCTAAGTAGCCTACATTATGAAAAGCATCCTTATGGTGGGCTGCGTGAGGACGGGACGCCATCGAGTGGGGCTGAGGGAAGTCTCTATGACAACACTTGTCAACAGAGAGATGAAAAAGCGCCACGCATTGTCTCTACATTAATCATTTTAGCACTGAGTAGTCCAACTGCAGGAACTGATTATACATGTATTTCCCTTTTCATATCTTCCCGTTTTCTCTCTCAAAATACTACGTCCCCCTCCTGCCCCCCTTTCTTCTTGCTGATTAGTGCTGCTTCATTTGCTGCGTGTGTGATAATTTCCAGTCGTCCTTTGATTATTAATGCTTAATTTACCCAGATTACACTCCTTTGATTATTAATGCCTAATTTAGCCTGATGACTCCAATCATTAGATAGTGCCCAAACTGAAAGCAAACAACCTTAGTGGTCTTCCAATGTGGCGATACAGCCTCTTTTACAGCTAATGATACTGTTCAGAGAAACCAGTGGGCCTGGGAGTGTTAAGTCAATGCCCACGTTTTTACCCAAACTCCCATCAAACTTTAAAGAGAAAAGAAATACTAATTAGAAACCGCAAGCTAGGAGAAATGAGCAGGCAGACTCAGAACAGAAAATCCTATTCAGAGACTTAATGAGCTTGTCGAAGCTGAATAATTGATTTCTAATTCTAGCCTGCAGCTGTTGACCCAACCAGGGAGTGTTTTGAATGGAGCTGAAATATGTTGTGCTCTGAGCTGGCACTGTTGGCTTTCTGGTAGCGGAACCATTACCAAAGTATTCTCATGTCTACCTCACACTTAAAGGTTTTATTTAGACTAAAGTACGAGACAAGTTTTCACAGTTAATGGCTTGATTCTGGTGTGCAAATAAACAAGACAAAAAAAAAATACTATATAATCTGTCTCTTCCTTTGAAAATCATCATAGGCAATCCTCTAGAAAACGTAATCCTCCTACAAATCTTACTATTAGATTGGACACAATTAGAATAAGAGGCCGTTTGATTTTGAGCTGTGAGAGCCTAGTGAGGTAACTCTTCTGGTAAACTCTCCCTGTGTATAAAGCGTTGTGAACCACAGTCCATATCAGATTGTAGGTGTTTTTTGTCGCTCTCATTTGCTGTGGAGTGATTCTTTGTTGCCCTGTGCGGACGATCATATCCTGGGGGCTCTGGGGCAGGAGCAGCACAGAGCACCCTGTGTGTGAACCACAGCCGCCCAGCGTCCCTGTAAGATGACCTCACGGAAAATAGGCCTAATTATTGCCGTGACAGCCCATGCTATCATATTCAGCCTGATCAGTCACTACGTAGGGGGGGGAAGAAAAATTAACAGAAATATATACCACCGTGCCACCAAACCCCCCCTAAACTGACCCCATTTATTTTTAATACCCTAATCAGCAGGTCCCAAAGGGGGCTTGGCTCTCACTCACTCACACAGACAGACACAGGTGAGTACAGGTAAGCCAGCAGGGAGAGAGGAGGAGGAGGGTGTGGAGCAGAGGGGCAGGAGCAGCCAGGAACTGGGGGTTCGACGGGAGAGGCGGTAGCTTGCGTTGCTTTGATTAACCAACGGAAATTAAACTTGCTCGTGGTGCATCATCTCGCATCTTCATCATCTGCCAAAGAATCTTTCCATTAATGGAAACTGGCATCATTTGAATAGACTTCCAAGTGCATCCTCAGTTTCAGCTAAATCTACTTGCGTATGGGAAACCGCATGGGAAACATTCTACCTGAGGAGGAGGGGCTGGATGAGTGAGATGGTAGAAGATAGAGGGATAAAGTGGCGGGAGAGAAGAGAGAGCAAAAGAGACAGGGAGGCAGAAGGATGAGGTAATTACAAGATAGAGAGTTTAAGGCGGACAGCAGTGATTAACTGAAGGACTGTCCTACTCCCGAAGCCATAGTCATTAGAGTTGGATCATTATATGATGGATTTCAGGGCCATTTTCCTGGTTTTGTTCCCAGAGACAGTATTCCGAGGAACACCCTGGGAATGGGACATACTACACCAATGGCTACCTCCGTGAGAAAACAGGCCAAACGTCAACAGTCTAGTCCGACCTATGGACGGAGAAACCAGACCTAGGTCAAGTAGTGTTTGCAAATAATTTGT
Source organism: Centroberyx gerrardi (assembly GCF_048128805.1). NCBI lineage: Eukaryota > Metazoa > Chordata > Actinopteri > Beryciformes > Berycidae > Centroberyx > Centroberyx gerrardi. The sequence goes on along the minus strand of NC_136006.1, from coordinate 19,314,656 downwards.
TTTAACCTGCTTCGAGTACCAGATTGGTAGGGACTGCCACTCAGGATAACACATGAGCACCAGAAAGTTTAGGCAATCACAAGGAAGTATTTGAAAGTCAACAATGATACACATCTGGTAGTCCAAGCAGGCAAAGAATTATTTGAAAATACTGTCTGGCAATGCAAAGAAACTAAGACTTTATATTCTACCTATACTTCACTGTGTTTAGACCATGAATCAATATAAAGCTGTGAAGAAAAACTATTCATATGGTGTATACACATAAGCACAAACACACACAACACATAGACACACACACACACACGCAAGCACACACACACGCAAGCACACACACACACACACACACACACACACACACACACAGACAATCAAGCAACAGTATTAAGCTAATAATCTGATAAATTCCACTGCATACAAAATCAACCTCATTAAGATGACTGTATTTTGGTCTGTGAGGGCATGAGTGTGTGTGCATGTCTGTGCGTGTGTGTGTGTGTGTGTGCCTGTGTGTGTGCGCGCACGTGTATGTTGCTTTTTGCTGGGAAAGAAAAGAATACAGTAGTAGCCCTTGTAACCCAGCCCTGCCCTCCACCCCCGGCCCCTCTCTCTGTCAGTGGCCGTGTGTAGTGTGTAATAGGCACTGACAGTCGCTGTGCAGGTCAGTAACCCTGTGGCCCTGTCTAATTGAGGCTAAGGATCCCGGCTTGTCCTGCCATCTATAATTAACTACATCATCTGCAGCCGTATGAAAGATTCAGCTGGACTGGGAGTGGCCGACACATGATCCTGCTGTTGGTGTTTACTGTTCGTGTGTGTGCGTGTGTGTGTGTGTGTGTGTGTGTGTGTGTGTGTGTGTGTGTTAGTGAATCCACTGTAGTCACATTCAATATGAAGAATCGTTTTTACATTTATGGAACAGGTAGAATAATTATAAATACATAAAATATTATATTATTGTATTACATGTACTGTATGTATGTATGTATGTAAGTTTGTATGTATAGACATAGATAAAGATATATAGATATAAAAATAGACGCAAAATATTGTGTACATTTCACCCAAAAACTGTAATTTGCGTGTTTGCATGTAGTTTGTGTCGAGTTTGCTGAAAGCAACAAATGGAACCAATGAGGAAATGTGTAAGAACAACAGTAAATCCCCACGTACCCTTCCTACCTTCACCACCGCTCCCTTTATCCCCCTCCCCAGCTTGATCTTTGGCGTGGCAGAAACTTGAAGTGCACTCTGCCCCTTCAAACACCTTGGCTCTGCCTTCCCCTGCTCTCTCCTCCTCCTCCTCCTCCTCCTCCTCCTCCTCCTCCTCACTCAGCTCTCCCTGCTCACCCCACTCCACTCAGCTCCTCTCTCTTTCCTGTCGATGCCTTTGAAATGCGGCTTTCAAAAATGCTGCTTTTTGAATTAATGAATCATTTTCGCCAGGTGTTGTTGGGGGAGGAGGAGGAAAAGATGGGTGGGGGGTGGGGGAGGAGGTCGAAGGGGAGGGAGAGGGGGCTAATAAATACAGAGTGGAGAGAGTCTCGCCACCGTCAATCCCCCCCCCCCACACACACACACCCGCCCGCCCCACCACCACCCCGCCTTTCCCTTCCTCCCACAGCCCTCCACCCCCAGCCCTAGATGAAAGGCCTGGCTCGTTCCTGTACCTTTAATTTAGAGCTGAAAAGGAAAACGAGAGCGGGGGTGCGAAACACGCTTATGAATATGGAGAAAATTGAATGAGAACCGTCCCTTTGAATAAATCAGTGTGCACGTCCCCAGGCCTTGGTGGAAGGAAGGTCGCAGGAGAGCCTTGGATATACAGATGGAAAGCAGCTTGATGGACCTGTGTGCGTGTGTGTGTGTGCGTGTGTGCGTGTGTGCGTGTGTGCCATGTACTGTATGTGTGTCCTTGTTATGTTTGTGCAGAAGTTTAGAAATGCATCACTGCGGGCTCGCAATACGTTCTGCATCCTTGGAAAGTTATTTCACAGCAAAATGATAAGATAAGTAAGATGAAACTTCATTGATCCGTGTGGGGAAACTGGATAGCTGCAGCAGCAAATAGTGATAGGATGCAGCATGGAAGAAAAAGAAAAGTAGAATATACATAAAAACTAGAATAGAAACAGTAAAATAATAAAAACAATAAAACTTTTGTGGCCATCACAGTCATAGGAAAGTGGGTGCTGCAAACTTGTGTTCATCAAGATAATGAGGAGTTGATCTGTTTACTTAAAGCCTTCTGGTCCAACTCCTGAAACACTGTAAGCAAATTATAAGCTTATGAATATTTCCCATTGAATATTTCCCATTTTCTAGTTTGCTTGGTCTGGTTTTACAATGCCAGGAAATCCTAAAGAATGACCAGTCTTGATTCTTGCTATCTAAGTATCTCACTATTTCAGTACACCCTTAGATTAATTGTCAGATTCAACCAATGTCTAAATGAATGGCATTTTCTTTTCCATAAAAGCTGAATGAGCAAAACTGACCAAGTGAATAAAAAAGGAGAGCACAGGAGAGAGAGGAGGATAGAAAGAGAGAGAGAGAGAGAGAGAGAGAGACAGAGAGAGAGAGGAAGGGAGGAAGTGGAGGGAGTGAAGGGAGAGCAGATTGATTGTTAGGCCTCCGTATCATTCTGAGATTGTCCCTAACCCCGTTCCCTGTCTATTGTGCGAGTGAGGCAGTGGAGAAATCTAATTCCCAGCTGCCTTGGTGAGCAAGGATACTCTGACTGACACTCATGAGTTAAACGCTAATTGAAGGCAGCAGAGGTTTGGATGTGAGTTCTGAGAGCCCAGTCTGAATGGCACACGGCCTTGGACTGAGGATGCCACAATAGAAGGAGCTAAAAGCTGTGTGTATACTCTTGGTGCTAGTGTGTATATGGGCGCTCTTTTGTGTGGACAGAGAATAAGAGACAGATTCTGTTCATGTATACGCACACACACACACACACACACACGCACACACACACACATTTAATCAAATAATCAATCAATCAATCAATCAATCAATCAATCAAGCAACCAACAGTATTAAGTTAATAATCTGATTAAATCCATTGATTACAAAATCAACCTTATTAAGATGACTGTGTTTTGTTTGTGACCGCATGTGTAAATGTAATTGTGATTATTTTCCACATCATAGACTGAAGAAAATAATAGGCAAATTGAATATGACATCACACAGTGATTTTCTAGTGGCCTGTTTGAAGGCCAAGAAGTGGGTTCTCTGTGCGCCGGCATATTGTATTTTTGGAACCAGAGTTTGCACAATAGCGTAAAAGTGTGGAGCAGTTTGATTCAGGGTGAAGCCAATAATTGCAGGCAGGGAAAGCCATGCAGGCTATATTGCCTTACATGGTCATAAAGCATGTTCGCATGTAGCCCAGAGCTGTGGCCGATGCTGCTAGCAAAGACAGGATTATGCACACACGCTCCTTATATGTGCTGAAATTCCCACAGACATATTCCTAATGGCTTTTAAAAAATCACCATGGGAGAAATTAAATTAGCATTGCAACTTCAACTTTAACCAACTAGAAAAATGATTGACTTTAGATTTCTGCATAGAGGATGGGCCTTGGTTCCACTGACTTAAAAGGTGCTATAGGTGGAGTTTCAAATTGTTCTGCAGCCTGTAGAGAAAGGGACTGTCGCACCCAGGGCTTCAAAAGCCAAGTCCAGTTTTGGCCCTTTGGTCCACATTCAATTACACCAACAGAAATAAACAGTTTGTTACAGATCCAATGAGGATGACAAATAGTTGGCAGGCAGCTCAGTATCTTAACAGTAGCCACAATTAGTGGCTAATTTTAGGAAGTAAAAACTTATCAAAACTGGATAGTCAGGATTATTGTGAATAAAGAACAAGAGAGAGGTGTCTGCTGAAATTTGGTCTCACAAAACTATTACTGTAATAGTAATTACGTCAGCTGCATAAAATTGCCTTCAGCTGTTGGCTACAGTAAAGCTGGGGTGTAAGGTGACTTTCTTAAGTTTTGTGTTCATAACAATTTCCCTATTTCCCGAGTGCTTGCCATATCTCTAAAGCCAGGGGCTCATTTGAAACTTAGTCGAATGATATACTCAGATCGAATAAACCTTTCCTTTATGCTTATTTTGAAATTGCATTCTAGTTCCATAACTTCATTAGAATGTTTTGGAGGTTTTACCTGGTGTCTTGCATCCTGTTTCCCTCTCTCTCCCTCTGTCTGGTCTGGTTTGGGGCGAGGAGGCTGTCTCTGTCTCTGTCCTGACGCCTGCAAACTTTAGGTTTGTTTAGGCCTGTAACTTTTGTCTTGGCCTGGGTATTAGATGGTGACCATGAGGATAAATTAAGAAACCATGCTGTTACATAGCTAACGTGAACTATAGAAACTGTGAGAGAGTTCAGTTCATTTAGCCAGAGAGACTAACGATATACTGTAGTTTACTGACATGTTTCTCCTGCAGACGTGGGAGATGGGGCTGCCCTGCTTAAAATCTTGATTAGGACCTCCTATGACTTTGCCTGCTGGATCTTACCAGGATCCTCAAAGAACTTTAAAGTTTTGATAGGATTCCTAAAGATCTTCAAACATCTTTTTAGTATCTTTACAGATCTTGATAGGAGATCTTGATAGGGTCTTCTAGCATCTTGATAGGTTTGTTTAAGATCTTGATAGGTTTTTTAATATTTGTAAAGATCTTGAAAAGATCTTAAAAGGACCCTATCATGATCTTCAACGATTCTATCCATCTTTAAAGGTCTTGATAAGGTCCTTAAAGATCTTGTCAATATCGTTAAAGACCTTTATAGGCTCCTCAAAGATCATATTGAGATCTTCATAGGGTCTTTGATGATTTTGAAAGGGTCTTGATAAGATCTTGATAGAATTTCTACAGTATCATTAAAAATCTTGATATCATCTTATCAAACTTCTTTTTATCTTTCTTCCTTGAGTGAAACAACACAAGGTAATTTTATGTATTTTATGTATGTATTTTTTGTATGGGTTCAATTGCTTTTGTTTTTGTTGTGTAGCTCTACTGAACTTGCATTTATGGAACAAGTGAGATGTGAACCTCCAAGCTTGTGATTACAAGTGCAATGTCATCAATATCATCAATGAGCTACTCATTTAGGCACCTACTGTAAATTTGTATTATCATCCATATTCAACTGACAGAATGAGAATTGTGATATTGCAACATTTTAAAAGAAAACAAATAGGAGTGTAGTTTGTACTTTGGTTCCTGAATGAGCATTTCTTGATTTCAAGAGAGCTGCATATATGTTTTCTGGGTGGAAGGTTGGATACGTAGTAAGTAGTGAGTGAGCATTGGCGTACTGTTTTGGTGAAATGCGTGACAAAAACAATGATCCAAAGTCTGTTGACTTTGAGACACTCAGTTCTATTATGCAAAAGAACCTAATAATGAACTCATGACCCAGCACCTTGAGAGTAAATGGAGGAAAGTGAAATTTGTAGTGTAAAGAATTTTATACAGCTCATACTTTGATCCTCCTCCACTGAAATGGAGGAGGATTTTGACATGTAACACTTTTTTTTACAATAATTGTTTACACACATTTTCTAAAGCCATACCTCATTTTCTCAAAACTCTAAACATAAATCAAAAAGCACAGACAAAAAATGCAAAACTCCTCATATCTCTTGCAGAAGTAAACACTGCATTCAAAACCATGTTGTCATCTCAAAATTGAATTTTGCCTTCAAATGATACACATACGCCATCATTTGAATAGATCCTCCCAAGAACCAGCTGCACACTGCTTTCTCAATGACAAACACTATGAATACCTTCACTTATCAGTAGACCTTTCAATGTTACACTTACTCCTACAGTAGCCAGTTGTAAAATATTATTATGTTACGACCCTACTCACATATTACTGTAACTAAACACAGAAATACAATAACAAATACTGTATACATTTCAGCAAACACAGTTGGTCCAGTGCTGACAAGCTCACCCTTTCATTATAGTGAAACACAGCCTCGTCTGCAGTGATTTGACTCTGGATTTCAGTCTAGTTGCATTGTTTGCCATCATTCTCACAAAAGTCTCCTGCTCAGGTATGAAAAGGTGTTCTCTACCAACATGACCTGGTAGTCTTTCTGTTCTGTAAAATGTACAAATAAAAAGAAAAAATACTATGCAGTAAACATATTTATGCATTGACAAAAAAGGACAACCGCTAGCTAGCTACTTTGAGGTTAGCACAGACGATTTCAGCTTACTTTCTTCCCAATCTTCCGCCTCGGCCGACCGTTCACAATTAAGGTCAAATGTAGGCCTATCCATATTTGCGCTGTCGCTACTAGGTGCGAATGAAGTTAGTTTTGTGTAGACGTGTATTGGGAATATCTGGTAAGCATTTGTTTGTTGCACAACACTGTATTGTCTGCTAGAAGTGCTAACCAGCTACTCAGCTAACGTCAGATGACGTTGTCGTGATCCGCTTTTTATTTCTCCTCAAAAGAAGCTCCAGGCAGAGCTTTCTCAACACAAAAAAACGCTGTGTGTGAACGCAGCCTAATCAAGGTTACATTAGAACACCTGTGAAGCGGAGTGATACATACAGTACAGCATCCCACTGCTGTTACTGTATATCAGCACTCATGGAATGCCTTTTGTCCAATCAAATTACTCGACCGGAACTAACTGTTGTATAATCACTGAATACTGTATGTATATATTTCGTACTACAGTAAATAAAAGTAACATAGTGTACAGAGCAGCTTAATTACCTATTCTCATTCTGACAGACAGTGAAGCGGCTCAGGTTAGGCTGTACTCTCTGCCCAGCTTCCCTCACTGTCAAACCTTGGTTGACCACATAGTCCCATCTGAGATGTTTGTTCTCCTTGCTCCTTCTCCTCCTCCTCCTCCTCCTCCTCCCCTCCTCTTACCCTCACACTTCCTCTCCCTCTCTGTCCACTCTGATTTGTAATTGTACAATTTAGCAACCTGTGAGTATTCAATGTGGCCAGTTGGTGATTTCAGTTGAACATTTTGAACGGCAGTGCTTTCCACGTGAACCCAAGAGATTTCAGTTGTGAAGATTGTGCCGAATGTATAGAATTGTGCATAGTGTTTTGCAAAAACAGTGATTTAGAATTGCAATCCGAGTGAAAAGCAGAAAATGTGCTCATATTTTTGGTACAGGAGTGTCAGGTTTTTGCTATTGTGTCTCGAGTGCTAGAGTGTAAACAATTCAGAAATATGTAATATAGTAACAAGCAAATGCCTAAAAAATTTAGAAATAATAAAAAGGCTGATTGCATAATAACAAAAAATCTGCTAAATCACTGAAATATTTCAGTTGGGTTTTGGGTCTTCCTGCAGCACGTCATCAGGTCCAAGCATTTTTGGTTCATACTGGTCTGCAGTTGAGACCAATTCTTATTTATAGTCTTCTTTCCAAATCTCTGACTCAGGCATTCTGGAATGACATTACTGTTGAGATAGAAATGGCAACACTCAATCTCAATTGCTCATTGCTTACCCTTTATTAGGTTAATTTTTTTGCTCAGCAAATGGAGTTTTTTGTGACTTTGAAGTGGGTCCCACTCATGCATTTCTCATTTTCTCCTCAGAGAAAATGATGGACATTAGGGCTGTGGCTTATAGGCCGGGCTTTTTGTGCCTTTCGCCGATGTGCTTTAGGTTCACTCCATCATACTACTGACAGATAATTGAAAAATATTCTTAGTTACTAAAATTATTGCTAGAGGCACTGCACATGTTTCACTGGTCACTTCACTGGTAGGCTACTTGAAAATTGGCAATGGCTGCAATATTAATACAGAATGTAACATGGCATGGCAACATTTAAAATTGTTGGGATTCACAAATCTTTGATCATTCTCTTCATCTGAAATAAAACCTCAAAATCATGCAATGCAGACAAACTACATACCAAGAGCCGATGGCAAGTCTTATTATATTATATATTTTTTTTGGGCCTATTTCAGTACCAGAGGTAGCATGGCAAACTACCTGACTCTCTTCTCTTTTTCTTCTCAGAGGTTCAGCTCACTGAAAATGTTTTAAATACAACTTTGATATATGAAATGTTTTCCCACACCAAATGCAAAAGTCAGTCAAAAACCAGCAGAGTGAAAATCCAACCATAGCTATTGCCTAAACTTCACCCTTCCATTAGTAAAATTCAGATTTTAACTAGATTCACTTAACCTCAATCTGTCCTCAACCTGAGCCTAATTCTATTTTAATGCTCTCTCTTCTTGCCTAGACTGAAAGACATTTTCTGAAAGATATCTTTAACTTTTTAGCATGCATATTTCCACAGGTGTTCAAGAGCAGTCAATGCGAGCACAGAATGAAATGGGGTCTTACCTGGGTCTACGTTGCTGTGTTTCTACAAATGGATGATCTGTAGAGGTTTTAAAATGAAGTGAGTGCTGGCACTGCAGGTCTGCAGAGGAGCCAGTATTAGGGTTGCACCTTTCATGAACTCCATGGATTTGTGCAATAAAATGTGAAAATATTCCACCGAGGTGATTTTACCTTAGTTGTTTTTAATATTGTATAATAATCAGCTTGCATAGTCATTTCTAATAGGCATTGGCTTTCTCACAAGATTATGTTGGGTTTAAAATCACTGCCATACCCAAAATCTCAGGTGATATGGAAAACGTCAAATTCTGACTTTCTGAGTGAAATCTTGCAGGCTTAATTGTAGTTGAGGCTAATGGCCCTGATCATACAAATGTCTTATGATTGCTCTGTAGAATCAGTGTAATACAGTCGTACACACACACACACACACACACACACACACACACACACACCTCCAGCACTATGCATACAGTCTACAGACACTATGTGGAGAGGGGGTAGGGGTCGAGTACCGCCAGGCTAATTCGTTTTCCAGCCGACCATATATGAGGCCATTCTGCAGCACCATGTTTCTAGCTGTGGGTTCAGGGCCTTGGCCTTAATGTGGAGAGGCATCAGTCTTTTCTTCCTCCTCCTCCTCTTCATTCTTTTCTCATTCTGCTCAGTTAATACAAATTTAAAGGGTTTAAAACTTCTCCTTTGGTTATATAGGCAGATAGACAGACACACACACAGACACACAGACACACACACACACAGTTGCTGTTACAGTTGATGTTTCTATGGTCGTTGCTAAAGATTTATATTGATTTCTCCTACCTACCTTCCTCCTCCTGCCATTTAGTCACAACTATGTCGAAGGACACGAACAAGGACATTACAGTATGTACACCAAGTCATAATCAAATAACAGCGCTGACAAGGACATAAGAGTACTGAAACCAATTTCACTTTCATATAGGCACAAAACCTAGGCAAGCATTCGATTGCATTAAAATCCAGGGCCAGTGTGTAAAGGGTACAAATTGAAATGGTTATAGCTAAGCATTTGATCTCATGTAGAGAGCTCGCACCACACACGCACACTCTGGCACCATAGGTGACGAGAAAAAAAAAATCTGTATACGCGCTCTGAGTGGAACTGGAACATCTTGAGCAGAGAAACTGTTTACATTTACATTTTTTTTTTTTTTTAAATGGAGAGATTTGTCTCAAGGCCGCACACCTCTCACTGCTGTGCTAATTACAACCTTATTAGCCAGGAAGGACTCAGATGCTGCAAACTCCTTCAGTGAGGGCCATCTGTGGCTGACAAAGCCTGGAAGGCCATGTCATCCAGCCTCAATGGCTAATGAACAAACACAAGGATTTTCTCTCAGATTCATTATCGTCACATTGAATGAATTCCAGGTCCTTTTGGTTGTCGTTCTCAGCATATTATCTTCCCATCAGCCTGTCAGTCACCTCAGCTCAGCCCGCAAACAAACCCCTATCCGCCTACATAAACATAGATGCACATAAACACACTGTCACACACACACAAACACAGATGTGCAGTCAAACACATGCACAGAAACACACACGGGCGCAAACATACACGCACACGCACGCACGCAAACACATACACACACCCACAGAAAATCAGATCAGCTAATTAAGACGTGATGGGTGAGTGGGAAGTTAACTCAGACAGGGCCGGACAGATGTCTCACACTGGTGACTTCAAAAGGGAAATAAAGAACACAGGGCCATGTAATGTGATTTAGATATAATGCTTCCAGGTCAGGGGTGACAGCTAGACCGCTGGGCAGTGGGAGCGCAGCTGACAAGCGTGTAACTAACCATGACGGATGGGAATTCAATGGACTGCCTATTCTACACACTTGGAGCTGGACAGGCACAAATCACATGGCTGGGCACCTTATTGGCTCGGGCAGAAGAGAGGATCCGTTTGCTCTTGGAATCTTGTTTGACGAGTGTCTTGACCATAACCAAGTCAGACAGGGAAATCCTGGCCGAGCAACTCTCCTATCCTCATACAGGATAACAGTGATGTCCGGTCACAACACAATGACATATTGACTGATGAGAAAAACATTGGTTTAGTTTACTATGGCTTCCTATAAGCAAATTAGAAGCACATGCAGAACAAAAAATCTTGCAGATATTTGGCTTGAGAAGGTAAATGGACAGAAAGTCAAAATATGTAGCAGTGATGAGACAGATTCCACTGATGAATTGAGTGTTAAACTCCAATGCTGGTGTGTTTGAGGCACTCAGAAGTTGCACAAAAAACTGACTATGCACAAATAATGTTTGATCAATATGTAGAAGCAAAGGCCCTCTCCCATAGTCATTCAGTGATATACTTCAATAAATATGCTTCACAACGTTATAGTGATAGATCTGTCTCATTTACTGTCAGATGAGCAATAAAACCTTTAGCACTGGAGACCATGGACAAAGTAAATTACCGGCTATGGTACAATTGTTATTTCTTTCAAACTGCCACTATCTGTAGCGTTCTCTGATGAAATGGTTTGGGAATAGTGTAGTTTGTGAGAAGGGCAAAAGACAAAGACACTTTTGAAACTCCAGAGAAATCAGAGGGTGAGTGCAAGGGGGTGGGGAGCAGAGATGAGCTATTCAAAACACAAGGAGAGAGTGCAGACGTGAGTAAGGAAGAGGTGAGCGAGAGAATCAAGACAATGAAGGGTTAAAACATTTTGCCTATTATGCTCTCACCCTTCCACACACTCAGAGAGAAATTAACAGGAGAAATTAGCAAAGCAATTACCACTTTTAATTGGACTAATTCTTCTGGTCTTGTCACAGCTGCATCCAGAGGAACATTTTTAAACCTCCTCGTACACGTCTTTTTCACCCCTTCACAAATGCTATTATTAATTTCACAAATTTCTGTCGACCTCTTTTCAGCCTCTGACGCCTGAGTCACCGAGGGTGAACCACTGTCAGCTTCCCCCCAGATTATTATCTTCCCTCAGTATCTCTCCATCTTTCTCTTACACAGACGCACAACGCCCTCCATCCCTGCCCCTCTCCCGACCTTCTCCATCACTTCTTCATCTCTCATTCTGGATGGAAGGAGACAATGGCAGAGTCATTTGTGGAAAGAGGAAAATGGCTGCAATCAACAACGGAGCTCCAATTTTGTGTAAGCAATGTTTTTGGACAGACAGACCCATCACTGCCTCTTGTGTTTGACTCATTAAGATTAGAGAAAGTTAATTTGACTCAATCTGCACATCATATTTCCACATATGTCACTGGGACATCATAAGAGTTGCTGATTCTGTGTGTATATTTTTGCTGATTTACCAAAAGACTTGTTTACACAAATTATGACATGTATCTTCCCTTGTAAAGTCAAGATTTTAGAGGGAAAGTAAGGGGAAAATCAATCATTCCTCTTGTTCAATTGGAACAAAGTGACCACCGGAGAGAAAGGAATGTCCCACCCTCTGCAGTGTCAGGGGAAACTCACCTTGGGCGCGATCACTTTCTGTTGCTCAACATTATTGGCTCAGAGATCCATTGATTAGATTGATCCCCAACTGTTTCACTTGAGATGTAGTCAAAATGTATTTTTCAAGTGGAGGAGAGGAGAGGCGGGAGCATCTGTTGCCCCTGATAGCTTTGACTTATTTGACTTATCCTGACACAGAAAGATGGGTGTCTGCTTTGAAGCACCGCAGATCTCTCACAATACGTTAGCCGGGCCCTGAGCGGCGAATCCCGCTGGGGCCAGTGACAGAATGTCCTGCCCTGATGGGCTGATGGGAATCAGAGGAAATCAATAAGCAATGATAGACTTCTGCTGTCCACTCAGCTAATCCTGTTAGTGATAGCTGTGGATTTAATCGAATGGTTGCACACACTACAGACACTCAGACATGGAGACAAGAGTACTTGCACACACATACATACACACACACACACACACACACACACACACACACACACACACACACACACACACACACACACACACACACTCTCCTAGTACACTTAACCCCATAACATTCTTATGGATAAGATCTGTGGATCTCCCACACACTCTCTCCGCTGTCATTTTGTTGAGACAAGCAGCAATTCGAGAGACAATTCATTCGGCAGTTAGGGGAGAATCAGTCAATTTAATAAATCCTTTGCTCGGAGTCCAAGTTGGACTGGATTGTGGGAACATTTTCATTGGAGCTGAAGACGCAGAATAAAGACGCATTTTGTCCCTATGATCATTCGATAAAGGATCTCTTCTTTGATATGGAGATCAGTACAATGCATGGCAGAGTATGGGGAGCTGAGCAGAAATGGACTTCCTTTGAAAAAGAAGATCTTTGTACATGCCGTATACATATCAAAGTGACATAAACCCTGATAACTACTCTCAATACATGAACCACACATATGTTGCAAAGTAATTCTAGGTTAATACTTTGACCCCCCATGAATGAAGAGATATTATAAAAGTAGGCCCCAATGGCACATGTTTAAAGGTACATTAAGAGAGCACATCAATTCCAGATGACATAATCCCCAGCCCTCTCTTCAATCGCTCTCTCTCTCCCTTAATCTCTCCGTTCCTTAACCCTCATCTTCTAAGAGGCTGAAAGCTCCCTTCATCTTCTCCTGAGGCTAGGAGAGAAACCGCAAGCTGCCTGGGGAGAGAGGAGAAGAAGAGGTATTACCGAGGTCTGATTAAATTAACAGTGTGATGCAGATTTCTTGCCTTTTTTTTTTCTCTTCTCTCCCTATCTGCCTATATGGTGTCCTTGAAAATTTTGTTGAACTTGTGTGGTGGTGAACTGGTGTGTGTGTGTGTGTGTGTGTCTGTGTGTCTGTGTGTGTGTGGGTAGGTGCATCTGCTTTTAATTAATTACTCTTGTCTGCATTATTAGTAGGATCCATGACTTGGGATCCTGATTTGCATAGGTTTTCTATGGTAATGCTAGCTATTAAAAAGCTAGAGTGTAAGCCCCGCTACCCTCCACCTCATACGCCCCCTCTCATCCTCTGTAACCACCTCCAGCCTCACCCGGCCCTCCGCAAGGCAACGAGCGGAACCGTCCCCCGTAGAAGCACTTTAATTACAATGTTTCTACATCCAAATAACAAGAGGTTTACATAACTCCCGCATGAGCTACTCATTATTCACAAACTATTCTTGCTATCCCTATCTCCCCCCTCCAATACAAGCGGTGTACAATGACGTGCGAATTCCCACAATGCACTGCAACATCATCCTATGGGTTAAAGTGAAATCAGGAAAAGTTCACTTTGTCCAACCTTACTTCCAATTTACCTCCTCCATATGAACCGAATTCCAGTGCAGACACTGATTAAATTACATCTATCTGCGGCTAATTAATCATTTCTATTGTGTCTAATATTGTCATAAGAAAGGTGCTTAGTTGACACTCTAATTCATACGATATGGCACCGCTCGCCTGGTTTGATCGGCACAATGTGCCAACAGTAGCAAGAAATAGTATCTAGCACTTCTGAGAGTGTTAATTAAATTCAATATGGACATTAGCCATGACAATGTATACAAAGATGATAGTATAAAAGAAATTAACTTGAAATATATTCGATTTAACATCAAGTGGTCAGAGTATGAGCCTCTTCAGTCAAAGATCTACCAACAGACGTAATTCTTCACAACATGCAGTCAGTAACAATCAAGTTCACAAATGAGGAATATGCTGCAAGTCCCAAATTTGTCCTATACCGAATGTATGAACCCATATGTAAATATTTAACAAAATGAGTAATATTTCCAGCCGTACTGCATTCACCTCACCACCCAGCCCTTTTTCCCTCAGAGAATTTTGAAGAATCTCCTTATATCACATTTGATCCTAATTTATCAAAAAATTGGCCACCGTATGGAAATTGTGCAATTTTATTACTTCTGGCTATTCAGTGTCTGAACCAATGACATTGTCCTGCTTCTCCTTCATTGACCCCGTCCTGCCTCCTCCCATCTGCTCCAACAAGGTGATGTTTATCTCCACCAGGAGGAAATTAAAGCCTTGCTTCATGAGCTGGAGATATGCAAATTATATACAGTGCAAATAGATTGCAGAGCACCACAGTGGGCAGCGTGTATGGGCCGCCCATTGAGGCCCATTCATTTGAAATCCAAATCGGGACACACTGAATTACAAGACACACATATAGTTTCCCAAAATCATGGCATATAAAGTTTAACATATTAAGTAAAATAAATAAAAGATGAAGAATTAATGGAAGACATAAAAATTAAACAATGGCTGATTTATTCAGGGCATCCATCAGGTTAGATATGGTTTAATAACTCTTGTTTCCGTACGGCCGATCTGCTCTACCAGGTGAACGCTTATCTGGAGCTTCAACACCGGCAGCATGGAAATAAGTTTCTCTGATATCACCATTACATGGGATATGTATTTTCTTGAACTCACAAAATTGGAGAGTAATAGTGGTCATGCAAAGTGCCGTGCGTTTGTGGAGTATGTAATTTTGATATGCATTAGTGTTATTGTCAGGCGGGATATATGGGCTGTTGCCTGGTGTGATTGCAGGTCTGGCTTGTATTGTCGGAGGGAAGCAGACAGGAGAAGATAGTATTAAACCTGTCCTTGCCATCCCAATCTGTCTGCATGTTTCTCTTTATCATTCTGCAGTTTCTATCCACTTACGCTATAATTAAGTTTCCTGACCCCTTGCCTTGCAGCCTTAACTAGGCGTTGGGAAATATACAGCCACTGCAGATCTCTTAGCCTGATGTGCACCCCCCCCTCGCCTCCTTCCCCCCCCCCCCTCCCTCCCTCCCTCTGAAAATCTCTCTCTCTCACTGTCTCTCTCTTTCTTTCTCTGAGTCTCTATGGCACTGTAATGGAATAAGAATTATTAATCGAGTAATTGTGTGGAACACATTAGTTTGCATTGAATTTCCCTCTCTCATTTTCGATGCTTGATTATCAGGCTATTGGACAGACTCTACCCCCTCCCTTCACCTCTCTATCCACCCCCCTCCAAACACATACACATGCCCACACACACACACACACACACACACACACACACACATACAACTAACAAATCCACTGTGGCAGATCACACTTGCCTAAATGGCACAATCTCTCTCTCTCTCTTGCATGTGCATGCATGGACACACATACAAACTTACACAAGTATGCACACACACACACACACACACACACTGGGGTTGAGGCTGTGTTTGTCATTACACCTGATGCTCGAAATGTGTGTAAGGTCTGAAGGTGTGGAAGAAAAGGCTCCTGGTGACGAGAGATTTTTTGTAATGTCCCTTTAACCTCCAACTTGTCTGATAAAAGAGCCAGGAGCATGGAAAATAACCTCTGGCATACAGGACACACACACACACACACACACACACACACACACAAACATACGCAAACAAATGCCACCGAAATAGAATGATAAACTGGGTGCCTGAAATCCCAACATCAGAGACATTCATAGTCAACAACAAAAAGAAAAAAACCCTCATCAATCATAATTAGGCTAATTAATTTCAATCAGCGTTGGATGCCTATCTAAATACAGTATGAAGTGACAACATAAAATGAACATCCACCCTGCAGCGCATAGCCTCAGCCTATACGTTCCCATAGTGAAACACACCCTCGTAGGATTAGAGCAGAAGAATAGGGGGATTATTATTTCATGACCTTTCAATCCGCTGCCTGTCAGGTTGAACTAAAGCCATATATGCTGCTGGAGGACTAATCTCCTTCTCCCTTTGTGTCCGCAAGGGATGTGTCATTTCTTTATCCCCTCTATCCAGATTTACTCCATAAAATAAACTTCCTAGCCTGATCTGATAAGAAGCCATCTCCTTACCGGGATAAGGCTGTGGTGCCTCGTCTCCCTGCTTCCCCGTAGCCGTATTTTGGGGTGTCAGATAACTCAGACGGGGATGGGAACAGTCAGGAAATGCCACTTTGTCTGTCTGGGAGCAGGTGACAACAAAACGACAGTGACTCTGATTAGAAAACACCCTACTCCCCCCCTCTCCCTCTCTCTAAAACCACAAAATCACATATTATCAACACTTGCCAGGTAGTGTGTGAAACACAAATAAATTGATATTTAGGCGGCACTGCAGGCGCATACAGACTCACCAAACTCAGCGATTCAGACACACACTTGTGTTGCTTATGTTATCGGCCCATCTTAATTACCGGTAAGTCATCACTGCTCCAGCTGTCAGTCTGATTGAGCCCGACCCATGATCTGCTGATCTGACTGCTGTCTGCCTGCTGCCCGTCCTCTCTCTCTCTCTCTGTCCATCTCTCTTCATAGGTTTTTTTTTATTATTTTTTTACATTATTTGATAGACATGAGTCATATTTGAACCACTTCCCCTCTCCTCAGTAATGATTAAACTACCACAGATTGCAGGGTCCAGACTTCAGCTGCACATAACCACTTTAATTGGTTCAGGAGTTTTGATGCACACAAATATTTATTTTTTCTCCTGTTGCCTAAAGGTCGCAGCCTACAGGTGGCAGAAATGAGCATGTGTTAAATCTACCGTTTATGGATTGGTGAATTAGAGGTTTGCAAGAGCCAATATAGTCAGTATGTGTGCTGCACTCAAAGCATCGATGTAAAAACGTTCATGGGGAAAAGCCAATGAACGGTATTTTGCTTTGGCCTGGGGAATGAAAAATATGGATATCAAAATTATTGCAAAAACGTGGCCTGCATGGTGTTGTAAGGACTGCTGTTTTCTGTAAATAAGCAATATAGCAAACAGGTTTTGTCATCAAAAAGTAAAAAAAAAAAATAAAACCCCGTGTGTGTCCATGCGCAATCACAGGCTACACAGAATCGTTAGTCCATATACTGGAAAGCACACAGCCTATACTGTTCAAGATATTGCTGCTCTTGAAAACTAATTGAAAATGGAATAAAATAAACTTTATCTGCTCGCAGAAAAAAATGTCATGCTTTGCAACAATCAGCAGAACAGTAATTTTAAAACGAATAAATTGCAGAAAACATATAGGGCAGAGGTTTGGGGGCTGAGGCAGACACAATTTCTTATTGAGCAATATCAATTTGAAGTGTAAAAGCTGGCGAAACTATGAGATGGTATGGGCGATGGAGAAGATGTTCTAAAAACTCAAAATGTCGTGGCTTCATTGAGCTGAGAAAATAGCCTATATACTGTAGCCTAGGCTATATAACAGCTGACTGTTCAGGCGCATTGCAGAGGCCACCACTAATGAAAAATAATAATATTCCTATAATAACCTACTCCTATGTGATTTTGTTTTTATTTCCCTTGGTATGACTACAGTATTATAGTATTGTAGGGTGTTATTTATAGTTTATTTTGCTGCGATATTTGTATAGCATCCTGTTAAATTGTTTTTATAGGATTCCTGTAGTTCTTTTTCTCGTAAGGGACATTCTATCTCAGCACCTAAATTTACCAATTTAGCCAAAGTGTGAGTGTTGATGTGCAGTCAGGTTGTGTGACAGGCGTTGAATTGTCCTCCTACTCCAGACCTCCCCGCCGGTCTGATCTCCGTTTATCTCCACTGGCCGCACCATAACCAACCACCTATTCATCTCCTCCTTTTATTTAGATTGTACTCTGTCTGCATCCCTCGCTCCTTCCCCACTTCCTTGCTCTGCCACACGGCATTATTGCTGGGATTGGCACTGCATAGCATTCCTACTTGTCTACAACACAAGATCCCCATGCAGGCTAGGTCAGTCTTTTTTTTTTTTTTTTCTCAACACGGTGACACAATAGAAAGGCAGGTGCATTTATTTTTGCAAGCGCTGGCTATTTACGAGCATCTATTACCAAACGGCTTAAAATAGAGGAAAAATAAGTGAAGGACGTAAAGTAAAAGAATTAAAAAAAAAATGTATCCGACAAAAAAAATGTCTCTTTTAAAATGTCAGAGTTAGGGTGATAAGAATCTGAGG
Organism: Centroberyx gerrardi; assembly: GCF_048128805.1. Classification (NCBI taxonomy): domain Eukaryota; kingdom Metazoa; phylum Chordata; class Actinopteri; order Beryciformes; family Berycidae; genus Centroberyx; species Centroberyx gerrardi. Next base: position 19,296,273 of record NC_136006.1, on the reverse strand, counting down.
ATGCACGGAGGACTTTGGTGAGAAGTGACTAATTACCCTGTGGACCGTCCTGATAGTGCAGAATAATTAGATTCACACAAAAGACCCTAAACCAGCATCTGAATAACAAGAGCAACATTTTCAATAGAAAATTTAATTTGATTTTGTTGCGAGTTCCCTCCATGCAGTCGAGAGGGGAAAATGAGAGAAAGCATTATAAGGACAAAACAAAGCGTCTTCCCGGGACGGTTACATGTCTGATTTGGTAGGAAAAAAACTGACAAAACCCACAATAATCAACGGCAAGTGCATGCACCGGTAGGCTATATCATAATCTAAATTAGAGAGAACAATTAGAGAGCAAAACATATTGACTAAACATGGATTAAATTAAATAGCCCGGCCTATTATAAAAGCATTGTCAAAAAGTTTTATTATCGCGTCTCGCATTTAAATCAGCCTTTTTTGGTTTTGATAATTCCGTGGCTGTTTCTAATTGGTTAATAACAAAATCTTAATGGACGATGATGGGTTTTTTTTTTTTACTTCATCGATTACTTTACAGAAAATAGGCTAAATTATTGTTGTATGAAATCTCGTATTTCACTTGCAGGTCTGTAAATGTAATGAAGTTTTAATGAAATTCGCGATAAAATTGCATTCAGAATTAAAAAGCCAGTTGGACTATTTGTGAAAGAATAAATAAATCAACCTTATAGCCTACAAATAGAACTGATTTGAGGGATGAACGACGCTATAAGCAAAATATTAAATTATAGCAACATTTTGAATGTAAACGCTGAACTATTTAAAAAGAATAATTCAGCGTTTTATAATAATTATTGGCGTCATAAAGAAGAAGAGGACGGTGCACCTAAACATGAATTGCAAAATGTAAATCAGCATCAAGAGAACAATCTGTAATATTAAGCCTTGGCGAAATAGATGATGAAATATGACAAAAAAAAAATTGGGATGAAATTGATATACTATATAACACGAGAAAATCATTGTTCAATCAATCCTCCCGTTGTGCAAAAGATCTCTTTCATCATATAGAGTGGCATATGCTAACTATGTAGGCCATACTACATGCAAATACTGTGTAGCAGATTAGAAGATAGACACCCTGCCCGCAGTGGGCTGAGAGGAATGGGCTCTCCTCCAAGCTGCTGTCCTATCTCCCCAGGACTGGAAAAAGCATCCTAATCCTTTACCTTTCATAGTGATCTAAAGCCGATTTAAGACTGTCACTACCCTAGTTTGTGTTTATTTCATGTTCATCTGCAGCTCAAGGCGATACTCTGCACACCCACTTATGACATGAGCAAAAGATGTGTGTGTGTGTGTGTGTCTGTCTGTGTGTGTGTGTGTGTGTATGAGTGTGTGTGAAAGAGAGAGCAACAGACAGAGAAAGAGAGAGAGAGAGGGAGAGAGAGAGAAAGAGAGAGAAAGAGAGAGAGGGGTGGGGGGGGGCTTCATTGACCAGCAGCCCTGAGGTGAAGGAATATCCAGTGTGTGATCAGACTGTACTAATAATTTGCTTATTTTTATATATGCAGCATTTGTCTGTCTATAGTCTGAAATGTGCGGCTCTCAATTCACGTGTTTTCTAACAAAAACCAAGCAACTCAACTTGCATTCACTTCCAGAAATATACCCTCCCACACAAACAGATAGCCAGGCAGACAGACGGACAGGCAAACACACTCTGTCTCTCTCTCTCACTCTCTCACACACACACACACACACACATACACAATAGCGCAAACCATTGACCGCTGAGCAGGCAGGCCTACACAGACCACCTTTCTCTCCTCTCTCTCCTGTTCCTCAAGGCCTTACTGTATTATTCTGTAAGCAGCAAGAGCCCAGCATTGACAGAGCTAATCACTGGAGGGAGGGCTCCCTCACAAGCAGGCGCGCACGCACACACACACGCACACATGCAAGCGCACACACACACATATACACAGAATGATTGACACACAATGGCAGTGGAATCTATGCAGTGCCCCCCATCCCTCTCTCTCTCCCAGCTGAAAAGACAAGGGAGGTGGTGGCGGTGTGTGTGTGTGTGTGTGTGTGTGTGTGTGTGTGTGTAGAGGAGGGGGTGAGGTGTGTGTGTGTGGGGGGGGGGTTGTAGAGGTGTTCTAGCAGTGATCTCCAACAAACCAAAGGCAGAGCCAGTGGAGAAGTGAAGAATGTAAAGATGAGCATGTGACTAACACTGCTGCTATCCCTACTCCTAATCCCCCGCTCCGTCAGGTGCAGCAGCTAATCTGGAGGGATGGAGAGGGAGAGAGAGAGAGAGAGTCTCAACTCCCCTCATATGAATATGATCCCTCTGCTGGCTCCAGCCCAGCACTTGTGAACCACTGATCCTGTTATCATATCACCAGAGAGAGAGAGAGAGGGAGAGAGGGAGAGAGAGTGAGAGAAAGGGAAGGATGAGTGAAGGATGAGTGTTGTTTATTCTTTACTCGGGCCTCTCATATCATCCACCAACACTTTGCCAAGCCACTGCTAAGCCACGCTCGCTATACCGAATTCCTCCATAGTTCTGAACCTGAAGAGACCTCTCACAAAGATATACAGTCATCTGTGTATTCGCTTTATTTATTATTGTTATGACGTGGCGAGGCCAATGGTGTTATTCCAGCGATGTGCTGGTTGCCCAAGGTGACAGGAAATAGTGTAGTTAATTAAAGAGTGGACAGCACTCCAAGCTCCACTCACACACTCCTGGCATTGTCATAAGCACCACTTCTACAACACACTCCCTCAAGAGTCATCTCCCTCTGTTCCTAGGACATGGAGGGCCGTGCCGTGCCCTCCCGTATGCTGAAGCACACTCTCCCGTCTCTCATGCATGCATTCACAGACACTCACACACTCTCTCTCACACACACACACACACACACACACATACGTCCATGCACACGTCCAGAGCAGCCATCTCTACATAGACTCATCCAGATAGCTAACAGATAACACTTTGGCTTTCAATTCAGTTTGATGTTATCGTTTTCCCTTTCTTAGAGAAATATGAACCTGTCACACGGGGCGGCTTACGGATTTGTTACATAGTTCCGTCGTAGATAATTCCAACAATAGGGGCCAGGGCCGCGCTCCCTCTGCATGCGGAGTTAGCAGGACTGCAGCCCTAATCAGCGGGAGAGGATCACATCTGCCCTGACAGCAGCTGCATCACTGTTTAGAAGAGCTGCCAGCGTGAGAAACACACAGGTCGATTCCCTTTTCTCCCTGGACAGAGTGGGTGTTCTTCTCATTCATTCCTTCTTTCTACGTCCTTTCTTTGAGCCAGCCAATTAACCTGGGAGCAGTGCACTAATGAGTTCCCTCTGGTGGCGCTGCACCGCTGAATGGAGGGACGAGGAGAGGGAAGAGCAGGGTGAGTGAAGAGGGGAGAGAGGAGAGGGGTCAGGGAGGGATAGCAGGGGGCTGGAGGAGAGGAGAGGAGAGGTGCAGACTTGGCAAAGGCAAGGAGGGCGAGAGAACACAGAGGAAAGGGTGAAGACGGGTTGATATAGGGGTGAGGAGAGAGGAGGGAAAAGGACAGAGGGGTTCAGGGAGAGGAAATATGGGATGGGATGATGCAAGAGGAGAGGGGACAGAGCACCATGCAGTTGGCCACTACGGGCCTATCACCAAGACATTGTCAGCCAGACAATGGGCTTATCAGCCTCCTTTTCACACCAGTCTGATTAACTGGGAGGAATGGGAGGGAGAGGAGGGGAAGGGAAAGGGTATGTCCTTGTACCAGCCCACTAAATGTCAGAGAATGGGCCAGGGCAGCCGCACTGGCCTATGGATTTAGCATACATCACTGAGAAATATAGGGACAGTTTTAAACCCATTGTAAAACCCACATCCTCCCATACTGTATGTTAGCCGTGTTAGCAATGGGGGGTGGCACAGCCGTAATAAATCTAGAACCTTTGCAAATGTATCTCACTAACCAGATTAGCAAGGAAGTGATAAGCACCTTTAAGCACCGTTAGCTAAATCTGTGTGTGTCATCGGTCACAGTAACACCATAAACCACAGCGCATAGTAGGGTGCCATATATAGCCATGCTAGTGTGTGTTGGGGTTGGAGAGGAAAGGAAATGCACTAGTCTAGCCTTACTTCTGCACATTACTTCTTTCTGTAAAGAAGTAGCAATGTATGAATTTTCACTTTCTGTTATTACGTATTATGAGCAAAGAATTGTCATACTGGCAGGAATACAGGAAGCGGCAGACATTGTTACTGAGGGATTTATACAGAAGTTAAACTTAAGACTTCATCATGCAGGAAACAAATCAAAGCTGTGAAGGAGGGAAAAAATAAAATATTAACAGAACAACAACTGTTAGCCCTATTCTTTCTTACATTCCTCTTTTGTCACTGCTATTATGAATTGATATCAAGTGCCCATACTAGAATACAATTATGTCCCACTGCTTAGTAGTTACTAACACATATTTGATCAAATTGGCCTTGCCGCTCAGCCGCGGTGTCCAAGCTTGGTAAGTTGTATAGACCAACAAACGACTAAGAGCAGGCTTCAGCAAAATTGTTTGTGTCATTGTTCAATTAGTCTTCAATATTGATCCCAGCTTGTTTGTTTACTCGCTTACTGCTTCCCATTCGAATGGCCTTGACAGCCATCTGTCACATAGAGAGACAGCGAGGGAAGGAAGGCGGGAGGCGACAGAGAGGGAGAGAGAGTGATTTACAATGAGAGTGCCGAGATAAAGGTGGAGAAAGAAACTACCAAAAGGGTACAAGCGGAGACTAAACAGAGGAGGAAATAGGGATGAGGTTGAGATAAAGAGGGACACTGAGCTTAAAATGTTTTTCAAGGTAAACCTTTTGGTAAATAAAAATTCCTGATCCACTGAATCCCTAAAAGCTCATGGTCTTGTTGCTCACTGAAGTCAATTCAATAGGGGGTGTTATAAAAGCCATGCTTGAGGCAACAAGTGGTCGTACTCTTCTTGCTCTTCATTTCCTTCTTTTTCTCTCCCCCTCTTTCTCTTTTCAGAAGAAAGGATGTAGTAATTAGAGGGTAGACCAGGTGGAAGTACATGACTCAAGAGCCCAGCGCTAGCTCACCCTCTCCTCCAGAGAGAGATGGGAAGAGGGAAGTGTGGAGGAGGGTGGAAGAGGGTGAACACCAAGGACTGACTGGAGAGGGGAAAGTGGCAGGAGAATACGGCGAGGTAAAAACAGGGAGAGGAGGAGCAGCAGCGGGGCTTGGGAGCATATTGGGTCAAAGAAAATAAAATGTGTCATTTAGCCAAAGAAAGGAGATGAGAGCAGTGTGCGAGATGAGGGGGGCTGGAGCCGGGACGGCCGGGGGAGGTGAAGGGGAGGTGGAGGGGAGGTTAGCTGTTAAATGAGGTGGGGGTCATAAGAGTGGGGGTGGATGCCCACCGTGATACAAATGAGGGTCTGCAGGCAGAGGGGCCACCCACAGAACAACTAGCCCAACAAAGATGCTTCTGTCTTGGCCTCCCTCTTCCACAGACCTCCTTGAGTGGGCAGGATTCCATTAGCAAGCTGCAGGACCTGGGGTCTATTCACTCTCCCATCCCGGCCTGACAGAGTGTACGCGAACACACAGACACACAGGCGCACGCACACGCACACGCGAACCCACACACACATACGCACTGAGCGCACATACATGCATTCGCTCACAGTCACTCACTCACACACATACACAGCACCGCTAATTAATCCTCAGATTACCCAGCCAATTATTACCACACTTGTACTAATTAGAAATTATTTAAAGCATTTCCCAATTAGGGTTTACATGCTCAGTTGGGCAGGAGTCTGCCTCGATAAACCAACTGGTTTTATAGCGGGGGGAAAAAAAAACATGCTCATTCATATACAGACACACATGCGCGTGCACACATACACACATGCGCGTACGCGTGTTTTTTTTGGGGGGGGGGTCTGACTGTGGTAATCAGGCAGTCTAACTGAGTCCCTCTGTTAGGATGAGGACAGAAGAGAGGAAGAAAGAGAAAGAAATAAAGCAACAAAAGGCATGCTCCTTCAGTGCAGCAGCAGTACTGTAGGTCGCCCTTGTTAGGGCTGGGGACAGTGATTAGGAGAGACCACAATAAGACCTGCCAGGAAACACATGCCAATTAGGTTACCAGGAGAACCATGGACCCTCATCGCTATGGGAAACCCACTGCTCCCCACACCACCCCACCTGCACCACCACCTTACACACACACACAAACATGTGCACCCGTGGCTTCAGCCTCTACCTTTTGCAACCCTTTGATAACATTATGACATGGCTAAGGGGTGAGCAAGAAAAAATAATGTAAGGGAGAGAAGAGGAGATGACAATGCAGTGCAACGGACAGAAAGACTGAGGAGAGCCAGCAAGAGAGCAAGAGAAAAGAAGGAGTTACCGTTAGAGATCAAAAGTAAGGGATGAACTTTGTAAGAAACTTGCATATGACTTGATTAAGAAAAATAAAAATACGTCTGGTTGACACGACCTTTAGTGAGACAGTGATGGAGAGAGAGAGAGGGAGAGTGTCTGCAGTGCAACAAGCAGGCTGTGCCGGGATGACAGGGGTGGGACTCCAGGGAGAATTATTAGCGGAGAGAATTACAGGCTCATCCATGGGTGACATGTAAGCCCCAGCTACACACTCAAATGTTTACAACACAGATATTTGCTCAACTGCGATGCTATCAGACCTCAGTGTAATACTCAAGCTATTGTTCTGATTTATACGGCAACACTCACAATGTCTACAGATGCAATAACCGTGGGCCAGATAGCAACATCACAATGTTACCAGCAGTGTCCTGAGAAGCTGTGACATGACCCAGGCATAACAGAAAGGAAACTAGCTCGCCGGCTCACTCTGAAACATTTGCATTGATGTGATGGCTGAGATGTTGATTAATGTGCACTGTCCCTGTTATTAAATAAACAGGGTGAATACACAAAATATATTGAATAAATTAGACTGCGAACCCATCTCCTCTGCAACATCCAGCTCATTAGAATGCATGAGGAAACGATGTTCTGATTGCAACAAGAGTCACTCATTAAGCCATGTTTGCCCCCTGCCAGAGCCCCACTCCCTGCACACTACCCCCTCCGCCCCAAAACACTTACCCCTCATGCCTACCACACACTCCACACCAAATCCCTCCCTACTGCACACTCTCCTGCTAAAAGCTCCCCGACTTAACATCACCCCTTCCCAATGGATGTCACCGGCAAACCGCTAACCCCCTTCTCACCTCGTCCCTCCTCCCCCCCCCGCGTCTCCCTACTCCTCCTCCTCCTTCTCTGCTGGGATCTGTGTCATCATTTTAATTAATTTCTAATCAGGCGAGAGTAAACTAATCAGGGGAGGCATTAAACAATGACAGCTCTGCCTGCTCAGCCTCACACTGGGGGCCGCCAGGCTGCTCTGCTCTGCTCTGCATGCTGAGAGGAACCGCACGCTGATAAACAACTCAACTTGGGTTAGACTGGGTTATCTACACCAATCTTCTCTCCCATACATGTTAGTACAGGCCGCAATGCAGTATATGTGTGCGCCGTTTGCATCCACGGTTGCGAACTGGAAAAGTGTTGAGATTCGCACAAAATGTAATTATTAATATCTTATATGTGTAGCTGTAATCAATTTTTATCCACGCTATATGCAATGTAAAAAAAACATATGCATTTGTGATCGAATAAAGATATCGGTTCATGGACGTATGATGGAAACGCATGTAAATGAACAGAATGGACAAATAAATAAACCTAACCTTGCCTGAATGCTATGTATCTGTGCTAAACAGTCTTAGAATGGGTTGCACAAAGACTGCAGTTATCTGTAGGCGGCCAGATCCCGCCAAGGCTGAGCCATTGTGAGAAACAGACAGACTGAGAGGAAGAGGAGGAGGAGAGAGAGAGAGAGAGAGAGAGAGAGAGTGAGAGAGAGAGAGAGAGAGCTTTTGGGCAATACATTAACCAATGTAACAAGAGAGCCTTGATTAACCTCTTCTACGTTTACCCCTTTGCCTAAAACCAACACGCACACACACACACACACACATACACATGCACGCACACCTACACACACACACGCACGCACACACACACACACACAGCCCTTGCAGCCACATTCAAACTAAGAAGTGAATCATAATTATCAAATTATAACTATATGATTGCATGACAATGACACTGATGACAGATGATAAGAAATCTTTGGGTTAATCACCACCGTCACGCAGGATGCTAAAGTGAAATTCTGAAAGTGTATTTTGAATCTGACACCAGTGTGTTAACGGTGACGCTGGAAGCCTTCAGACATCTTGCAGACTGAACTGTGTGTGTGCAGACTGAAGGCCTGCTTCACACACAGAGAGGAGCCTCAGAGGGATACAGCAGAGTCACGACTCCTGGGGTCCGTCTCAGTCTCATGAAGCAAGAGGCTTTCATGTCTCTCTCATCACAGGCTTGTAACTGAACCTGATTTCTGCTCCTGCCAGCGCCATGGCAACCGGTGACCCCCGACCTAAGGACCAGAGACCACCGTCAGATCACATGACACACATACACACACACCTGAGCGCCCCGGCACACACATTTTATTTAACTCTTCAACTTTGTGTCAAGTTGTGGAAGAGGATGTCCAACATAAGGGCAATGGTCCAATATAATCAATATGATTCAAGTTTAAATCAGATACACTGCTGGAAATGGACAGGATGTCTGAATGAGACAAAATACACTGAGACGGAGTGTGTTTAAAAAGATGTTTTAAAAGCCCCCCCCTCCTCCTCCCCCCTCCCTTCTTGCCCTCTTTGCCAAGTATTAGGATCCCATGCCAACCGCTTCCCTGGGACAGAATAAGGATTGCGGAGGTGGGAAGCTGAAACCCTTCCATAACATGTCAAACAACGCTGGAATCCAAAACGCAAGAGGGAGAGAAAAAGGGTTAGAGGCAGATTTTCTACGGGGAGAAAGAAACTGTCACATCATCAGATTGGTTATTCTAAGTGGAGGGATGTGGGTATGGGGGCGGCTCGAGGGGGGGGGTGTGGGGGGGGGGGGTGGCAGAGGCTTGGGCTGGCAGAATCTGGCAGCCATACACGAAGGCGGTATTTCCACTAAAATAATCAGCCCCCAGGCAACGGAAGGGAGGGGGGGTGGGGTGGGGGGGGGGTGAATAGAGAAGAGAGACAGAGAGGTTAGTAGGGATTGTAGGGGTAGGAGAAGGAGATGGGGTGGGTGAGGGAGGGAGAGAGAGAGAGAGAGAGGGAGGATATAAGGGAGGGAGGGAAATAGCAAGACGGAGAGAAAGGAAATCTGGGAAGCTAACCAAGGAAATCCTGCTTCTCAGATATGCAGCTGTGGAATTAAAATTGGTATAAAAACATGAGAACAAAAATATACTTCACACTTCACAAGCCTATTGAAGGGGAGGGGGCTGGGAGGGGGAAGAGGGCGGGGGAGATGTGCCACGCTACGCTGGCACCGATACCTCAGGCACAAGGGGTAAACAGCTATTCTCCGCACTTCCATTCTGGGTCTGCTACAGTGGTTGCAGGGTGTAATGGTGGTGGGGGGGGGGGGGGGGGTTTCGTGCCTTCAGGGGTCTCATCAGGCTACAGGGTGAGCTACCAAAATGCCCCATCAAACAATTTCTACACTTTGTGTCCCCTCAAGCACATCACAACCAACAGAAAGGCATTGATTCACGATCAAACGACCGTGATCGTCACTCAAATTCAATAATAACAACCTTCACAATCAGAAGCGCTCTAAATATACTGTACCTCCACTTCAGGCCAGGATTAGGCCTTTCTCTGCACACATTTGTGTTGATGTGCTGCATTACGGAACAAAGACCTATCAGAATTGAAAACAACCATGAAAACACACAGATAAACGACAAATCAATTAATTTTAAATGTGGTGAAATAAATTGTACAAACAACACTGTATTTGATTGCTGCAATATGAATGGTTTATTATAAAGAAATTCTGCGCAGGAGAGCAGGATTCCCCACTGAGTACAATGCACTCAAACACTAAAACGCAGACACAGACGCGCAGATGAAGACACATACGTGCATGCACTCAAACACTTGCACGTGTACGCATGCATGTACTCTCACACACACACACACACACACACACACACACACACACACACACACATACATAAACTGCAACTCCTTGGCCTTTTTGAGAAATTGCTAGATGCTTTTCACTTAGCAAAACCGAGCAACTCCCATAAAAGTCTTTTGTGATAGAAAAAGAAAAACTAATTAATTACTGGGAGGATTCAGAATCATGTTATCAAATCAGCCAACCAGAGCGTGACACCACTAAAATAATACAATCATCAAGCATAATGAGTGAGTTAAGAAGTTTCTCTTAATGCATATATCACAGTAAACGGTTAGGGCTGAGCATTGTGTTATTTCAACACTGTAGAGACTTCATCTTAATACAAATCTCTATGTAATACAGGCCTATTCATGCAGCCTGCCTCTCCCCTCTAGTTCAATTATCATCTGCTCTATTGGAGAAATATTCAATTAAAAAGGGCTCCTCCTATAGTTTTATCAGAAAATAAATTTGGCAATATATAAATAATAATTTCAAAATCCTGTGTGCGTGTGTGTGTGTGTGAGAGAGAGAGAGAGAGAGTGTCTGAGGATATTTCTCAGTGTTTATGACTTTGATAAAGAGAGAGAAGAAAGTTAGGGAGAAATCTCAATTAAATTTGAAAGAGCAAATAAAATTATAAATGCAAGCAGAAAGGCAACATTTATGTATTTATTAAACATTTATTCCCACAGGTTTTTTCTGGAATTCACATCAGTCCATGAGTTGAAATTGAATTGATCCCCACCCCAAAGATGAGAGCGGACGATTGGAAGGGGGAGGACAATTCAGGGAGCATGAAAAGAAAAGCGAAAGACAGATAGAACAGTAAATCTGCCTTATTCAGTAAGCAGAGCTTTTTGTGGAGTATTCTCTACAGAATTTGCCGGCTTTCATTTCATTTCTCTGACATTCTCTCCGTCTGACCATCCCGGTCCTCTCCTGAGACAGATGAGTGGAAACAGAGTTCCAGAGAGAGCTATCAGGATTAGGATAATTAATATCATCTCATTTCACTGTGATCCTCTCTGCGGCCCACTGCACACACAAGGACAGGACGCAGGGAATATTGTGGCAAGAGTAACCAGTCGCCTGTCAATCTACCCCCCCACACCCCCCACTCCCCAACTCACACACACACACACGCACCCTCCTCAGCGGCTAAATTGCAGTTTGAGAGACGACAGGGGAGAGGCAGGGGTGGCGGCGGTGGTGGGGGGCTGCTGGGCCCGAGGGACGCCATACAATGGAGCGTGCGGCTGACCAGCGTTCAGGTGAAATTGAATTGGAAATCTTCCACGGCTGGTTAGCATAACAAAGGGCCTCGTGGCTTTAGACAAAGGCTGCTTCTCTAATGCACAAAATCAATCTCTCTACGGGCTCGGCGCATTGTTCCCTCCCGCCATACAGGTGTTCCTTCAATGGTCCTTAATCAAAAGTGTCAAAACAAAGTTAAGAGTTATCTCTGCTCCTCCGCAGCTGCTTCTGCAGAGCAGAAGGAAGGAAAGAGGACCAGACACTCAGGATAGGAAATAGGTGAGAGAGAGAGAGTGTGTGTGTGTGTGTGTGTGTGTGTGTGTGTGCGTGTGTGTGTACAGGATGCTGAATGCATTCACTATAACCTATGCCATAGTTTGCTGGTGCAAAAGGTAAGGCACTGAGGAGTTACGATAGGAAGACTAATCTCATTTCTCATTCATTTTTGCCCCGTCCAAATCTGAGCAGCTGTTATTCTGTGACGTGATCACTGAACAGACCCAGTCATGAAAGGGGCCAGAAGTTTGTCCTGCTGAGGTTGTTTGAAAGGAAGGAAGGAAGGAAGGAAGGAAGGAAGGAAGGGGGAGAGGGATGAAAGAAGGACGGAAGGAAGGAATCATTTCGACACAAATGCAGCATCACCATCATTTCCAGTCTGTGCCATCAATCTGTATGTTGTATCAAGGCTGAAGGCCCGTTCGGTGATATTGGCAGCTTCTTTTCTCCCTGAAGGTTGTTTAACAATGGGAAGACAGGAGTACAGCTCTTATGAGTACACCCCCCCACCCACACACACACACACACACACACACCTCCCCCCCACCCCTATCCCTCCCATACTATAACACTCGACCCTCTCTCTCTCTCTCTCTCTCTTTCTCTCTGGGTCCAGGGCCTTGACTTGCTCATGGTAGACTGAATGAAATAAGATGAGTTAAAACATTGAATAGAGACCTCAGCCCATGGCCTCTTTCTCTTTCACTCTGTGTGTGGACTAAATGACTCATCCACTGAGAGATGATCAGCGCTGTCATTCCTCCCCTGCTTTATGTGCTCTGTGTCCTGCTCCAGGGTTTGTAAGGTGATATTTATATATTAGCAACGTACTGACCAGGTTAACCGATAGCGAAAACGGTTGCTCTTGCAATTACCTCACTTAGAAGCGGGGGAAAGCATATAGTTCTGTAAGCATCAGACTCAGTCAAGACTCAGCCCACAGGAAAATAACCACTTTATGTACACTACCAGTCCAACGTTTGGACACACCTGATTGAATGTACTATGTTCTTCATTCTCTTAAAACCATTTTGATCTAAATGCTTAAATGCTTGAAATTTGTTTTTTAGACAAATATAAATAGTGAAGTTGATGCCAAATGTATGAATTTCTTTCCAAAGCCTTTGCCTTTCCATCAAGGCAAAGGGCGGCTACTTTAAAGAATCTAAAATATAAGATAGTTTTGATTTGTTTTACACTTTTTTGGTCACTGCATAATTCCATTTGTGTTATTTCATAGTTGTATGTCTTTACTATTATTCTAAAATTTGAAAACTAGTAAAAAATATAGGTAAAATGCATGTGTGCAAACTTTTGACTGGTAGTGTATCTTATGTGAGACTGTGGTAATTATAAAGCCAAATAAATAAACATAAAATTTTCAATGTATGTTCATATGGGGCATACGCTATTCCTTTAGCCATCCACATTAGGGACAGAGAGAACACAGTGTGAGAGTTTGTGTGTGTAGTTGCCTAGTTCATGCTCACATGTTCTATGTGGAGAGGGTATACGCGTTTTACGGCTGTTTGTTTTGATAAGGTGAGACTATTCTATCTCTGTCGCCCCTCTGTCTGTGGATTACCGCATAAATAATAACAATCTGTTGACTAATCCCATCTGCTAATATATGGCATCATAGACTCAACGCCCCCACTTCCCCAGCCAGGAGACGACGCTCCGTCAGGTCCAATACACACGCCGCTGAACCCCTCAGCATCATAGCTTCTTTTATGAAGGCGCATGGTTTAAAATGTCGGCAGTCTGGAAGACAAGTTAATGGATAATAAACTAAAAGAACATTATATTTCCATGATTGTGACCACTGATAAGAAATTAATAAATGAACACTGCAGAAACCACAGTACCAGTCGCCTAGTCTGTTGTGCTGAAAATAATACATACCCATGGACTCAGTACAGTATTTATGCTGTCACCAACCCTGCTCCTTTGACTCCTCACTGTCTGCTATAAAAAAAGACTGAAATACTGAAAAGGAGTGGGAAACACATGAATCACATTCAACTTTACAGACACTTCTTGGCCGGCGCAACTGAATAAACTAACACCGAGAGCAACTAAAAGCTGTCACATTCGAATGTTAGCCCTGACCCCGACAGCACAACCTGTTTGTCCCGGACCTGTGCCACCCTGACACCCTTCCTCCACTCTCCCCCTGCTTTATCCAACGGTCTGCTCACTCCCACCATCTCCAGCCAGCCATCCACCAGCCCTCATCCCATCAATCTCTCACAGCCTCTGCTGCCCTGGCCCTTGGGAGGACTCATGCAGACCAGTTGATTAAAAATCACTTAGTGGAGAACACAAACAAAGCTGTCAGCCTTTGGCTTGCCCTTGGGATTGGAGAAGAGGGGGAGTGCAGAATGAACAAGTAGAGATGAAGGGAAGGAGGAGGAGGAGAGGAGATATTCAGCAGGCTGAGTGCATTAGATTTGAAAGTTGGGAACTGTCTCAAACTAGGATGCTTAAAATGCCTGACTAATAACTCTGCTTATTACTGCATCAGCATGTAGTATATCTTAGGGATGTAAAAATGCATGCAACCAGAAGAACCCACAGACTAAAAGAACTTCTCTTTTGGTAGCTAGTACTTTACGGAAGTGATTATTCCATGACCTGTAGTTAACTAGAGATGTCTCATATAGCCTACTTTTCAGAGAAGCTGCAGAAGGTGTGACTCAGTCATGTGCTTCAGTGAGGATTGCTGCTGGTTTCGCCACAGTGCTGCTTGTAAATGAGAAATCCATAGATCCACACCTGGGGGTGGGGTCAGGCAGGACAAATACAGTAGTAGGGGAACACACTCAACCCTGTCTAATAGATCCACGCATTTTTAGTTTTTTTGTTGGTCTGTTTGAGGTTGACTGTGCTGACTACTATATTTGACTGTCAACAGATTTTAAGTGGTAAGAATGTACAATTTGAACAGGCATAAAGACAGACCACTTGCACCTGGACACAGTGTGTGTATCAGAAGGGCCTCCATTCAGCAAGCCTGGTCTCCTGAAATTTTGTGAAATGAGCACAATGTCTTAAATTGCAAATACTTGTTCCATGTACAAAATGTTAAAGAAATACATTTTCCCACCACAGTAGGATTATGTGAAGGCAACATGACTAGAAACAGGTAGTGGTTTGACACTGAAATAGCAGACTAGTGGATGGGCGTATACCAACTCATACCAAGATTTCTACTGAGTGAAGTTTTAACTTTTAGTTAAAGTTTTTCTTGTTTACCCATGACCAAAACCATATCCTAACCTTAGTTGTTTACTTGAAAATGCTGTGTCCAATTCATGCTGTTGTCACACAATCCAATTCATGGTGGAGGAACGTAATGTTCACATAATTCGTGTCCACAACATATAATCTGTTTCAGAATTTCACAAAATTTCATGAGACTGTGCTGAAATTGAATTTAGTTTCAAACAAAGGAACATGAACAAGTAACTAAGCTGACAAGTGTAGCTGATCACTAAGCGTACAAAATTGAGCACTATGCTCAAGCAAAACAGCAGTGCATGAGTCAGTAGAGGTTCACTGCTGCAGGACCACAGGAGGTGGGAAGGGATCAGTTGGTTCTAAACGCGATGTGTCAACACATGATGACCGTTACTGGTCTGAGCATATTCTGAAACCTGTGACACTCACAAACAGTGAGCGCACGTGAGACACACACACTCTCACACACACACACACACACTCTCACTCACTCACACACACACACACACACACACACACAGCTGCCACTGACAAGGCTACGGCAGCATGGCTCCAATGGTCTTCTGCCCTTCATTACCAGATGGTAGTTCCCACTGGTTCTCCTGACACACACACACACACACACACACACACACACACAGTCACCTTTAATATAATTAGTGAAAACTCTGGCCCCTTTTTATGTGTAGACTGACAACATGACACATATGACTGACTCGCTGGCCATATTATGTGCATAATATTCTGGGTTGAAAGACTTCCTTCTCCCACGCCCTTCTGCAGGTACAGGACAATCAGATTAACAGGCTCTTTGACACAAACAGATCGCATTGACTTCCATACTTTGTTGACAACGTAGCACATCACTGAAGGTAAAGCAAAGACCTGAAGGAATTAATGCTTGATTGATTGGTGTTATATCCCAAAAAGGATGGGCCACAAGGGGAATATACAACCGCAAACATCATCAGCATACAGGAGCAAGGTGTGAAGGTGAGCAGTGTCCCTGAGGGAAGAAGTTGAAAGAGAAAAGTGAGAGTGAAAGAGTGAAAGAGAGAGGTACGGACAGACAGACAGACACACAGACAATGAAAGAGAGATAACAGATATATGGAAAAAAACAATGAATATGGAAGTCCCCCCCGGGTTGAAGAGCAATGTCACCCCCTCGGTTCCCCCACAGGGGCTTTTAAGGGTCAACTGAGAACTAAGAGGCACATTGGTGTCCAGTACAGAGAGAGAGAGAGGGAGAGAGGGAGAGAGAGAGAGAGAGAGAGAGGGAGAGAGAGAGAGAGAGAGAGAGAGAGAGAGAGGTGGAGAATGGAATCTAAGGAAAGGCAGACACATATGAAGACACAACCCTTTGCTCGGTGTCTTACTGAATTATACATACACGTGCACACACACACACACACACACACACACCTGCACCCACAGTACACACCAGCCCTTTTTCCCTACTGTTGTGATTCTCCATCTTATTTTGCTGACCTGTATGTGGAGCGCTTGACAGAGGTGAGCACACAATCTCCCGGCGCCCAAACACAGGGAATTGGATCACCCCTGGGCTGACCTCCTCATAGCAGCGCCTCGCCTATCTGTGCCCTATACTGTTGAGGGGACCGTTCGGGGGCACACCGTGACCCCCGCTTGGCCCCCGGGCCCGCGGCCCCACCGCCTCATCCGCTGGTCAACATGACAACCTATACAAGGCCCTGTCAAACACATGATTGACATCTCCCCCGCCCACCTCGCCCCACACCCCCACCCCACCCCAGCAAATTACCCAAAACCCAGACAGACGACACTATCTTGTCTCCCCATTTGCGCCCTTGTCATCTCCATGCACCACACACACACACATGCACACGCACTATTCTGTATAGTGGCATAATTATGTCAAATAAAGTTGGATGGGGATTGCAGTTAATTACGGATGAGTTTTATTTTTTTGGGACAACACCCATGTCACCGGGTGCTGTAAGATGAATGAAGGCAAGAGCACTCACTATTTAAATGGAAGTAACAGGTTATGTAGCGACTAAATCTGCACAAATACACTGTGCATTACTTAGAGTGTCACTTTTGCCTTTGTCCATCTTGTTCTATGTGCTTTATTTTGTTCTATTCTCTTCATCACACACTAATCATGCGCATGGCGTTGCTGCAGCAGGGCAGACTGATCACGCCCTGCTCTTCATACACCACAATGTCTCCCATGCCTTAGTCTTACCTGCAATGGATCACAGATTGGCATACAGACCGACAACATACAGACAGACAGATCAACACACACACACACACAGATACCACCCCCCCACTCCCTCCCACACACACACACACACACACAGAAACACAGAAGCACACAAAAACGCAGACACACACACACAGAAACACACACATACACACACAAAAAGAGTGTCCCTGCTGTGAGAAAAAGAGCTACAGTACTCCCTACATCAACAGCGGCCTAGATAAACACAATACACACAAAAGAGTCGCCCCATGAAAATAACCCTCCATCTAACCATCACTGCACTTATCTACTCATAAACATAGGGATAAATCAATTCACCGAGAAACGCATATTTTTTCTCTCATATGAAATTACAGCTCCGGGACCAAAGCTAGCATGATAGCATAGGTCAAACACAGTAACCTCTTCTCTCCATGGCAACAGTCTAGCTCTTACAAAAAAAAAAAATGCTCACCGTGCTTTGCTGAAGTAATTGTGAGATGTTTTGACATGACCCTTGAATGTGTGTGTGTGTGTGTGTGTGTGTGTTTGTTTCATGAGTGTGTGTGCGCGTTTCACAATAGCGCACAAGAATGCGAACATGTACATGTATAAATTCACATGTAGGTATATCAGTATATCTGTCCATCTGTTTGAGCGTGTGTGTGTGTGTGTGTGTGTGTGTGTGTGTGTGCGTTTGTGTAATGACAACCCTGCTATCACAGCGTCTGTATTAGCATTGCAGCGTCTCACCGCTTTGTTTTACTCTGACCTGTATAATCAGTGTCACATTAGCAACACAACAAATCAAACGCTGTGTGTTTCCCCCCTGCAACCTTACACACACACACACACACACACACACAGACCATGTCCCTCTTCATGCTCCCAGCTGGCCGCCATACTGTGTCAAACAGATGCTAATTAATATGATAACTAATACCTATTACACAACACACAGAGTTCCAAGACCACTAATTTGATTTCTTTCATTCAAAAGGAAAGAGACTAAATCGAGATAAATCAAGGAGAATTCTTCTTGCTGTTAGCATCGTGACCAATAAATACCTGAGATTTTGAATATACTGAGAGATTTATTATATGTTTACTGAGTTAAGGCAATAAGTCATTTTATTAATATGAACTTAAACTTTAAATTAATAAAAACTGTGTCAAGTCAAATATATTTATAAAGCACATTTGAAGACAAGTGGAGTTGATCAAAGTGCTGCACAAAACCAATAAATATATAAAATCAAACTAAATATAGAACATCAACATAGCACTGTCAGAAAAAATACAGTAATACCAGACAAATTAGGAGGACTTAAAACCTAAAGAATAAAAGTGAGTTTTGAGCCTGGACTTGATTGTGGTTATTAGTGTTATAATAATATGCATATTTGACATAAAATATTGACTGTTTTTATTTTTATGTTGTGTATGTTTTATAAATGTTTAAATATGTCCTGTCTAACTATTGCATTTGTGCCATGTTACTATTAATAATAATGTGATAATATATTAATCATTAAGTAATAAACAGAAATGTATATGCTGTTGTCATATTAAAGAATTTCATGGTAAATCCAAAATGAAAATAAACTTTATTTCACCCTTGCTGTTGCTCACTCATCCAAAAATATCAGACACTTCAATGCAATTTTTTTCTACAAAATTAGACTTTGCCCAACACCATCTGAAGCCAAGGTCTTACCATTTAGTCAGATTTTGGATATGACAATTTAGTGACACTTTTACTTCATTGTTACAACCCACATATTTTTGTCACTGTGTGGACCTCAAATGATAAAATTCCAAGGGAGGTTTCAATGCAACAAAATGATTAAACTATTAAACATAGCTATGGAGGGTATGTGAAGTGTTTCATACGTTTCAGAAAGAAAGTAAAATTAAAAAAAATAAAAAGCAACTATTTTCAGCGATCATAGGTCAGAAACTGTTTGAGGAAATAAATAATTGTTGAGTGGACAAAATAATTAACAAAATGTGTATTTTGGCTCTAAAGTTGAGCATCAGTTCAGGCTAAATTAAAAAATAAAAAAAATGCACACACTCTAATCCAACTCTTGTTGATGCACAAGGAGGGAAGTCAGCATCTGCCTAGCTCCTTCCACTGCAAACCCTCCTGAGTTAAAAAAAGGAGACGAGAGGAAGGAAGAAATTGAGGAGAGAGGAGAAAAACAGAGGAAGGAAGGGATAGAAGACAGACGGAGACAGATGGGCAAAAAGAGAAGTGCGGAAAGACAGACGGGAAGAAGGAGCTGAAAGGAGAGCAAGGAGATAGAGAGATAGATTGAGAGAGGAGAAGGAGGCGTACTTTAGGAGATCCAGCTGACATTAGCGGGTGAGTTTATGAGATGTGATGATTAGCCAAATCCTGCTAATCAATGACACATTCACATGGGTTCCTGCTCTGTTGCTAACGCCCTGCTAAACACTAATTGGTCTATTCTGTGGCAAATAGGGAGATGCTGTCTCCCACTTCACTGTAAGCAATGCAAGCTGACATGGGAGCACACGTGGGCGCACACACACACACGCACACACACACACACACACAGACACACACACACACACACACACCCACATCATCCGCGCTTGCATACACTTATACTGTACATCTGTAGTCCCGGAGTGCGTAGCATATTTTGGTAGATAAAAGGTCAAATTGAGGCTGATTCAATTTGAGAGTGGATGAGGGGCAGAGGATCCTGCTCTACCCGCTCCAACAATAAGGAGAGAATGGGATCCTACAGCGGGCCAATGGGACAGCCGGGAGGGAAAGGGCGGAAAGGAGTCCTAAATTCAATTTCACTTTGTTGAGTATTTAGATAATGTCCCCTAATGTAATGCCGGGCCGTGGGTGGATCCACGCTAGCTGCTGCAGTCGTGAAGCACAATGTAGCAGCAGCGCCACCACTGCCCCAGGCCAGACACTGCCTCTCTAGCCTGCAGGGTGGAATCACTCCATCTAATGATTGCTGGATGGATGAGTTAGACCTGTGCCTGTATTGTCCTGTAAGGTCTAAATATGTTTACCTTGAAGTTTCCCTAATAAAACAGCAGCGAAATCTTCATCAAGCATAAGGAAGCTTCAGAAATCATGTTGTTGTGCATTGTGGAGTTAATTATAGATAGGTTGTTTCTATTTTGTGGAATGTTGTCATAAAATAATATAGTATAGTAGTATACAAAAAATATATTATAATATATATAATATTACATATATTTGAATATTATATATATATTATCTCACAAGAATCCTCACTTTGGAGGTTACTGTAGTCATAATATTGTCACATACATGCATAAATGCATAAATAAAAAACTATCTGTCTATTAATCTCTCTCTCAATCTCTCTCTCTTTCTCTCTCTCACACACACACACAAACATGCACACACATACACACACTCACGGCACGCACATATACACACCCACAGAAAGATGAGTAGGGTCATTGCGGGGTGTATTCCTCTCTCGGTGAGTGCCGGCGGTGAACAGTGCTTTGCGTTGGAGAGGAGGACAAGAGGAGGGTTCACTCAAATGCATGACTGTTACTACCTAAATATTAGTGCAGGGCCTCTCTCTCTCTCTCTCTCACTCTCTCTCTCTGAGTGTGCATCAGTATGTGATAGTGGGTCTGTGTAAATGTGTGTGTGGAGGTAATTATGTACGGAGGAGAGGCTGTTTGTGGCAAATAGAGATGCAATTATTCTTTTAACCTGTTAGATTGTCTGTCCCACTGACACACAGAGGCAGAGCGAGGAGGAGTGAGAGAGAGACAGGCAGGCTGACAGACAGACACAAACACAGCATTTACCAAAAAACATACGGTTAAATAAAAAACTACCCGACTCCATTTAAATGGCTGCGTTTCTCAATAACATGCATTATGAGATATTGATGGATTGGCATTTTTTTTCAGGCCGGTTGAATGAGATTTGAATGATTATTTGTCTGGAACATTGACACTTGTTACTAACATACACATTTCTATTTTTTTTTTTAAATGACATTTATGTAAACGTCCGTGACCCTGAATAGGAATAAATGAATGAATAAATGAATGAATGAATTAATGAATGAATGACTGAATGAATGAATGAATGAATGAATTTGGTTGTTGTGTTGTTATTTTGCACTTCCTTACGATCCAACCCCGTTTGATTGGCAGGGAGTGTTTACCACAGATGTGAATATTACTGTCAAGAGTGATTTGATTGCTACATGTCAAGACATCATATGAGTGAATTGATTTGATTTGCGACACACTTTAGCTGTTGACAGTTGTTTGGCTGAATTCAGCTGATGCCACATGACGTTCCATCAGCGGCGAAGGCAGAAACACATTCAGCACTAACAGTGCCACATGAGTGCCCGGGAGTACACTTCATTTTCTGTCAATACTTCCTAAATGGCTTCAGTGTGTAACTTAAAATTTGGGGAACGTCCATCACAACAAAATTGTTGAGCTGCCTTGTGAATAATTACATTTTCTTGCATAGAATTCAGTGCTGCTAGCAGTCCAAAGGTAGGTGAGAGTAGAGTGGATTTGTATTTTTAAGTACAACCTGTAAATATATTTTAAAAATGAAGCTGAATCTTAAATAATTAATGAGAGCATTTTTTAAATGTGCACTTCATTAAAGAATCTAAAAAAAAAAAGCACATAAATGTTCATGATCAATAGTTTAATTCTCAGTGATGGCTCTTAATAGTAAATGTGTTTTGGGAAAATATTATAGCACATTTTCTCTCTTTCTTTCTCTCTCTCTCTTTCTCTCTCTATTTTGTTCACACATACACACACACACATACACTCACACACAGGCTGATAATGTTATCGGTTCAGATCACTAACTCAGCAGATCTCAACCACATGTCACCTACGATAACTCAACACACACACAAACACACACCCACACACACACACACAGATGCAGAGTTCTGTGCCTCTTGTCAATAGGACGTTAAGGGTTTTGGCACTAATGACCAGTGTAGAGATAAGAGAGGAGAGGTTAATGTGGAGCTGTGGGTGATCAAGATAAGACCTATCCCTCTAAGCCTGGGGACAATGAGACAGTGAGAGTGAGAGAGAAAGAGGAAGAGAGAGAGAGGGGGAGAGAGAGAGAGAGAGAGAGAGAGAGAGAGAATACAAAAAATACAATACAAAAAACAGAGGTACAAGAGCAGAGAAAATACACTCACACACAAACAAAAGTGTACTTCTTCCTGCCTCTATTATTATTTTATACTCAGTCCCACGTGATATTAGAACAAGTGGATACATACGCACATAGTAGACCACTAAACACACGCAGGTTGCAGTCCATAGCCACCATAGCTAACCAATCCAGTCTTTCACCAGCCAACTGGTTATCAGACCTGCTAAAAGACAGACAGAATATACGACCCTGTCCTGATACAAAAGGCCTTTGTTTGGAAGCTTTCTTTGTGCAAGTCAGTATATACGTGACTACATATGTATACAATGCCTATGCGTGTGTGTGTGTGTGTGTGTGTGTGTGTGTGTGTGTGAGTGTGCACATGCACGCGTGTATGTGTCAGTGTTTATGTTCAGTACATGTTTTGCATGTGTGTAAACCATCAGGAGGGATTTGCACTTAATCGCAATTACCATCTCAGTACTCATTTAGCTTCAGGTAATTACACAGATACAGACATATTACACATATGTGCAAACACACACACACACACACACACACAGGCTGACAGTCATACTAACATGCACACTCACACAGGCACGCATGCGTACATGTATGCACAGGCACACACACAGGCAGACTGTCATGCAAACACACACAGACGCATGGACACACGTGCACACACACATACATAAATACACACACACTTTTCTCCCTGTGAGTGAAAGTAACATAAAATGGCTGGCCCCCTATCTGTGTGGCCGGCTGGGTCGGCTGACATTTGGACACTTGTCAATCATCTCTTTCAATAGCCCAGCGGCGGGAAAAATGGAGTCGGGGGGTCAGCAACTCAGTGTATCGCCATGGCAACAACTGCACTGAAGTTCATAGCCTGCTGGGACCATAGCTCTTAGTGTTTGTGTGTGTGTGTGTGTGTGTGTGTGTGCGCGCCTATGTGCCTATATGCCTGCTTGTGTGTCCAATTGTTCTCCATCAGCCAGAGGCAAATACTCCTCCTCCCATTTTAGCCCTTCCACCTCTCACCTTGACACATGCGGTTTCAGCCCTCTCTCCCTCCTTCCCTCACTCCCTTTTTTTACCTCCCTCCTCTGACCAGCGGGTCAAGGAACAAGGCCCTGCAGGAAGTACAGCATCCCAAAAAGAGCACTTAACCTTTCACCACCTCGGCCTCTCCCTCTCTCCGCCCCTCTGTCCTTCATCATTTTCCTCTTCCTTGCCGCCACCCGCTTCACTGTGCTCTCCACTTTTCACCCATTCTATAGTGTAATCGTTTTCTAATCTCGAATCCTTGTGCTTCCATCTGTTCGCCAGCGCGCCACTCTGACTTGTTCCTCTATCCTTGTTGTAGGTAGGGCGACGGTGCTTGAAGCCCATATGAGTGCCGGCACTTTTTATTGCGTGCCGCCACTACTCGTCACCTCCAGGTGTTTGTACCCCCTTGAGCCTCTTTGTCTCATTCCCACAAACACTGTATTGTAATCCATAGTAAATGAGATTCAAGCTCCCGCTATCGTGCAATATCATATAAAAGACTTCTTTACCCAGACTGCAACACATTACGTACTACAGCAGCCTCTCTCCTGCTCACCTGCTGCTGTCGCTAGGGCTCGGCTCGCCAGTTAGCTGCGAGTTAAAATCAACTTGCAAAATGTTAATAAGAGAAAAAAGTCGGAGTTGGAAAGCATAACACCCAGTCCACCTCCAGACCTCCAGACTCAGCTCCCTGTGAGTCCACCTCTACCTCCCAACCCCCCCCCCCATCCCTGCCAGGGATCTCTCTCTCTCTTTCTCTCTCTCCCTCTACACATACACTACCAGTCAAAGGTTTGGACACACATGATTGAATGGACTTGAATGTAAGTTTTGCATTATCTTAAAGCCATTTTGATCTAAAGGCTTCTGCTTAAATGCTTGAGATTTGCTTTTTAGACAAATAGAAATAGTGAAGTTGATGCCTATGTATGAATTTCTTTCCAAAGCGGCTACTTGAAAGAATCTAAAATATAAGATAGTTTTGATTTGTTAAACACTTTTTTGGTCTCTGCATAATTCCATTTGCGTTATTTCAGTTTTGATTCAGTTTTATTCTAAAATGTGAAAAATAGTAAAAATAAAGAAAAATGGGTGTGTCCAAACTTTTGACTGGTAGTGTATAATAGATGAATAAAGGAAAAAGAAAGAAATATCTAGCAATAACAACAAGTAAAGTATAATCAAGTAAACATAAAAATATGATCAAGTGATAATGAAGAGAATATACAGCATTATCCTCATATTCTGTTTCATATGAACTTCTATAAAACTCCATTTACTCTTCCAAGTATATAAAGCAGTTTACTAACTTGGCAACCTTACTTTCCCAATTGTATCCCACACTGAGCCTTTGGGCCATGCATATTTTTCATTTTCATTCAGATGTAATTAGCACAGCTATGATTCAATGTCCTCCTGATGGCATCACTTGGGACACAGCTTCACTCAAAAACTCCTATTGAATCTTAACCCAAACTAAGTTGTCCAAAACTGTTGACGTCTAAAATTTATCAGCTTCATTTTCTGATGTTGTGGCCCTTAAAGGTCACAAACATTTTATAAACATGGGAATATCATACATAAAATGATATTATGAAACACTGTCATTGGAATGTTTGCTATTAGGAAAATATAGGAAATTATGTGTGAACATCAACAAGGCTGGTTGATAGTAACTTTTATACACTGTATGGCAATAAAGAGGACCTGCACCTGTTTCAGCCCACTAAAAGCACTGGTGGGTGAAGAGTGTGTGTGTGTGTGTGTGTGTGTATGTGTCTGTGTGGGGTGATGATGGTGGTGGGGTCCCCCAGTTATCCTACCTTGAGGGGGGCAAAAGCACAAGCAGCTGAGATCGAGCACACAAACAGAACCATAACAAAGTACCTGGAGACCACGCTGCTGGTGGGCCGTTTATGGGATGAATATGGAGGATAATTTGTGTTCTCAGTCAGAAAATAGCTCAGATTGAGCCTGGGAGGCCCATTCACTGACCTGTTTACCGAACACTTATCACAGAGAGCTTCACCAGCACTATTTATCCTCCTGGGGCTCCGGTGGCCACACACCAACCAAGGCACCTAGTCCCAGACTTTAATGACAATGAGATGTACGGGAGCGACAAGGAATTTAATTGAACAAAATGGTCCAAAATGTCTCAAAACCCATAACCACTGTATATAGGGAATTAATGGAGCACAATGGGCCTCTCATGGAAATGTCGACATGCACAATCTCAGCTGTTTGTTGGGAGTTTGAGAGGGCTGGGGAGCCAAAATCCTGTTGCTTTAGATGAAAGACTAACTCTGATTCCTACTGGCACACGGAAAAATGACTTCACAGAGAAGCAAAAGACTGGCTGGCAGGCAGAAGCAGGCAACGCAACTGCAAGAGTAAAAAGGTAAAAAAAAGTAGACGGGTCGCTACATGTATGTTCGTCGTTCCTCTCGCTGCAGCTAGTGACGGTTTTATGAGTCAAATCTGCTGCTAATGGCTGTTTGATGTGGATTAACATGCTCCATTACCCCAATGTACCAACACTGCCAGAATCATTACAGAGCACACGCACACACAGAAATACACGCTCCATGGCACAGAGACTCTAACACTATTCCATCCAAATCTCCCCCTAACACACACACATGCACACACACACACACACTCCTTCGTCCAACACTCCCTCTTCCCAGTCCCATCAATGGACAAGGCCTGACTGGAATGGCGTAATTCCGGGGGATAATTCATGGATAATTTTGGGATAATCTCCAGCAAACGATTCGGAGCGCTGCCACCCAGTTTGCCCACAGCCTGATTACCAGGCTCCGGATGCCAGCCACTTGTACTGACCAGCACCGCCAGCAACCACTCTGCCGCATGCAAACAAACAACACAAACAGGCACCTCCAGCATGGCAGCGTCCAGCACTCACACAGATATTCACTACCTAGGCATAAGAATCTAAACAGACCGATACAAAGGCATTCAAAACATACAAACATAAAGACATGTTACATGCAAAAACATGCATGTGCAGAGTATACACAAATCCCCCCCCCCCCCCCCCCCCCCCCCCCCCCCCCCCAAAACACTCACACACAGACACACACACACGCACACACACACACACACACACTCACACACACAGAGAATATTGAGAGGATTTACATTAGGTATGATTGCCATCTGGTGGTAAGAGTAAATATCTGATAATACTATCTGATAATCATACAATCATACAATGAAAGAATATATATAGAGAGAGAGCCTGCATTGTGACATGTCTTTAACTAATTAATTGCACAGCCTAAGGTTCTTGGGCAGAGCCAAAATATAAAGACAATTTGTATGTTTATTTCCAGGGTCCCTGGATTTATCACATTTTAAATCACTTAAAACAAACCTACAGCCTTGTTTCTGTGCCATGCCTCTCTGATTGCTCCCACTATTTTATTGCTGTGTGTTATTTTCACGTTCCGTTTATGTCTTTACACTGCACTTTCTTCACATCTCTAATAATTTGCATGGACACAATACATGCGCACATTTTAGTCAAGCAAATCGAAGGGATATGAGCAAATATGTTGTGGTTTATGCTGGATTTGGTGGTCTAACGTTGGAAATAAAAGGATGTGTGAAATTCTCTGTTTCATATGTTGGCGAATACTGACATCTAGTGGCTCAACTGGGAACATTCACAGTGTACACAGCCCAAAGACCACACTTACTGTATGTTGGTTCGATATACTGTAAATACTGTTGCTTAGTTAATACTTCCTTGAAACATTCCCTCAACAAGTGAGCTACACAGATTTTCTTTACACCATTCTTGGTAAATTCCTACTTCTTGATTATTCACAAACAAGCTAAAGGTATCCTGACAAGATCTTAAACATCCTATATAAAATATAAAAATGAAAAACTGGATGGATGTGTCCAGAATACTCGAGAGAATATTTGAAGTGACAGTTTTGCTCCAATATAACACCTAATTAAATAACAAGATATTCACCACTGAATTTACAGAATTTTCCATATTTGGTAATGCCATTACGGTGAGGCAGGTGACTTCACACTCACACACTTAAAGCAGTATGCAGGTTGATGATGTCAGGACAGGCATTCAAAATGTTAAGGATAACTGACACTACTGTTCTGTTAAAGCACATGCTGTTTTCAATGCTTACTGCTCTTACATTTGATAGTTTAGATACCTGGATGACTTTTACATCGCTGAGAAGTTGCCCTAAACATGACAGTGTCACTTTAATCTATTTTGTACAAGAAAGAAAGAGTCTGGACTTTGGATCACTGCTAAATTATGTGGATGTCTTCTCATGCATGGGATCGCTCTCTTGTTTTTTTTTCTCACACATGCACATACAAATCAAACCTGTCCTCTCTTGAGCGGAAGCATGCACACACCCCTCTCCACACACACACACACACACACACACACCCACACACACACAGACACTGCACTATCACCACCACACTCACTTCAAGTCCAACCAAACAGCATCATTTCAGGCTGACTCACCATTAGTGGACACATCTATCTTTATGGCCTCATGTCCATGTCCTCAACATCCTCCCCCTTCTCTGTCCCAAAGCGTTCCAGTTTCTGTCTCGTTCTCCAGTTGAATTCCATGTCAGGATACAGACACATTCGTCCTCTTACATCTCATTACTTGTCCAGGATATCTTGTTAGTCAAAAAAGAGAGAAAAACAAGAAAAAAAGAGAGGAAGTTTCAGCTGCAGTGGAGAGGAAGTGTTTTCCTGAAGCATCCAGAGGGTTGAGTGATGAAGAGTTTCTCCAATCCCACGGTTTTGTCGATCAGGTAAGAATTACTCTCCGGTAAAATGGTAAAAAAAAAAAAAGCCCAGAGTATAAATTGTAACAGGTGTTTACAGGGGATCCAGGAAGCAGCCCGGTTTTCCACAGAGCGCACAGCCACAGCCGTCCAGTATTACATCACTTATGTCCAGTAGCTTGCTGGTTCCCATGGCTCCACTCTGTGTGGGAACGGTGAGCAGAGGAAGTCACTTCTCGGTGAGAGCATGCAGGCTCAGCTGAAGAACACCACGCAGACGCAGCTTTACGCCACGAAGGGAGGATGCCGGAAGGTTGAAGCGTGAAAGTGGCATGAAAGCTCACCTGCGCTCTTCTCAGCCGGCCGTCCAGCCCGTGTCCAGCCGGTGAAAGCCCTCCTGTCAGCTTTATACTCCTGCAGGCACGCTGCTCCCTTCCCCTCTCTCCTCTTCTCCCCTCGCCTGTTAGACATTGACTGCTCCTCTGCTCTGCTCTGCCCGTCTCTGCCCTTGACCACTCCACTCTATTCAGCTCCTCCGCTCTGAACTCCACAGAGAATTGCACTGTGCAACCTATTCCATTTTATTATGCTCTCACTCACTTGTCCCCTTCCCCCATTACTCCCAAAACACTGTCACCTGTAGGCTAGAGGTACTCAAAACCATTTCCCAATCTCCTGCCCTCCTCTCCTCTTTCTTATCTTGTCTATCACTCCGATCCCCCTCATTTTCACCTCCCTCACTCCCACTCGTTCCCACTTTTGGTCCTTTCACTTCCTCTAATAAGTCCTCTGCCTCTGCCCACCATTGCCAATTTTCTCTCTGACCCACTGTTTGCTATTAGCCCCTACTCTTCCTCTCCTATTCTTCCTCCTCCCCATCCCCTTATCCCTCCACTCTCCATCCCTGTCTCTGCCTATCCTCCTTATATATCCTCAGCCTTCGCTCTGCCTTCTCCCCATCTCCAGCGGCATGAATATATTATTATCTACACAATGGGGCCCTGCTTATTGTTTATGAATTACCAGCCTTGCGGCCAAACAAAGCCTATTTTCATAAGAAACCTCCATTTCATTTCAGCTCCAATTAGATTGGGGGCTAAAGAATAGGAGTCCTCAGGCCTCAGCCCCTAAGGATGGCAGGTCCATTCAGCTTCATTCAATGGGGCCTTATTGCTTTCCCATACAAAAGAGCACGTGGATGGGCTTTCAGACTGAAACACCGACCAAAAATGACTGGGAGACAGTACTGTACAATAACAAATCTTTAAAGAAAGGACACTGAGTGCTTATCCTCCCATCCATCAATTCATCCCTCACTCTTCGCTTTCTTCTTCTCCTCTGTTCGTATATTGTAAGACCTGGACATTAATGACAGACAGTTGAAAGAAAAAGGGAGTGAAAGAAAGAGGGAGAGCAGCTCAGTTTTTCACAATACATGTCAAGTCTAAATGATCACTGGCTGCTGAATAGACAGAGGGAAGGGAAAGGAAGTGAGTCGTGTGTGTGTGTGTGTGTGTGTACAGCTGATTGATTCTCTGCTTTGAAAAGAGAGGGGAAAAAAGAGTGAACGAAAGAGAGAGGAAGACCTTGATGCTTTTTCTGAGCTCCACAATAGTCTGGGGGGTCTGAGCAGCATTGTGGAGCGCCCACAGTGACAGGCTGTCACTCTATCCTGGTAGGAAGAATAAGGCAGAGAGACTGAAGAAGGGCTGGGCCAGGTCAGAAACCCTGACCATACACACATGCCTCCGCAGTTCACAAGTTTCTTGCCACTTCGCAGGAAGGAGAACGCTAGACACAAAAAGGGAGAGAGGCAGCTTCTGGGTGGATGATCCCACTTCCTACACAGACATGAGAATTATATAATTTGGACTGTCACTCATTGGTCGCACATCATATGGTTTCCTTGGTCCAGGTAAAGCAAGGGAGACGATAAAGAAAAAAACACTGCTGTAGATGCAAAGTATTATAGCATCATGTACTTACCTCCACCTGGAGAACAGGTAAGGTCAGCCAAGAGATTCAGGTTCACTTGTAAGGTTCCCTATCAAGGCTGTGGCCCTCTCCACTTCCTGGTTCATTAGTGGACGCTGGGTGGCAGCCAGCCAGGCGATGTGAAACAGTCAGGCCACACAAGGTCAGAGCATGACAGTCCTAGCCTGGCTTTATCTGCTGAGATCTGCTTCAGAGGATGAATGAGAATTGTGCCTTTGTATCTATGCAGGAATATTCAACATGAGACAATAGGCAACTGTTCTCATTACTAATGAGTGGACAAGGTGAGAGCTGCAGTGAAAAGGCTGACATCTGCGGTTATTCAGCCAACAGCAGCAGAATGGGATCATTTCCCTACAAAGCATATCAAGATTATCAGGATACACAATGGGTTTCAATGGGCCTGTCACTTCGATAAGAGGTGCCATAAGTATGTGCGCGCACACTCACTCACACACACACACACACACACACTTACACCTCAAGTATTTTTTCAATGTGAGAAGACAAGATATATTCAATATCATTGTCATATTTTTCTGGATCTTTGCAGCACTAACTTCTTGTCTGATGTCTGCATATTAATGGGAGTATTTTTTTTTTTAAATGCCATTATCTTTCATATCAATGTTTGAGCTTCAGTTTACCAAAGTCTGGTCTGTGACAACACAGGAAAACAATATTGCCGCTTTAGTTTTCACAAGCAAGTTTGTTGCAAAGTTTTTTGCAAATACCTTCAATCCAGGCCATTCAGAGCCAGAGACTCCTCACCCATATGTCCAACTCTCCACTGGCATTTATGCTCCTTCCAATAGTTATTACTGAATTTCATTGATGGAAAAGAGTTTTTCATACTAAGGGGTTAAGCTGCCTGAGTATGACTGTTCAAGCCTGCTTCTTTGGGGTGTTTTAATGGATACACATTAAAGACTTCTTAGCAGCACACCACTTAAAGCCATTCTTCTAAAAACACATTTATTTCTCCCAAAGGGCAAAGGCTCATCTTTCAGCAGTATTTACATCATACAGTACAAGTTCATTATCTGTACAATTCCCTCAGGACACCCAGAAAGAAGTGAAAGTCAAACCGCAAAGTGGTCAAACCATACAGAGGATAACAAAAAACAAATGGACATGAAAAATTAGACAAAAGAGGCGAGTTTCCCTGGCACAAGATAAGCTTCACTCTAGACTAAAAAAACAAAGGCTAAGCCTGGGTCAGGGAAAGAGTCCCAACAACAATCAATGAATTAAAAAATTAAATAATGCAAGAGAGGTTATGAAATGACAAGGTTCCAGTTCACACTTGGTGTTTGTGAGCATTAACACCATTAGAGTACCATTTACGTACCATTAGACATTGTATTGTTTGTAAATGTTTATCATTTGTAAACAGAGGGAGAGGAGTTCTCTCCAGCCGTAGAGACTGAGGATGTTGAAGTGATGGGGATACCACAGGATCAGACCGCACACAGCTGTGCAGGTTTGTGATCCTCAACCTTTTATTGTGTGGTGTTTGAGGAATGTTACCATGGAATGGATGGTCCAGCCTGTCCAGCACCACGTCCCAATGACTCCTCTCTCTTCCCAGACTGGTGCTAATGACACACACACACACACACACACACATCTCAAACAAGCACATTCATCCACACACACATGCAAAAACTCTTGCTCTCTCACTCACACGACTTCAAAAGTAGAAGTCTCTCTCTCTCTCACACACACACTGCAAACAAGCCCACACATCCACGTGCATGCACAGATGTACATGCTCTTTCTCTTCTTCACACATACACAAATATACACACACACACACACACACACACACACACACACACGCAGCTTCAAATTCAGGCACACAAGAGCCTCATAAGTTTGTCTCATCCCATGTTGGGTCATTCATGCTCTTCAACACCCTCCTCACAGCCTTTTCCAGATCCTTTCTTGCTCTCTGTTCTTCTTCTAGTGATCTCTTCATCTTCTTATTGTCCTGTGGTGGAATACAATCAAATAATTAATGGTGTAGTAAAACAGATTTAAAGATGGCATCCAGTCATCTATGTGTCAACTCAAAATGAGGTGACAGTAACATCACCCAAAACAATCAAAATAGTGAGCAAGTAACAAAGTTGTTTTACGAAAAATCCCATCTTTCACACCTCTAAGTGGCTAGAGAGGCTAATGCAAGAGACAGTCACACAAAGGAGAGAACAGAAAACAACTCATTGCTTGAGACAGAAGAGATCTTTTCAAATTACTAGAATTCCAGTCAGCGAACTTTTACATTTTGCTTCATTTATTGTGTCGGATCAGATAATTAGACCAGATTTCTTTAACTGAGAGCCACATATCAGGTATAAAACACCATCATGGCCCATCAAGAAACATCTCAAACATTCACCTGTTTCAACTCCTGGACCTCGTCCCTCAGGGCGTAGACCACATCCACCAGGCTCCTTTAAGATAACAAAGAAGTTTTACTACAGAAGGCTAATGCTCACAAACTGGTGCTTTAGCTCAGAGTAGTGGCATCACTAAACCAAAAGCAGCTGGTATTCCTGTAATCATCCTGTTAGGGTTGCGACTGATATGGAACTTTTTACCTAAAAAGGGTAAAGAAGCTGGGAATCAGAGCACAGGAGAAGAGGGAGATGGAGGTTTGTTGTCTTACTTATCTTCCGCTGCACTTTGTCCGTTGCGACTGGGATCCTCCACTCTGACTTTCTCCTCACCGGGGATGATCACCTGCAGCCCTGTTTCCCTGCGCGGCCCTGTTTCAAAACAAAAGAGCGCCCATCGGTTGGTACTTTGCTTGGTCTCACCCTGCAGGAAGACGACTCAGTACCCAGTCACCTTCAGTAATGACTCATAGTTGGTGCTTCTTGATTGGAGGGATTGACAGAACCAAAGAGAGGGCATAAAACACCAGACTTGGGAGGGGTAGTGTGTTAGTCATGCACAGACTGGATATCAGAGAAGACAAGAGACAGAGGAAAGTAAAAAGAAAATGAGAGGCTGTGGAGAGATCTTGCAGAAAAGACTGATCCATTCATCCATACGCAATACAATCAACTGTATTTTTGAAATGAATGAGAACTCTCACTCTACACCATCTTCCCCAAATAAAAGCACACTCTTGATCACACCAAACACAATCAGTTCTGCAATTCTGACAAACCACCAGAATGCCAGTGTCTACCAAATGACAGATTTATTCAAAACTCATAATACAGCGTTTGGGACTCGTATACTTCAGCAGTGTAGAACAAATACTCTGAAGGCGCTGTTCGTAGATAAGACATGGTCACGTGTGAATTGAATACAGCATTAGAGCACACAGAGGACAACGTTGGTCAAAGACAGTTAGCCTCTTCACCCTGCCTGTCCCGAGTTTGACTTAGTTTGCTTCTTAAACCACAGAATACACCTGTCACAAAGTATAGCACATGACATGAGGACAGTCATATTCTTAGCGCAAATACTCAGAGAATGTCTGTTAGGATTTTTTTTTCTTGCTCCATGACAACCAGTATTTACAGAAAGGGAGACTATGTGCTCTTTATATTTGAAGTCCACCCTGACAGTATTCTGAGGTTGAATGAATAGTTCACAGAAATGATCCCGTACAATCACGGTCTCTCTTTTTTTGTTTTTTTCAATGCTCGCAGAACACTGAAGGCGAACATTTACACTACGAATGAGCATTTACTTTACAGTAACACTGAATACTTAAGTCTACCTTTAGGACTATATCATACACACTCTAGGCAGACAACAAAAAGTACAGAATTTAACAGATTTTATTCCCCCCGCCCACTGACCCATTACACGATTGTGCAAAATAATTCAAACACTTGATGTTATAGTTTCAGTGTAAACCTTGATACAGCTCAATAAAATGTAAAGAGAAATCAAATATTATTCCAGGGATCATTTTGTAATCATTTTGTAAACATTGACATACAGAATAAAATATAAATAAAAAACGAGTCTGTATACAAAATAATGAATACAATAAAGAAATCATTTCAGAAACATGTAAATAACATGGACCAATATATTCCATATGTCACTCACATAAGTGTAAGAGGAGATAGATTCTAAATGGATGCCAACCTGTGGTTTTTATACCAATATTGGAAAAATACTTCTTCATAAAAATAGTTATTAATGCGAGAGATAGCGTGGGAAGCCTCACAAGCCAGACGACACAAAGTCGTGTCTGCCTCAGGAGGCTGTAGCATAGGTGCTAGTTTGTTGTGGCGCAAGGGATGTTTGCTTGTTTTTGAGGCTACACTCACCTTGTCAAATTATCTATTTGTCAGACCCTGGCAATTGCTATACCTCTGCTAGCAGTATACATTTCTTATAGAACAAAGGCATTCAATTCGTACCACAGGACCAAATTTGACTGTAGCTCTTGGTGTACAGTTAGAACAGGAGAACATTTCCAACAAGCCAGTTTTTCAGTGTATGTGTAATTCCCTGGCTTTAAATGAATCATTTTTTTCCCTGTTGATGTGTTAACTTGAGATGCATAACAAAATGAAAAACATAACATAAATGTAACCCTGTAGACCCACTGACTGATCGCAACATTATTGGATCTAAGATTTCGAAGATCAGACTTTAATGGATTATGTTTAGGAGGCTACACATTACATAAACTTATCTAAATACATGACTTATATTCACCTTCCTCAAGTCAGTAGCTTTTATCCAGTCTGTGGACATTTGACTAGAGAGGTAACTGTGTAACAATTTCTTCTCCCTGTAGCAGCTACATCAGAGCATGGATGGTGTTTCATATTGCATTAAACTTGGAGAGGACTGTTAATGTTCTGTAGTTTCTGGTCATGTGCTGTGTTAAATTCAAATCCTGCTTTGGGCTGGCAAAATAAATACAGATCAACATTATGAAAAAAAAATAGATATAAAAAATTAACATTGGATAAAATGTTAAGAATGTCAATATTACATTTGCATGCTGCTAAATTATCTGACAGCAGGAGCATACGTATGTGCGTGCCTCTGTGTGTGCGTGTGTGTGCGTGTCCATGTGTGTGTGTGTGTGTGTGTGTGTATCTGTGCTATGTTTGAGCATACATACTTTAGAAACAGACATACTGGACAGAAGTAGTACATGGTAAATAGAATACACTCCTTCCTGAATCACATCTGAATATCAGACAGGAAAAGCTCAGTCCCCATCTCTCCCTCCCCAGATTCTCCCCCCCTCCCCACTAACCCACTCTAGCATCCCTGTACTCTCTGCTAAGAGAGTCCCCACATTTAAGGTCAAACAAGGGGAGTGGGCACATTCAAGATAAATAAACAAACATTACCAAACACTTACTGCATGACAACTACGGAAAGAGAGGAGGCACATAAAAGGGAAAGTGGTCAAGGCAACAGGGAGATACTTATTAAAACATCTTCAAACTGTCAAAAATAAATAAACCAAATAAGTTAAGAAACAAAAAAAATGAACAAATGTATAATAAAAAATAAATAACATAAATAAATAAAAAAAAAGGTCTTAATCTAGTTTCTTTCAATACACTGAAGGTTAAGAGGTAAGCACGCTGTATGTTGTGTTACAGTACAGCGCGGCAGTAAGTTCTTTGAGCAGAAGTTTAGTTTAGTTCTGGTGAGAGATGCAGCTCTTACGCGACACTGAGCCCATCCTGTAACTGTGGGTGGTCCAGATGGAGTCATAGTCAGAGTCCTCCGAAAGGTCAGAGGTCACCTCTGGCCGCGACACGCTGCTACGGCGGCCCGGAGAGTCCACGCAGGACCGGTCCACGTCGGCCAGCACGTGGTTATGCATCAGGTCAGTGCCTTGCCAGGCTGGTTGGAGCAGGACAAGTCGGGCGTGGCATACAGGGGTGTATGGAGGGTAAGGAGGGGGTGGGTGGGGGCATGTGCATGTATGGTATGGGGAGGAGGCGGTGGATGAGGGTAGGGGGAGTGACAGCATACGCAACACGTGACAACAAGTCAAATCATAAGACCAATGACAGATGCGGGATGGGACGATGGATCAAATCATAATACATGGACACAATTATAGTGCAACAAAACACAGTATGGGGAAAACCAAAAAAAAATAAAAAAATGATGAAATAAGAGAAAGAGGGGAACCAAAGTCAAGGTAAACCAGAGCAATGCCAAAGAGTGAGGAGTGGAGGAGAGACAGACAGGAGGAGAAGATACTGTTAGAAGGATCAGTTCAGAATACCAGTGTTAAAGAAAGACACTGAATAATAGAATACAGATACAGCAGCAACAAAGACAGCAAGCTCCAACGTGAATCCCTGTTCATTTGCGCGTGTACGAGTGTGATTGTGTGTTTTCTTACTGGAGTTGAGGGTCTGCCTGGTTTTGGCGCTGGTGCAGTATGCCTCGATAACTTTTAGGATCTGGGCGTCCTCCTCCAGGGCAGCCGTACCTGAAGAAGACAGGAGACAAAGGGGGAAAATTAATTAAAAATTAACTAGCTTCAAATGTCTCTGTGCCCTTTTCACTCTCTCCCTCAAACAGCTGTATTGTGTATGTGGGTGGGTAATGTATGCTTGCACAAAAAAACAGAAGATATCACATCATCTGCATATATTGACCTGAAACAAAAATTCACATTTAGGTGCATTTGAGTTCAGCTATAAACACTCAAAAACACTGGATGTAATGAGGGAAGATGTAAAACGTACTCTTCCTCAAAGCAAACTCCTCCTCAGACTGTTTCCTCTCAGGCTTGCGTTTGGGGAGGAGTTTCTTCACACTCTTAGGACTTTTACTAAGATCCTGCACAGGGAGGGCAGAGAAAAGGAGAAGATTATATGATGATTAGAAAATCTGTCGGAGAGAACACATGAAGATGTGACTGCACACAGACACGGTCCCTCACCTCCTTGTAGCAGAGGGCGGCGGAGGGCCGTAGAGGGGGCGCAGGCCGCAGGCAGCTCAGGCTCCAGGGTTTGGGGGTGTTGGGGGGCTCCAATGGGCCCCACATCATGGTGCTGTGAGAGGTTCCATGGGAAGAGGGGTGGGGCAGGGTGTGGTAGGCGGGGGCCACTGTCATGGCCCGCCCCTCAGCATGCCGGGACGGAGTCAGAGGGTGAGATGGGAGCTGTGGAAGCAGAGGATAGGGCCTATGTAATTAACTATTTCATAAAATGGATAGTTCCGGTCCTCTGTTGACTGAGTCACGTTTGAAGCTGTTATAAAATACTTCATAAACACACAAATGTAACCACATGACAATTAACTTAAAAAGTATATTATAGTATATACTGTATGTATATTTCTTAGCTACTATCAGAAATATACATAGTGTATACACCACAGTGAGACTACATCAATGGAAATCATTATCAACTGTGTGTGGGTGTGTGATCGTTAGCTCCTGACCGTGTGGCAGGGCACGGCGAGTGGCTTGTGGCTGGGTGCTGTGGCTGCGGTGTGTTTGGTCTGTCTGGTCAGGTGTTCCACCCAGTCCTGCAGGTCCTGCTGGTTGTTACAAACCACCTGCACACGCTCAAACATTGAGCCTGCAGAGACAGACACAATGCACAATGTGTTACACATAAATTAATACAGAATTAAGTAGAAAACCTTCTACATGGGCCAGGACCCTTACCGTTGAGCTCAAAGGCATTTTTATGGGCTTCACAATCTTCCAGTTTGGTCACTATCATGCTGGCCAGGGGCAGCTTCCCCTGAAGAGGGAAATCATCATCAGTATCAAGACCACAAAAAAGACCTTGTACCAGTACCAGTATATTAGAGATTAAACTCTGGAGGAAGGGTCGGAAAGGAACTTTCAATTGCGGTTGTAGGAGAAAGTGTATAGTCTGACCTGGAATATGAAGCCACTCATCCTGGGGCTAGCAGACAACATGAGGAGGACATGGGGGAAGAGCATGAGGTAACGCTCACACTTCTCCTGAGGGGAAGGAGGGGGGTGGAGAGAAACAGAGATATAAAAAAGAGAAAAGGTAGAGAGAAAGGGAGAGAGTGACCACAAGAAAATGAGAGAGCGTGAGAGAGAAAGAGACTTGTGTAATCCAATTTGCATATAACCATTCAACTCTGGCAACATTCAAATAACTTCTAAGATGCCATTTCAGACAATGCATGAAGCACCTAAAAAAGCTGAAAAACTAGACTTTATTATGTCAGACAAGTGCTGTTCAATCATAATAGAAAACAATGAGCTGTCCAAAGTGAGGTACTATTCAGCCATAATGGAGAATTGTGTGTGAGAAAGATGCCACAATCAAGAGTTCTTTCTTAAGACAGGTGCTGTGCAGTCATAATCAAGAGTTATTCAGAGTGTTGTCATAATCAAAAACACTTTCTGTCACAATGGAGGAGTCTGTCCACCGGAGATGCCACAATCAAGAGATGTGTTTGAAGAAAAGTGCTGTTCAATCACAATAGAGAACTCTAACTGTGAGTTATGTCATAATGAAGGAATCCTATGGAAGTAATATGAAAAGTCTGTCTGCAGGAAGGTGGGGCTATGCCAGACGTTTCTGACAAGGAATATGTATGACATCACACTAATGATTTCTGGGTTGATCACTTTCATTTATGCTATCTGTATTACTTAATTTATTTAATTCAGTGGTTTTCAACCACTGGGCCAAGGCATTTGTGTGCTGTGAAGAGACCTTGGGTGTGCCTTAACATGTTAAAACAGTAACTTCAAATCTATAGAAATTGCCTGTGATCATACTTTTTGTCCCTCAAAATTACTCTACTTTGATCTTTGGCCAACAGTTGTTAACATTTGGGATATATCCTCTTGCTTGATTTTCATGACCTTGATGTGATGTTTCTCAGAAATGAATAATAACTTATGCCTTGGAAGAGAGAGTTTAGCATAGATGTGCTACAGCATTAGAAACCTTATTACTCTTGTAATAAATAGCATTAATTAGTTATATTAGCAGTAATGATACTATGATTTATGCATTTTGATGTTACATTTACAGTTAAGGCACCTATCTGATTCTCTGTTTTAGGAGCTATAATAGTAAGGGCCCAACTAAGAGCAAAGTGATGTGCAGGTGGAGGAGGAGGTGGATGCTGCTTGTACCTCTGCCCCAGGACTGTGGACCATGGCCTGGCTCATGTAGAGCACAGAGCCCAGGGTCCTGATGTCATCTCCCTCCCACAGCCGGATGGACTCAGTGAGAATCTGCAGCTCCAGCTCCTTACGCTTCCGCACCTCCTGACACTGAGCCTGGCACATTGGAAACAAACAGACAACTGCTTAAAGACCTGCTACTGATTGACATAAATTAGGTCACATGCTAGTTTTGCCTGGAGAGGAAGCGTGATGTGACGTAAAGTGTGTTTGGCTTACAGACAGATTTTTGAAAGAGGCCATGCACTTCTGAATGTCTGGCCTGTCAGAATGACTCTCCTGAAAGGGAAGAAACATATGTCAGTTACTGAACGCAGAACCTAACACAACATGTTTAGACAGACGTGCACACACAGAGATACACACACACACACACACACACACACACCTCCATGTGCCTCTCCAGCTCTTTTAGTAAAGTGGGGTATTTGTCAAGCCTCATGAAGGGTTTGCTGAGGCCTGTGGTCAGTGTGAGGATCCCAGGACTGACTGCACCCCTCCCCTCCATAAACTCCCCCAATGCCTCACTACAAGAGCAGAGAGGGGGGGAGAGGGAGAGAGAGAGAGAGAGAGAGAGAGAGAGAGAAAGAGAGGGAGAGAGAGAGACTTGATTAATTCACTTTGCTTATCACCCTTCAACGGGCCTCTAAGATGCAGTTTCAGGCATACTTGTACGAAATGACAGACATAGAGGGAAGGTCTAGTACAATTTGATATGTCAGGCAAGTGCTGTTCAATCAAAATGGTAAATATGGTGTCATAGTGATATTATGACACGTTCTCTCTGCAATAAGGTGCTGTTCTGCCATCATGGAGTATTCTGTTTGAGAGTGGTGTTACGATGTCATAATGAGTTCTGTCCTAACAAAGGTACTGTTCAGTCATGATGGAGAGCTATGCTGAGAGTGAGGTCATAATCAAGAGGGAGTGTCAAGTCAGGGTTCTGTATGCATTAGTAGAGTATAAATTACAGCATGAATGCATCATCGGCTGTCATAAGCTGTAAACACTTCTCTTCCAAGAAGTAGCTCAGGTCACCCTCTCCCCACTGAATGTGATATCCCCTCTCCCATATCTTCTTCCTGTACTCACTCTAATTTGCTCTCATCCTTTTGACCTCCTTAGGGTATGTTCAATCTCAATACCTTTATGGTGTGTTCACAATATTCTGCATTCTATAGAAAAAACGCTGCCTCAACTGCACAACACAGCCAATGTTATCCCATACTGACTCTCTATGATCAGGTTAACAACTACTATCACCTATTCCACTGGCACTTTCTCCATTTTCATTCTAGTTGTCATAAACTATCTGCTGCCTGTGTAGCATTAAATAGGGATGCACCGATCCGATACTTGGTATCGGTATCGGGCCGATATTGGCCTAAAATGCTGGATCGGACATCTGTGGCAGTGAACGTTATAATCCGATCCGATCCAGAGCAATCAGTTCGAGCCCCCGGAGTAATAAACGGGCGTAGTCGCCTGCCGTAAAACATGCCTGAGTTTGCACGTGACGTGACACGAGTGAGTGAAGAAGTTGGAAAAAGAAAGCAAGCGTGCAGGCAATGTGCTGATGTAAACATGTCAGCGGTTGGGAATTATTTTAGCCCCAAAGGGACGGTAGATGGCTATGCCATTACTAGATGGCTATGCCATTACTAGCGTCCCAAAGATCTTTATCCAAATCACTTTACCAAGAACTTCATCTGGCGACGCCTTCCAAACGCCTGCACCGTAGCTCAAACTTAAATCGAGTGTCCTTGGGCTTAGTATCATGTACACGCCACCAAAAAGGTTTCAATTAAGTCTTCCGTTTTCACAAAACGAAGCTTTTTGGAGATGGGGGCTAAAGCTAATGCTACCGCGCTGATGACGCTGACACGACCTGTGCATGCGTCAGTGACTGTCAACACTGTCAGTGAACGGAGGAACAGGCTGACAGCAGAGAGAGGTGAGATGCTTCTGTTTCTGAAGAAAAACCTGCCTCTTGTCCTTAAGTGATTAAGACTAGACTAGACTTGGCACACACTGGATGTTATGCCCAGAAAAAGCCTGTGTGTAGCAGTATTTTTTCTGTCAGTTATTCACACTAAAGAAGAGAAAAAAATATGTAAGCAAAGGCTGTATAGTTGTTTCAATATTGTTTTGTAGCAGTATGCACTGGTCAGTTTATTGCTCTTTTGCACTTTTGTGAGTTTTTTTGCACTGTATCCCTATATTGCAGCAGTCTTTTATATATCCTAGGAACTGTCATTCCTATTTTGGTCTGTTCTTTTGCCCTACTGCTTTTCTTTTTTTTAAACAATAAAATTATTGTTCCCATGTTATTTACATGTTGTATGCAGCTGTGTAATTATAGAAGAAAAAAAGGGGTCAATATCAGATCGGTACTCGGTATCGGTTGATTCTCAAAATTCTGGTATCGGTATCGGATCGGCAGTGAAAAAACGGTATCGGTGCATCCCTAGCATTAAACCCTGCCTCTTCTTCCTTGTGATTGGCTGGCTCCCAAAAATGTTGTCACTTCATTTGTGCTTCCCTTACAAGTTTAACTTTTCTCAACTTTAGAAAGCACTGCACTCTTCCTAAAAAGAAGAGAGGCTTTTTTCAAAGTGGCTGCTTTCCAGTTGCCTTGTGGCCCCCCTTTACTTTAATGTAAAATAAAGGCGGAGATAGTTTGAAAAAAGTGGAACTGTATGAACACAGTGTGTGCGTGATGGTGTAAAATCTAAATGAATGTAGGTGGTAGGTCCCAGCTTACCTGTGCTGGGTGAGCACATTAACTGCAGAGGGGTGGTTGGAGCAGTAACCCACATAAAGAGCCTTCATCTGTGGCATGAGGTTGAGGAAGAAGCCGCCTACCCTTTGCTGGCTCTCCGGAAGCCTAAGAACAAAAAATGAGAGGGGCTGGTGAAAACATAGATCAAATACACCTATATAAACACTCATACACTGACAAAGAAGAACAAGAAAATAGAGTGGAACTGAGAGTATGTAGGGCTAAGTCTAATAAAAAAAAAAACGGATGATGGTTTGGTCTGTGGTATTCTGCATTGTCTCAATTCCATGTTTAACTGCTGTTTCTGCAAAACTGAAAACATTGGACCTTAACTGAAGAAAGTCTAATCACACAATGCTGTAGTACCACAGCCAAACACTAGATGTCCCCTATGCATATTATGAGACAGCGAGGATGCTGCTGCAGTAGGCCTGTATATTGGGAGGGACTTACTTGGTGCACTCCTCCAGTGATTGGACGAGCATCTGCTGGAAGGTGCTGATCTCCTCCAGGTTCCCCAGAATCAGAGCCACATCTGAACTGGTCAGTCTGGGAGAGAAAGTGTAGGAACAGAAAAACAATGAGGACAACAAGAGAAATGACACAAGGATGCTGTTGATGGCTCATCAAATTCAGTGACATGTTAACTCCTTTCAAGATTAACCAAAGTATTCAAACCAGCTTTGCTGTTTTGGAAAAGTACACAAATCTGACTGATCCAGCGTTATGTCATACAGCACTCATACAAAAATTATCCGCTTCTTCTTTGCCAACTTGATGGGTAAGTGAGTCCTACTTGTCTGTGCTCTGAAGAGATCGCAGGTAGTTGGTCAGGAGGCTCTGAAGGTCCTTGGAATACTCTGTCTCCGTTTCTAGAATATTCTGCAACACCTACAAATAAAAGAAAAAATGTTTTTAAAAAAAATACAGCTTCTGTAGATTTATAGAGGTCTTGGTATATCTCCAATTCAGGGAACTTTTTTTTATTACAGTTGCTTTCAGAGACAAGACTGTGGTTTATTTCATGAGCTATTACCACAAATTTTGAAACATACATTTCTGAAAAAAATATCACAATATTGGCTCAGCCTCCTTAATAGAATGAAAGCTACAAGTCACTGTCCACCATGGTCTATGGGCATTTAGGTATCAACTTAGCACTTTGTAGGAGTCTAAGT
This sequence comes from Centroberyx gerrardi, assembly GCF_048128805.1. NCBI lineage: Eukaryota > Metazoa > Chordata > Actinopteri > Beryciformes > Berycidae > Centroberyx > Centroberyx gerrardi. The sequence goes on along the minus strand of NC_136006.1, from coordinate 19,252,940 downwards.
TGGTGTGAAGATTAAAAAGGAACAACGGGCAATTAACATCTTTTAGCTTCTATATGATTACAATAATTACTCAAGCAACCCAGAGACACCTTAAGAGTCTGTAAACAAAGCACACTCCACTCAAAAGCCACTACCTTGCATTGGAGACATGGTGTATAGCAAAAATCCCTGGACTGGGGCGTCCAGGGATTTTCCAGTGACAAAAGAAAACAACTCTTGTTTCTGCCATGCATGTAAGGGCTTATCTCTGTGGGACACCACTAAATAATATCAACACCACAGTATTTACAAGTTGTGTGAAAGACACCTTTAATAAGGCAGATACTGATATTTTTGGATCAAAGCAGCTGACAGTTGATATTTTGTGCTGATATTCAATATTTTTTAAATTTGACCATTTTCAAGCCAAAGATATCCCCAAAAATCACAAATATTCAGTGTTTTCCCCAGAATTTTATTCTCTGCTGAGAAAATCCTCAGAAATTACACTTAGACCATGGGACACTAAAACTCTTCCCTGAACATAGGAGATCAATAACAATAACAGTAACATATTCATGCATATTTATCTGATCAAAATGTCACCTTAGAATTCAGGTTAAGGCCTTCCCATTGATATCCAGTGTAATATTGTTTACACTTTAACATCAGTATCGGTAATATTGGTGTAACACTACTTTTAACAGTTACCTAGAGTCAACCATGAGTACCAAGTAAACAGATACTATCAAACTAGTTTCAATAAACAGTAGTCATCCCAGATTTTTTGGAGCGATCTGCCAAACACTGAAAGACACACCCTAGACTGTGATTGCTCCTGCAGTGACAGAATGAGACCTGCCCCAGCAGCCACAGCTCTATAAAAACAAACCACACCTGCCTTCAGCTACTACAAGACTTTGAGAAGTAGTCAGAGAACATTTTAGAAAAGAGAGGAGAGACAGTATGTCAGAGACTTGTTGAGAGAGAGAGCTGTTGGAGAAAAAAAGATGTGAGGGGCATAGAGACCACATTGTTTTTCTTGGTATGCTGTGCAGTTACTTGCAGGTAGCTCTCTGTTAAACCTGGAGCATAAACGGACATTGAATGCAAGAAGAAACAGAAACAGACACAGAGAACTAGGAAATGGTCCTTGGGAGAACTGAAGGTCAACAACATAATAAGTGATGTCTACTTTTAAAAAGAACATAGCCAGAAACATTAAACTGCAACATTAGGGAAGAGAAGGAAAGAGGGAGAGAGAGGTAAGAAGGCAAAAAAGAAAAGGCGAGACAGCTGATTTCAGATTTCTGGTGTCCTTACCAAGTTATAGTATGTCTTGCTGATTGCAGTGGTGTCAAAGCCTTTAGGTGGGCTCTTAAGGGTTCCAGACTTAGGGGACACTTGCTTGTCTGTCAGATAAAAGAAGCAAAGACATCTATTACAAATTTCTCCATCTTAAGCTTTATTGTGTGATGCATGAAAAACATTAACAATTCCTCTGCTACTATTGGAGTGGATTTTGGTTGGGTAGGATGCATGGCTTGTTTAAGTAAAGTTTTAGCTCATTTTGCTGTGCATCTGTAGTGCAGTAGTTCTCCCCAAAAGCAGTGTTAATCTCCGTGGGGCTTTAATCATTCATGCTAGCTTCCAGGGTCTCATCAGTGACAAATCAGTTTCAACCCAATTAACCCACACCACCGGTCAAAATCATTAGCCATATTTTAAAAATTGACTGTTAACCAGTGTGTTTTAGGGAAGACTTTGTTTATTTAACTGAACTTAATAAACAATTAATTGAAGTAATTATTGTTCATTGTCCATTCTTTAAAAAAATACATATGGATCTAAACAGTTGATATTAACGTCCAATTTGGATAATCAAGTATTCAACTACTCGTGTCCATCCATAGTCATCCCTCCTCTCTAATGTGATACTTTATTGATCTCAATTCCCTCCACAGGGAGGTCAGAGGTCAGGCTCAGCTACAGAACAGCACCCCTGGTGCCGGTAGGGATTCAGTGTCTTTCTCAAGGACACTTCAGCAGAGCAGATGCTTACTGACACAGGAGCTTGAACCTGGGTCCTCCCACTGAAGGGTGATCTCCCCTCTCTCAATCCCTCCCAAGCACAATCTACCCCCGCCCAAAACCATTCCCCTCACTGAAATTTCTTAAGAGCTGAACTGCTGCCCAGAGGTAGTATGGGTACCCACCACAGCCTTTGACCTCACGGACATAGTTGCTAGGGAACCAGCCAGTCTTGCCATTGAGCATTCCTTCCCACCAGCCGCCCTCCTCCTGGCGAGTCACGCCGATGATTTCCCCCTTATTGAAGGTGAGCTCATCTTCATTAGTCTGCTGGAAGTTGAAGCGCGCCTTCACCAGCAGCTGCTGTCCGCTGTTCTCTGACATGTCCTGAGAAAGGAGGCAAGGATGCCACCGAGCAGGAAAAGGAGCAAGAGGAAAAATGAGGGTAGAAACAGACATTGTGAGACCAGGACATGACGGAGAGACAAGAGCCGTAAAGTGGAAGAGATGTGCAGTCAATAGGAAGACAAGAATCAATAGGAAGGGTTTCATTTTCAAATGCATTAGGCTTCATCCATTTTGTGAAAATAATTGTTGCCTGACATTCATTACTCATTATTTCTATCCCTCAGAGATGTTACTATTTTGCAAGCAAAAGCCTGAGAAACATCTGTACTATTTTACAATGAGTTTTGCTGTGATGCCAAGAATCCTTTTGTACGAGTAGATGACACATTTCACAGATCGCAGACATCTCATTTTAGGAAGTAACTCTTCACGTATTCTTCAGTGACTGTAATCCTGACTATACTGCAGACATTTGCGTACGCTGAATTGTTGTGCTGCTGTAATGCTGAGCGTGAGCCTTACCAGACTGCGGAACTGGTTTTGCAGCAGCTTGGAGGATCTGCCCAGTGAGGACTGGGAGGACAGCGACTCAAAGGACTTGATGCGGTGGGCTGAAGAGTGGCGCGCACACACAGAATCACTACCCACACCGATATCTGGACAGAGAGGGCAGAATATAAACACACCAAGGCTGACACCCGCAGTCACTGCCCACACACCCGTGATTGCCCCTCACACACATTGCACATATTTTGACTCACCTGCAGTTACTTTGTTCAGAGCCACCAGACTGCTCAGCACCTTTGAGAAGTTCAGTCCCAGCAGCAGGTCACTGGCCTCGAACGGCTGAGGGACAGAGAGAGAGAGAGAGAGACAGAAAGAGGGAGGACATCAGCGTGTGTGCCAAAAAGTCATTGGCAAGCGCATTTCCCCTGTAAAAATCATTACTAATTCCACAGTGGAGCAGGGCTGTGTCATCACTTGGCCATAATGCCAGCGCGGAGCAGCCAATCGATAACTCTTGTTATCTTGACTGAAGCCGTGGGCGAAACACACTGATAGATCAACAGACACACAGATCTGTGGATGGTACTGAAGCAGCAGCTATAAACAGACTACTGGCTTGAAATATGTGTATCACAAAAGCCACTGACTGTAGCGGATGCTGAGGTCCCCCATCTATCTGATGAGCACCAAGAGCAGTAACTGTGGTAAATGTATGTGGTATGCCAGCCTGACTTTCAGTGGCCTGTTAGTTAATATGAATGGCAGCGATTATAACTCCGTTGATGACTGTAGTTGTCTTCTTTCTCTTCACGTATAACGGCTTCACTGATTGGTTACTCTCGGTCCAGTGCTATTGAGGGTGAGCGACTGTGAGATATGAGTCCCTTTCATCTTCCGCTCTGATTACAGATATGCCCTGGGGATATATGGGCATGTGTGTGTTCGCAAGAGTGTGTGTGTACATGGGATGTCCTGGTTCCAAAGAAACAGTCCAGTGCTATATCCCTCCAGGACTCCTTGAAGCCAGACTGTCCTTGGTGAGCATTCATGTGAAAGCATCCTCTTTCTCGCCACTCTGTACTGTCACTGGGACTCAGACTATTACTAAGCCCAAAGGATAGGTGCACTCTACTTTCTTCCTTCCTCATCTCCTTCACTCACTGCAAAATTTGAGCTCTTCTACCACCCTTGAAGTCATCCTAACAGGTTCTCCATTAGAAGCAAATTATTCAACTTCACGGTGAAACATGATGAATGATGTGACATTAAACATTCATGAGAGCAGATAATGAAAATGGCCAAGATACCAAGCTGAGACATGTCTGCTAGGCTTCAGCATCACAGTCAGGTAATGATCCCTCAGAGCTGACTGACACAATAACACAACACCTCCAGTGACTCAGCAAGCTGCAACAAGATGGCACACTGCTACAACACTTATCATGAATGAGGAAATTAGTGTTTACAGGTGCAGAGTATTCCAAGTACTTGCTCATATGGCCATATTCAGAATGACATGCGTACACTATATGCATCTTCTTATTACGATCGCAAATATCCCTGTATACATGAATAAACAGGATACTCTTCAATATTACCATGGACACAGAACTTACATACCAACAGCAAGATGGGATAAAGTGTTTACATGTGTCAGTGTCCCAGTTAATATTAAGTTCTCCCAGCATTCAACCAGAGGGGTCGTGGGAACCCTGAGGATCACTTCCTGTGGTCAAAGACATTAGGGGTCAAGGGTCAGTAAAAACAGCTGCCTGTCTAACCTGGGCCTGAGTGTCTAAGCTGGAGGAAGTATCCAAATTCAGATCTGAAAGTGAACGATCCTGACAAATCATCCCAGCTAGACATGCAACGCAGCGAGACATGCAACGCAGCAAGACTAGGTTGTGATCAGCCAAACATCCGGCTTACACACGTTAAAAAGAGGCAGGTCAGCACTGCGAAGGCGCTCTCTGCCTGTCCGTCTGCCTCTTTTCATATAAGCAGGCCCACTGCTCTAATCTGCAGCCCCAGCTACCTGGGGTCAGAGCCAGCAGTGCTTTGGGCTCTGGAGAAGATCCATCACTGCCATGCTCTACAGATGGTGAGCGGGAGGACTGCCATGTCCCAAACTACTGTAATCCTGCTCTGTCCGGTTCACTCATAGAATCATACATTTGCACACGCTCTCTCACACGCAAGCTTAGGGGAAGACGAGGAAATGGTGACAGTATTAATACTGCTGTCTGAAGTATCTCCTCCAGTTCAGACACGGGCCATCACCACATAAAGGAGTGATTATGGTGGGGACACGCTCATACCAAAGAGAGAGAGGGGGAGGGGGGGTACACAGTGAAAGAAGAGGGAGGTCAATAATAGAATGTACAGATTTGGAATATTTGGTATCAACAACCCTGCCAATTATTGCTCAACACCGTTGCCAAAGCACATCTCTGGTGAGCCAAAACAAACTGAATCCTTTTCCAATAAAATCACAAAAAGGTAGGAGTCTTTTGGTGCCCTGGCATTTCAGCTGCATATAACTAATAAAAGGCATGATTCATGCCCTCAATATGACAGCGCACCCTCTCACCCCATCTCCACCTCTTCTTCAATGACTGGAGTCTCAGCAGGGAAAGTCAATGCTGAGGAACACTGAGCTTTATTGTCAGATTGGGTTGGTTCAATGACCCCTCTATGTGCTGACCAGCACGTAGCCTTAAATAGTGTGCTGTCCTCAATTTGCTTAAGATAGTGGATGTATTCTCACAGTCCTAACTACAACGTAGCCACAGACTTCTAGGGCTTGCAAGGGTGGGGTACTTGATCTAGAGACATGTTTATACCTCACACCTTATAATAAGGCTGTAATTACAATGTGTCCAGTTTACACTAGCTGTTGTTTTACCAATATTTTACAAATTACTGGTGCAGCTAAGAACAATATATGCCCATGCATAAAACTATAGCTTAGATGTAAGTAGCTCTAGCTAGATGGTGATATGCTTGTTTAGAGCTACTTACTGTCTAGAGCTACTTACATCTAAGCTACAGTTTTATGCATGGATGTATTTTGTTCTTAGCTGCACCAGTAATTTGTTCTAAACAGAATACAAAACAACGGCTAGTGTAAACTGGAGGTGACAATATAATGCCACGCACTAGCCTAGAGGACAAAGCTTTGCATTAATTATAAAGCATAAACGTAAGCTACATAAAGGCTATGGTGCTTCCAAACATGTAAATCAGCCCTATTGGGAAATGTGCCTGGCTGAGCTACAACAGTTTAATCAATAGATATTCTTTAAGGTAGCCAAAATGTTACTTTGTATCGCCTATTGACAATATGCCACTGCAGCACTGGACAAACGAGGCTCTCTCAGCCGGGCGATGGGTGATTGTTCTCGGCTCGCAGTTCACACTCCTCCCACTGTCAGGGCTCCGTCCGTCCGCTCCGTGCCCCCATTGTTTATTGTATCAGTGTCTCTACTCAAACATGTAACACAAACTCTACACTTCCCAACGTATTTGTCTGAAATGCGCATGTGTTTGATAAAAACGCCTAAGAAGTTAAACATTCGGCACTTACCTCGACGCGAAACGATGTGCAGCCCTTGAGAAACTCCTTTATGTTGCTCAAGCACTCGCCGTCGTTTTTCGGCTCCTGGTAAATCTGAAAGACGGAAACGCTGGTTAGAGATACACTTCCAATTTATGCTATGGGTCTCTTTTGCTTTTCAGAGTATGGTTAACTGCTTGTTATTTAGGCCTAAAAGTATCTTCTTTGCGACACGCATAGCCTACTACATTCTCTGTTTGCATGGGCTTGCCACACTAGGAGGCAGAACACAAATCCCCAGCAGGGAAGTGGACGAGGCTGTGGTATTGGATCGAGGGAAATGACGTTGACAAATAGGGATCCCCACTGATGTTGTTTTTAGCCTATAGGTTAACTGTTGTTTTTCTAGAAACCTCTCACAATAAAGTGGACAATAGCAGAAATATGAAGGCAAGAATACAGTCAACTAGCTAACTGGAGTGCTGAGATTGCGGTTATAGGCCCTAGATTTGCAAGAAAAAAAGACAATCTCATTAACCTCCACTGACTGTCATCTACACTATCTTGACTCAGCAATCTTAATTGTGATAAGTCCAGCTTGACCTAAACCACATCCACTGCTTTCAAATAGGTGATCTTAATAATGTATGCCAAAAACATTGAAGTGTTAATGCTTTGCAGGACATTGTGGCCATAGTCCTTCAAAGCTGCAGTATCATTTCTGATCAAGGAGGATTGCCTTTAGCTAACTGATAGATGCTTGTTTCCTGCACAAAGGGCACACATTTGAACCTGGTTTGTTATAGTAGTAGCCTACAGTAATTACAAAGGGATTTGATGACAGTATTGTAGCTTTATGCTTAGCCTACTTGTGACATTTCACATCCTCTCACGCCATTTGGATACAGAAAATGATAATTTCTAGAGTAAATACACATTGGTAGCACATTTGCATGCTACCTGCAGCTGCCAAATAAGTGATTAATGCTACCATTGTTTGTTTGACAGAGTTTTACCATATGGCCCTGAAGCTGCCAAGTTCTGGGAAATCTCATCTCATCATTTATATGCACAGAAAAAAAATATTAAATCTTCCCAAAAACAAGATGGCAGCAAATGTAATATAATTTAGATCAGCAGATCTGCATTAGGCTATACTGGCTGATTTTGTCACACTGTTTTGGATTGCACCCATCAACATAAGGAACCAATCTCCCACTTGTTTTCCCTCACTTAAACATGCTCAGAGAAGATCTAGAAATATTTTAGAGACGCTATTTACACTGTCAATCAACCCACATCAATGCTCTCCCATGTACAAAAAGGTGAAAAATCACTTGGTCTGGTGAAATCAAAGATCACAAAATAAAATGACAATCATATCTAAATCAGGCAAACTGATGAAACTGTCTGCAGTGCAATACAATGCATGGTGTCTAGTCTGTATGTCAAGCTTCTGAAAGTGGATCATGCAGCCCCAAGCAGAACGCCTCTGTTTTCAAGAAACATTGCCTCCTTTAGGAGAGTGTCTAAACTGACTGAGGCTATACGTTGACAGACAACAAATCCTGCGCTGTTTCTTTAAATGGGGAGAGGGTCCATCTATGTCTGTGCGCCTTTGCAGTCAATGGCGGCCCACTCTTATGGTCTGTGTATAGATAGCCAGACATCCTCGGTTGATTGTACAGTGTAGCCTACGGTGTGTACCAAATACACACACACACACACACACACACACACAAGCCACATCGTCCTAGATTAAAGAGGAATTTAATACCGTGTGATAAGGGCTTCAAATGTCATAACGCATCCCTATTAGACCTAGGATAAGTCTACATATAGGCTAGCTTAGACCTGCAGTAAAAAACACTGAAAACGGGGCCTCCATTATTGAAACCATATAGCCTACTACTGCGTCCTATCGGGTCCTGATCATTTCTGATCAATTCATCTTTTTTTCTTTTGCTGTGATGTTGCCTATTTGCTGGCAAATCAATACGCACTGGAAACAACAACGGCCTTTCTGTTTCACACGCGTAGTGTACTGACATATGTGCAACCATTTGGTGCTGTTTTCCGAGACAATAACCCGGGCTGCCGTGACCTACAAAAGAAATCTCCTCATGGACCACTGGGCAGAGAGAGAAGCCAGACAACAAACCGCGTCGGTGTCACGGTTCTCGGCGGCACGGACGCGCCGACGGGGCGGGCGGTTAATGCGGAGGACAGCGGTGCTGTTGCCCTTACTTTCTCCGTGGAGCCCGGGCTGAGCCGCTCCAGCAATCTACACAAGACCACCCCATCTTTGAGGGAGGTCTGCAGAAATGCTTCAGGATCCGAGATGGTCTTCTTCGGCGATTCCAGCACCCCGAGCGTAATCAACCATGTAACCGTCTGTTCCGCCGAATTCATGGCCAGTCACAACAGATCCTATCCAACGAAGCGGCGGTGTTTGTGTATTTAAATAGCTGCTGCCCCGGTTACACCGTCATCTGTGCGTTAAAACAAAAACATAATTAATCCAGAAGGATGCCTGAGATCTCGGAGAGAGAGAAAGAGGCTACGGAGAAAGATCCCTCCTTCCTTCTCCCTCGGGTGGATGCGGATGACGCCTGGCTTGTGGAAATTCAGCGGGTCTGGTTTCCTCTCTTGTGTGGTGTGTTTTTTTCTCCTCCAACCTGGCAAGCTGTCAAGTGCGGTTCGCTGTGATGCGTTGAGGCAGTGGACTGCATACATGCGCATCGCAGCCGCCAGCCACTCATCTACTGGATGACATCACACAACAGGGACAAGCCAGTCCAACCAGTTGTTGGGGCACTTCAGCATTTGTCATGAATAGGCTTTCTCTGGGTGGCTTTGCATATCCTGCTCTGTTATCCGTTTATTATACCCACGCCATAGACTATCTGTTGTTATTGGTGCTATCTACCTACTGTGATGATTTAGATAAGCCTCAATAGGCCTACATGCGTTTTAAAGGGGGAGGCACTGGAATGAAGTGCAAACAAGTCAGCTACCTGTGCACTAGCCTCACTAATGCTACTGCCTTTAAAGTTTGGGCTATTTTTTAATATATAAATTTGCAGTCATATTAGTCAAGAGCAATCAGGAAATTTCATATACACAGTTGTTAGCACTGATGGTCTGATTTAACCAGAATGAGCCTGAACCTCACTGAAACTCCAACACCACAGTTACATCTCATGGGATAGATCTACCTTAAGATAGCACTCTCCTATCATATCATATCATATCATATCATATAATATCTCATAACATATACATATATCATAACACCATAACATATCATAGCATATCATAACACGTCATATCATATCATGTCATGTCATATCATATATCATAACATATATCATATATCATAACACCATAACATATCATAGCATATCATAACACGTCATATCATATCATGTCATGTCATATCATATCATGTCATGTATCAATCACACACCTTAGCAGACAAGCTTGCCATGCATTGACACTTGGAACTGGCTGTTGCAGAGTAGAACTTCACTTCTCACTGTGGCCATAGGGTGGGGCTCTGTGCACACTGTATCTACTGTAAATGTTTTCGAACCCAGCACCCCACATGAAACCAAACAAGCTACTTCCACCTCATCCGGCACTGTATGGATGCTGCCACTGTCAGGGTCATATGATATCTGCAGGTGGCCCACAGCTGCACGCAATCGGAGGGAAATGCTAAGTCAGCGAGCAGCCGGTTACCTCACACTAATAACCCCTATCGCCTATCGAGTGATGATTGCTAAGCATGTAATCCAGTCCAATCCATTTACCAGTTAACAGAAGCCTATGATTACAAAGGTAAGGAGGCCTAATTCTGCTTTCTCATAGAAAACTTGATGCTTAATCTGCTATTTATACGCTAGATCATGGTCTGCAGAACTCTCCTCAATTACATATGTTTAAGATGCTAACATACACTACCAGTCAAAAGTTTGGACATATGCATTTTTCTTTATTTTTACTATTTTTCACATTTTAGAATAACCGTAAAGACATCAAAACTATGAAATATCACAAATGGAATTATGCAGTAACCAAAAAAGTGTATTATTTTTGTATCTTATATTGTAGATTCTTTAAAGCAGCCACCCTTTACCTTGATGGAAAGGCAAAGGCTTTGGAAAGAAATTCATACATAGGCATCAACTTCACTATTTATATTTGTCTAAAAAAAAATTTTCAAGCATTTATGCATAAGCCTTTAGATCAAAATGGCTTTAAGAGAATGAAAAATATTGTACATTCAATCAGGTGGGTCCAAGCTTTTGACTGGTAGTGTATATGCAGTATATGTTTGCATGGAGCCTACAGTTAGGGTCTGAAGAAGAAGCAAAGGGAAAATTGTGTCCCTTTCCCTCTCTACCTGGAGGAATCTGGAATACCCATAGGATCTCCATGGTTACCAAAGCAAGCTGCAGGGACAGACAAGGTAGCTTAGGCCTACTCTTTCTCTCCCAACACCTCTCTCTCTCTCTCCCTCTCTTTTGCTCTGTGCGTGTTGTGTGTGTGAGGGTGCGTGTTGTCAGGAAGGCTGACCCCTGAGGCCAGCCGTGTCTAAACAGGCAGTGTCGAGGGATACCTTAGTGCCTTTGAGGTCCTGTCGCCATGGGTCTGTTACCAAGGGTGCTACTGTGGGGCTGTGGAGACCGGCCCCAGGCATTTCATTTCCCTCCATTCCCACTTCATCCCTATATTTACACTCTCTCATGTCTTCCCACAAAAATAAACTGTTGTTTTTCTAAAAAAACAGAGACAGAGAAAGATTCGTGTAGATCCTACACAGAACAGAAAGGATAGAGAGAGAAATGGGAAAGAGGTAGTATCAGAGAAAGTTGATGCAGATATAGAGAGGCAGAGAGAAAAAGTAGGATGAATAGAGTGAGACATTCAGGAAAGACAAGGTGGAGAAAGATGTGAGGGGCAGAGAGCCTCTGTAACATCTGGATCACCTGCTGTGGGCAAATCTGGTCAAGAGGAAGGAGCAGACTTCCGACCACATAAATCTGAGTTATTAACATGTCACGCCCTGAAACACCATACAGACTGTTAACAATGACCCTGTCAGTGTACGTGCATGTGTGTGTGTGTGTTTATATGCCTAAGCACAAGTAGATAAAGAAGTGTTCCTTTCCACATCTTCATTGGTGCATGAAGACAGAGAACAGGGTAAGTATTCAGGCTTTAGGGTGACACATCCCTCCACGTCTCTCCTCAGCTAGAGGGTGATATGTAAAGCAGAATTTATTGATTTTTATCACTATTTTATGACCAACTTTCTCATGATTTATCATGATTCACAGAAGTGCCTGTGTTGGGCAGCGTTTTGCGTAGGAGGAAAAGATAATAATTTAATAACTGATAATATATTCCTCTACTTCACCCAGTTAGAAGCAGAAGAGTTCTGCAATCATTTTGCAGATACAGAAGTGGGACATTTTGCCCATTAGGGCTTCATCAGTGTCAAAGAAAGACAATTGGCAGGTAACCCTCAAATGACCTGCCCACTCAAGAAGTTGTTTGCATGTATTGGTGTGTACTGTATAAGACATTCAATTATCTATGGATTTTCTTTTTTGTGAATTTCCTTCAATTCCTAGTTGGCATTTATTGACACTGAATAAGCCCTAATGGGCAACATGTTGCCCATGCTAGATCTGAATTGTTATTTGCCAAATGATTGTGGGCCTCTTCTGCATCTAACTATTTGAGTTCATTGAGTCAATGCACGACTAAAAAAAGACTAACAAACTGAACTGCACAGGGCAACCCAACTTCCCTTTGAAACACGGAAACACACAGACCACAGACACGCATGCATGCACACACACACACACACACACACACATACAGTGCATAAACTAACTAAGCTCAGAAGAATCAATTACTGCCATAGAGTTCAGTCAAATTAACTGGAGCCAAAAAGGAAAGGGAGTCACAAAACCTCTGATTAACTGCATGTGTCTACACTCCACTGATCTCTCTCGTACTTCCTCCTCTCCTATTCTTCGTCTCCATCTCTCCTACCCTCGCTATCTATTTTCTGTCTCTTTACCTTCTGTCTCACTAGGAACTTGCAGTGTGAGGCGCGTTATCATTCCAGTAAAGCTTAATTAGCTTTATCTGTCATTTCAGAATGTATGGATTTAAGACTTTTTCTTTCAGGCACAAACGTATGAAACTGCACCTGGATGCAGGCATACGCATAAACACTGAGTCCACCTTTTGTCCACATCCCCCTTCCAGTGTGTTATATGAGGTTCCACATCTGGACCACTGGGTACACACAGAGGCCAAACAGTCTCACACCACCATCCGGGGCCGCCCCTGTGTTCAGTCTTTGACAGGTGTCATAGGCAAATTAGGTACACTGTGGTCCCAGGGGGAGTTCAGCCCAAACCAAACCCACATTAATTCAATGAAAATTCCCTCCTCCCCTCTCTCTCTCGCTCTTTCTAAAGGATATGCTCATCTTTTGGCGGAAAATAGTTAGGTGGTTCTAAGGGTTTTGTTGTCACCTATCTTGTTACACGGTCCTTCAAATCAATTGAGTCCCTGCTCCTGTGAATCCATCATCATTTAAGGCCATCCCTCCTCCTTGTGTCCGTCTCTCCCTCCTCTCTCAGCTTGCCGCCAGAGCCATCTGGGCCAGGGAGATGGGTCATATTTCATTATGACAAGGCAAACTCCATGCAACCCAGAGCCACTTCACAGGCCAAAACAGAGTGCATTAAGCAGAATAATGGATGGACCAGACAAGCACACAGTGGCAAGATGAAGAAGGGGGTGAGGATCCAACATTCATTTGGGCCACTGTCTTTTGCTGTATAGCTCTACAGAGTCGGGTGTAGCCTATAGCACGAGTTCCCAAACATGTTTATGCCAAAGACCCCCAATTAGATACGATTTCAACAACAGGATTATGTAACTGTCTATACTGTAGGTGGGAAGGTCACAGTGCGCACAACAAAACCTATGAACAAAATAGTCATCTTTACACATTCTCTCAAAGTGCCTTCTTCTAGTGAGGGAAATAAAAGTAAAATTAGAATGATCTCATTTTGCTGGGGACTCCCTGGAACCGCTTCAAGGACCACTATTGGTCCCTGGACCCCACTTTGGGAACCACTGGCCTGTAGGGAGCATAGCAGGACTTAGTGAAGGTTCTGTATCAGGATGGGCAACAGGTTAGATCCGGCCTGGGTGGATCCCAGTTCAATGACAAAACCCATTCATGTTTTCAGTTAAGGGCATACTAGTAAAACATCCGAATAATATTGGAAAAAATGGCTAGGTTTTTCCTGTGTGGATTAAAACAAAATTGTCCTCCCATGTGATTTTGAACTGGGGACTGGTGAACATATGGTTATGACAGCCATTTAGTGATACCAGGGTAGTGCTAAAAGCCTGTAATCTCAATTAGGGATGCGTGGTGCGATCAGTTAAGGAGTGTGGAGGTGTTGTTGAGACATAGATGTTTGTCATAGATGGAATAATGGTGGTGTGGGGAGGAGAGGAAAGTGTAGGGGGACACGGAGTCACCTCCTGTGCGAGGGGCCCATAATTCCCAGGTACGCAACTGTAATGTCGCTGGAACTGGAACCCATGGTTTACCCACCTTTTATTTACCCTACATCACCGAGTGAGTACTTGCAGGTGTGTTGAGCAGTGTTAGGCTGGTTGCTCAAAAAAGCAATGAATTAGCTACTCATTACTCATTCGAAAAGCAACGGCCCTATCATTGCCTTTTGTAAAACTGAAGTGTAACTGAAAATCCTTACACAGCTCGTTACTAAGTATCGTTACTAAGCAGCTACCACGCCACACCGGGTGTTGCGCACCATTCACCGGTCCACTGAGTCGTGTTCTCGCGCCGTGGGGTGGTGTGTCATGACTCCCCTCTGACGTTACCGGTCCGCCTACATCGTCCTCCGTCTTCCTCGGTGACTCTCCAGCTGCACGGCGGCGGATCCGCGAGTGAGGAGCTGCAGCCGATCACTCCTCTTCCCGCGTCACGGAGAGGCATCGCCGCCGCTGTATTTTTTACTAACGCGAGTCCTCACTGGTATGGACACCAGAGGAGAGCACTGACCAGCCAGGAAACATGCCTACAGTCCTCGGCGGCAAAGGGAAACTTTCCATCGTCTGTTTTCTGCTCCGATGCGCATCTTCTCAGGTAAGAGGGGCATGTAGGCATAAGGCTATATGGGCTGGATACTTACAAACAGATGAATGATCGTTTTCTTGTGAATATTATAGCATGGGTCAATGTAGGTCACTTGGCTTTTTAATTAGTCTCTTAGTAGCCAGCCATCAGTCTAGTTAGTGTCAGCGTCTTGTTTCAGTTTTTTGTGTCAGTTTCTTGTTTCAGTTTCAAGTTTTAAGTCACCAAACTACATAGGCTATACGGGTAAAGGAATGGTCTATTGAAAAATGAATACTCAAGTAACTAATAATAATATTTATCTCTGCAGAGCCATGCATTGTTTTTCTTCATCAGATTTGATGACATGAGTGTTTTCAAATTTGCTTTGAACTTACTACCCAGCATTACTAAATTGAAATACTATTGAAATAGGTATAGCCTGAAAACTAACATAACTCTAACTCCAACTCTAATTGTTGATTCTTGAGAATGTAACAGGTGCTAAGTAGTTGGCTTGCATGCTGCTTGTTGCAGGTGTTATGATGGGTTGTGGTTAGCCCCGGCCACAGGGGATGTTACATTCATCAAGGGTATTGCACCATGGCTGTAGCCTCTGCTGCCAGTGGCCATGGAAGTGTGAAACGCATTGCACATGATAATGTTCATACTAATGGGCCTATAAGTGTTAACTGGGGAAGCAGGCTAGAGTTTTGCTGTGTACCGCCACGGGGATGTGAAACACTGGCTGTCTGTGTTTATGTTTTTCATTGGGTGCCTATGGCCTCATAACTGCCTTGTGGTCATAATAATCAGACAGGCCAATTTTCACACACCCTCACACACACTGTTTTCCATCCGCAGGCTCAGAGTCCAGCCACTCAGACACTGACCGTAGTGACTCATGCATGCAAGCAGAAACACACACACACACACACACACACACACACACACACACACACACACACACATTTGCTACAGTACATACTCATGCTGTACAGATGGCTCAGAAAAGACTGTGAGTGAGGCATAGGAAGAAGATAAGAAGCCACAAAAAGAAAATGGAATATAATGTGTAGACTATAGAGACAGTTAAAGATGGATTACATGTCTTATGTTCTTACTAGTATAGGAAGACAGGATATGTGGTCAGCGTTTGACAGATGAGGTTGACATAGAAATGCAAAAGTTTAAAACAATGAAAAACTGAAACTAAAAACCTAACCAGACAAATGTATTTGCAGAGCTTGATGACTATTCAGGAATAATACCGAGGAACAGTGAGTGACACACACTCCTTGATTATGATCTTAAAATTGGCATCATATGTATTTTGATTACTCATTTTACCTACTTATTTTATCACTGTTTGAACTTGTTGTAGTGTTTCCCACACAAACACTAAACGCTTACACATATAGTAGTCATACTCATGTACGAAACACACACCCACAGGCACAGTAAGCACCTACACACAATGATACAAGGGGGAAAGGGGACGTGGTCCTTTATCCTGATGCTTTAGCAATATTGTCCTCTACATTCATGCCAGTAAAGAACACTGAATGAATTCTAAATGAGAAAATGAGAGATAGAGGATGAAGGTGTAGCAGAGAGACGGGTGGGGGAAGGGAGAGAGACGAGGGCAGCCTAATGTGGATGGAAACAGAAAGTTGCTCGCTACAGAATCAGCATCCTTCTGATCATCTGCAGCTGTGATTGTTAAGATATGAGTCACCAACCAGCATCAACCTCCTTTCAACCGTCACGATTACTCTGTGTGTGTGTGTGTGTGTGTGTGTGTGTGTGCGTGTGTGCGTGTGTGTGTGTGTGTGTGTGTGTGTGCGTGTGTGTGCGGGTGTGTGTGTGTGACTGTAAGAGGGATTACAGTAAAGTGCTACACTTAATTGTGTATGTTACAGCAAAGAGGCGGGAAGCAGAGATCAGTCAGTGTCTGTTTCGTTTGGTGTGTGTGTGTGTGTGTGTGTGTGTGTGTGTGTGTGTGTTTGAGTGCATGTTTGCATGTGGTAGAGATTGAGATGAGACATGCCACATCCATAATAGGGAGTGGTGGATGAAATGAACGTGTCTATGTATGTGTGGGTGCATGTCTGGCGGTATTGTGTGTGAGTGTATGTGTGTGTTAAAACCGCATATTTAAGTAATCTTAAATCGGACACACACAGGATGCATGATTTAAATGTTCTGGCTTGTGCACAGCTGCACACTTGTCTTTCTCCATATGCTTGCCTGGTTGGTAACTGGACTTAAGTCTGTTAAGTACTCTTAAGTATTGTCTGCCTGTGGTCTGCCTGTGTGACTTCCTGTGACGTTCTCTTCTGCCCCTCTGTTCCTGCAGGTAACAAGAAGCCAACACAACAGCTGTGCCAAAGATATTCTAGGGGTAAGAGATCGCTCATTTTTTATTACTCGACTTTTATGATGATGGTTTTATTATTATTAATGGTAGTAGTAGTAGCAGTAGTAGTAGTAGTAGTAGTAATTGACTTTGAACCTGTGCAATTAAATTTACCACTCAGTAAATGAATCAGCTATGTCTATTCAGATTGTGATTGCTGTTTTCTAGTTTGTGCAGTTTATGAGCCTTTTGCGCTTCATTGCATCTTTGTTTGGGTTTTGATTTGGTTGTTCTTTGAGAGGCTCTATTTGTGCTACATAGCTACATTACTAGATACATTAGGATGTGTTATTGCTTAGTGGAAGAAACGCCAGCCGCACCTCCTAGACATCTTAGTCTGTGATCAGTGGCCCAGTGGTCTGCTGTCTCTTCATGTGACGTTGGAGGCTTAAGATATAAAGGATGTGTGTGTAACCACAGCCCACCGCTGGTCCCTGTGGCCTATTACTAGTCCACAGACAAGCGTGGGACAGAGAGGGAGCCGAGCAGAAGAATAGAGACACGGGAGATGGGGATGGGGATTGGGGGGGGCGGAGATAGCAACACATAATGCTCCACCTGGGAGGCCTTGTTGTTGTTAGAGGAGAGGGGCGAGGGATGCTGGTGTGTCCTTGGTGACTGGGGGAGGAGAGGAGAGATAATGAAGTGAAAGGATGAGCGGAGAGAGGAAACACTTGCCCTCCGGGGAGCAGAGGGTTGGAAGAGAGAGAAGAGGAAGAGAGGAGGAAAAGAGATGCTTTAGAGTCATCTGCCAGATTCACTAGACTGAAAAGCGCTATGCGTTGTGTCACAAGTGCCTCTGGCTGAATGAATGAAATGGGGCATGTTCCTCATAGCAGACTCCCATTAAGGATTATTTTAGACCTCGGCAGCACGACTGGAGTTCCGTCTCTGTTATCACACATCCTGATCTGTTACTCTGCGCACCCCACCCACCCTCCACCCCCTCCATCTCCCCTCACACACACACACACACACACACACACACACTATGAGACATCAGAGCTGATAAAACATGACCTTTTCCAGAGCTTGCTCCCTGTTTCAACGGTCAAGCAACCTCACACCCCTCACCCAACCATGGTTACACTCACACACATACACATAGACACACACAGCACCCCCATGCTTCCAGGTTATGTAACAGCTTGGGAACCACTCTAGATCATGTTGAAATGGTACAAAATCAGCCCATTTTCTCAGCATCCGTGGGGCCTGGTTTGTCTGAGGAAGACTGCGGGCAATCTAATCAGCAGAGATTATAATCAAAGCAGGAGCAGAGACAATGTACTGTGGATGCAGAGCTCTCTCCATGTGGCTGGTTTCTTCCTGAGCGCTGTGCAGATATGACAAATAAAAGATACCACACTGGGCACAGTTTCATAATAGCCCAGGCGATTATCTATAATCATCACAGTCTTCTCTTCCCTCAGGGAGAGCAATGACACGCGCGCACATGCATACACACACACACACACACACACACATACACACATACACTCGCACAAACACAGCCACTGTCACGCACACTCAGCAGTGGCCAGTAATTCTACCACATGTATTTATATATGCAAAAATGATCTGTGTGTATTTTGCCATTAATAAGAAGATACTTCTGAGGACAGTGTTTATGTTTTGAAGAAATACTGAAATACTAAAGCCAGACACTTCTCCTCCATGAAAAGCTATGAGAACAGCGCAGTACAATTAAATATAAAGAGGTGAGACTATTCAAAAGCTAAAAAGCATCAAGTGGATTGTGGACACAGCTGAGGCTGACGCACATCGTTCCCTCTGTAGTCATTCAGCTCCTGCTTATACCTTGAGCACCACATACTGGTGTTATTCATCCAGGTTCCTGATTTTCATCATCAATGTTAAAGTGTGCAGAAATGTAACTTGTAAGGCAGATGACATGGAGTGCCCTACCTGTGCAAAGGGCGTGTACTTTCTAGCAATTCAGTCCCATGTTTTTCCCCGGGATAGAAGAAATCATAGATGGTGGCCACACCTTCTGACAATCAAAACCTGTAAAACAAGGTTTTGACCCATGAAACAGTACATCCCATTGAAAAAAGATATGTTGCATGGGCAGTCAGCCACTTGGAACTTGTTTCCTGGTGACATGCCCTGGTGACATGCCCTCATCAATTAGTTTTTAGCTTTGCATTACAAAATAGATAGGTTTTAGTTTGTTCATGAACATTTAACTTACAAGTATTTTCTTTATTTGAAAAGACCAACATAAATGTATTTTCATAACATACATTTCCTGCCACACGTATTCTGCTTTTTTTTTTTTTACCTTTACTTGTCCACAGAAAGTTGACTGAACGTGCATATGCCTTTTCAGCATAGGGTTGCTTCACATTCATATAGTTATACACATGAACACCTGGGTGCTGCACAGTTCAACCACAGTCTTCTGCTGGTGGCCACTGAGCAGCTCTGCTGGAGCAGTTGGGGGTTAAGCGCCTTGCTCAAGGACGCCTCAGCAGTGGTTACTGAGGGAGGGGTGAGAGTTTCTCGTTCACTTTCTCTGCCCAGACACTCAGCCTTCCAGTCACAGCACTGCTTCTCCAACCTCTAGTCTACCACCCCATCCATTAATGTGCATACACATCCATGTACAAATACATTTTCCAAAAGAGAGCCACAGAACACAAAAAGGTAGATCAAGAACCTAAGATGTATCAGATGCTCAAAGTGCATGCAAGAGACACAATAGGCCAAGAATGTGTTTGAAACAAAATGATTGCATAGAAAACTTGAAACCGCTGCCAAGAGTAACACTCCCACACCCACGTGCCAAGCGTGTAATACACGTCTCTCAGCCTACACTAGAGACTCAGAGGCTAACCCACATTTACACCCAGACAAACTCCCCCTAGTGGGGAGCAACAGTGCTGATAATAAGAGTCAGCTGTCAAATGAAGCTCTCTCTGTACTGTATGCGTGGCAATGTGTGAATCGATAAATCATACTTATCTATATGACTTAGAATGTCTGTGTTTTATGTGTGTGAAGCCCATCAATCTCAGTGACCTCTCACAATTGAACTTTGACCCCTTCTGTTATATAGGACATGACTCAGTCCTGGCCGTCCCAGCAAGCCTTAAGGGGTGACCAGGCCCAGCGAATCCTCTACAACCCCAAGGTGTGTGAGTGTGTGTGTGTGTGTGTGTGTGTGTGTGTGTGTGTGAGAGTGAGTGTGCGTTTATCTTTGATGATTAACCCGTTAAATTCATACTCACCATTTAATGTTCTCTGTCTTCCTCAAGGATGCAAAGCAGCACACTACGCAGCAAAGGCAATGTATGTATTCACTGACTGATAAGTATACATGTCTGACGTGTGCAATAATTTACAGGTTACTTGTTTCTCTGTTCATTTATGACTCAGTGTCTCTTTCTGTCTATGTTTCTCTCATTCTCTCCCACCTTTCTCTCTCTCTCTCTCTCTCTCTCTCTCTCTCTCTCTCTGTCAGCTCGGGGGGATGTTCAGCTGCGAATGACCCGTCACCCTCACGTGGCGCCTCACAAATCGTAAGTGGGACACGGGGAAACATGATCCACGGGGAGGGGGATCATCAAACCTGAGTTGGGGCAGTGACACACACACACAGATCATTATACATCAGGCACATACTTGATGCATTCACAGCAGCTTTTTTATAAAATGAGGTACACATCATGAACATCCTACGCTGTAAGGTCACGTCGAAAAGCATTACTGACAGAGGGGCTAGGCAGAGGGAGGTACAGAGAAAGACGGGGTGAGTCCACTCAGCTGACAGCTTGAGTGATTCAGCCGACATCACATACGGCCCGGGTCAGGTCAAAGGTGAGCCGAGCTGCTAGAAAGCTGTCAATGGGGGCCGCTTTGCCCCTGTTCGCTCACTCTTTACATCCTCTTTTTAATAAGATGCACATGTTCAGTGATGTACTGGTACCTGGCACATTTTTACACAGCCTTTGTTATGTGACATCACTTTATTAAATGTAATATTCACCAATACATTCGGAAGAGGAAATTGTATTGAGATTCCAGAAAGACAACCTAATGGTCTATCGGCCCTAGTCATAACAGGTACAGGTTTTTTTCTGACCGTGTGTTTTTATCTCACAGTATGCTTGCTGATGACCTGAAGCTGAGCAGTGATGAGGACGACACTCACAGGGTAGGTGGACTGACATGACACTCCACAGTCTTTCCCTGCAGTCAGGAAACTGACCACTACCTGTTAAAGTACTTTCAATATAATCTTCCCATGGTGTTAAACATTTCTTCTGTAGTAGTTCTGACCTCAGTTGACCATATCTGTCTTCCATCTTTCACTGTCTACCTCTCGTACCCTCATGTATTTGGCCACTGTGCAAGCTTGAGTGGGCAGATAGACAGACAGTGGGAGAGAGAGGGAAAGAGGGAAAGTCAGTGTTTGGCAACGCAGGATCACTGACACACTGACACAGGATCCCTTTTTTTCCTGGTATAGAGTTCAACAGTACGCGCACACACACATTAGCACAAGCGGGCACTCAGTTAACAATTGTTTCCCTATTAGCTAGTACAGAGGATGATAAGACATCAGGGAGCAGAGGAGACACAAAGAGGATAGGAAGCTGCTCTGTGGGCTATCGCTATGGATGATAAGTCTGTCTTTTGTTTTGTGTCACTGAAGGCCGCTCATGAGTCAGCTTCGTGGGACGGACACAGGTACTGAATGACAGTTTATGCATGCATGTTGTGGGTATGGATTTGTGTGTGTGTGTGTGTGCATGTTTATATGTCTGTACACACGTTCATCTGCATGTGTTAGAATAAATGGTATGTTTTTTCAATGTGTGTGTGCATGTGTCATTTGTATTCATATTTGTGTGTGTGTGTCTGTCTGAGTCTGTCTGTGTGCATGCTCCACATGGCTATGTACGTAAGCTGACCCCTCTCTGGTGTTTGTGTGTGTTGACTGACAGCCTGTCAGCACAGTGTGCACACACACATGGCGGGCGGGTGAGACATTCCAGCTCGGACTCTTCAGGCTCAGACTCCTCTGGTGAGTCAGAGAGCAGTAGCCAGCGTTCCCGCAGCCCGAGCCCAGAAACTCACTCCGATCCCGTGTCGCCTGCCAACACACAGCCCCCGTGCACCAAGGAGGTACCGATGTTGAGCCACTGCCTCTTCTTATCTTTCTATCTGCCCTGTCCGTGTCTCGCTGTGTCTATCCTGCTCTGGTTTTGTGCCTTCGGGTTAATTCTCCACAGGGAGCGGCACAGAGGCAGTTGAGGGCAGGTGGGGGGAGGGACAGAGGAATTAGGAATGCATGTGAGTTGGAGAGGAGCATGGGGAGGGGGAAGCTTTAGGAATTAGAGCCTGGGTGTCATGTCAACAAGCCGAGTCTTAAAGAGGAAAAGCCCTCAGGAGGCGGAAGTCATCGAGATTCTGTTTCATGCTAACATTTCATCAGCAATTAGCATAACCTTCTCTTTCAGCACAACAGTCGCACGCAACAGAATGTGGGCTGTGCTGTACTTGCTGTACTTGCTTGATGTCAGATAAATCTTGAATGAGCGAATAGGCACAAGAGTTTGGTGTACAGTTGGGTATAATGGCCTCTTACTTTCGGAGGTGTGGGGTATTGTGGGGAGGGTTTGAGGCGTTTGCTAGGAGGGGAAACCTGCTCCTCTTTTATGAATGGAAGGCCCTGTGTGGCATAGCTGGCTCTATTACTGAACATTCACTATATCGGGCCCCTATAGAGAAGGGGGAGGCACCATGTGTTTTTCATCTATGTGGAGTGTTTGAGTGTCTCCCAAGGAAGAGATGGGGGTTGGAGCTTTGGAAGTAGCAGCTCCAGAGTTCCAGGTAGGGAGGAGGAGGGAGAGAAAGAGGGAGGGATAGAAAGAAGGAGGGAGGGGAGCAGCGAGGGTACAAGAGATGCAGTGTCTTCTCTGGAAAGAGGGCGAGGGATGTGGGGAGGGGGTCACTGTTTGACTTGAGGAGTAGAGGTTTAATTTAGCTCTGGTCAGCCAAGAGAGAAAAAGAGAGAGAGAGAGAGAAAGAGGGAGTAGGAAAGAAGTTTGCTCTCCAGCCGTGAGTATCCTCTTGCTTTTTTATTTGAGTAAAAACCTCTTCTCTCTCTCATGTTCTTTTTATTCTCATGGTTACCCAGCCAGTTGTTAAGCAAACAGTACATGAGTCATTTGCAGTAATTGGAAGGGGGTTGAGCTACTGTAAGCACAGATGTGGATACTTGAGCAGCAGGAGTGAGACTATGTAGTAAGTATTGAGTTGAAATTATACTGTTAGCTGGAATCTTTACTGAAGTGACTGTTTCTAGACGAGTCAAAATCCAGATTTGTCATTTGAATAGAGTTTTCATAGTTAAAACGGTGCAAGCTACTGAGTTAGTGATGTGTTCTGTGTAGTGGATGTTTTTGCATTTGATGCCAGCAGTACATTTTAGTTGATTGTATCGCAATGTGCAAGTGTTGTGGTATGTGTACAATTGTTTGTGGTATGTGTCATTTCTAGAGGCTCTAATGTAACATTAAAGTGTCCTGCATTCTCTTTTTTTAGTATGTGAAGGAAATGTGTATGTGTGTCAGGCTTCCGCTATTACAAATCTATTGGTAAAGATTCATTTAAATCCTTGTATTGATGTAGTAGATCATTAATACCTGTATTCTCTCATTTGTGTTTCTCTTTCTCCGTGCTTTTTTAGACAGATCATCCCTCTACCACCCAGTGGCAGTTGGATAAGTGGCTGAAGAAGGCCCGGAAAAAATCTTCCAGCAGTGAACAGGATCCCACCCAGAGCATTCCAGGACGCTTGCCCTCTCCGCATACCCACAGAGCCCCATCTCCAGCTAGGACTTGGGACAACAATCAGGAATACAGCCCTAGCCAAAGCCCCATTCCCAGCCCACAGTTCAACTACAGCCATAAGAACAGCCCTCTGCCTAGTCCCGGTTACAGCTTCTGCCCCAGCCCCAGCCCATTCCCCAGCACCTGTCCAAGTCCCAGCCCTAGCCCAAGGCACAGTCCTATCCCCAGCCCAGTTCCAAGTGTTTGCCCCAGCCCATGTGGGAGCCCAAGAGCCAGCCGAAGCCCTAGCCCTATACCCAGACACCCCCCAAGAAGCCCCAGTCCCAGCCTTCCTCCTTCCAGCCCTCATCACTACCCTCAGGTGCAGAGTCCTCAACAGCTGAACCAAACACGGCCTAGCCTAACAACCAGTCCCCACAGGACAAAAATTAGGCCATGGATTGCTCCGGCGCCCAACACTGATATCAAGAGCAAGCCCAGAAATAGCCTGTGTCCCCAGCCACCTCCTCAACACAGGCCCAAGACTAAACCCACACAGGATCAAGACCAACGCCAAAGCAGATCCAAGGTCAAAGACAAGGCCTCTCCAGTTGTGAACTCCAACCAGAGTCACAACCACAAATCTAGGCCTAAGCCTAATTTTCATCCGAGCTCTAAACAACTTGCTGCAGCTCCCAAAGTCAAACACACATCAAAATCTGAGCAAATCCAGGGTAACAGACCCAACCACAGCTCCAATCAGAACCCCAGACCTATATTTCAGCCTAGCTCACAAAGTAGCCCCACAAGAGCGAAGCACTTAGCTCCCACAGTCCCTACTCGTGAAACCAGCGGCAAGGCTGGTCACAGTTCTCATTCTCAATCTACCTCTAAAGTTGCTACCAATTCTGGTACTGTGCCTAACTCTAGATCCAGCCCCAGCCTAAAACCTAAAGCTAAGTCGTGGGAGGCCCCAGCCCCAGCTCAGGTCTCTCACACTAAAACATCACAGAGGAAACCCCAATCCAAGGAACAGGAGGTTGACCACAGAGAATTGACCCTGACCCAGGCAGAGGAGAGAAAACGAGAGAGAAAAGAGGACAAATATAGGGAGAAACAGCGGGAGAAACAGGAGAGAAAGGAAGACAGGAGACTGGCGGAGGAGCAGCTACTGAGACGTCCCTGGATCCAGAGTTCAGAGGAAGAGGAGGAGGAGGAGGGAGTGACAGAGAGGCAGAGGAGGAGAGAGGAGACAGCGAGAGAGGAGAAGAGGAGGAGGAGGGAGCAGCAACAGAGAGGCGAATGGCAGGCAGTCCAGCCCAAACAAAGACCTCATACCAACACCGAGCGGCACCGCCTTCAGGGAGACCCACACCACCAGGGGCGGACGAGAAAGGGAGGCAGAAGTGAGGAGGAGAGAGAGTCACAGCCAGTCCCTTCACCTCCAGTTTCACATTCCCCCACTCCGCATATCCCATCCTCCTCCTCCTCTTCGTCTTCAGGTTCAGATTCAGAATCTGAACATCAGGTTAACATCACCAAAGTTCCAGCAGATTCCACATCCCACAAGAGACTCGCCCAGAGAGGGCAACAGGGTCCAGGCAGACCCAAAGACAGCAGGCCAAAGGTGGTGTGCCCCAGAGGACCCGCCTCAGGTAATCCAGGCGAGGGACAGCAGAGTGAGGGGAAGCAGAAACTCTACACCCTGGTCCCATTTGGACGAACCGAACAGAGCACAGCCTCTTCCCAGCGAGGGCTGAGAAATCTGGTGGTGCAGATAGACCTCAGTCTTCTCAAAAGGGTCCCGGACACCACTACCGGTGACACTCACAAACACACCTCTTCTTCCTCGTCCTCCTCATCAACCAACCCCAAGGCCAAGCAAAGAGAGGCCATGAAACACCTGTGTGTCCCAGAGACAGTGAATAGAGATAGCAAAAGGAAACGCAAGGTAGCGAGCGCACATACTTGCTTCTCTCTTCCTGTGAATATGATGTGATAAACTTATCTGTGAAAGCTTTGTATGAGTATGAGACAGAAAAGTATGAGACAGAAAGTGTCAATATAGGCTTGTTCTTCAATGCATACTTGTGTGTGTCACCAGTTGGAGAATGGTGTGTCACACAGAGAAAGCAAGAGGAGCATGTCTTTTGCAAACGACCTCTCAGGCCAAACAGAGTCTTCATCTCAAAAGCCACCGCACAACCTTGCAACTGAGACCGTACACAACGGGTGAGACCACAATGCACACCACTTGCCTCTCGTATACACATGTAAACTCATATGCACAATTACATGTATTCGCATTGTTACATCACTTATGACAAGATCTATTATTTTTTGTGTGTGTGTTTGCAGGTACTTGGAGGAGTACTTGGACAATAAGAGGCCATTGTCCCCCTTGTCACCACTGTCTGACAGCCCCGAGCCCACCAAGCCCCCCATCAAAACACAGCATTCAGAGCAGCATTACTCACACACCCACAAAGACAGAGACAAGAACAGAGATTCTGCTCTAAAGGTAATACAAAAAAGCACAACTTAGACCATTCCAACTCCTTCACCTGCAGCTTGTTGGTTTATTTAATCTCTTTTTGACCTCTCAACCCAGCCCAAGATGGAGGTGGAATTTGTAGGAGTGTCAGGACAGCCCCAGCCAGTGTCTGAGTCCTGGGGCCCCCCTATGAGACAGTCAGGGGGACACAAGGGGACCATACCAAGCCATGAAACGTGAGTGATCACATTCACCCAGTCCACACAATGCATCACACAATGCTGTGGGACAGATACACACTCTTGTCAGCATATGAGTATTACTGATGTCATAAATCACTGTGTCCGTGACTCTGTCGCTGTCTCTTTCTCGGCCTCTCTCTCTCCTCTTAGTCCACACCATGCTGAGTACTACATGCACGAGGCCAAGAGGATGAAACACCGTGCAGACGCCATGGTGAGTCCTCCGCCTTACACACACTGTCGACAATGAAGGAAGATGTGATGTGGTTGTATCATTGATTTTTACTACGCTTCCATCTTTCTCTCCCATCCTTACCTGTCCTGAATGTCTCTTTTCCAGGTGGATAAGCTTGGGAAGGCTGTGAATTACGTTGACGCTGCTCTCTCCTTTATGGAGTGTGGGAAAGCCATGGAGGAGGGGCCATTGGAGGCCAAGTCTCCTTATACCATGTACTCAGAGACAGTAGAGCTTATTAGGTGAATCACATAAAGTCCCCGGCATGTATAAACAGATATTAAGTATGAGTAAAACACAGACACACACGGAGACAGGCAGACACACTCATATGTATGCATATGCACAAACTGCAGCTCCATAGGTAATAGTCCTGTGTCTTCAGGTACGCTATGCGGCTGAAGAGCCACTCTGGCCCTGGGGCGAGACAGGAAGACAAACAGCTGGCGGTTCTGTGGTGCGTATGTCATCTCTTCTGTTTATACCCCATCTGTCATCAAGCTGAAGGACCTTCATTTTGGGGATGATTTGTGGTTCGCCTGAGTTTCTTTGAATTGTTCTTGTGTGTCCGCAGTTTCCGATGCCTTGCCCTCCTTTACTGGCAGATGTTTCGTTTGAAGAAGGACCATGCACTGAAATACTCCAAAGCTCTGCTGGACTATTTTAAGGTATCTTTAAAAAAAGACAAGCCTGATTTGCCTTTCACATAGAGATCAGGTTACCAAGCTTTTTGAGGCATTGTCATTTCAATATCTAGAGGGTTAGGGTTATGTTTGGTAGAATGAAAACATGGATAGGATAGATGGATGGGATTTGGATGACTTCAAGTCTTGTTTATTGTGTCATTCCAGAGTTCTCCCAAAGTGCCTACCACACCCCCCTTTTGGAACGACTCTGGGAAGTAGGTGGATAAAAACTTCATATGACTTCATATGATAAGCTATTTCTAAGTCTCTATTTTTACCATTTGCTTCCAGTTGGATTGATCACCATCTTCCTGTTGTGCATGTGTTTTCATCCCCAGGGGTACAGGGGGACCGCCTTCTTCGCTCTTACCCAACGCCAAGCCCCTCAGCCTGGGGTCACATGGGGGCAGCACCTCCCCCTCTCTCATCAGCATTCCCCAACGTATCCACCAGATGGCAGCAAATCACCTAAACATCACCAACAGCGTCCTGTACAGCTATGAGTACTGGGAGGTGGCAGACAACCTCGCCAAGGAGAATAAAGGTGAGGAAGCCAGTTGCTTCTCAGATCCACATGGACCAAACTGATGCATGTGACTGATTACATAAAAATAAAATACATGCAAAAAAATGACAATTGTCACATTCATGACAACAGGTTTTTAAAGCATTACCTTCCTTGTTCTACACAGAATTCTTCAACTACTTGAATACTCTGTCTGGACCATTGACGCTCCACAGTAGTATTGCTCACGCAGTCCAGTACACCAGGCAGGCTCTTCAGTGGATACGCATCAGTGCCAAACTCAACTAGCAAAGAGATTTAATCTGCCTGTCGGAGCCCCAGGCCTCACTAAGAAGAGACAAAGCCCTCTATGCAGCAGATATGGTTGCACTAATACCTACTGTGCTGTGAAATACAGATGGATGGACTCCCATGGAGCCCGTCATCAGTCTTACACCTGCTGGACTCTAATAGGATGTGGAGGTGATCACCGTCCAGGGCCTTACTGTGTGCAAAGTCTTCTGAACCATGGCCTCGTTATTCTCAGCCCTGCCAGGACACTATAGTGAAATGTGCCGTTATTTCACCAAAGTGAAACAGAGCGATCTCTGAACTCCTCCCGGAATAATCACAAACACCTTCTTCCTCATCAGTGGATTGATCTGAAGAGTTGTGTGCACTGTGGATTTGTTGTCTCTAACCTTTTTGCCAAATGTTCCATAGTGACACGAACACAGGACTCCCATTGCATGTTCAAGTGCATCTGTGAAGACTTTTTCATATTTTGGAGAGAATTGATCATTATCCAGTGGACAGGTTTCTCGGGGCCAAATGGTAACAAATGCTAAACAAAACCAACAGTGGATTTAGGGATTTTTGATATTGTGAAATCGTGAACCACTTTCTCCAAAGTAGCAGACTTGTCAGCATATTTTGCTTATGAGGGTTTTTTAATGGCTTGGACTTCCTAAATCTGTGACATTGTCACTTTTATGTGTCTTTTTACTGTGCAATATTTGATGGATTTTCTGTTTTTAGAAAAAACAAAAGAAAAAATATCAGAGCATAATGTGTTGGTGAGTCCAGTAGCCAACTTTCAAGGTTCCTTCTATGCAACATTCATTTTTGTTCCTGTTTTGAGTGTCGGATTATGTAATTATTTTGTATGTACTGTATGTATAATGGGGTTGAAGTCACTCAAAAGTCCTCTAGTAAATTTCTTCTCCTTTGTCTAATTCAAGAGTGTGCTTTTGAATGTGTAACTTGATTGGTGGTGCAGCTTTCTGTCATGCTGACCAATGCAGAACTTGTGGGTTTGACACTAGGAAGAGACTCGTCCCAAAATGAAGGGATAGTCCTTTACAGCACGAGTGACACAAGTAACATATCTATTCTTTGATACTGATATTTACATTATTTTGAATCCCTTTCTTTATTATTAAGATAAAGCACAGATAATTCCCTTCTTCCCCAACACCAGCCACCAACCTTGCTCTCTGCACCACATTTGAATTGCAATATCCTTCTTCCCGAAGTTGAAAACGACAAAATAGCCTAATATTACAGCAGTACATCTTCAACATCTCTTGTAGATGGTTAGGTTATCATGAAAGATTTACACCACCTTTGCATTGCAATACTCCTTATGGAAACAACAGTATAACATGGACAGCATCAGCACCTGTAAACAGGCCAGCCTATGCCTACAACATTGCAAGACTCCATGAAATCAACTTGAGAAGAAGTAACCTACCTGCTGAAGATTGTAGCTTAGTCAATGTGATGGACGAAATATTAAGGAAATGAAATTAACTACAAAGTTGCCAAAAACAGAATTAGGTGACAAATGGTTAAATGTCATTGTACAACTGAAACAAAGATAGAAACATGTGTAAGCCAGCATATAAGGAACACAATTTTCCAGTGTCACATCATCTTAGGCTCACTTGCTTGCCTTCTCCATCATAATACGGGTGGGCGATTTGAATTTAAAATTTTGTTTCTACTCAGATTCAGAGCATTCCAACACAGCTGCCTTCAACAGCTAATGAGCCAATGACAAAGAGAGTTGGGCCAGGTTTTTCAATGGCTGCCATATTGCTGCGCATGGGGAAGTGTTAGCTGCAAATATTAACAATACCCCTCCTAACAGCACCATAAGGGATGGCCAACATGCTGAAGAACAGCTGGCATAGATTCAGCTTTAGGTTTACAATGGATGAAGGCGCAATGTCCAATTAATCAATAACTCTGAGAGGCCCCTGGGCACCTAATTGAATATCGCACCACTCTACATCTTTGTTATTTTAATAGTTGACTACATCTTTGTTGGCGTGGTGGAATTTTATTTGTTATATTAATTGCTCACCGTCCTCTTGGAAAGGAAGAGGATCCTGTAAGTTATCTCTTTCTTTCTCTCTCTCTCTCTCTCTCTCTCTCTCTCTCTCTCTCTCTCTCTCTCTCTCTCTCTCTCTCTCCCTCTAGCTCTCTCTCTCACACACACACACAGGGCGAGAGAGAGAGTCAGACTCATTAGTCAGGCCAGTTCTACAGAGACCCATCTCTCTCACACATCACGCTTTCTGATTCTCCATCACAGTAGACTACTTCCTGCTGCACCAATAGAGAATCCACGCATGAAGCCTCAGCATCCGCTGTCTGCTACCATAGCAACAGTTAAAGAGAACAGCCAATAAGGAGGCTCTTCGGGACACGACAAGCCTCGGATCAATAATATCCCATTGTAAACTAGTCCAGCGCCAGACTAGACAATAAGTTTTTTTTTTCGTTTGCAGATAATTCTGTTCTGACCTAGATTGTTCTGACAGACAATTTGACTCTGCTGTCCTTATGGCTCGGGTATCGCAATTTTACGCATGGATACGTTTAAATTAGCCATGATCTATTTAAATGGGACAGTCCCGTGCATCAATCGATTTC
Organism: Centroberyx gerrardi; assembly: GCF_048128805.1. NCBI lineage: Eukaryota > Metazoa > Chordata > Actinopteri > Beryciformes > Berycidae > Centroberyx > Centroberyx gerrardi. The sequence continues at coordinate 19,222,009 of NC_136006.1, read as the reverse complement.
TTCATGTCCTCGTAGAATATAAAGAATTTGCCCAATTTACCTGCCTTTATTGATCTCTCAGGAAAGGAGACATAAGTCGGGATGACATTGCCCACATTTCAAATCACTTCAAAACAGACACGGTCACAACAAGCCAGTGTCAGGAAAAAAGGTCTACTTGGTGTCAGTGGCTGTACTTTTTTTTGTGCCTTTCTGATGCTGATTTGTTATTCAGCTGACATTCCTTTTTGTGCTAAAGGATTATCCTATAGAAAAAAGGATGTAACGGATCAAAATTGAATCCAAAACAGCTCAGCTAACATGCATTTTGTCACCAAGGTGCAGCCTCAGTGATAAAAGATAAAACCCTGCACCTTTTTTTTTCTTGAGAGTATATATGTTATTATCAACAAAAAAATGAAAAAGGTTTGGTGTGCCACTCATTGTTACAGTGTGCCACCATGTTCACAGCCTCTCTGATTATTCTGCACATGCCCGCGCCTCTGCGTCACGGCCGGCTCTGATCCGTAAATGCATGTGCCAGGTTTTCTGAGGACAACTGTGCCAAGAGCCAGACGGCACACAAACGAGAATAGAAAAAAATCCTAGACTATTTGATTGGCTGTCTACAGCAGGAAAGCAAGCCGTGTGAGCGCATTATTGCAGAGGAAGCCACACACACACACACACACACACACACACACACACACACACACACACATACACACGCACAGTGCCATAAGCTCTCTTGTTTTAATTCAGTCACGGAGACATTTTTCAGTGATGAACGGGTGTCAGAATGTGATAACAAACAATTCAAACAAGACAATAGCAAACAGTTGCCACGAACAGTTCACTCATATCTGCAAAATGACAGGTAGGTTATGATTATGCCATTAAATGGATCAAAATTGAACCCAGCCTTCATGAGCCACACTAAAATAGTTCAGCTGACACGCACTTGGCTCTCCACACGGTGGCAGCATTACAACACAACTTCAAGCCCATAGCTTCAAACCGAGCTAAACAAGAGGAGGAGCCGGGGCTGAGCTGCGTCAAGCAAGACAGGGAAAGCCAGGACAATACCGGAAGTTTAGCAATTTTGTCTTCAAAATTAAAGCAGAAAATGTACATTGTTGGTGCATAGTATGGAGAGGTTATTTAAGGATAGAAGCCAGGTCATATCTGATGGCCTAACCACAAAAACACACGAATACATACTTCTGGCTGACTTGACACTTGATACTGGAGTGCCCGGACTGTAGCCTTTAGGTGTAAATGTGCCACGGTTACAGCTGAAAATGGGCTTTTTCTGTTTTTGTGGCAGCCATCTATATGTTATCTTGCACAGGCCCATATAGCTATGTGCTGTAAAAAACAAAACAAAAAAAAACACAGCAATTTTATTTACCTTTAGAACAAATTCATCACTGATTCTTTATTTTCACCTTGGTTCTTTGTGATAAGTACGTCGCAACGAATATTCGTCAACAATTATTTTATTTTGAAATTTCTGACCGGAATTCTTATTGTGGCTTTCTTGACACTGGCTCGGGGAAGGGAAAAGCAAAGGGATCAGGCGGTTAGAAATGGAGAGCAAAGGGACTGGGAGGGTGAGGAAAAATGTTGAAGAGACGCGGCATGGCAGTATGACAAAATAAGGGGGGGCCTCAGTCCATCAGAAGGTGTTCCTAGGCGAATAAAGTCAAGGTTGAGAAGTCGAGCTAACTGTTCGTTTCGCTTTGGTCTTGCCTCGTCTGATCAGCGTGCACGACGTTTCGGCTTGTAGGCTATCTGCAGAAGTCTGTGGCCACCAGCCCCGTTTGAGAGGATAAAAGGTAAAAGCAAGTGACTTCCGTTGGGGAACCGACACTTTGAATCGTTGTTTGTTTACAGACGTGACTAACGTTAGGCTACACCTCTGTTTATATGCACAACCATGCACCTAACCTAATTCATTGTTTGGGCAATTAACGTTATGCAAGCTATTTTCAGCGAGTGCAGGCAACGTGTAATTGCACTCGGAGAGAGTCGTATTTTTACTTGCTTGAACTGACATAGTGTTACTCGTGTCGTGGCGCTGCGACACGCATGATAAACTACCGTTTAGGTTAGCTACGCTAGACAGCTAACAGTTAGCTGCTTACATGTTAGCTTAAACAAAGTGGCACATGTGGCTTATAACCTACCTGTCAGTACCAGAAGACTTGCCCAGGCTTGCCCTTGGACGGGGTTTGTGAGACCAATTCACGAACGCATGTAAATAATGGTATAATCTTTATGTTGAGCTAACGTTGCACGACAAAAATAAATAATTGCATAAATAAAACAGACATAATAACATGTCAGTCACAAGTAACGTTAGAAGTGACACTGCTCGTCGGTGTCGTTTGGCTTGCACCTAGCGTGCAACACAACAGCACCCACGTTACTGAACTCAGTGGTTTTGTTGACTTCGGTAAAACCTAATGATGTAATCAGATTACTTTCAGTTACTTTTGGATTGCTTTTCTTCATTAATCAGTTGATTAATGAAATAAATGTATACATTGTAATATGAACAGTGCTATTATCACCGAGCTACAACCACCATTATTTTAAGATGTATGGGAAGCTATTTGTGTCCATTATAATTTCACATTCAAAATCCGTTTCCCCTTTAAATATGTTTGTAAGTAATCCATGAAGTAAGTTCAGTGGTCTGGTTTTACTAAACTACCTGCAGTCTGGTTTCAGGGTCTTGAGCCCAGCTTTGAGTTTGTGTGTTTGAGTCACTTAGTTTATGAATGGCTCCTCCTTTGCTTTCAGGTGGCTCAGTATGAGTCGAGATGGGTGGACAAAGAAGAGAGCCAATGCCAATGATGACAATGGTTGGTCAAGTAGGGTGAGTATCTGTCATCTCATAACCAGCTCTCAGAGCACCCTGTTTGTGACAGGAATTATCCCATTTAATGGAAATTGACCCCACTCCCACCCACAACAAGAAATACAGTATATAGGCTATATCACTTTCAGCTGGATAACTTTTAGGTACCTAGATGGGCAGATAAATGGTACGTTATAATACAGTGTTGAGAGTGAAAAAGAGAGATCTATTGGTGGCAAGGTTCCATTGAGTAAAAACAAATCTCTCCTGCATAGTGCCCCTCACAGATCCCTACTGGCCAACTGGAAGTGGACCATCCTATTCTCTTCCCCCTCCTGCTCTCTCCTCATCGTAGCCAGCCAAGAGCTGAAAGCAGTTCACTAGCTGTCTAATTAGTAAGGGTAGATGGCCAGACAAAACTTCAGCACAACTGTGACAAGTATTGCACACAGCCTACTGTGTATGTTGGATTATAAATTGTAATCAAAACAGTAATTTATTAGCTTCTAGCACTGGCTTGCAAAGCTGTGCTTGGATGTGACATTATTTATACAGCTCAAAGCTGAATGTGACTCACTGCTGACTCTGCAAAATCCCCAAATTATCTATCCACTTTGTCCTACTGCAGTGTCATGGTTGTTGCAAATTTTCTGCTAAGTGTCATTCACCATCTTCATTTCTGTCCTTTTTTTGTCCGTAGGGCGGCTACATGGCTGCCAAGGTCTCTAAGCTGGATGAGCAGTTTAAACTTGACGCCCCCAGAGAAAAACAGAAGGAAGGGGCGTGCTCCAACATTTTCAGTGGAGTGGCCATCTATGTGAATGGATACACAGGTAACACTATACTACATCCATCTATCTAATTTAGCCTATAAAGGCAAAACATTCAACAACTTAACTCAATCCTGTACTTTCCTATAACCTCCTGACTTTTCTTAACATTTAAGTGGTCCTTAAGTTTCTTTAATGACAACAGGAATTAAATGTCTGCGAGACTGAGTGGATTTGTGACTGTGAAGCATGAACTGAGATGACTGTTGTGTGAGAGCGAGAGGGAGGGAGGGAGCAGGAGAGCTGCATAATTGGGAGGGTTCATATAAGGTACAGCTGCAGACATGAGCCACAGTTAACGCTGTCATGACTTGAACTGCACATTGGTGCAAGTTCTGTACTTCTTTCTTCTGCTGATTTCAATTCTCACTCTTTCTCAGACTTGTAGCAGTCAATTTTCCAACACATTTGTCACTCTGACATTTTCTACATGTTTTTACACAACTCTAGCTTGGCGCTCTTCTTGTTCCCCTCCCTATTTCCTCAGCTCCTCCCTGTCATCTGTATGAACGATAGATTGGATATGTAAGAATATCCCAGAGGAGCATGAGGGGGAAAAAAATTCTGTATGCTTGTTGAGTTGTATTTGCTTTCTTATTTTAGCCCTCCTTGTCTCCCCTCATCTGACAACCTGAAATAATTATTCCACCTTTGATATATGAAATCAAAAATACTCGCTGTTGGGAACCTGAATATAATGCTTTACATAGCTATGTATGATCTTGTTAATGGTCACTGAAGGAAGTCAAGAGTCTTAAGAAGTCCTTAAAAAGACTCATTTCCAATTTGACTTATTTTTTCAGAGCTGTCAGTCACTTGTATTTTATCATTCATTTTGAATTGCCAGCAGATGTTCAGTGATAGAAAATCATTCAGTATTGTAATTCATGTCCCCCTCATTGACGCCGCCTCAGGCCCTCTTGCATAGTCAGTTTTCCAGTGTGATTGCCGCTGAATAACAATCATATAAGATGAAAATATTTGAGTATTTCTCAATAAATAGAAGCATAGCTGGCCAATTTTTCCATGTTTGTGCAGCACCATTGTGTTTAATGAGAGTGCATTGTTTGAGTATTGCACAGTGGAATGCTTTTATTGGCAAACTGCATCTGGAAAGCAGCTTGTGTCTCCCAGTCATTGTAGCATGTTTTCTAAACATGACTTTCAGGAGTTTGTGCAATGATACTTTCATGAGGCTGTTGATTTGCTGGCTGTATGACATGTTGATGTAGCACTCAACTTGAATGGCACAAGGCACCGCTCTGCATGCATTGTATTAACAACAAAAAAAAGCCATTGATGTCCAAATCAATGCATTATTTTTCAACTACAGAATTTTTGAAGGAATTTGAAAAAAAATATATCATGGTAATGATTTTGTTGAGACACTGTTTTGGGGAAAGATGACAGTACTACCCTATACCCTACCATATGAAAAGTCTTGATGCTCAGCTTCAGTATGAAGTTCCACCTCGTTGGTTAATCTATGAAGGACAGAGATGCGGGGACAACGTTTTCAGGTTCTGCCTGTTTGTGATCCCTTGGCCTGTTGTTTGTTTGTGAGCAGATCCTAATGCAGATGAGCTACGCAGACTGATGATGCTGCATGGAGGCCAATTCCATGTCTACTACTCTCGCTCCAAGACCACCCACATCATTGCCAATAATTTGCCCAACAGCAAAATTCAAGAGCTCAAAGGGGAGAAGGTCGTCCGGCCAGAGTGGATCACTGAAAGGTTAGTTCATTGGCAGTTGAGTTGTGTCTGAGTGTATGTGCGTGTGCACTTGTTGTATTCTTTATATCAGTTTTATTGTACAAAATTAGCTTCAAATGACTTACCTTGATGTCATTTGTTTAAAACAGCATCAAGGCTGGGCGTCTCCTGTCCTACCTGCACTACCAACTGTATGCTAAACAGAAAGGCCTAAGCTTCCCTAGTGTGAATCTGCGCCAGGCCCAGGAGACCGCAGGGCCGAGCCATGGGCTGCTGCAGCCAAGCCTCCATCAAAACCTTCAACCTCCACAAGGCAGTATTCATCGCACTGTCCTCAACCATGAGCCGTCCTTATCCAGCCGCCATAATAACTCCATCTCTAGCACCAGCCACAATCAACTACACCCAGGCAACTTCCACCCTCAGTCCATCCAACACAGCCCCCCAGCTCGCTTCATCAACCCCCAGCCAAGCCACTTAGCATCCATCCACCCAGGCCCTCAACACAGGCACCTCAATACAGAGCCCAGGCACTACAGCCCACACACACATCCTCTCTCCAACCCAAGCACTGACGCGCATCAGCAAAACTCCTCACAGTCTAGTCCCATGCCACCTCATCCCAGTCTCCAGCACCGGACACTTAACCACCCACAACCTCAGACCAGCTTGTCCTGCAGCCCCCTCCAGAGTAGCTACAGGGAACTGGAAGTAAAATTGTAAGTATGTAAAGTTTTGGGGGGATGTTCTGTTGTTTGATTTTTTTGTGTTTTTTTTTTTTTTACCTTTAACTTAATAGTTTTTGCACACATTATTGTAACTTTACACCAGGAACATTTGTTACATTAATACAGGGCTTAAAGACCTCCAGCCAGGTGCCGGATTTCCGGCATATGGACGTTTTAGATTCACAAACTATTTTTGACAAAAAAAAAACAACTCACTCCACATGGGTTTTTGTTTATGATGCGTTTTATCCAATCATATTCAGCGAAGCAAAGCAATATTTTACATTTACCAATGGAATGCGAGCAAGTTTTTTTTTTTTTTATCCAATGAACAGCAAGCTACTTTCTATTACAATGTAGCACCGATTCCGTAGCACAGCTGAAATATGGAAACGAAGTTTATGAAAGTTGGTGAAGATACATGCGTCACTGAAACAGGAGTAAAAAACAAACGGCGATAGGTATGGATTGAATAAACGGGTGGAGACGGGAAACCGTTTGACACTTGGTGCGACAAATTAAGGGAACCGGGTGTTTGTTCTGCACTGTGTGCTCAACCAGCAGAAAGAAAGTGCTCTTTCCACATGAGGTAAATCTCAGACACAACGCCGCTATGCGCGCACTCCGATATCTGACCACATTGCCGGGAGCGACAGTTACAGCTGCCGCTCCAGCAGCAATGACAGACCTGAACGTGATCTGTCTTTCACAATTTACAATCGTCATTCAGCATAAAAATGTGGCATTGCTTTGGCTGTTCTCTACAGAGCTCCCCAGGGGTCACCTGGTAAGAAAAAAATAATTGATGTGGAAATCCATACGGGCACCGATTGGTAAACCGCGCACGGCTCCATGCACACGGAATAGTAAACTGTGCCCTCGAATTAGTAATCAGTGCGCACGGAGTCCTAAACAGTGCCCGCGGATTAGTAGACCGTGCACACGGATTTGTAATATGTTGATAACGTCAAACAGGGACACCACAGCGACCCACAGAGTTGCATATAAAATTTCATTAACATGCTTTTTCTACAAGCATGTTTTATAGGGAGTAAATGGGTTTCATATTGTCACCAAAACACACATCGGATCATAAATTAGACCTACTGATGTGATTAATCAATGGTTATGGTTCACATATGGTCTAGGTGCCTAATGGCTATTACAGCTCACTATATGTATGCCAAGCTGTGTGTAATGGCTCTGGCTCACTGTATATAGGCCTAAAAGTCCCTCTTTGATGTTATCAACGTAGATATTACAAATCTGTGCGCATGGGTTACTAATCCGTGGGCACGGTTTAAGAGTAAATTGTAAGAAAACCGTGCCCACTGATTTCCGCATCATTTTTTTTTTTGTACCAGGTGAGCCCCCCTGGGGGGCTCCACAGTTATCCTTATTGCACTAGGTTTATAGATTAATAATGCTGTGTGTTGAATATTCATTCATTCAGCACAGAAATGTGTCAATTGTTTTCGTTGTTCTTGTTATTGGACTAGTTTTATAGAGAAATGGAGAAATAAGTGTAGTGTGCTGACTGTGCTCCCACCACCAAATCAGTCAGGAACAGTTCAGGCTCAGAATGTTTTTTTGCTTTAAGCCCTGTTAATATCAAGACACTAAGCAGTCGTCTCTCTGTCTTACAGAAATGGATCATTGCAGACCTCATTGGACTTGATGAGCCATTCAAAAATGAATGGAGCGCAAGAGTGGGGCAGTGAAGATCCTTGTCTTGTCAGAGCCCCGCAGGGGGTGAAGGAGGCACCCCTGACCAACGGACACACTCACCCTGTTAATGGTGCCTTAACGCTTGAGGACTTGTCCCCTATTACGGATCAACCCCCCATAGACAAGGACCTGCCCCATTGCAGACTTAAGAGCCCAGAGAATAAAGCTACGAGTCCCCCAGTACAACACCAGACGAAACCTGACCCCTACGATTTTCCCCACAGCCCTCCAAGGCAGCCCAACCAATCCCCTGTCTCTCCATACCGACCCAGCTCACAAGCAGCCAATGAACAAAGACCCAAACCCCCACCACCCACCTACCAGGAGGCCATAGCAGCCACAGAATCCCATCCACTCCCACCACAGCCCCAGCAGCCCTGTCAGTTAGATTCAATTCCTGAAAAGACTCATCCTCCCCCTGCGTTCCACTCCCTTTCACACTCTCCTGTTCGACTGAACGGAAGTCACCACAATGCCTTTTCATCTGACCCCGACTCACCAAAAACAAACCTGTTATCATCCAGCACCTGTCCGCCTGATCCTCCCGCTAACAAGAACTCATCATCTAAGTCTTCAGCACAGCTGCTGGCGCAGACAGGTGGTATAATCTCTGAGTTCTACTCTCACTCGCGTTATCACCAAATCTCCACGTGGAGGACTGGTTTTTCTGAGTATGTCAACGAACTGCATAGCAGACGGCGAACAGTGGGGGGTGCCACCTTTCCTGGGAAAGATCGACTGAGGAAGTGTGTGGCCCAGCGCTCTACAGACAGTCAAGGTAGAAAAGAAATGGTCACTTTGTTTGTTATTTGCTGTTAAAATAAGGTGCATTGTCTTTAAAAGGCAAATCAGCAGTTATAAGGTCTATAAGCAAACTAACAGCTCAAGATTATGATAGGAAGGATGTGTTCCATTTCCAAATTATGATCAGTCAACAAACGGTTGGAGAGTATCTGTTTCTCAACCGAAATCACCAAAGCGGAGATAGATTAGTGTAGTCCCATTGTCTAGCCCCTTCCTGTTAACTGCCAAAAATGTCTTTGTGAGAACATGAGATTTATTGGAGTAGCCAAGTTTTACTTGGATGTCTGGGCATGTAGACATGCATGTGGGATTGTTAGACGCTGTATTCATGTCTTTTGTGTTTTGGATCACTCACAACTGATGTTCTCGTATGTATTTGTATGTGTGGGTCAGGTACGTCGGCACCAGTGAGTGTTAAGTCTTGTATTCTACATGTGGACATGGACTGTTTCTTTGTGTCTGTGGGGATCAGACATCGACCAGAGCTCAAAGGCAAGGCACTTTTTGTCTATGTAAATTGACACACACAGACAGAATAGACTCATATGCATCCAGCCAAAGCTGTTAAAAGCTAAAGGAGTCCCCCTTTCTGGTCTTCTTGCAGGGAAGCCTGTGGCTGTGACCAGTAACCGTGGGCCGGGTCGAGTGGCATTGAGACCTGGGGCCAATCCTCAACTGGAGCAGCAATACTACCAGAGGAAATACACTCGCGGTCAGCCAGGTGAGCCTTTCACACGGAGAGTGCTGACCTCTGACTTTTACTTATACAGGCCTGGGCCAGTGTAATTCCTTTTTAAGTATTACTTAACAGTAATTTGCTTTACTGAATGTACCCCTTGTTCTGCGTGTCAGAGAGGAAAGATGAGGACCTAGAGGGAACTCCTTCACCAGAGAGTCCTGTCTCCCATGCCAATGGAGTAGACCAGGATACTACTGCACTCTCAATGGCAGAGATTGCTTCCTGCAGTTACGAGGCTAGGTAGGACAGACACACACACATGCACACTAACATGCATCTTGTTGATTTTAAACACTTAAATATTTGTATCTACTAGGAGTGTTAATAGCAGGTTGGCTGTGTCTCTCAGGCAGGCGGGGGTGAGGAACGGGATGTTCTTTGGCAAGGCAAAACAGTTGTGTCCCTCGCTGCAGTCTGTCCCGTATGATTTTGAGGCCTACAAAGAGGTGGCTCTCACCATGTATGACATCCTGGCCAGGTAAGAAAAGAAACTCTTATCAATTCAGCGGGTCTTCCTCTCACTTGCATCTCTGTCTGCAAAATAACATAATACAAACCCTCTCTTCCATTACTTTTTCTTTGCAGTTATACCCATGACATCGAGGCGCTCAGCTGTGATGAAGTGTTGATAGATGGCTCTGCTCTGCTGTCAGAGTTGGGCATCAGCCCAGAAGATCTGGCCAACGCCATCAGAGCAGACATCAAAGAGAAAACGGGATGCTCTGCTTCAGTGGGCATGGGTGAGTGCATCTCTTATGTTATACTTTAGCCTCTGTTGGTAAAATAGATCATGGCAGTGTTATTGTGTTCTAAATGCAATCTGACCTTTCACCTGTTCAGGGTCCAACATCCTGTTGGCTCGGCTGGCGACCCGTAAGGCCAAGCCAGATGGGCAGTACCTCCTGAGGTCCGAGGAAGTGGATGATTTTATCAGGGACTTGTCTGTGACTAGCTTACCAGGTAGATACAGCACCACCTGCTGGTCGTGCTCATAAATCTACAGTCATTCAATTTTCTCAAGGTAGATATTTGAGTAAATACAGTAGTTGTATTAATTAACGTAATTTCTCTCTGCTCTAGGTGTAGGGCCCGTTATGGGCCGCAAGCTGGCTGCTATGGGAGTGAGGTCATGTGGGGACCTCCAACAGGTGTCTCTGTCTCAGCTGCAGAAGGGGTTTGGACCCCGCACCGGACAGACACTCTTCCGCTTCTGCAGGGGCCTGGATGACCGGCCGGTCCGCTATGAGAAGGAGAGGAAGTCTGTCTCAGCTGAGATGAATTACAACATCCGCTTCACTGGGGTTAGACCTACTCTCTAAATGACTTTGGGGTTTTTTCATTATTCTCCATTCCTCCCTCTCTCTTCTCTCTCATTCTTCTTGCATTTCCCTTTCCATCTCCCTCTAACCCTCTGGTCTCATCACTCTGACCAGGTTGATGAGGCAGAGTGTTTCCTGACCAACCTGTCCATGGAGGTGCAGAAGCGTCTCCAGGAGGCAGGGCTGCGGGGCCGCAGAGTGACCCTTAAGGTCATGGTTCGTAAGGCAGGAGCGCCAGTGGAGTCAGCTAAATACGGCGGTCATGGCATATGTGACAACATAGCCAGGTGAGAGAGAGACTATGTCATCCCCATACTTGATAAATCATTAACTATTTATGCCATTCTGTCTCCATGCTGTGGTCACTCTGTTGACTCGTCTGTTCCTGCCTCTTCCGTCAGGACTGTGATGTTGGCTCAGTCCACCGACAGTGGTCAGCTGATTGCCTCTGCGGTCATCAAGCTGTTACATGCCATGAAGCTGCAGGTTCAGGACCTGAGGGGAGTGGGCATCCAGGTGCAGCTTCTTGAGGGAAATCACACTGCCCCCCAGGACTCCACAGGCTCCCGGACACGCTCCATCAAAGACATGTTGCTAGGCCAGGGATTCACTGCCCGATCCAAAAACAGAGGTTTGTACATAGTCTTTCTGTGTATTTTTGACTTTGACTTATAGTCATAGATGGAGATTATATGTATAGATTCAAATAGAATCCAACATCAATGTTACAGCTGCCGACACCTCAAATCAGGAAAAGACTTCCTCTACCACAGCCCCATCCTCACGCTCGTCTTCCCATGCCCTGTCCCCTGCCGAGCCGGTCCCGGGGACAAGCAAGGACCAACAACCAGCTTCCAGACAAACGCCAAAACACACTCGAACACGTCTCAACTTCAGTATCGAAATCCCCTCCCCTTCACAGGTAGGGACTTTATGGATATTAATGTTTGATAGACAAGAACCGGGCAACAAAATGTTTTTTGTAACAGATTGTTTTGTATGATTGCCAAGGTGGATCGTTCTGTATTGGAGGCCTTGCCTGCAGAGCTGAGAGAGCAGGTGGAGCAGTCGTGGACTCATCAAGAAGGGAGACCCAGTAACCCCTTGCGCCATTCCCCCAGCCCACAGCCCTCTGCTCCACTTTTGAAGCCCTCCTCACCTCACTCTCGTCCAACCTCCCCTCCTCCTCCCCCTACTGCTTCTGGTCCTCCACTGTACGTTCCGCCTGTTGGCACCTTGGTACTACAGATTCCAAACCAGCCAGGCCAGACAGGTTCAACGGGCATCGTACTGGAACTGCCCGACTTCTCACAGGTACTGTTCTGCACAAACAAAATTCACACCTTATGCATTTCTTAGCATCTAATGCATGTAATGCAAGTATTCAGTCAGTCAGTCAGTCATTACTTGAGAGCCACACTAATCAAACAGGGCTATCAGCTGGGCCCTGAAGCTTACTATCACACTCAACATTCAGACATGCACAGTTCAACACTGACTTCAACAAAATCTTTCTCACCCCATAAATGCAAATCTAGATGGCTTGCCTGCACTGCTGCCAAGCATATAAAGTGATTTTTTTTTTTTTTTTATTGTTGATGACTGGGTGTTGTACTTCACTTAATCTCTCGGCTCTCTGACTGTAGGTTGATCCGGATGTGTTTGCTGCTCTTCCCAAAGAGCTCCAGGAAGAACTGCGGTCTGCCTATAACCGCATGGAGAATGTCCAGCCCCAGGGAAAAATATGTAAGTTCCAAGGCCAGTGAGTTGAAAAGTAGGGTCTATGTAGGTTGGAAAGGAATTAGCAGCATTGTGCTCTTTATGCATTTTCTCTTTATTTCCTCATTTTTTCTCTATTCCTCTGCAGTGGAGCAAAGGAATCCCCTATTGCAGCTGAAACAGTCAGGAGTTGGAGTTGGCATTGGTCGGGTGAAGCGGCGCTACAAGAGGAAGAATGCAGTGAGTCCTGCTAAGAAAGGACCTTCCCCTCTGAAGAGGCGTCACACAGGAAACAGCCCAGCCAAAACCCTTCCACCCTCTATAAAATCGAGAGAAATGATCAACGGATTGAAGGTGAGCCTATCATCAGTTTCTCACCTGGGTTTCAGTGAAGGTTATTGTCGTATGGTGGCATTATGTGTAGATTCGCTGTTTATGGCAGCATGGAACTTGACTAAAGTGTAACCTCTTCGGCTTGCATCTGTTCCTCCTCCCCAGACTGAAAACGGTCCCTCCACATCGTCCTCAAAACAAGACATCCCAGAGCCTCTGTTGAAGTTCATTCCCCGCCCCGCTCCGGCACTGGCTGGAGCCTGCGACCTGACCGACATCAGAACACTCCTCCGGGAATGGGTCACCACCATATCAGGTATAGAGTGAGGAACAGCTCCGTCATAATGTAGGCACATGCAGTTGTCTGAGATTTATCTGTAGTTTGTGAGGTTGCGAAATAGATTTTTAAGCACTTCTCACTTCCTCTCAGAACCCATGGAGGAGGATATCCTACAAGTGGTGAAGTACTGCACTGATCTGATTGAAGATAAAGACCTGGAAAAGCTGGATTTGATCATAAAATATATGAAAAGGTACATACATTACAGTCTACCAAGCTATGTCTGTCCATTCCCCTTCCTCCTTCCGCTGGTGGTTGTGCATGAAGATCTCTTTGGTATAAGATACACTCTGCATACAATTTTGTGATATTTTTGTCCTCCCTTTGTGCCTTATGATGCATATTAATCTCACCTATCTCTGCAGGCTTATGCAGCAGTCGGTGGAGTCTGTGTGGAGCATGGCTTTTGACTTCATCCTAGACAACGTGCAGGTGGTGGTGCAGCAAGCTTACGGTAGCACCCTGAAGATAACATAAAAGAGGAGGGGTCCTGTTCTCGCTGTCTTTATCCATTACATCACCACGTTTTGTTCTGCTGCTATCACCAGGTCACCTGCCAATGAAATTATGACATCTAAATAACATTTTTGGTGCATCAGTGGAAGGAGTTGTGTGTTATACAGGGATCACAGCCGAACTTCCTTCTGAACTGTGACACCACAGAGCATTTGCTAGGAGGTTCACAGTTGCTTCCCAGGAGTGAGACTCTGACGGTGATATAAGAGCAAGGACAGCACTTCATCAGTATTTACATCATTCACTGTACTTTCTCACCAAGGGACAAGTAACGCAAACTGGGAAGGGCTGGAAACTTTCTTCTGTACGTGCCCCACTCATCAAAGCCCAGAACAGTGAGAATCATCATATCAACATTGCAAAAATTGTAATTATTCAAATCCAATTGTTACAAAAATGATGTACTCCTTTTTGAACTTATGTGAAATTTGACATACATGCAACATTTGTGCTGACAGTGCTTAACCATTTCTAATAAGGCTTTGTCAGCTTAAATGTCTCCCTTGGCCTGGTGGGCATTTCCCTTTGAGATGGCAGTTGGTTTCCCCCTTGTGCTCCCCAGGTTGGAATGATCTGTAAGACAGACAAATCATGAGGTTGAATTCTTTTTATTTTTTGTATTTTTTATGTGAACTCACTCTAGTTTGAAAATAATTACAATAATTAACACAGTCATTGATGTTTAAATGCATTTTGGAATCACTGGGCTTTGTACCACCACTCATACAACAGAATTATGAGACCCAGAAATGGGAATTAATTCCTATTCTAATTTTTCATCAATGTTTGTCTCTCTCCATACTACTAGTATTGGCCTGTGAAGTATCTGCCACTGCCATGTCACCGAAAAGCAGACAAAATATAGCCTGCTGCATATGTTTTTTTCCCCTGTATCTTCTGCAAAAAAGTGCCAAACTTTGTTGTTATAGCATGTAAATAATGTTTTCAAAGATCCTTGTTAAAAGTTTTAAAAGAAAAAGTGTATGTAGAGGGTTTATCTCTTGTATTGTTTACAAGTAGTGTATTCTTAGTAACTGTCTTTAATTCTAAATCTTTTCACTCTTTAATCGTTTTTAAGTGTTCAAACATGGAAATTAGAAGCTGGCCAAAGCACTTATTAGGTTAGCTGTTGATTTCTCAGTAGCACTCTGATTTGTGAGGTGGTTGGGAGGGGTTATGGCAATCAATGAGTAGCCTATGCATTTCATTTTTCACTAACAAGTGGGATGCCCCCTCATTTGACATGTAACACTTCATACAACCTTTGTGTCTGGAATGGATCTCAGTATTCTAGTGTCTTTCCAACCTTGTTACCTGTCTCATAAATCCTAATATGGAAATAAGGCTTGATTTACTTAGGAACAGAGGATCTGATTTATAACTCTATGTAACCCATCTTCTGTCCCTGTGTAAATGAAGCTGAGGAGACAGCAGTATGGCTAATGGCTACATCATTGTCTTTCCTATAAAGTTAACATTAATGAGTGGTGATGAGGAGAGAAAGCCAAGTACTCAGAACAGAGGCAACAGACTGATTTTCTTGTGACCTCATCAGTGTCTCATAGAGACACTTATCTATGTGGGTGAAAAGGTTGTTCAAAATGATAACCATGTATGGAAACCTGATCAATCAGTGTATAGCATTTTTTAATCCTGGTGAAATGAATGTAATTCAAACCACATAAGTCTCCATTCACTTTCAAGAACTTGCTTCTCTTCACCTGCCATATCTTTTCTGAAGGGAATGGCCAGGAGTTATAATTGGTCAGTCCGTCTTCTCAAAACTGGCCTGTGCCTGAAGACCTGAAGCTGTGACATTGTTTGTATGTTTTCTAAATCTTGATAATAAACTGTAAACTCTGCTTTAACAGCTAAAAGCCGTCGTCACTTTTCCCACCCGTAGACCGTAAAAAAATAAGGTTCACCTGGTAGTGTGGTCGATTGAGAGGATGCTGATAATGAGTATCACTCTGACTACGTTTTCAAGGAAAAAAGATGGTAACTTACCTATGGTCCAAAAGATATTTTGAGTCTGTCAACGTTATATAATGTTAATGTTATATAAAATCATTAACGGCTTCTACGTGGGACTGGTCTTGTGCGACGTCAAACATACGCGTTCAGTGACGTTGATAGCACGCAGAATCCTCGTTTCGCTATCTTTCCTGCGCGGACCGCAGTGTTGTTGGTGAGCATCTCTAACGCTACCAGGGAATCATTTAATGATTTTGGGATTGAAAACTTGTTAATTTTTTATAACTGCATTCGTCATTGCGTTATTATTGCACTAAATCATATTGCGTTGTTTCCATGTCTGGCTGGGCGCGTTTCTCTCTCTAGACGTCACCGTAACTGGCTAGGCCAACGTTAAGCAGCTAACGTTAAAGCTAGGCGTAACGCTGAGCCAAACGGCTTTTCCATAATATTTGGCTAGGTTGCGGCTTGCTTACTAGCAAATGTTAACGACCAGATGTTCTTGTTAGCTACGTTCATTAGCTACATAGGAAGCGAACAAAGAAAATAGCCACCAAAGCGGCACTGTTAGCAACTAGCTAAAACAAGGTGTGTACTAGCGTTACCATGGGTTCACAATGAATTTTAGCTTACGTCAGACAGTTGTAACCTAGCTAGCTACTCTGCTAAACTCAAACAAAGACTGTCACCTTTAGCTTACTGATAACTAGCGAACTTGACAGTAGGCCCTAAATACTTACTTTCAAGTCGTGTTGAAAGTAAGTGCATAGTCGGTGTTAACTAATGCAACTGACAAGCTATTATTGTTGGTTAAATACGGATCCTGTTAAAAATTCTGATGTAACGTTAACTGTGCGTAACTATTTTAGTAAATAACTTATTACCGGTTTAATAATCGGCCATGGAGGGCCAAGAGCCTGCAGGTTTCCCTTCCAACTAAACACTACACCAGCTTATTCAAGAAGAGAGGGAGGAACTAATTAGTGAAACCAACTGGTGTAGTGTACGGTTGGAATAAAAACCTGCAGACTCTTGGCCCTCCATGGCACATGGTTGGATACCCCTGTCAACTCATAAGGTCATGTCTGAGCTAACAACCTCCATTCTCTGTCCACTCAGGTTAAGAGAAGAGTGCCAGAAGGCTTCAGAGAGGTTGTAATCATGGCGAACCAGCCGATGGACATCCTAGCAAAGGTTTTGGAGCAGTCGGCCAAGATGGTGGAGGATCAGGTGGATGCACAGTTGAGCAAACTGAATGATATGGAAGAAGATGAATTGGAAAGACTGAAGGAACGGCGATTGGAGGCACTTAAAAAAGCCCAGAAACAGAAGCAGGTACATGGGAGGGTGTCTCAAACTGTCTTATACCTAGCACTGATCACAACTTGTAGCCTACACCGCATTACCAGTGTAAAGAATTATAGCGCAGATGGCTCCCTGAGCCAGTGAATAAAGGCACCTGCTACAGTCTCACCTTCATTGCAACATTTATCACACCACCAAACCAGGCACCCACTACAAAGAATGTGCTTAGCTTATCCATGCCACTGCTTTCACGAGTATGTAGATAATGCCTAGAGCCGTTATAGGCAGTGATGATAATCCATTGTATGACATGGAGGTGTTTGGTTACCACACGGGAACCTGATTTTGAATGCTGTTAGTTAAATTATCTAAGAGTTCCCATGATTGGTCATGGAAGTTCTTCCATGAAGACTTTTGAGAAGTGTATTCCAGACAGGGATGGTCAGGGAATGTGATAAATTCTCTGGGGAAATATCAGGGAATTTAACAAATGGGTCACTTTACAGAAATACACCAGAATGTCTTTTCCAACTTGCTTCACACATTCATTGCATTAGATAGTTTTCAGCTGGTTTTCTCCACAGCAACCCAGCTGTAGTGGAAACCAGACTGTTAACCCCTTTAGAACTTGAAAAACACCAAACACAAACCAGTAAGAGAAAAAACATTAGGTAATGGAAGTGCTCTGATTTAGTTATGGAAAGTATTGGGAAAAGTCATGGAATTTTACCTAAGGGTCATGGTGGGAACCTGGTCAAAATTGTGAGTTTGATATAGGCCAACTCATGCTCTGAATACAGTTAGCAGGAGCCACCAAAGTGGATTTTTAATGGGGATGAGTTACTTTAGTGGGGAAAAATAGTTGGCCATTGTTCACATCTTTTAAAAATAGAAAACAGCCAAAAAAAAGAGACTGCATGTCCACATTCTGAAAGATTGTAACCGCCACTTTTTCTACCATTTGTCACCGTTTAAGATCTAGTGCTCTGTCATTCATCACAGTTCTTTATTTTAAAGGAGTGGTTGTCTAAAGGCCATGGAGAGTTCAGAGAAATCCCTAGCGAGAAAGACTTTTTCGGCGAGGTCAAGGAAAGCAAGAATGTGGTCTGTCATTTCTATAAAGACTCCACCTTCAGGTAAGCAAAAGACAATTTGTTATTACCTCCTATAGAGCTCCAAGGTCATAGAGCACTGGTTCTAGGATTTTCATCATTTGGATTTTTAAAAAGGGATTTCTAAGAATGGATAAGTAAGTTACTTCAAAGTGTACAGCATAATTAGTGCTCTACGTTTGGTCCATTAGTTGTGATGTGTTACCCAAGTGTTGTGATCAAAATTACTTTTGATAACATCAATCGCTTTTACAAGTTAATTTCCTTTTTGTGTTTGAATATAAGTAGCTGTGTTGTTGTCACACTACTAATCTTGCCATTCCATCCTCTGTCCCCTTCATACAGATGCAAGATTCTTGACAAGCACTTGGCCATCCTGGCAAAGAAGCATGTTGAGACCAAATTTATCAAACTGAATGTGGAGAAAGCCCCGTTTCTCACAGAGAGGCTGCGGATCAAGGTTATTCCTACTCTGGCTCTGCTGATAGATGGTAAAACCAAGGACTATGTGGTTGGATTCGGTGACCTGGGAAACACAGACGAGTTTCCCACAGAGATGCTTGAGTGGAGACTTGGCTGTGCAGATGTAATTAACTACAGGTAAGGCATGGGCTTCTTTTTCCTCACCTCTTAAGACATCATTGCCATCATGGACATAATGTGCTAGAAAGGGCAACAGTTTGTTCAGTGTAATTCTCACACAACCATTTTCCTTCCCCAGTGGTAACCTGATGGAGCGTCCTACACTGACACAGAGGTCTGGCTCAAAGTTCACAAAAGTGGAGAAGAAAACCATCAGAGGGAGAGGCTATGACTCAGATTCTGGTTCTGAAGATGACTGAAAAACACTGCCAATCTTCTGATTTCTCTCTCTCTCTCTCTCAGGGCTACCTCATCAGCAGACAGTCTTGCAGACAGCCCTTTTTCACTTTTCCTTTCCCCCTTATTTCAGTCACTCACCTATTCATTACGGTCTTCCATATTTCTCTAATTGACCATATCATTAATTGTGATTAATGATATGAATGATTATCTTTTATATATTAAACATGTATTTTGGGTGTGGACTTAGTTAATGCATTATCTGCCTTTTTTTGTGTGTGTGGAATAGATCAATACATAGAACCCCTCCAAAAGTCAGAAAAGTTGAAGCATTAAAATATTACAGATTTTTCACTGAGCCACTGAACTCTTCATCCTGTCTCAACTTGCTCTTGGCTTTGTTGTATTGTGCTTGATTTGTCTTTAGTGTGCAAAACCCAAAACCTTTGTCATGAATTACAGACTTATTTGCAATTGATATAGCTTTGAGTTGAATCTGTTCACTTGTAGCTGTATCAGACTGTTTTTACATCTAAGGCCAAGATGCATCTGTGCACACAGAACGCCAGGAATGGCTTCAGAATTAATTTTTTTCACAAATTTCCTTGGACCAATAATTTGACTTCATTGGTGCAGACTTAATTTACATGTAATAATTCAGCTTTTTAGGTTCTATTTGAGGTTATTTTAACATGCATTTTGGTTCAGGATTGCATGACGCATACTTTGTAAAGTAGTGCAAGACCGACCAGTAACAGAAATGCAAAGTGATCAATGTAAGCAACAACTTTTCATAACAAGATCTTGCTGGCAATACTGGTGTCATGGATTAGTAAAACAGTTTGTAATAACAGCTGTATCCTAGCCTTGGCTCTGAAAGAAGGCTTGATAATTGCAATGAACAATGTTGACTCAATCCTCCAGTGGAGGAATCCACCCACCACCCCCTAGATTAGGAAAAATGAAGTGCCAAGAACACAAGTTGTATTCCATTTCAAACATACTCTTTCATTCATGCTGGGTTTTTATAAATCATGGTTAATAAAGAAATTGAACCATCACTGACTGCTGAATTGCCATGGCAGACGCATTCCTGGTTCCTATGTATGACAGCTGTAGCCAGGATTGAAAAGTAGGTATTCAAGTGAACATTTATTAAGGAATACATAGACAAAACAAAGTGGATAGAAAAACATTCCCTCATCACAGATGTTAAGGGGCCTGGTTTACTTAACATCTATTTGGGGTGAAATGTCACATAACTCAAAACCCACTGCATAAGGCTAACTTCAAGTCTGGCTTATGCCACGGCATGTTCTCAGTGTAGTGGAATCAGAACTGGTAGCTATGGAGCACAGCATTTTCCTCATGATCTGCGTGTACACGTAAGCAAGAAGATACAGAGCAGAACTAAGACTCAATAGCCTTGGGGTCTACAGGTTTGAGGAGGCGACGCACAATCAGCTCTCCATTGCCGTTGATGTAGGTGTCAGCCATGTCTTCTTCAGCAGGGAGTCCATAGGGAGTCTTCAGTGGCTGGATCCTGAATGAAGCAGGAAAGAAACAGATACAAGGGCAAGGAGATCAGCATGATTGTACAAATTGTCGTTTTAAATGGCTGATCAATGACGAGACAACTGACTTTATTATAAGTATTTAATGATAATAACAGCATAACTGCTCATGTCAATCAATTAAGCTGTATTATCAATTTGTACTACTGTAATCTTATCTCTAGGTGCTTGGTAAATTTCAGCTTTTCTTTGAGGGTGTGCTTTGATGAATTACAGGGACTCGTGACATTACTTTAAGATAGCTGTATTACCTTTAGTATTGTAATCTTACCTTACAAGATGCTTGACAAATTTCAGCTGGTTATTGACTGAGGGCGTGTTTTTGTGAATTACAGGAACATGTGCCTAGATACATGACAAAGAGAGAAGCAAGGAAAAAAGTAATGAGTGTCAGTGCAGAATGTGACCATGAATATAGAATGGAGATCTACCTCAAGAGAAGACACAAGGTGTAGTTAGTATAAAGGAAACAACATAGCAGTCAAGGGTTCTGTTGCTTTTGTACTGAGGGAGTGCAATATCCCAGTTAGAGGTCAACATTAATGCCAATCACAACTACTTCTTGTTCTACTCCTCTGAATAATGGCAGTGGAAAACATCATCAAACACTATTTTCCAATCACCATGCTTTTCAAACCCCTGGGAAACCACTGGTGACCTTTTGTTATCCTGGAGGACAGTGCTGCCATCAGAAGACATGCATCCTGAGATGATCGGTGTTGCCTTGTTAGTCATAAAGAGCATTAAGCATGACCCATTAGGCACAGGTAGACCCCTAACTGTGCTACAAAATGCATCTCAGTACAGGACACTTGCCAAATCTCTACACTGTGGGAGGTCTTATGTTATTTAAGTGTGTGGTTATGGAGCTCTGAATGCAGCCTTACTTTTTCAAGCCCCAGGCGCTTCACCATGTCTTTCTCCCAGTATGGTCTTCGCATGGTACTTTTGACCCGTGTCACTATGTGCAGTTTATGAGGCTGGTCTGGGTCACCGCCGTACTTCTCATGTTCTTTAGATCTCTCAGCAAAAAGCTGTGAAGACAAACAGAGAGCCATTGAACACTAAAAGCAGAGTGAACACGTTGTTATTAAAGTTGAAAAATGCTGCCCTGTGAAGTAGATCAGATATCAAACAAGGCAGGAGGAAACAACATTATTTCTACAGGACTTGAAGACAAGGATAGTCTGTCAGATCACATACCTCTTTTGGGATTCGGGCTTTGGTAAATTGGCTACGTTGTGACACAAACCAAGGGCAAGGCGATACTGTGGCTTCTGCCAGGATCTGGAAACACACGCAAACAGTAATGACACAAACCTGAAAGCAGGATGGTTCTGAAAGGCAACAGTTAACGTTAGGCTCAATACAGGTTTGCAGTATTGAAGTACATGCACAGACACAAAGCGCCCTCCCGTATATCCCAATTTACTGACGATATTAAATGGCACAATTATAAAATCTAAGTGAATACTGATTATGTAACTCTTGTGCAAGTCAGATTTTCAGTGGGGTTCGTATTTTCTGCACAACAAGCGGTTTAGCTTGGTAGGTAAGAAAACAGCAGCACGGAGCATTTGTCTGAAAAACGACAAACAACACAAAAACACGGAGATATTCTCTTACCTTCACCGATGAAAGAATGAAACCGCGACACACAACTGACATGTTTTCTTTTTGGTGTGGTAACCTCTGCTAGTCCACTCGAGTTAGTGTAATCACACTGCAGGCATGCACGCCAAGGTTAGTCAGGCCAGCGCCGGCTATTTGCTCACGAATCTATTTAAAGAGTATTAAAAACATAGAGCGAGCTATATTCATATCATATTATCCAAATCTACAACTACAAATGTCATAAATATGCTGTAACAAAAGACAACGAAATCCAGAAGCTCTTCACATTTGTGTTGTGACATTTGTCTTCAGCGGAAGCGTGAGCGAGTAACATTTAAAACCTACCGATCTGAATGATGTTGCTCAACTTGGTTCCTATAGGAAATTCATAAGTAGTTCACTTGGTTTATTTCAGATTAAAAAGACAGAGTAAACAAACTATCTAATTTTCAAAGTGTGATTAAGTGTATTTACTTTATATGCTTTTGTTTAAATTGTACCTGTCTTGCAGCCAGAGAAGTGTCTCTTTCCATGCGTTTCTGTAGGAACTATTTTTGTGGCGCACCTACGTCTCAACCAAGGAAGTATCAGTTTGTGGTCTCACAGTACGCGAATACAACGTCTGTTAGGTTTCTGTGAGTTACTTCGAACAGCTAAGCATGAATACCCAGATAGGTTTCTAATAGTAGTTTAACATCGCGAGGTAAGCCGGACAGGATAATGACACAGAACCATGTGACGGGGATGGAGGCTTCTGCTGTCTCTGTTCTCAAGCGGGCAGTGGAGCTGGACCAGAGCTCCCGCTTCCAAGAGTCCCTAGTCTGTTACCAGGAGGGCATCCAATTGCTTATGGACGTGTTGAAAGGTATAACACACTCTCTCTCTCTCTCTCTCTCTCTCTCTCTCTCTCTCTCTCTCTCTCTCTCTCTCTCTCTCTCTCTCTCTCTCTCTCTCCTCTCTCTCTCTCTCGCCCTCCCTATCTCTCTCTCTCTCTCTCAGATGCAGGCAGATTCTATGAAGACAGCAACTGCTTCATATTCATGTTTCATTTTCTACTGTCAACAGCAGTGAAGGATGACTCAAAGAAAGGTCACTACAGGGCGAAGATAAAGGGCTACATGGACAGAGCCGAGCAGATCAAAGTGCATGTGAACCAACTGAAAGAAGGTAGTGTAAGCTATTTAATTTATGTTCTGTTAAGACTGAGGGATGTGATTTCATTCAGGGTTGGGATCAGTTCATGAATGAACTCATCTCAATTCCAATTCAACTGAGGAATTGGAATTTGAAAAAGAAAACCTACAGGAAACAGAAGTGGAATTGAATTGGAATTTCAGGAAGATTCACACATATCTGAGATCACACGTAGTGTTATATATGATTTGTTTAACTGTGTTTTATGTGATTCATTTATAATGCTTAGCGAGTCAAGTCATCCTCTCTTAAAAGTGGAATTTCATGGAATTTAATGGAATTCACTTCTGTTTCCTGTAATTCCAATTCAATTCCAATTCTGTTTCCTTAGACCTGGGTGCAATTCCAATTCCATCTCCAGGAATTGAATTGGAATTTACCATCCACTCTCAATTCAGTTCATGAATTGCTCCAAACCCGATTTTGTTGCTGCAGGCAGCTGTAATTTTGTCTTGCCTCTTTGTGCTCCACCTCTAATTTTTATTTCTCTGACTGTTTTTCCTGTTCTACCAGATGGGAAGTACCATGAGCAGATTAGAATAGCAGAGGACGCTACAGGTTACAGCTATGAGGCTCTGTTCAAGCCGTACATCAGCAGCACGCTCACAGAGGTCTGGGTGGAAGACCCGTACATACGACACATCCACCAGGTAAGACCTTTTATTTCACTCACCTTGTGTGGTTTTATTGCTCTTTTCTTTCGGTTTTGGCTCTGCTGTTATTTGGCTTTGCTCTAATTGTTTTTAGCTTTCATTTTTATTCTGGCCATTGCCTGATTTTATTACCTTTGTTTTATGTTCTTGTCTCTACAAAGCACTTTGTAACTTTGCTTTGAAAAGTGCCATATAAATAAAGTTATTGACGTTTTATTATGCATGATATCTTTTTCAAATTATTTACCTGCTATGTGAATGAAGGATCACTGCAGTAATACCAACAATTGTGATTCCATATTATAAAAGCCATTGGTAATTATCAGCCTGACACTTAGAGTTTCAACACCAAGTTAAATTGTTGTGAACTTACCCACACACGTCTGATCCCCTCTTCTCCTACAGTTGTACAACTTCCTGCGGTTCTGTGAGATGCTGCTGAAAGCTTCCTGCAAAGTGAAAAGGATCCACCTGCTTACTTCACAGGATGAAGTAAGCTATTTAACTCCTCACTACACGCATTTTCTCTACTCAGGTCAAACTATGTAATGTAGGCTGTGATGTAGGCTGTGAGTTTCTACCATT
Source organism: Centroberyx gerrardi (assembly GCF_048128805.1). Taxonomy (NCBI): domain Eukaryota; kingdom Metazoa; phylum Chordata; class Actinopteri; order Beryciformes; family Berycidae; genus Centroberyx; species Centroberyx gerrardi. Next base: position 19,197,560 of record NC_136006.1, on the reverse strand, counting down.
GTTTCACTAGCGTCTGTTGTGTGCAGCAGGGGGACAGCGGGCAGCAGACCGGCGCTCTGGCCGAGGTGAAGCAGAGTCTCCAGGCTCAGGGAGTCTCTCTGGAGCTGCAGTACTCCTCCACTATCCATGACAGGGAGATCAGGTGCGGCTGCAGCTCTTCAACAGTTAGAGCAGCGTCACTGACAGACGAAGCATTGCACTCCTAAACGCTGCACTGCATTTTTGGAATATTTTACAACCTGAAAGTCATCATTCAGTATTTCAAAAGCACAGATGATTCTATCCCCCAAATATAACTATTAAATCAATACTTAGAACTTTAACAATAACCCATTATGTTCTTTACTTTATGGCAGCAGTCATTTTGTTGATTTTAATTGTTTTCATTTTTTTTTTAACATACAAAATAATGTAAGAATAGCCATCATTTTTTCAGATGGATTGGAATTAAACTCTTCTTGTCATATAGTGTTTTATATTGCTTCATGGTTATGGCTTTATTTCATTGTAGTGAGCCTAATAGTATTATGTTTTTTTAGGTTTGACAATGGCTGGATCATCAAGATAGGAAGAGGACTGGATTACTTCAAGAAACCTAAGGTAGGGCATCATATTTCATCAATTAGTATTCATTCTGTTATTGTCTTCAGTGTCAGAATTACCATATCTTACTGAATGACTATAATTATGAACTGTCAGTTATTAATTGAGTACTGGGTGTAAGCAGTGTTCATTCTGTCCCCCAGGGCCGTTTCTCCATTGGATACTGTGACTATGACCTGAGGCAGTGCCAGGAGACCTCTGTAGACATCTTTCACACAAAACACACCAAGACACTATGAGATGCATGAATCCTTTCTCACCTTGTCTTCCAGTCTTAACATAGTATGTGCCTTAACATAGTATGTGATTGCCTTTGGAACAACTGCTTAACTGAGTAATTCATATGGGGAGCATTTTTTATTTTGGTCTATACAACATGCTTTTTGTCATATGTTTACATATATTTAAACCAACTGTATGATAAAATATTCTATTCATTTTGAGGTGCATTTTACCACACTATTCTTTCAATTTGCTGATGTAAGAAGAATGTGGATCTTTGCTATATGAACAACATTAATATTTTAAAAATTGCCATGATTAGTTTATGTCAATATGCATCTAATTTTTCACTTAAATATGATGCTGGTGTATTTATAAACGAGTGGCTTTTGGCTTAATGGTTTTATGGATTATGAATTTATGGATAGGCTACTGTTCTTTAGAAAGACATAGCAAGCACATAACGCCATCTGGTGGAAGTATGTTTGCCAATTCTTAAATTATCAATTAAACCTTTTGGGGAAAGTGTTTTTATGGTTTAACAGTGTTTGTGTTTTATTTACATATTTTTCACTATTGTTTAAGCTTGACCTTTACCTCATATGTTGCATACAATGTTGGGAAGGTCACGTTAAAAATGTGACCTGTCACAGATTAGGCCAACCACTGTATTTAACCCAATAACATCTGATTTCTATGAATTACCGGTGAGTAGCTTTGCCCCCATCCTCTATCAAATTAGGCAGGCAACAGAATATCAAGGTAAAATATCAATTTATTTCGCCCATGTTTGTTTAATCAGTACCCAAATGACCTTTTTTTTATTTTTCAAAAGATGCCTATGTTTTTTAGATACCATACATTTTCAGTTGTAAATGCATTATTAGATAATACTCACCCATTTTTTTGGTAATGAAATATCCTGTCACACACAGTCCATTACTCCCCTGCTACACAACCTACTTCTGCTGCAGGGCCTATAACCAGATGATAGACAGTTTTAAAAGAATTAAAACTCCCTTTTATCTGGATAATTGACTGTCAGTTGGTGTGAGCAGTTGTTACTTAACCATGTCTGAAGAGCCCAAAGTGACACTCAACCAGATTCAGCGATTAAGAGATAAGGTACAACCTGATAATTACATAATTCAAATATATTATCATCATAAATATCACCATATATAAAGGTTGCAGTGTAGAATCCAGACTGAATATTGTTCTAGTTTTTGTGAAAGCAGAAGGAGGGACATGATGTGGCTCAATATGTCTGTGTTCCGTTGCATGTGATTTTCATGGGGAAAATATCTGAATGAATGGTTGCCCGCATGAGTTCAGACAGCGCAGTGATCGGATTATCTATCTATTCGGCCTTAATCTCGATATGTACAGTCCTCATCTGGGCTCAGAGAGGAAGAAATTATAATCCATCAGAAAACACATAAACCAGAAATGATCATAAAGCGCTGTAACCGACTTCTCTACCACAGTGTTCCTGGACAAAGCCTACAGAGAAGAGACTGTCTAATGCATACATTTCACAGTATGGCCCATACATCACATATGCACAGACTAGACATGAAGCTTAATGCACAGTTGGTTCATACAGGATACAGCATATCAGTTGCAATCACATTAGAAGATAATCTAAGCTTGCATGCCCATATTGTCCTTGATGTGTCGATTACTTCATAGACAACATGAAGGCCATGTGGCACTTAACTGAATGGGAGAATTAAATATTACTAGACACTGTAGTCATGACACTGTGGTCGGTTACATGGTGGGTGTGGAATGCGGCATGTAATCCAGATGTCATGGCTGAGGTTTTATTCTATAAGAGGTGCTGATGAGCCTGGAGCTCCACACAGAAGCTGTTCAGCCAAGCATCCAGACACACGAGTGTGAATACTGAGGTGTGCTTTCCACCTCCCCTCCTCCCTTCCACTGATTGTAGCCCAGTGGCCTAGATAGTGCTGCCATCCCTTCCTTCCCAGATGAATATTTAGAAAGTTCGATTTATTCCTACAACACTGACTGGGTGATTTTTATTAACAGGGGAACTGATCCTCAAACATGTGTACGTGTGTGGGAGGAGTCTTTGTTTCCTTACCCGGGTGTAAATGTGAGCAGTATTTCTTTCAGTGAGGTCTTGACCGAAGTGGTCACCTGATGGATCATGCATGCAAAAGCACTGGATCAGTGACGTGCGGACATGCAAATACAGAACTCCTCTATTTATCGTGCTGAGATGACAGCAGTTCCGTTACATTTCCATGAATCTTGTGCATGCTCAGGCACACTGGCCTTGTAGCTCGGCACCCTAAGGTGCATACCTCCTGCTTCATGACCCCCCCCCCCCCCCCCCCTCTCTCCCTCTCTCGCTCTCTCTCTCTCTCTCTCTCTCTCTCACACACACACACACACACACATATCTCTCTCAGTCACTCTCCACTGCTGCATACTTTGGAATAATGCAGAATGTTATTAAAGATCATTTTAACTTTAATGTAGGCTGCTTTTGGGTTTGTTTTAATGTTTAATTCAAGGTGTGTCGCCAGGTCTTGGGTGATGATTGACTCTTTTTGTCTTTCACCTTTAGACACTCACATGCGCACACAGACATACTCCCTTCTAGCACCTGTGACAGTGTCGGGTTGTCCCAAACTGGTGTAATGTGTAAACAATTCTATCAGCAGTAATGCCTGCCCTCTTTCCAACTGGAGCTTTATTTTTTCCTCTACTCTCATTTCTGGGCCTAAAATCAGGTTAGCGTTTTATAAGGAGCTTAGCGCAGAGGGCCACAGTGTGCCACTAATGTAATAGAGTATCTCTCTCTCTCTCTCTCTCTCTCTCTCGCTCTCTCTCTCTCTCTCTCTCTCTCTCTCTCTCTCTCCCGCTCTCTCTGTCACTGTGTCTCATTCTCTTCTGTCCTCTTTTCTCTTTGTGCATTTGCTCACCCTGTCATGGAGTGACCTTCTCTCTCTCTCCCTGCCTGTTTTTCTCTCTCCTTCCACCTTCCTTGCCCCCCCTCCCTCTCCGTCTCCCTCCATCTGCAGATGTGGACGACAGAAGCCTGAGGTTTAAAGATAGGACAGAGCCTCTGCCGAGACGAGACAACTCGGTGTACTGAGCGCAGGACAAAGACGAGGGAGAGAGGGAGAGGCGCTGGCACACATAGACACTTGGTGAGTAAACAAAAAACACTTTTGCCGTGGATGGGGTGTGAATGCGTGTGTTTATTACAGACTGAGAAAGATACACTACAGTGTGTGGTTTTGTACTGTGAATATCAGTTGAATTCTGTGCTGCTGTGGCATGGGAAGTTTGTGATTAAGCCGTTGTTGTGGATTATGGTGCTGTGAAATCTTACAAGGATCTCCCTGCAATGTCAGTAATCCAGGGGATTATGTCCTGTTTCTGCTGGAGCTATAGTTTGGGTCATTAGATGACAAAACCGCAACTGAAGCAAGCCTGCTTCATTTACACTCCTGTTTGTTTCAGGGCCACGATGGTAGTAGTTCCATAGACCAGCTGAAATTCATTTGTAGTGCAAGACAGCTTCAAATGTCCTGTAAGTCAAATGTTACATCAAATGCTACTTTTCCAGTGCTTGGATGTCATGGAGTTTAGATCGTATGCTTATACTCTTTTTAGCATTGTGTGCTTATACAGTTAGAGTAGTCTAGGTGATACCAGAAGTGTGGCGTGGACTTTGCATGTTTATCCCCTGCCTTGCGCATCTTGTTATCAGCCATGCATGCTGTACAGGATCAGGCTCTGTTGACAACAGTCTGTACTCAGGGAGAGTTTTATGATACACAGAAAACAGTGTCTGCATATCCCAAACAGAGCTTTATCTCAGGGGAAGGCTAAAAACTGAAGTCAGTATAACAAAGGAAAAAGAATAGCCTGCTCTGAATCTGGCGTCCAATAACGCTGCAACCCAATTTGGATGCTTGTCAGGTGTTGCATAAGTAAAGCTTACTGGGAGCAAGACTCAGTGTGCGGTTTTCCTTTTCCTTTGTTCACAAATGTATAATTCGTTATGCAGGCGGCAGTGCTTTGTGATATTGTGCTATTTAGGTATAAATCTATATCCCAATGAGATGGTGAATTACAAACCCTAATACCTCTGTTATTTCATGTCTTTGGTATACCGCCCTATTGTTAGGGCCTTGTTGATCACATTTTGCTGATCACGAGAAGAGAGTGTTCTCACCGCACCCCACCTAGTTAAGATACAGGTGTGTGCCTCTGCTGATAATGCCAATAAACCTTTGAGCTCAAGTGAAGTGTCACATCCTCAGGTCTATCAGATAAGTGCATCAGGTTCACATGCATGCCCGCCAATGATCAGAGAATACGTCACTGGAGCATTCACACCATGTAGAGACGCAACTCAGCATGTGACAAACAGACCCTGCAGCCTCTAACCTTAAGGGTTATACTGTCACAATTGCTTCTCATTACCATTTCCTCTCTTTACACAACTTTCTCTCTTCCTTTCTTTGCTTCTTTTTGTGATCAAAGAGATATGGAGTCTTTCTCAGGAGATACCGAAGAAAGCACTGAGGACCTTCCAGGTGAGATTCTCTGCCATGTAGCTGCAGTGAAACCAAATCTTAGACAAAAATTTGCTATAAAAACATTTCCATACATTATTAGTATTAGCATAACATCGCAAAACCTTTTAAAATTGACAATCAGTGTGCAGACTAATAGATCATAATCTAGACCGTGAGCATACCTCTGTGACAATTGGAGAAGATCATCAGAGAGGATATAGAGCATATAGAGAGGATATTGTGTCAGCTCTCTGTGTGGTGTGTGTGTGTGTGTGTGTGTGTGTGTGTGTGTGTGTGTGTGTGTGTGTGTGTGTGTGTGTGGGCTGCTGTGACCTGGTCCTGTCTCCGTCTCCGTTAGGGAAGAAAAAGTCCAAGCTGAAGTCTCTGAAAACTCGTCTCTTTGGAAGGACAAAGAGAGCAGATGGAGAGGAAAGCGCCAAACTCAGCCAGTCTGCCAGTGACATCACAGCAGGAAAGGGCCTCGGGTCAGAGGAAGATTTGGTGTGAGTGTCTGCATGATTAATTATGTCAACCAATTAATTATTTTGCAGTGTTTGCTTTACACCTCTATTTTCTGTCTGTGTTTCTAATCTATTCTTTCACCCGTGTCCCGATTTTCCTCTCCTCCATCCTCAGGTGCTCCCAAGGGATGCTGGGCTCACGGGCTTTGTCACATGACAGCATCTTCCTGGCTGACCAGGTCCTGTCCAACGCCGAACCGGACAGGGTTTTATCCCAGGAGAATGTTCACAGCAAGATCAAAACTCTGCAGGTAGCGCTTTAATCTAGGCAGGTTGTAGGGAACCGGGCCTTTACAACTCTTCTGTCAAATAACGGTAGTCTGTGTTCTGATGTCATAGATGAAGCTCCAGCAGCAGAAGATGCATTTGGGGCCGCCCCCTCTGGTTCTGCCAATCAAACGTCCAGATGACCTCAGCAGCCGCTCAGAGGCTGATGGTCTTCCTCACAGCCCCCCTGAGATCTTAAGGGGCGACGTCTCAACCCAGGCAGCCCTCAGCAAGGTGATTTATTATTACATTCCTCTACAGGTCCCAGTCCTTCCCCGCAGCCATAGACCTTTTAGTTTAGCAGGGACAGGTGTGTGTATATGTGTTCTTGTATTTCAGTACTTATGAGGACCAAATGTCCTCACAAGGATAGAAAGATGAGGAAAATCCTCCAATGTGAGGACATTTTGCTGCTCCTCACTTCTTTAAGGGGTTAGTTTAGAGTTAGGGCCTGGGTTTAGGGTTGAGATTTGAATAAGGATTAGGTATACCTTAGGGTAAGAATTAAGGTTAGGCATATTGTGGAAAGGTTAACGGTGAGTGAATGGGTGTAGTCAAAGAATGTCCTCACGAGTGTAATAATAAAAACATGTGTGTGTGTGTGTGTGTGTGTGTGTGTGTGTGTGTGTATGTGTTTGCACAGTGACTTGCTTTTGTGTGACTTTATGTTTAACTTTTATATCCAGTGTCATATGATGATTTATTTTCCTCAGGCCATATCCCAGCCATCCTCTCGTCCACTCTCACCCATCCCCAAACCTGCACCAACCAGATCTGTGCCCCTGACTCCATCCCTCTCCTCGCCTCTCTCTGCCCTCTCCACTTCCCCTCCTACTGTTGCTGCCCCTGCTTTGGACTTCAGCTGTCCAGCCCAGTTCACCCCCTGCCTGGATACCTCTGCTGCACGCCACCGTATGGCCGTCAAGCCCAGAAAACAGAGGGCCAGCACCAAGGGGAAGAGACTTGCTGTGAGTGACCATTACCTCATCTTCTCTTTCACTCACACACATATGCAAAGAAAAATACACAAACACACCTCATCCATTTACCTTCCATCTATCTGTTTTTTGTCAGACTGACTCTAGGCCTCTCTCAAACATCCTAAACAACATCGACCACCCAGTGTCTGAGAAGCAGGAAGAGCAAGAGTTTGCTGCTGAAGAGGAGATAACTCACTTGCGCTCCCACTCCACCCAGATCTTGGAAACGGAGCAAGGAGGGGTCAACATCCCCATTACATCTCAGTGTCTTCCTGTAAAATCCCCAGAGCCTGCAGTCTTCACATCAGAGCCCTCCGAGGCACAGGCAGCCCCCAAATCATCCAGCCCAACCCTCTCCCATCGGCCCACCCGACAGGACCTCACCCTTCCTGGGAGAGCTCCCTCTGTGGCCTCCCAGGTGCTTGGAGTTAAGCCTCACAGACCTGTGGATGTAATGATCAGTCAACAGCCACAGACAGACTTGGAAGAAAAAAGAGAGGGCTCTGGAGACTTTGATATACAGGCCATGTCCCATGACAAGAGGGATACTATAAGCAAGGCTGGAATGATTGATAGAAAATCGAACAGAGAACAAGGCTCTCAAGAAATCTCTGTCCCCTCCAACCAGCATTCAGCCAGCTTGGGCTCAGTAGCGGCTTTCAGGTCTTCCTCTCTTCGCCAGCAGGTTCAAGCTCAGACAGAGGACACAGGAGGAATAAAGAGACCAGGATCTGGGTCCTTCCACTTCTCCATCACCACTGCCAAATGCCGAGATGGAGAGAGACCCCGATCAGGCAGTTTCTTGGGAGTGGTGGAACAGGCTGGAGCCAGGCCGAAGACAGGAGGGGGACCAGAGGTGAAGTCAACACCTAGGGAAGAGGGAGCTCTACATAAAGGCCCAGTAGTACCGTGGGACAGGAGGGACAGCCTCAAAAAGGGAGAACCAGTGATACCATCTAAACAAGCAACCGTGGATACAGGTGCTTTAGAGGGGGAGGAAGTAGAGGACAGCCAGGAGGCAGTGGAAGACGCACTGGAAGCAAAGGAGGTCCAGGAGGAGGAGGAGAAAACAACGTTTGGGGTCAAACTCCGCTCCACATCTCTGTCTTTGAAATTTCGGTCTGATGCAGGTGCTGCCCACTCTGATTCCAAGGTTAAGCGTCATAGTGCAGAGATGGGCTCGCTAATCCCTCCACTTGCCCCTTACAGCCGTCCTTCAAAGTCTGTGTTGTCTGAGGAGCAATGTATCAAACGAAAAGCAGAGGAAATAGGTGATAATGCCAGCTCTATGTCTAAAAGACTGCCTACAAACATCCCTTGTAACCCCACCGCCTCTGGACACCTCAGACAGACAGGTGAGTCTAGATTTGCTCTGAAAAGTCTTACTAATCTAGGTATATAATAAGTAGAAAATATATGAACTCAGATTCACTTTTATGTGTTTTATGAAAAACTTGATAAGATAAGATAGCACTTTATTATCTTTGCTCATTCCACATTGTACTGCTATTCCAGGATGGGAATAGAAATAGAGGACCACCTTTTTCATTAGACTTTGTACAGGTCCACATTGTTGTCCTCATGCTATGTCTATGTAAGGAGATAAGTTTCTCATGGTAAATAATCAGTCTAGAATGATAAGATTGTTACTGCTCCCAGCGGACCTTTGTGCTCATTAAAGTACCACCCAGATTGAATATAACAGTGCTGCCACATGTATCTAACTGACTTGTATCACTCCTTAGATGGAACCCCATCTGGTTTCTCAACCCTTCTGGTCAAACATAACCCACCAGCTGCTGATGATCCTCACACCGTTCCTTCCTTGGATATAGAAGCCCAGACAATCTCCTCAAACCCAGAGGAAGTAGAAATTGCCCTCTCAGCCCCTCAGGAGCCCCAGACTGCCCCGCAATCTGCCCCCCAGTCGGCCTCATCTGAGGTGTCCTGGATGAGCCTGGCAATAGAAAAGACCAGAAGCCTCCAACAGCTCTTCAGTAGTAGATTACCCAGAGATTTTACAAGCATGCAGACTGCTGCTCGACCACAGACACAAGTGCAGCCAACAAATCAAGGGCAGACTATTACACAATCACATTCGCAGAAGGTGATGCAATCAGAGACACAGATTGGGACACAAATGCAGACACAGACTGTAAAAATGCCACATAGTTCACCACAAGTACAGGAAGCGATGCAGCCATCAACTGAGGCAGCCAAACCACCAATAACGCAAAGTGCAACTCCAGTACAGACTGCCACACCATCATTAACTCCACCTACAGTGCAACAGAGGACATCAACACCATCCACCAGTCAGTTATACACCTCTAAAGTACCACAGATGTCAAAACAAACCAACAATGTCCCGTTACAACCAAGCACAACTCAACCAGTCACGCAGTCTGGCTCGCACTCTGTTTCTCTTCCAGCCATACAGACCAATTTATGGACGACCCAATCTCCCTTGCGCTCCTCTACACAACTGGAGACCACACCTCAGTCTGCACAAGGGAGTGCTACTCAGTCCCTTGCCCAATCTCACCTCTCCTCAGGCCAACAACCCACCGTCCAGCAACCCCCCTGGAGCAATCGAGGTGTGCACTCTGCCAACCAGCCCAAATCCACAACTTCCGCTCAGGCCTCAGTCTCAATTTCTACCCCTTCACCAACCCTAGCTCCAGTTCCAGCCTTAGGAAGAGGGGAAAGAGCTGCCGTCCTCCAGGGAAAAGAAGGTCCATCCCTGTCAGAAAGACGGGCTGCCTTCTTAGAGAAACGGACAGAGTGGACTGCTCCACCTGGAACCAAGGTACTTCACACCTACTAGCATAGAATGAAATTCACAATACAGCAAAATTGTAAACGTTTTTCATGCCATGTGTTAAATCAACTTACTAGCATCTATTTAAGCCTCGTTATCCTCAGTAATGATGTAATTTCCATTGTCTTACTCAGGTGGAACTGAGGAAAACCCAGTCAGAAACACGGACACCAGCCGAATCCCCTGCCTTACCCAACACCACACCTTCAAGCAGAGACACAAAACCTGAGGGAAGGCAAGGGGTAAAACTTGCAGGTGTGTTGATATACATGGATTACAGTGATAATTATAGAATGAATTGGTATTTGGTATCTCCATGTGCTGCGACATGACATAGACTGGCTTTCTTTCAGAGTCAAGCCCCACCAAAGTTCCAGGCAGGCTTGAGGACAAATGGCTGAGAAAAAACATGCCGCTATCTTCATCACCCTCTTCGTCGCCTACGCCGTCCTCCCCTCTGCAGTCCATGGCTGACAGCGGCCAGCCGTCCTGGATGGAACTGGCCAAGAGGAAGTCAATGGCCTGGAGTGATAAGACCATGGACTAACAACCATGGACAGATCTACAGTAGATGTCATTGGCTTATACTTCTGAGGGTATATGTAGATATATATTTTGAAAAGGCCTAATTTTATTATAATCCTCCACCACCACCCAATCTTATCTACATAAATTATAATACTTTGGGTATTTATGAATTATATGTTACACTATGTGATTCAAAGTCTGTTTTAGCTAAATGTTTATGTTAAATAATAAAAAAATTTAATGTTGAGTCTTTGTATCAGTAGTTTAGTGCCTTAATGTAAATTGGCTAACTCATATGTAAAGATATTAAATGCCTGAGTTGCTGAAAATATACAAGAATTCACTTTCTATTGGCTGAAGAAGATAAGAAATATTCTCTGTTAAGTCTTCTTATGTGGACCTGGCTAAATTTCTTGGGTTGCTCTCTGGCATGCAATTAAGGGGGGTGGGGGGGGGATACCTTGTTTTTCCAACACTGATGTGAACCACTGTTTCTCTTGATCTAATACAAGAGAGTTTGTCTGTACTTGTTGTTACTTGCAAAGCAGCAAACAACAGTTTAACCATAGAGTTGTGGTTGTAGTGAATGTGGAACGTTGCTGAAAATCAAACCAAACATCACAATTGTTTTAACATTTCTCCAAGACCTTCCAACATGGAGAGCATGGGTGAAGACTGAGGTCAATGCAAGTCTGACCCACTTGAGTCCTAGTCTGTTTTTGTCTCCTCAAATGTGGCACACAAACAAATATTATTTTTGCCCTTTGTACTGCACAGCACCACTTTCATGGGAAATTCATCACTCAGTAACTCAGACTACAGCTCCACCTGCAGGCCTGGTCTTGACCTTGTCCTGAGCTGTACAACATCACTGAAGAGGGACTTCTAGTGGTCCTCTTGCCTGAAACTAAAGCTCCCTACATGATAGGTTATACTGTCATACTGTGGCTTTAGATTTAATTTAGAGACAATGAACTCAAAGCTTTATACTGTACTGCAATTAAAAAATAAAAATAAAAAATGGAAAGGAATTAGATGACTCAACATAGTAAAAACAAAAATGTAGATAATTATATGATTTTTTTTTATATTAAGTAAATAATTAGATTATGACTAATAGAATAATTTGACTAGGACTGATTAAATAATTAGGAGAGATTGTATAATTAGACTAGAACTAATTAAATAATTAGACTAGAAGACACTGAATAATTAGATTAAAACTAATTAAATAATTAGTCCTACTAGGTGGATGTCCTCTTGGATTTGCTCTTGATAAGGTTACAGCAGAGGTCCCTGTTGATGGACTGAAACATCCTAATGAGCTCAGAGATTTTGGCAGAGCTGGCAGGTGTCTCCTGCTGCTTAGAATGGGATGGGATGGAGGGGAAGAGTTGAAAAAAGAACATTATAGATATTTATTAGCATGCATAAACTTCAATCTTCAAATAGAGTTATTTAATAGTTAAAATAAATTGAAGGGTACTGAGTGAATAGTTGAGTTGAGCTTTTTTACAATCTGTCACTTTTACAAGTTTACCTCAGATATTTCAGTTTTATCTCAGGTGTAGGCTCTTGACAGTTAAAGCAGTGAGTTACTCTGCAGTAAAATAGACCGTAAAAAATAAAATAAAAATAAAAAAGGGAAACATTAGCAACAGTCATCTTCTGGGGTTAAATTCATCCACGCTCAGCTTCTTGGGGAGAAAAAGTAACAATCAGGAACTCTTCGTCCTTTTCTTCTCACCATGTAGATTGGCACTGTCTTCCCACAGATCCACTCCAGCCAACATGAATACATAAAGATCCTTCCTCAGTGGATGTTGCTCTCATTATAAGTCCATTTATCAGCCCATTCATTTCCATTCCCAGTTCCGTTGTTGGAGGTACAGTTGAAGAAGCTGAGGGTTTCCATCTCTTGGTGAACATTCAGCCTGGTATAGAAGCTGACTGTGCAGACTCTGTAGTTGTACATCTGGGAATAAGGCTTTCTCTGCAAACAGGTAACCCTGCTCAGTGGCACTCAGGCCCTGTCCAGGATGTGCTCTCTTATCATATGTTAGGATAAGATCAAATCAGACGCACTGCTCCTCACAGCGACCATCCAAATGGTGACAATCACTCTTAGCTCATACAGGCTGTTATTGAGCTTACCCAGCACCTGTGGCGCCTGCCTTGGGTGATAAGATCCTCTATTTAGGGCTGACATAGCTGCGTGGCTCCAGGGATATAGCTCTATATGATGCAGGATAACACTCACTATCAGCCAAAGTCTTGACCTGGTTGAACCAATACTTGTACTTTGGATTTTAATCGGTTGAAGAGATTGTAGTCTGTTGCGTGTGTTACTCTAGCCTGCCTGTAGTCTATCACAGCTTCTATTGTGCATCAAACAATTGCTATAAAAATGATAAAATCCCTCAGTGGGATAGTAAATACAGGACACTAGTAGTACTTTCAGCACCATGGACAGTTTACATTACCTAAGACTCTGTTCGTTTGCCAAATGGTGAATTGGCTTGTCAAGGATTTGAGGATATTTTCATATAATTTTCTAGACTTCTCATAGTGTTGTCCTACATGGACAGACAGACAGATTGGTAGAGGGATACAGACAGGCAAACAGGAAGCTTTAGAATAATTTGCTGAAGGCGTAATTGCTCAACTTTGCCTTTAATTCATGTAGAACTCCAGTGTTTTCTCCAGTGTCAATGGGCTTTCAGCAGGGCTAGTCTTGCTTCACAGCACTCCAGCAAGGCTTGCTTATGAGTAATTTATTATTTATTACTAATTTACAAAGATTTTGTTTTTTTTTTGCATTGAACTAAATATGGTAGAAAAGCACCACTAGAGGCACTACTACATGGATAATGTAATATAAAATGTAAATTATCAGTGACCTTGATAATTCTCAGCAGATGTCATTCGTTGGTGCCATCAAGCCCATATGTTGCACCTGGATGTATGACTTTGGCAAGCTGAGCAGCTTTGATATTTAATTCGTAATATAAATAACACGGTGTTTTACTATACTAAAGCCCTAATGTCTAAAGGCCAGAAATTGGCTGGGCTGGAAGTAAAATGAGCCTTTCACATTTTGAAATGCAGTTCCTTGGGGTCCCGAGGGGTGTCGCTGTAGGCTCATTGTCTAGTTTTGTAAGTAATCTCCCCGTGTTGTGAAAGCGAATACACGTGAGTTTGTAAACAAGAGAGCGAGTGGAGGCGGAAGAGTGGAAGGACGGCCATTCTCCGAGCTCGATGAGGTCCCGTTACTTTCCGCTGGCAGTACTTGCCGGTGTGCTGTGTGTGTGCCAGAGCTACACCCTGAGGAACTCGGTCTCCTGGGCTGTCTCCTCCAACGACGTGGTGGTGGAGGGGGAGCTGGACGCGATATCGGAGGAGGTCGCCCCCGCTCTGCTGGGGGACAATGCTGGGTTATGGAAGCAGGCGTACCCGTCGTCCCAGGTGCTGGGAGACGGCGTGGAGAGCCCTAAAGACTTAGTCAAGTCGGAAAACGACAATGTCGCCCCTCTCTCGTCTCGACTGTTTTCATACCGGATGGAGGAGGTGAAAAAGTCTGCCAACACCACTCCTCCCCCGCACCAGGAGACGGCTAGGACGGCCAGATACATCGCTCATTACAGCGACTGGGGACATCTGGCCACCATCTCAACTCAAGACAAGGTAGAAAAGGGGAAAACCACTCAATTTAATATTTAGGTGTTGCTGTGGTTTGGAACAGCATAATGAAGCAACACTCTTATATCTAGAAACCAAAGGACCAAGACTGTAAGATCAACATTTTCCCCAGAATGACACCAAGTCATTCTCTATGTATTGTTTAGGAAGCATTTTATATCATGACACAGTTACAGGTTTTAATTGCAACTCTCACATTTCTGGTTTTGGGATAGAATTGCCAGTGTTTACAGACATTGATTAGACAAGGCTGTAGGAATTACAGATATTGATTAAACAAGACCGTAGGAATAGCATATGAATACTTACATTCTGTGCCCCTGTAATTCAGTGTACAGTAGCCTTCACTGCTGGCTGGGCTCAGCTTTCAAACTAACAGCACCATCAATCATGAAGTCAGGGATATATAACTGTATATTAAGTATATCCCCCATTTTATTTTATCACCAGTGAAATGCGTAGGATACATCACATATTACATCCATGTCCCTTGTGCCCACCTCCTAAACCACCACACCACTGAGCATTATTAATAATGAATCTGCTCTGCATGCTGCTTTGTAACTAGATATGTCTTTGATAACATCTTACTTTCTTGCACAGATCAAGGGTCTCCCCTTTGGGAACATCTTCTCAGTCAGCGATGGACCACTGGACAACAGCACTGGAGTCATCTATTTCTATGTTACTGCAATGGACAACACTGTATCAGACCTGAAAAACAACCCCTATGCTTCTCTCACATTCTCTGAGGCTGAGGGAGACTTCTGCAGGTAAGCTCCAACTTTTTATGCACTCTGCTTACTGTCACATAAATAGCACTGAGTTACTGATCCACTCAAAAAGCCTATAGTCAAACCCCCTAAAATGTGTGTTACCATGGTAACATGGTCTTCTGTATTTCAAGGCAAATGATATATGATCCAGAGGATCCAAGATGTGCTCGACTCACATTAACAGGCAAGATGGTGGAGGTGGTCCCAGAGGAGCTGGAGTTTGCAAAGGAGGCTATGTTCTCAAGGTGACTGGGCTTATATAGGATCAATTACTGCATGAATGCATGGTGGCTTCACCGCTGCAAATGGGGAGTTATTTTGTGCATGCATCACCATGCAATGCTCTTATCTTTCTAGACATCCTGTGATGAAAAAATGGCCGGTGGGACACAAGTGGTTCTTCATGAAGCTGGAGTTGATCCAGGTCTGGCTGCAGGATTGGGTCGGAGGAGTGGCGCTCGTTCCACTGGAGGACTACTTCAAAGCCACGCCCTTCTGAGAATGTCCCTCCCTGTGCATCATTTCAGCCTATAAATACAGATCAGTTCAGCTGTCTACACAACAGATGTCCTCTTGATATGGGGTGAGATTCCCCAAAGCCTCATTGTGCTAGGAATAGTTAAAATCTCTCTCAAATACCATTGCTGTTTTAATTGGGGTTAGTGAAGACCCTTTGCAGCCTACATATTTTTTTTTTTTTGCCCTTCCACTTTGTTTTGCACAATACCAACTGGCTTCCTGTATTTGGTGTGTCCATGTATTTGAAATTAGTTAGCTTATTAAGTTTTCATAGCCACAGGTATTCACACAAATACGTTTTACGGGAGCTTGATTTGCTCAGTCCAGTCAGTGTTTAAACTTGCACAAGGAAATTGTAATTTTTGTTAAGGTTGAACAGAGCAGTGCCTCTGCTCTATTGATTAATTCATGAGTAAACATCTGAAGTGTCAGTGCACCTGGGCTCTGAGTTTTCTTTTGGAGAAAAATGATGAGGCAAAGTTGAGTGAATTTACAGGCCCCAAGCTAAGTCTGATCACATACATCATGCCAATTTGTTGCATCAACAGTCAAATGTGTCCTTGTAGATGAGGAAACGGTATTAAAAACCTGAATGTAAAACTAGAGATTGTTGTCAATAATTTAGCAATTACACATCCTTGCATTGTAGATTTGTTCTGTCTTTGAAGATCTTTATTTTTTAATCTATATAATTTAACTGTGGCACCTATGGCTGAAAACAATGTGGCCATTAATCAGTGCTGATGTGGAATTTCTGGAACTGTGTGGAAATGTGAATGGTAAAAGCATGAAAGCTTATTAGCCACATGCTTTGATATATTTTACTGTGTGCATACAATTGCTCAAATAAAGAAATACATCTTTGTCTTTGATTCAGTTGGCTCTAATTTGAATCTATATTTGGAGAGTAGTTTTGCATATATGAGTAGTGCAAACAAGGTTTTATGAAGAAATTCAGGTCCACCAATGAAAAAGGGATGGAGACAAAGACTGGAACTGTGATCCAAAGTGGCGTCCAGGGACCTCCAGGGGTCCTTGTTGAGGTTCCAGGGGGTCCCCAGTAAAATAAGGAATAATTTCTATTTCGCTATTATTTAATTCACTGGATATTAGCACAATGTCATCACTTGTGTTGCTGGTTGAAGGCATGAACACAAGATGGCGCGCTTTCTACTTTTAAAAAGGAACACGCCTCTCACCGAGGAAAATAAAAGCATTTTTTGTCCTGAGAAGTTGGACGGTGGAGGCTTATAATAATTTCAAGATTCGTCACTCATGATGAAACCCGACTAAATCACTTCACTGGAAGCATTTGACTACTGGTAGAGAGCGCGCATGTTTTTCACCTGTAGTGACCAGAGGGCGGAGTTACAGAAATCTGAAATTCCGCCCGACACGCCAGGCTGCCCGGGTAAATGACCAATTACAGGTTTTTCAGCACTTCCATGGTCTTGACCCAAATAATATAATAGGCTACTTCCACGGCCTTGACTCAGGCAAAGATATGTTTAGAAATATTTGCCACTGCTGGTCAAAATCTTTCCAGGTCTGGTGCTTTGTGATTGGGCCTTTTTGTATTTTTGACAACCATCGATTCCTCCTTAAATAGTATATTTTATTTTCACTTTGATAGTTTGTATTACTAAAAAAAAAATGTTGCAACATATGTACGGGTTTTATTTTGAAAGTTGTGACCGGAAGACCTAAATCACATTCTAGCTTGCTTGACACTGGTGGGGGAGCTAGTTCCAGAGACGCTTCATCAGCTTTACAATAAAGCTAAATTTATTTTGTAAACAATTAGTCGCCAATAACTTGCTAAAAGGCGTGAGACAGCTTAAGTCGACAGGCTGAAAGTGAAACCACTCTGCACCGAGCAGCAGTGGTTGCTTTTTGCTTTAAGCTGCAGGTTGACGGACCGAGTCTGACCAGCGGAGTTTCAGCCCAGGCAACTTAATGTTAGCTCGCTAGCTAACGGGTATTGTGTCGCAGGTCGACTGGCTAGCATGTATTATATGCCAGATAAAACTCACTGGGTACGTTAACGATATAACGTTAGTCCCGGCTAGTTAACAAGACCAACACGCTTTTAAAATCTGTTGCCAGACATAATCAACGTGAGGCGAGGCGTAGCCTTGCGGACGCCGTCAGAGACCACACAGCCTCCCTGGAGGATCAACCGTCAGACCGTCAGTTGAAATGCTGTCTAACCTGTAGCGGCAGCTGTATGAATTGGTATGGATTGTAACGGCAGCTAGCTCGGGTTGTCTTTACTCGACCATGTAAGCTGTTTTATCACGCCAAGGCAGTTTCTCAGTCTTGGAGGGGCTGACTCGTGACTGATCTCTCTAGGACGGCACAGGAGGAGCCAGCTACAGCCCTCTGAACATCGACAAAGACACACAGGACACATCCAACTAATCCCTCCCAACACCGAAGTCCCTGCTCACTGCCCTCTTACCGGAGCCCTTTACCGTTTAGACGCCCCGTATGCCTACGCCCACGCTCGGCTTAACATCCTGAAGGCAGAGAGGGAGGCACGGCAGCCCCGGGGTCCCCGACAGTCGAGGAGAGGAATCGCTGAAATGAGATGAGGCTCAGAAATGGAACTGTGGCCACTGCGATTATTTTCTTCACCTCGTTCCTCAGCCTGTCTTGGTACACAGCGTGGCAGAATGGTAAAGGTAGGCAAAGCATCACCGTTATCAAAAATCACATCTGTGGTGTGAGTGGTTTTGGGAAGTGACAGTTGTCACTTCCCAAAAGGCCTGTTGTGTCAGGTTGTCAGGCTGACACAGAGACACCAGGCTGACATTGGGGGTAAAGTCGTTTCGGCCTAACAAGTAGATTCTGAACATGTCGTGGGACAGCAGCTGCTCCCATGCACCTCCTCATGTCCTCTTTCGGTTAATGTTGGGTGGATTGGCATTAACTGGTAGACTGTATACATTGTCACGGTGCGACATACATTAGATATGGGCTACCTATAATGACTAATAGGTGGCCCTTCAAAATACATTTCTATCTGTTGTTTTGACTAGGACAAGTATTGCCACTGATGTTTCCTTTTTCAGCGTGAAGGCAGCAGAGTAGATCGGTATCCGTTCTCATCTCTTTTGACAGCTCATTGCTCATCGCTCGATAATTTTCTGTTTCGATCCACCCTCAATCAGTTGGAGATAATTTAACATGCCTCCATCAATTTAACGCACCAGACAGTGCAGTTTGAAGCACTTCTGATGTTTAGAAACTCCAGAGCGATTTCTCCCCTCATCGAGAAACTGCAATCTCAACATAATCATTATTCTATATCAAAACACTCACCATGATTTATGCCTGTCTTGTGAAACATCTGTGCTCAGGCCTATTGCACAATGCCCTATACAGTGTTGCTGGGCAATAGTATGTAAGTGCTGAGTGCTTACTTCTCAGGGTGTGGGGAGGGCTGTGGGCCTTAGTGACTTGTTATCAGCAGAGTGTAAATAATTGCAGCCTTTAGATAAATTCCAAGGCAAGGCTTCATGTCGTGATTACCCAGTGCTTATCAGGTCAATGAAATAGTTTTCCTCTAAATGGAGCCCAGTGAGTGCCACCACTACAGCAGGCCAAGACTGTCCCATGGCTTGATTAAAGGGAGTGTGATAAGCAAAGGTCAAGTGAGGGTGCTCTCTGTTCCTGTCTGCACCTGTTGATACGAACCAGGTGGTCTACAGTCCGAGCAGGGCTATGAAGACCAGCTCCTGTGGGTCTATTTAACATTTAAACTGACACAAGCTGTGAACATAATAACTTTGGCTCTTACTTCTCTGGATTGTCTGAAATGCTGTTCATTGGGAACCTCTTTATCTGCACTTCAGATAGAGCTGTGGTTCCACAATTGATAATATTTCAGTTGCGGAAACACAGCTTTAATATTTCATTTAATTTAGAATGCCCACTATCGTTGAAATTAGTTAAGATGTTGGTAGAAGATGCAAAAGTAAAATAGTTTTGTCACTCAGATCATTTGTAGTTTAATAACTGTGATCACAGTATCTAGCAAAATAATCAAGAGAATCGTTTTAGCTATAGGCTCATGCAGCCCCAATTTCAGACTTAAAGAAAACCTGTGTTGACTGATTGTGCCTTAAGGCTGGAATTTGTGTTAAACAAATACATGCAAATGAAAGTGTTTGAACTGTAGCTTAGACTGTACAAAGCATGTCACAACATGCGTGCATCCGCCTTTCATATTTTGAATACATTTTGGTCTGGAATTGTAATACATTTCAGGGTTCAGAAGATGTTTTCCAAACAGCCTTAACAACCTGAATAACCTAAATTCCAAACGACTCTTGCTAAACAAGGTTCTACTATTGCTGCTATTTCACAGTAAGTGGTGCTGCCCGGAGCTGCCTGGGGTCAGTATAATATGTTTATGACATGGCATTGAAAACAATCACCCTGTTTGTTTATTTGAAGCTGTAGTTCAGCTTGGGCTATACAGTAGGCTATATCTTTGAACAAATCTGTTGACAAGATGCAAGAAGAATCAAACAGAGTGCCTGCAATAATGAGAAGCTCTTTCTGGCCTTGTAGTGGAAACCAGGGTATTGATTTATACCATAAACTCTGGGCAGCATTGCTTTATGTGAAGGCTACTGACGCAAGTAGCTTTGCTTCCTTGCTTCAAAGTCTCCTTCCCCAGGGGCATCACTGGGCTGCTATTTTGTTGAATTTCTGACTGTGACGGGATCAAACATAAAATTAGTTATCCTTGGGGGGGAAAAGGACAAAAACGAATTTGAGATGCAACCAGATCTAGACACTTAACACACTCCTCTTTCAAAGGTCCCCAGTAATATATATATATATATATATATATATATATAGTATGTATATACACACACACAGCCTGGATTTCAGTGTATTAATCTCAGGGTAAATAAAACTCTGATCAGTGTGTTGCCTTAAAGGACGGTTTGACTTTCATCAACTTCACAAGCTTTACACCTACACTTTACCTACTTGCACTTACCTACTTTCACAGTGGCTCCCTCTCTCTCCGTTTTCCTGTTGTTTCATGTGTCGTCATATGAAATCTTTTTCTGAAGGTGTTTTTTTTTTTTTATTATCTGAGCCTCTTTCATGTCCCATCCTTTTGCTCCCTCTGATTCTGGATGGGTTCTCCTCTTAATGCTGTTCACTGTGGGTGGCTAGAGTCTACTTGGCCTCAGGTGATGAGTCACTCTGAAGATGAAATGTTCGAATCCTATTTTACTGGCCATGCACAGAAAAGGTGCTTTTGTAAATGTGTACAGTTCAACTATGTAGCCTAAAGATACAGTTGGATTTCTCTTTATTGGCTAATCTTGTGCTCCCGGCAGTCACCCTTGCCTGTCTTGTTTCTGGTCACTTGACTGCTGTGAATGAGAGCCGTGCCAGTCAGCTGTCCAAACACTCCATGCTGAATGACTCTCCAGAATGTGTACTTCTCTGTCAGAGTCTGCCCCGTCCCCTAGTGAGAGCCTGCTCTCCAGTATCTCCATGGCTGTCTCTCAAGTAGACCTCAACAATGTTGACTGGCAGGATAAACACGAATAATGCCGTCAGGGTCTGAGATGGCTGGAAGGTGCTTCATAGCAGTCATGGTTTGCTGAGAGTAAACGGTAACCAGGCACACAATACTCTTCCTTTTTAGAAAATATGACTTCCTCCTAGCCTTTCTTCTCGTGAACTCCTTCGTTCCCCTTCCTCACTGTTTAAAGGCATGGTTTTCTTCCATCATCAGATCATTCTAAACACAATGGGACAAAAATAGCACAAGAAGGGAGTGATTACAGCGAGGGGGCGAGTGTGGAGGCAGATAAGGAGGGTGGTAGGGCAGAACTTTGCTGCATAGGAGATAGAATGGGAGACAATATCCGCTTGTGCATTTTGTCTTTTGTTTGTCTCTGGTTGTGATATGTTTTTTATTTGATGTTGAGACAGAGAGAGAGAGAGAGAGGGCAGCCTGCCAGACATACGCTAAGTGGCCCAGAGGGAGGGGAAGAAAGAGAGGCGAAAGGCCAAGGGCCCAGATTTTAGAAGAGAGAGGATGAGACGGGACTGAGAGAGGCGGAAGGGGACAGGAAGAAAGTGCTGACACAAACCGAGGTTGAGACACTGGGATAAGTTTCTTGGTGGTGTTTTATTTTTTTTTTTTTGGTGTTGTTTACCCTGCCTAGACACACACAGACAGCCCTCACTCTGTTTTTGCCATAAACAGGAACAGGCGCCCCCAGCCGCGGCTGCTCATTAGCGAGTTAACAATCATCGTTCTTTCCCTCCTCGTGCTTCTCCTCACTTCCTGTATGTCACACTGCTCTTCATTCAGTCATGCTCCTTCTCTACTTCTGGTCAAAATTCCCCCGAGGATACACAAATTCTCCTCTGTCAGAGAGGAGAACAAGGCCATTGTTGGGCTCTAACTGTTCCCTGTTGGTTAAGCCCTCATCTAACATGCACAGTAAGCTTGCTGTATGATTGAGGACGTGTGTGTGTGTGTGTGTGTGTGTGCACATTGGGTTGTCTATGTGCATATGTTCATGCACACCCACATGCATCAAGCCTGTTTTGGTTTGTGATTTAATATTATGTCATTTTTATAGCAGGGTCACAATTTATCCTGTAAAACCAGGATGTTTATAGACTCTCATGAGAAACAATGACAAAATTAGTAAAATACCATGGAAAACTTTTGGATGACCCTAGAAAGTCAGAGGGTTACAAGTCCTTCTCTCAAATTACCAAAAATAGGAATTTAGAAGTTATTTTTCTAAAGGCCCAAGGGAGCACTCCCCTGTAATCCCCTAGTGCTGATGATCTCTGTAATTTAACCCATTGCCATAAACTGTATTCAGATATCTTTAGGACCACATTGATATAATGCGCTGCCACATCATCAATTTTTTGAAATGGAACTATAGCAACCAACCTGCAGTGATGTGAGACTGTCAAGATCAAGTATATCATTTTAGAAGATGTATCGATGTCACCCCCGAAAGTGGATTTTCCAAAAAAGAGTGGCAACCCTGGCATAGTGAATGAGCTGAGCTGTACAGGCGCCAAGTGGAGCCAGAGGAGGAGTGGAAGTAAACGGAGCAGGGCCAAGCTGTCAGCTCAGCGCTGTCAGACGGCTCGCTCTGTCACAAAGAGCCTCATGGCTTACAGCACAGTGGAGGAAGAGGAGTGGGTGGAGGTCGGGAGAAACAGTGGGCCCACAGTGAGAGGTGGAGAGGAAGGGAAATTAAGAATCTGGGTTGGAAAGCTGCCAAGGGGGTAAATATTAGTTAGCTTGGCCTTTTTTGAAGCGATGCTGGAAGTGAGCAAGGTTGTAAGACTAGGTTTACTGTTAAGTGAAAGTGTTCGGGGGGCTTGTTGAACAAGAAAAAAGGAGAGAATGGGATAATGTAAAAAAAGTCAGAGTGTATGTTTTCTCTCCCTGCATTCAGGGAGTATCACTAACCTACTCCTGGATCGACTTGCAGTTCCCTTCAGGAAAATACCACCCAAGATCAATACTACTACTGTGTGCGTGTGCAATATTATTTCTATGCGTTGATGTGCTTGTTTTTTTTCCTATGTGAGGATAAGTGTTGCACGTTTTATGCTTAGTGATAATGTTGAGCCATGAATGGGATAAGAAACGTTTTATACAAACTTGTATCACTTTACTGTTCAGCAGTCATGGACTGCACAACCGGGTTTCACAGATGATTCATCTGATGATTGTGGTCAAAAAGAGACAACTTCTGAGTGTGGCTGTCAAACCCATGTCTGTTAATGTCTACATGAATTACGTTGGACTAGCTTTAAAGTTCTATCGTCTCTGAACTTTGCGATCTGCTCCCTAAACAGAAGAAAATCCAACACGTTATTTCCATTCCTGTCTTTGTCCTTCTATCAATCTCAAGTTCATGCTTTGCACCATCTGCCCCACTTAAAGATAACGGCCCGTATAAACGCTTTGTGTTGCTCAAGGCTGCAGTGTACTGTAGAACCACTTGGGTGGCAGGTGCACCACTTGAGGGTCTTCATATGTGCACACACACATGCACACATTTTGCATACATGTGCATCTTATTCACATCAGTCTGGCAGGTGGAATTTAGAAACAAAAGCTATAAGCAAAGGCTAAATGACCTGTGGCAAGGTTTCAGCAAACAAAACAGAGGTTTAATGGCTGTTGCCATTGACTGGTAAAGGCTGAGCCTGTTGTATATGCTCTCATGTGCATAAAAGCTGATGTGTTTTTGAAGAAAATTGTCTGTCCTTCGATAGACACACGCAGTTTGCTGAGATAGCAAAGATGTCAAAATTAGGACAAAAATCATTTCGACTAATGGGACTTCTGGCAAACTGCCTGATTCTCAGTCTAAAAAGGTCACTATGTTTTAGAGAGGAGGAGGAAGGACCGAGAGGATTTATAGTTAACGTGAACTTAAGATGACAATTTCGGTTGAACACTTTAAATTTTGGTACACATGCTTCCAAACTGGTTCATGAGCAATCCCCAAGGAGTCCGTGGAAACGTTTCTTCGGGCTTTTTGCCATTGTTTTTGTTTGTCATCATAAATGCAACCACCAAAATTATTTCTAACCAATTGTGACCACAGACACAAAAAAAGCCATGGAAATGTCAAAATCGGTATAGTTCATACTTATTTTTGAATCAGGATTTTTAGTCTTTTCTAAAAGAAAGAAGTGCTGTATCTATGGATACCTGGGACAGACATCATCAGTGGTTGATTGTTCACGTGGGGGTTTGTGTGCCAGAAAGTGAAAATGTGCTGGAAAAGTGAAACTTTGCCTTAAGGACACCCACATACATACTGCAACTCTCTCACTCATGCAGACATACACTGCACAAGTCCCTCATCAGCACTCATGAACACACAGTCAGCAGCATGCATCAGCGAGGGAGAGTGGGGTCACAAGGACAAGATCACTGTAAGGGCAGATATGCTGCTTTTGATGAGGTGACAAATTGAGTGTTAAAACTCCAAATTGCTTGTGAGCTCAGGGTTGGATTTCATCCTCCATTTATCATCCTTGTCCTGTCGGTTCACAAAGACTAGTTCTAAGATGCCTCTGGAGAAGCCAGCTCTGGTCTTGGTATTCAGCCTGTTTGAGATTTGTGAGCTTGTTTATGTATGATGTACATTCATATAAATGGTTTGTATAGAACGTTGTTTCCTATACACAGTCATTGGCGAACATCCTTTGCGTCTCTCTTTCTCTCTCTGTTTCTCTCTGTCCGTCTCTCTCTCTCTCTTTCGACATTCAGTTCTCAAATACTTGACCACTCTTACTGGGGTCAAAAATAATAAACACAATGTAACAATGAGTACAGCAACAGATGTGAGTAGACTTTAAGACTCTGGCAGGTGGTGTTTAAACCTGGTTTAAAGGAGGAGAGCTTTGAGTATTCAAATGACTGTTACAGCAGCACACACATTAGGATGAACTACCTGGAGGTAGGTGTGTGTGTGTGTGTGTGTGTGTGTGTGTGTGGGGGGGGGGTGCCTCCCTCTCTGCCTGAGGAAATGCATGCAATTCTGTATCTTCTTTCAAGACACAACTGAAAACTCACCTTTCTAGACTTTATTTGGCCTGTAGCATTATTGTAAATTTGTTTGTTGTGAGTCTATAAAGGTTTATGAATTTTCCTGCGCCGGACTTAACAAGTTATGGACTTGATGGAGGATGGAGTCAGCAGTACAAGTCTTCTCTTTTGTATTTTAGATTGTAATAGTTTTGTTTTAGGAATGTCCCGGTGATTTTCTTGTAGTAATGTATTAATGATTACTGATGTTAAAATGCTACACATAGCATCTTTAACAATTTTATATTGCCAAAGCAACTGAATATAGGCTACCACAAGACAGCTGAAGAAAGAGGAACTGAGAGTAGAATTGGGAAGGAGGAATATAGATTTTTGTGGGTGCGTGTCTGTGTGTGTGTGTATCCACCCATAATCTGCTGTGGCTTTGGTAGCATCATGGTCTTTGAGGTTTGCTCTTCCCAATGCAAAGAAATGTTTTAGACTTCTCCAAAGTGTAAATCAGGTAGTCTAGACAAAACGTAATATTGTTTACTTGGTCAACAAGACTAGGTCAAAACCTAGTATATGGCTGGACCGTGCATGGGTGTGCCACGTGCCACGGCCGACCAATGGCCCGCATTGATCCTCCCGATCCAAGCCATGTCGCTCTGCTACCCATCGGTGGCGAAAACGCCGTTCGCCGGACACCCGGTGACGCATCGGCGTCGGGACCCCCGCCGAAATCTCGGCCGGATCACCGGGAACAAATCGGCGCCCAGCTATCGGCACTGGCCGGAACCGTGCCCCGGGAAACTCCGGGAAGCGTCGGCAGTAAGCCCTCGGCGCGCCGAAACCTCCATGCTTGTCTGTGTCTCTCTCTCCGCCGACAGAACAGAGGGCTGTCAGGTGGACTGAGCTCGCGCATATGCATCGAAATAAAGGCGATATGATATAACTGTATAGATTCTACTTTAGCTTCAGTTAGCTTCAGCTTACATGCATGATATTGGTCAGCCTGCTTACTGAGTGGGAGAAACGGGTTCCCGATCTCAGCGGAGAAACAAGATGGCGGAGAAAACGAAACTTAAATTTCTGGCTCTGTGATCCTATGATGTGCCACGTGCCACAGCCGACCAATGGTGTAACTTCATCACTCAGTCAGTCACTCAGTCACTCAGTCAGTGAGTGACAGACATTCGTGTTTATAGGGCTGGCCCCGCTGTTGTGGTCCAGCCAAAAATGGTCTAGCCTACATCCTTTTTTTTTTTTTTTTTTAACTTAAACGCTACTGTTTTAGTTTGTGTTTCCTGTTCTGGTCCACCAATGTAGCTCTGTATTCTAGCTTCTTTTCTTTTTGCAAATGTTAGTAATAATTTTCCTATTTAGCTTGTCGTCTTATTTGGCTTCCCGTCATTCGACCCAATGACACAGCTTGCTCTTTATAATCCATGCACTTGAGAAAGAGAACAAATGAAGTTGGAGCACATGTCGCAGCATGCTCCAATCAAAGCCTCAGTATTGAAGAACCATTGGAAAATGATTTCAAACATTTTTTTTTATACAGCAAGTAGATCAGAGAACCTCACCCACTAAGTGGCTGGTTGAAAGATTTACCTGCTGCAGCCAATTATTACCCATGTTTGGTTGGATGGCCTGTCTTCATTTCAAGCCCAGAACATAATGCGTACGTACATTCATGCATAAATTGTTGTTTTGGTGACTTTTTGCTGGCATCGCCCTGCTCCATTGCCAAATCAGCCTACAACTTTATTCAACTTCGCACCTAATTTCTGCATCCTCTCATCTATAGTCAGTTGATAACCTTTTAAATCAGAAAGCACTAGATTTAATCCATATAACCTAATTGAACATGAAATTGGTTCTTGACTCTGACTCGAGTTTTTGTGGTTTAGGCATTTGGTAGATGAGAAGATATACGTGTCAACTTCAAATGCTGTGTCAGAGGAAGCAAATTTGCTGAGGGATTATGCATCTCTCTTTTGCTGGAAGAGTGAGGCATTTCCACAGAACAAGCAGTAAAGTATGTGTGCGTGTCTGTGTGTGTGTGTGTGTGTGTGTGTGTGTGTATGCATTCATAAATGAGGCCTTGAGTCTGTCTGTGTGAAGGCTAGTCATTGAAGGTCTATAGTGTGCCCGACTCCCCATTTCCCCCCACATATCTCATTAATAAATCAAATGAACTGAGCAAAGGAATCAAGGATGACACCTCAGGGCAAGATGTCACAGGAGATGGAAGGTTGGAGAGCAAAGGACTATGGGAGAATGGGAATCGGGACAGAGGGGGAGGGAGCAGAAAAAATGGTGCATGCCAGGACAGAAGTGTTCTAAATGGTTGGGCACGCAAATAGGAGACTACAGGATGTGGATATATGGAAAGAAAAAACAGATATGAAAAGAGGAGCAAAGGAGGGAGAAGAATGAGAGAACGGCAAAAAATAATGGCTGAATGCAGAAGGGAAGAAGGAGAGGAGAGGCTGTCACAGCTCAGAGGCAGTGCATTAGGCTCACAGTCACTTTGCCCTTCCCCCACCTGCTCTATCTACTCTCAGCCGTAGAGAGCACAAGTGAAGAATAATGAGATTGTAGAGCTGTGCTGCAGACCCCAGGTAGGTCTAATTGGCTAATGGGTTTAGCGTATTCATCCAGTTATCTAATTGCCCTATACCAGTAGAATGTGCTCACCGTTTACCCTTATACTCTTTTAACACACACACATTAGTCTTAGTCTGATAGTGATACCACTTGATCTGTAAAAATGTTTCAGGTTTTTTTTCTGTCAATGAATCCAGCAAAGTTTGTAGATGAACAGCAGGTCAACAATGGTTAAACAGGAATGAAAAGCTATGTCTGGAGTGACATTCAACTGAAATGTCAAGACACTAAAACACTGCCAAACATATCCGGGCATAAACACATTGCTCAGATGTTCCCGAGGTGGAGGCATTTGAGTTTTCATCACTTGTCCTGTGGGTGCTCCCTTGAGAGACAGTGAGAGATGACTGAATACATGTGATAGGCCTACGATTTCACCGCATCTAGGTCTATGAATTGGAAAAACATAGCTAAATAGAAACCCAATACAATTCTTGTTATTGTTTTTGGTTCCTGTGATGTGAATGCCCTGTGTGCCTTGTTTCTTTGCGCAGCGGGATTACAGGTGCAGTTTCATCTCAGCGGGGATGGGGTCCTACAATCAAAGGCTGATGTGAAGATGAAAGTCTGTGGTTGAGTTTGGAGTTGCCCTTTTCATAAGGTTTGGGCCAAATGACAGCATCTGTCTGTGTGTCTTAGAGATCAACAGTCTGGAGGAACAACATGCTGCTATGAGAAAGAGGAGCTAGGGCAGAGTGGATGGACAATAGCTGAGTCAGAGAGAGTGATAGATAGAGAGGGGGAGATAAAGGGATTGTGGGTTTTGTTGTAGAGCGGGGCTCTCCAAAAGGGCACGAAATCTACCAGCAGCGGAAGATCAGACAGAGACTGTCCAAACCCACCGCCCCACCCAACACACACACATCAGATGCTCTTTGTACTCTACCTGCAACTAATCTTGCATATCTCAGACCCTTATAAATTATGCAAGGGAATTGGGTCTTTGGTGCTAATCCTGACACTAAGCCTTGCTTTCAGGTGGGTCGATGAATGCTGTAGAGACACATACGCATACACGCACGCACGCACCTGGTTTCACATCACTAATCTCCAAAAATGGGAGGGAACGTTACAGCATCTCAGCCCACTACAGCTCCTCTCTTCATAAAGCCCTGCATCCTCCGCTGTCAACTTCTGCTGTTCACCAAGAGTTCACCAGGAACAAGCTTTCTCAGAATATATAGCCTAATCCCCACCAAACTGCACAAGCAAAATGAAAATGCAGCTGGTATTGTCAAAACACTGCATGCTGTATCGCCATCTACTATATCTTGGTATGGGGCGGCAGTAGCATAGTTTTTAGATAAGCAGGTCTGTAGCTGGTGTTTTGAATCCCTGGACCAGCTGGGAAATTCTTGGGTGGGAAATTGAACAAGTAACTCCCCTCCTTTAACAAATACTCTTGAAGTGCCCTAGAGACCAAGGCACCTAACTCCATATTGCTCCAGTGGGACTGTTCAGTAGCCAACAGGGGAAAACTGTGTTTGTGCTGGGCAGCTCCCAGGTGTGAAGTTCTGCAACTGTGCAACTGTATGAAAGTGAAACAGGACATAGCTGGAAAAGAACACGCATATTCAGTCAACATCTGTCCAACAAAATTTTAACTCGATAAACATAAGAAATAGATGCATCCTCTGATGTTCCCTCCTAAAGTGCAGCTTGAAGCCAATTTTCAGCTCTGCTTGGTCTTCTCAGCCATTCTACTGTAGTGTGTTGCTGCCACATTGGTGGCAAATTTTGGTATGCGAGTCACAAGCTCGTAGTCGGCTCTGCCAGTTAGAAGTAATGTGTTAACACGAGAGACATTCTGGCTCAGCTAGCTTGGTCCAAGATAGTGGCACACCAGTGAATTTTGGCCTGCTGCTTGATTTTAAACCATTACATTATTTAAAGTGAGACAGTGAAATGAAAGCCCCAAATAGGGTCAAATGTATACATTATTGCCAAACTTTCCAAATTACAACCAAAGTGATTAACTTTGTGTTGCATCTGCCCGCTGCTGCAACATTCTCCAACTCTGTCGAGACTCGAGACTTCAAAGCCATGCCCCCTCCCTGACTGATCCCTGGTTTCTCTAGGACTAAGGGTGTGAGCCTTGCATCAGGCCTTTTGTTTTTTCAATTGTTTCATATAGAGGGCATGTTGTTGCCTGCTAATGCCCCCTCCTTTGCCTGTTTTTTCTTGTAGAGAAGCTGATAGCGTACCAGCGGGAGTTCCATGCCTTGAAAGAGCGCCTTCGTGTGGCGGAGCACCGGACGCTGCAGCGCTCCTCTGAGCTCAACAACATTCTGGAGCAGTTCAGACGCGCCATCGCCGAGACCAACGGCAGCAAAGATGCCCTCACCAACTTCTCAGGTAACTGATGCACCCGGATTCACTGTTGGCCGTTAAGGACACGGGAGACGCATGCAAAGACTCACTGACTCCAACTGAGCTTTTCCACTGTGGTTGAAAGGAATCCATGAAAGCTTTGAGTATTTTATGCTCAATGGATGTGGTAGTGTGTAGTCTGTGGAATCTGGAGCGTTTTAAATTCTTTTCATCTAATGGACTCTGCCCTTTCACTCTTAGTGCTGCCCTCTGGCTATGGCTCTGCATCGACTTTCCTATAGGTTAGAATCAAAACCGAACACCATGCTGTGCTCTTAGATGTGACAAAGCTTAGTTCATTTGATGCCCTGCTCTTTTGTTAGATCCCCAGAATTCAGTGTTCTGAAGAGGTCTACAGCTTATCATCAGGTCAAAATGCCTCTCGCTTTATAAGGTGCTCATTCGTTTGTTGTTTCGTTCATTTCGCTATTTGCAATGCGCAGCACTTAGGGGAATTACGGTATGCACTCTTTAGGCTGCACTTATCAGGAAGTCAGCATAATTTCACTCACTCCAATAATGCATATCCTCCCCCCCCGCACCTAAAAAGCGCAAGCGCACCTGTTGCTTTTAGAATGGTTTGTTGAAATTGAGAAGAGGAATCAATGTAACTGGTCTCTCTGTGTCTGCTTTCAGACGAGACACAGAAACTGCTGAAGGAGCTGGCCAATCGGAAACCTCTCCAGGTGCCAAATATCTACCACCACCTGCCTCATCTACTCAACAATGAGGGCAGCCTGCACCCCGCTGTGCAGGTTGGTCTGGGCCGCACCGGAGGTGAGACACACACACACACACACCCACACACACACACACACACACACACACACACACACACAGAGAGCTCTGCAAGTTCTCTTTCTATCACAATGCCCCTGATTTATGAGGCATTCTCTCTAGAAAACACCTGCCCTACACAAACACACACTCAAAACTGCAGAGATCCCATTTACACCAGGGACAGAATCGTGCCTCTCAACAAGTTCTCAGTTGGTGCCTAGTTCACAACAAATATCCCCCTCTGGATGGAGCATTGCCAACACAACCTATAAGATAGTTAAATATTATACCGGACCTAGCAAACCAGTCTCATCATGACGACAGTAATATACCTAATATAGCAGTGCCATAAACTTGGGAACTACCCACCTGAGAAAACACAATCGCGAGTGTATCTGTATAAACTTGCATTTAACTGATAACTTGATAACTTATTGCCCGCATTATGCCAAAGTAATCTTTTTCATCTGTTTGTGGTAGTCCAGTTATGGTTTCTGAATTTTGCCGAGTTGATATTAAAGAGCTACAGGCAGATCCAGCAGTGTAAATTTCCCCGTTCATTATAGCTGTTTGTTTGTGATTAAATGTTTGGTTTCATTCCATTTATTTTACAGCATGTTGTAACTTTGTTGTAAACAAAAGTGCTATATAAATGTAGTTATTATGAATGCAACTGACCATGGTGGTACCAGTGCTGCAGAATGATGAATTCTTTCTTGAACTGCCTCAATAGGTTAATTCAGAAACGTGATGCCTATTTATCCTTGTGTAGCTTGCTGTAAACCAATACACCTGCCCCTATATCCTGTTTTGGCCAGGCAGTCAACTGTGGGGCTGTTTAACAATTCCAGTCGCAGTATGAAAATGTGTCTAAAAGCACATATAAGATTAACAAAACATTTTCTGGCTCAATTCCCAATAACTTACACTGAAACTGTCACACCAGGTAGTTTCCTGCAGTGTAGACAAAACAAAACCTATTTTTTTGCAAAGTTTACAGAAAATGTATAGTGTTCTGTGAAAGCTGCTGTCTGACATCAGCCCCCCCTCCTGCATGGATTAATTCACTCTATTTTCCCATTCATTCCTATTTTCATCACCCCCATTTTTAGCATTCAATTTTTGCTCCCTCCACCCCTCATGCAGCGGCACACAGCATGGTGACCTCTGCCGTATCGAGTTCTCCCTAAGAGGATTACCTATCTAGCTGTGTGAGTGTGATAGACAGAGCGAATTTGGGGCCAGGGGCTGAGTTGAGGGGCAGGACAACTCAAAGGGCGTTTCCACATTCCTAGTGACAATGGCTGAGGGCAAGAACAGAGGCCCAAGACAAATTAGAAGGGGAAGAAGGAGGGAGAAGACAGGGGGAACAAACAGATTTTCTTATCCCTGGCCTACGGCCTCTTTAGTCTCATCAAAGTCCAGTGATCCATGAGTATAAGGTTTTCCCTCAGGAAGCAAGAGAAAAAGCAAGACGTATCTCTTCCATCTCTCCTCTTCTCTGCCAGTCTGGCTCGTTTTATGGCAAGCAGACAGATATCTGTTACCTGCAGACAGGCTTTAGACAGGGTCTTTTTGGTTTTCTCTTGGAAATCCACCAATTGGCTTTCTATCTAGATATACAAGTCTTACTGCCGCCTTGTTGCAGTCACAGTCAGGTCAGTTGTTTGGTTGTCGCAATGTCTGTCTGAGACGGCGCAGCTCTAGTAGTTGTTGATCTCCAGACTGTTGAACTGACTGTACTGCCCAGAAACTAAACAGACAGATGGTCCTCTAGACACACTTGATAAGCTACTGGCAACTTCAGCCTCACAGCCTCAAGAACCCCCCTTTTTTTGTTGTTTTTTTTGTTTTCTTTCTCTGTCTGTCTGTGCTTGTCTCTCTTTCCCTCCCTTTAATTTTTTTTACTGTTCTTCCTGTTTCTCTGCTGGTCTAAGCATATCTGACATTGGGATATTTATAGCTGCGTAAATTAGGACATCAGCCCACTTTACTTTAGATTGAACAGGGATTATGGGAAAAAAACAGTGCAGAGAACCTCTGAGACTGAAATGTTTGGTGTGAAGCCTGTCTGACATAGCAGTATTATCAATTGACAATCAATATGAACCTCATGTTGGTATGTTTTGTTGTTGGCTGGGTGTTGTATGATGTCATACAAAGCTTTGAATCTGTTGCTTACTAAGTAGGTGTGAACGGTGGAAATTGTGGTCTCAGTCCATTAATCAACACTGGATCGTATATCACATAGTTTCAAGATCTAATCTTACACTAATGAGTGTCTGAGGCCACTCCTTAGCTTTTTAACACACACACGCACACACACATACACACACACACACACACACACACACACACACAGAAACACACAGAATCACACACACACCAGGGTTCCCACAGGCTTTGGAAATCCTTGAAAGTCTGAATTTGAGAAAAATAAAATGAGGCTTGAAAATGAATGGATGACCTTGAAAGTACTTGATTTTTTACTGAAATATATGCCTCAGCTCTCTGGACCTCTGCTTCCTAGGATCAACACTTCACATCCTGAGGAAAACCCTGTGATGGATATTTGCGTTGATATAGTTGCAGTTTTAAAATGAATGATTTCACCATGATTACTTGACAAGAATGTGAGTAAAAACTGAGGCCTCTTTAATGTCTAAGTTTGACCAATGTCATGTCTTACCACAAAACATGACAGTTTTGAGTCCTTGAATCAAGTCATTGAAAAGCCCTTGAATTTAATGTCCAAGTGAGTGTGGGAGCCTTGACACACACACACACACACAAACACACACACATCCAGCCTTGTGTGAATATCCCAAGCTGTGAAAATGATCTATTGATGCATAAATCTTAACCTTAACCCTAAATAATGTTTAGCCCTAACCCCTAATCTGTAAAATAAAGCCTTTTATTGAGTCTGAGCAATCCTTCACATTGTGCTGGACATTTGGACCCCACAAGACGGCACAAACGCTATACACACACACACACACATACACCATCTCCATTTCTTCGTGTGGCATGGCAAATCAGTCCTTTTCACTTGTGTGTCAGAGAGGCTCAAGTTCAGACGGACAGAAATGAAGATTTTTTTTTTCCTGAGCAAGATGAAAGGATTGCCAGAGTGAGCAGGCTGATCAAGGGACACGGGGAGGGGTAGTCTTGGAGCCTGTCCTCCTCACGCCGCACTTGCATGCATTCTCACTCATTCACTGTCTCCCACCCTCCCTTATTCTGTCACTCTCTGTCTCTTTTCCTTCCTCCCACACTCTCCTTTCATCCTCGACCTACTTTCTTGGTAGTGGGTGTCGCTATACGGTGCGGGGCTCGCTGAGAAACACAAAGCAAAACGGGGACAGATTTTCCACGCTGCACAGATCACTCTGGAGGATTGCACCCTTTCTCTCGTCCACTTCGCCGCTCATGCATTCTGCATCGCAAGTTTGTTTTGTGCTTTTGTGGAGGCCCCCTGTCGGCCCACATCAGCCCAATAAATGTGTGCCGCTGCTCCGCATGTTTTCCCCTTTTAAACCCTACGCACACATGCGCACACACACCTTTTGTAGGAGCAGCCCAGGTCCATTTACTTCACAGACATTATTGTCCCTGTGGGGGAAAATTGTTTGAAACTTTCTTTAAGGCATCGCTTTTTTGTTTTCCCTTTCTCCCAGAAAGCATTGACAATTTCATACAAAACATATGCAAAATTGCTTCCTGTATTATGACCCTAGGATTTGAATTCAGTGAAGGGCAAGCACACCATGCATAGGATGAGAAAGAAAGATTAGAGAAGGAAACATGGCAAATCGGAGAGGTCACACAAGTAAACAAGTAGCCTAATTTAATGTCTTCCCTTATTTTCTCCCCGGCAAGAGAAAAACAGAGCGATTCAGTGTCAGATAACCACTCTGGTAACTCACTCATCTTTTTATCATTTGCTTTTAGTCACACCAGTGTGTGCCTGCTATACACACACACTCACTCACTCACTCACTCACTCACTCACTCATTCTCTCTCCCCTCTCTCAGTCCCTCTCTCACACACACTCTCTCTCTCCCCAGTGAAAGTGATCCTTGTGTCCCAGTGGGTAAAATGGAGTGTGAGGTCTGTAGCAGTCTATTAAGGATGCAGTGTACTTTTCAGGGAATCTCCCCAGTCTACAGAACAGTCTGTCTGTACGGCGAGGCCCCCTCTAGGCCTCATACAATAGGAGCGATAGGGAGATAACAATAGCCACTCTCTCTTCCTCCGTCTCCATCTCTTATTGTTGTTTCTCTTATCCTCAGTTGAACTTAACTTCTGCACTAAGTGATCTCTCACAGTTCAGAGACCGTGATCACCATCGTGTCAGTTCTCAGTGGGTGTTGTGGTTAACAGGGGCCCAGACCCTCTGAAAATCCCCGCCAGTCTTGTCTAGCTTTTTTTTCTCACTGCTGCGGCTTGGTTTTGTCATCTCTAGAGTGTTTGTTGAGGCTGGTTAGAAAAGCTCTTGACGGCCACCATCCATTAGTTTAGCAACTTTTCAGATCTCTAATAAGGAGTCAAGACTGATATGGAGTGAATGATATGTAGCATGAATTTATTGTAAGAGAGCATCAAATATGTGTCAGGATACGCCTGTATTACATGGATGGACAAGGCAGAAACCTAACATCAGCTAGCTAAGTTAGTTGATAGAGCTAGATAGCAAACTGGATGGCATTAGCACGAACATTAACTTGACTCTAATTCACTGCTAGGTTGTTGAAACAGTAGTTGTATAATAGTATAAATAATTATTATTTGGCAGGCAAACTGGTTATGAACTTTCTACCTCATGTCAAGCTGAGGGCTGGCAGTCAGTAAAGCAGATGGTGCGCTGATGCTAGCAGCCACAGAGCTAGAGGTCGTTAGCATCAACTTCAAAATATCCCTCTGCTGCTCCTCCCTGGCGACACGTGGCTCTGATGAAGACTTCCTATGTAGGAATTTATCTAACTTGGGCAGTTTTGCAACCTCCCTCTCTTGCATACATTTTTGGGTGCCACTTTTATGATGATCTATGACAGGTTGTCTAATGTTATTTTCGCAAGACTTCCAAGCTAACACACACTAATTGACCTTTTGTGCCAAATTGGCAATCATAAGAGAATACTGTGACTTTCCAATTATTCTCACTGCTACATCAGGACGATTCAATGATTCTCTACTGAAATGGTATATTTAAGTGTTGTACATTGTGGAGGAAATTACACTATTATACTATTCTATATGTCTTTAATCAAGCATGATACCATTTCTCAGTTGAATGCTGTCTCTGTCTTCAGTAATTTTCCATTCTCCACCAGTTTGAGATAAACAAAGGTTCTGACCAGAGAAGGCCTTGAGTGTCCGGTTGGAACTGGATTTTGTCTTGCACAGATGCACCCTGATCGTAGAATGTTTGAAGTATAAGAATGTGCCGGACTTCTCATGACTCAGCTGTTTCTACTACATGATTATAAAAAGAGTGGACAAAGATCATTGTTTCGCTTTTTGTCTCACACACTCGTTGGGTGGGCATTGCGCCTTGCTTGCAAGCAATAAAGATAACCGAAGGACAACTTCTCATCTCCAAGTCTCTTTATTACAGAAAACTTCAACCACATACATTTATTAATTTTATTTTGCAGGAAAGTTGGATGATCAGGATTGTATATTGATGCAATGACAAAAAAACATGACTAATGATACATAGCTTGAGATATATAAAGGCACTTTTCTATAAGGAACATGATAGTGCAGACACAGGATTTTTGCCAGTGAAACTGACCGTCGTTGTCTACTAGCAGCTTAGACTGCACATCAGAAATGGGGGGAATTGGTTAACTTTAGTTTTTGGCTCCATTTTCAAACCCGTGCATCTCTCCAGTTCCACACACAGCAGAAATTCCAAAATCGGAATCTTATTTGGTTGCTTTTTATCATACATACACACTAATACTAAAAATTGGCCCTGTTTCAATTGTTTTTCTGGAGGTCGGTCTAGTCATGTTTATTTATATAGCCCGTTTTCACAAGCATGTCTCAAAGGGCTTTACATACCATCATATACATACATCATATACATACTACGTATACCTCATAAGGTCAATAAGACTGGATATTACCTGCAATAAGATTGGATTATACCTGCTTTTATTAATTTAAGAAATTTCTAGCAGTGGTGGCAAGTCTCCAGCAGTTGAAGGGCATTACCACTGCTGAATGAGTGTTAAGGGACCATTGTATGCTCTGTGGATGTAGCTGGTGACCAGCTGATAAAAGCTCCTGACAGTCAGCCACCGCTGCAGCCACTGGTACTTGTTCTCACCATGCTCTCCCCCTCTCCTCCCCAGTCTCCATGGTGATGGGGATCCCCACAGTGAAGCGGAAGGTAAAGTCTTATTTGTCGGAGACGCTGCGCTCGCTCATAGACAAACTGTCGCCTGAGGAGAAACTTGACTGTGTCATTATCGTCTTCGTAGGGGAGGTGAGCTCAGATGTTCTCATACAGTATGAGTCATGCACTGATGTATTTGCACAATAAATTCCATGATGCTAAAAGGTGTGTGTGTGTGTGTATTTGTCTGTCTGTTTGTCTGGTTTTGTCCCTGCAGACTGACATAGAGTATGTTCACAGCGTGGTGGCCGGCCTGGAGAAAGAGTGAGTAAACTTCATCACTTCCTGACAGACGCACACAAACCTTCCTGACCTTGTGTTTCCTGCTCTAGATGAAAACGTTGAAAAAAAAAAGGAGCCAAATGTCACTGTTACCCAGTGAAATGTGTGTGTGTGTGTGTCTGTTTCCATGTTGACGTCATCGATGCTCTTTCTTCTCCAGGTTTTCTACAGAGTTTAGTTCGGGCCTGTTGGAAGTGATCTCTCCTCCGGCCGCCTACTACCCCGACCTCAGCAACCTCAAAGAGACTTTTGGAGATTCCAGAGAGAGAGTCAGGTGAGAAAAACACACGGGCGTGACATCTGTGTGTTCGACGCTCTGACCTTGAATTAGTCCAAGTGGGGGATAGAAAGTCATTATGGAAATAACGGAGAAGCCGGGCCTCAGAGAAATGAGATGCAGGAGAGCTGTGATGAGGATTGCAGAAAAAAACATGGAAGGATGAGTCAGGAGGAAAGAGGGAGGGAGGAAGAAAGGGAGAGCTGGAGCGAGAGCTTTTAGGTAGGCTGCCTGGGTACTTAGTATTCCACAGGCATTTCTCAAAGTCAGCTCAAGGTCATCTGCAGCAGCACCCTCTATCTCTCTCTGTAGTCTTTCGCTCCTTCTCCCCTGTAGTTATCTGCTGTTTATAGTCAGCTAACAACTGGCCTCATTAGAAATCTGTTTATGGTGCGGTTTGTGTCGGCTACTTATGTACTCAGATAATGGCGTTCGGGCCCAAAGGCCTATGCTTTATGTTTGTGTGGGTGTTTGTTTGCGAGCGCAGATGCTACTGAGGGTAAACTGAAGTCTTACGGTCTTGTTCAACATGGGCCATGGTGTAAAAGTGTTGTTGTATTTTGGACACTTTTTTTTATTTGTATGTGTGTGTGTGTGTGTGTGTGTGTGTGTGTGTGTGTGTGTGTGCGCGCATTCCCGATTGAATGGTAAACAAGGCTCATTGCATTCTGATTAAATTCTCCCCCAGCTGAAACTGCAGTACCCGCACAATAGAGGTCTGCTACCCGACCCGAGCGCGACGGGATCCGTGACTGTATGTCGGGTATTGGCCGGGTAGGGCTTGGTTTTTAAATAAATAAGTCGGGCCCGGGTCGGGTCGGGCTCGGTTGTGTTTTCTCATGCGTGGAAAAGAGCAACATGTTTTTTGCTCCTCGCTTTCTCCTGAAGCTCTGTGTCAAACACAGGCTGGGCGCACACACAGTCCCCCCTCCCTCTGCCGAGTGCTGCGAAAGCTCCTACGAGTGGCTCCTTCTCTCTCTCTCTCTCTCTCTCTCTCTCTCTCTCTCTCTCTCTCTCTCTTCTCTCTCTCTCTCTCTCTCTCTCTCTCTCTCTCTCTCTCTCTCTCTCTCTCTCTCTCTCTCTCTCTCTCTCTCTCTCTCTCTCTCTCTCTCTCTCTCTCTCTCTCTCTCTCTCTCTCTCTCTCTCTCTCTCTCTCTCTCTCCTCCCTCCCTCCCTCTCTCTGCTCTCCTGGTGCTGAAAGACGCACAGCAGCGACTACAGTCCCAAAACGGGACTTTATTTTCTGTTTTACAAAGGATAAAGGAAAATCAAGTCCTTTATAAATGTTGTATCTGCCGTTTCTGACCAGGAAAACTATTTCCATTTTTCATTTGTGGATTTTGAAATGAAAATCAAATCACCATTAGTTTTTAATTTCTGTTTCTGAAAAGAAAATATAATGACCAAAAAAACACACCGACCACTAGGCTATGCCTTTTAAGTAGGAACTTTTTGATCTCGGGTTTAGGGGCCGGTTTGGGCTTCAAATGTTGCATTACAGTCGGGCTTAGTTTCGGGTCGGGGTTGTGGGCTCAGTCTTAATTTCCAGGCCCGTGCAGACCTCTCACACACACAACCACCTGGCTGCGTGTGTGTGCACGCACTTCCATGCCCATATACTTGCATTTGTGGTGTCCATGTGCATGAGTGTCTAAGAGTATATGAGTATGTGTGTAAGAGTATGTGTGTGTGTCTAGAGTATGTGTGTGTGTATTTGAGCGTGTGTACGTGTGAATATCTGTCTGTGCCACTTCCCACTCCTGCTCTCTGGTAGCAGCATGTACACCTGCGGCCCTCGGCTAACAGCATGAGTCAGACTGCAACAAGGAGAGAGATGGTTCAGATCAAACAACCAGGGTGACGGTCCTGGGTATGATCAAAAATAGGTTTTGAAATTCTAAAAAAAAACCAAAGAAAGTCTGCTGGTGGAACATATGCGAGTGTCTGCTTTTGCACAACTTCAAGTTTGAAGCAATTTGTCCTCTATACTTTCTACAGGTACGATGTACCTGAGGATAACTTAAGAATCTATATTGAGCATGTATAGTTACAATGGAGATGTATAATTCTGTGATCTCTGCTTTGTTTAGATGGCGGACCAAGCAGAATCTGGACTATTCCTTCCTGATGATGTATGCGGTCAGCAAAGGGGTTTATTATGTCCAGGTATGTCCCTGTAAAAAATATATTAACACACACACACACACACACACACACACTTATGCCATCACTTTATTATTGTTCCCATAGCAACTTGTTGGAATGCATCTCAGTAGGGCTGGGGACAGAGTCACACACACGTCTGTATTTCAGCTTGTTTCTAGGGAAACACTGGTGCGCTTTCAGTTTGGAGCATGCCGCACCCAATTATAACATGTTGAGCACTTCAAAAAGGGTCATTCCAAACTGTAAGAGAGTTGTGTGTTGTTGCACAGTCTTTCATCAGAACTGGGAAGTTGTGATGTCTTTTCAGAGCAGAGCCAGTTTCACTTACTCTCAGCCTAATCCTCTTAGACTTCTACAGCGCTTATCTGTCTTTTTGGCTAAACTGGGCTTCCAATTTGAGTATGTTTATATGACTTGTTTACTTTTAGCACGGCTGAAATACTAAACTGAAAGGAGCACCAACCATTCATAATCCAGTATAACTGTGTTGTTCCTCTCCCATTTCTGTCTGTCTTTTGTATTGATTCTAATGCATCGGGGTGTATGTCTCCATCTTCATTCTCTGCTCACATTTGGAGGGAAGAGGTATTGCCTATCTGACATCTACTGCTATTATACAGTAGTTCAGCGTGTAATAGCCACTCAGCAACATAGCTTAGCTCAGTTCAGAGTGCTACCTTGAAGGTGTGAGTCCTTGTGTGACCGTAGATGAGTTTTCCCCCTGC
Source organism: Centroberyx gerrardi (assembly GCF_048128805.1). Taxonomy (NCBI): domain Eukaryota; kingdom Metazoa; phylum Chordata; class Actinopteri; order Beryciformes; family Berycidae; genus Centroberyx; species Centroberyx gerrardi. Next base: position 19,156,811 of record NC_136006.1, on the reverse strand, counting down.
TTCTCTCTCTCTCTCTCTGTCTCTCTCTCTGTCTCTCTCTCTCTCTCTCTCTCTCTCTCTCTCTCTCCTTCCGCCACCCAACTCGTACAATACTCCCTCTCATCTCGCTGACACATTTCCTTCTCTTCATCCCTCTGCCCCTTCAGTTGGAGGATGACATCGTGGCCAAGCCCAACTACTTTGCCACCATGAAGAACTTTGCCCTGCAGCTCTCGTCAGAGGACTGGATGATCCTGGAGTTCTCTCAGCTGGGCTTCATCGGTACGGCCGACCAAACTCTGCCTGCTCAAAATCAGCACCCACCTGATTTGTTGGTGGAAGCATTTTGTTGAAGTCCTGCTTGAAACCTTGTATCTCTGATTTTGTCTTTTAATTCTGCAAAAAATCTCCATTCATTCTCATATTCATCTTTTTTTTTTTTTTTCTTCCCAGTTGTTTCCAATAGTTTCACTTGTTTCAGGACTTTTATGTCTTAAGTGTCAACATCTTGAAAGATGACAGAGCACAAAAATCTTGAAACAAGTACAATTATTTAATTCCACTGGCAGATTTTTCCCCCATTTTAAGAAAAATAAGATTTTTAAGACTCAAATACTAGGTTAAATGACCTTCTAAGGTGGATATTTTTCACAGTGTTTATACTGCAATTGACAGTTGACATCTTGTGGTACAAGGCAAACCACTGATAATCTATTGTAAGATCTGAAAAATGCATGGTTGTCAATGGGGAAAATCAACTAGGCTTTCTCAGCTTTTAAGAGAGACAAGGTTTTCGCAGGACACTCGTTTGTCGTATTGATTCCAGTTGATTGTGCCCTATTTTAGTTACAGTGCGGCAGTGAGACCTCTGAGTCCTTTCCATGGTTTAATAATCTCTTTTACAAATAATTGGTTGTTAATGAGCCTCAGTGCAGGATCAATGGACCTCTACAAACCCCCTTATTCCCTCGGTCCTACAGGCAAGATGTTCCAAGCCCCAGACCTAAACCTGATCGTTGAGTTCATCTTCATGTTCTACAAGGAGAAGCCCATCGACTGGCTGCTGGACCACATTCTCTGGGTCAAAGTGTGCAATCCTGAGAAAGATGCGGTATGTGGACTGTGCGGGTACGAGTGTGGGTGTATTGGGAAAGGGTTGTTCTTCTTTGGTGTCTCTCATCATTCCTCTCTTTCCTCTTTTGCAGAAACACTGCGAGCGGCAGAAGTCCAGCCTGCGTGTGCGGTTCAGACCCTCTCTGTTTCAACATGTGGGACTCCATTCCTCGCTTGCTGGAAAGATCCAAAAACTCACAGTGAGTCTCACTTGCTCACCGTTGTTTCTCTGCAAGTGCCCCCCCCCCCCCCCCCTCACATTTTGTGGTGTTATAGCTACTTCCTGTCTACAGTTGTCCACTTCCCCTCTCTGTTTATGTAGGACAAGGACTTCCTGAAGCCACTGCTCCACAAGATGCATGTCAACCCACCAGCTGAAGTGTCCACTTCAATGAAGGTAGCAGTTAAGAAAACCTATTTTCTATGACACACATTTTCCCTGCAGCTTTAATGTACAATTATGTAAAGGGGAATATCTTTTATTTACACAGGGAGTCCCATTGAGAAATGTTTCCTTCATAAGACAGCCTAGTTCATGAGAATATCTATGATAACAAGAAAAAATAGAAAGGAATGAGCCCTAAATTATGACAAAAGTACAAGAGTAAAAACAATTGGGTTACACTATGTTTTTTTGAGGCTGATACTGATATGTATTTTAGGTTGTAGTGTAAATGCAGGTGCAAAACAGGTTAAGCTTTTCAGACATGCCTGTCTTAAAATAATTAAGTGGTTATTGAACAAAAGACCATGTTAGTTTTGTTCTGTTGCTAATTTGACAGTTGTATTAACTGACACACTCCAAGAAAAAAAGGTCACAAAAATGCCAGCCAAATATCGGCAGTAAAAATATCAGACTGGTACTGATATTGCATTTTAAAGCTGATATTGTCCGATACCAATAGTCTGCCGATATACAAGTGCATCCCTAAAAACAATATACAGGAATCAATGATGAAGGGGGGACAAAACAGATGTGTGGTGTGTTGTGCAGGTGTACCAGGGCCACACGCTGGAGAAGACTTACCTAGGAGAGGACTTCTTCTGGGCCATCACTCCCACTGCAGGAGACTACGTCCTCTTCAAATTTGACAGACCTGTTAGCATAGAGAAGTAAGTGGGGAGGAGGGTTGTGTCTAAGTGCCATGTATGTTTGTGTGCATGCTGACACATCATTTACATGCAAATAATATAATAGAGTGGAAGGTATTGCCAAACATGTACGTTGACAGTTTGACATTTAACAGGGGCACACACACAGGCACATGCAGAGTCTTTCTTTTCTCGTTCCTTTCAGTGATTTAGGGTTAGCTCTAGTGTGTGTGTGTGTGTGTGTGTGTGTGTGTGTGTGTGTCTCTCCGGGGATCAGGGTGAGCTAATGAGAGAGTTCTAAAATAAGCATTCACAGGCCAGCCTCCTACTCTCTGCAGAGCCGGAGGAGAGAGGGAGGAAGACAGTGAGTATAAAGCCGATAGTGAGGCTCAGAGGAAGAAGGGCGGGCTTGGACTGGGGCAGAGCTGAAGAGGAGAAGATGTTAATATTTGCTCGTGTGGAGAAGCATTTTAGAGACTGATGATCGTGTCCCCCCGCTCTCATAAAGACACTGTGGGGACGGCGAGAGGGCGGTCGAGACTAGTAATTGTAGTTTGTTCACTCAGTCTGCCTGTCACTCAGCCACTCACCCACTCACTCACACTTATTCACCATCTGGCGCTCCAGTTTCTGACTTTAAGTGCTTTGTCTCTGCTCTTGAGTGACACCAATTACACTGGCTGGGTCTCTCTTACTCTACTGATAAGAGCCAACAGTTGGTCTCATCAGCAGTTGGTCAGTAGAGATAGCTTTCTTTATTTTCTCTCTCACTCTTCCTGTCTGTTCACTTTATCTTCCCGTTTCTTGCTCCCTGTTTTGTTGTTTTTAATGTTTACTAGAAGTAAATACTTGTGCATAATAGATACCCATGGAGAAGTGAAGCTAAGAAGAGCACTCATCTACCAGTTGTAGATTCCCATCCAAATTTCCTATATTTAGATGGCATTGGCATTGTCGTCAGCCTGTCTATGATCTTTTATAATATTCAGCAGTCTTCATCATCAGCAGACTATGAAATGATAAGAATTGCTTACTTTATAATGCTAACAAGCTATAAAGACAGACAGGTAGCAGTGCTAAACAGTTAGCTGTCCTCCGGAAGTACTGTGATGTACTGTGTGTATCTGCGTGTGGCTGTTTGCATGGGGGCAAAGTGTGAGAATGTATATTTATGGCGTTTCCCATGGATGTGAATTTAAATTAACTTGTGCGATTTGATTGGCAGGTTCCTGTTCCGCAGTGGGAACCAGGAGCACCCGGGGGACCGGATAGAGAACACCACGGTGGAAATACTGCCCTTCTCGGTAGGGAAACCCAACTGAAGATAGTCTCCCACCCTTCTCTGCTGTGATGTGCAAAAAGCAGTTTCTGATTGGATTGGATTAGGTCATTGATCGGTCGCTCATATGTGCGTAGCATAATGATTGATTATTGACAGCAATGTGAGCATAAGCTTGTTGTAATCGTTTGCTCTGCCAGAGGCGAGACATTCTAACACGCTTCCAGTGTAGACACGGGAGCTGGTCTCTGTCCAGCTGCTGCTCAAATCAAAATTCTGTGGCATTTGTGTCTGATGTTTTCCTCTAAAGTCCATCTGTTACTGTGTGCACATTTTAGGAAACTGGACTACAGACCAAAGAGAAGTACAAGCGAACTGAAGACCGCTTTTACAGAATCGGTAAGTGGACCAGACATTCCTTCAATACTATACAGCTACACTTTCACACCCAGCCTGAGCTGGGTGTGAAAATGAGCTACTCGTGTGTGCGTGTGCACAAAGACACACTGGAATGTTGTGATCAGATTACACACTCACACTGGTTCTGACTCAGACTGATAGGCAGTGTGCAAACAGCTTGTCAGATGTTCTCAACCGCAGCCTTTCGCTCTGCAATACATCTTTCTCTTTTCTTCTTTATAACTGATGTTTCCTCCTCTTCCTGCCATCGCTCTCTCCCCATTTTCACCCTTTACTCTTTCCAACATCTTTTCTAATGTGCTTTTTGTGTCTTAGCTTTTTTCTAATTTGATGTTCTTTGTAAATATGACGTACAGTACATTGTGTGTGTGTGTGTGTGTTGGTGCATGTGTGCAGGTCAGTTTGAGAAGGGTGTGGCAGAAGGGGCTGTAGATCCTGCCTTCAATCCTATAGTGGCACTGCGGCTCTCCGTTCTCAAAGACTCAGCTGTGTGGGCCATCGTCAGCGAAGTAAGCCAATCACACGCTGCACCTGTAATCTCCTGTCCAATCATATGCCGAATACCACTTGGTCCAGTCACATACTGCCTCCTTGTTCCTATCCAATAATGCATGTGGTGCTCTGCTCTCTCCCTACAGATCCATATAAAGAGGATAGCGGGCTAACTGACTGTGGGGGGGGCCACATCAATCACGGCCCCTGGGGTCCCAAAATCTCCTAGACTGCTAACGCAGGCCCTCTGGCGCCTAGCAACCAGCAGTGACATCATCAGAGCCCACTAGAGTTGCTCTTCTGAGCTTGTCTGAGGAATGCCATCTCTCTCTCTCTCTCTCTCCTCTCTGGCTATGGTGTTTCTGTCCTCTTCCTGCTACACCTTGTTATTTTGCTTATCTTCCATCTATTACTCCCTTTCTTTCTGCATCTCTCCCTCACTCTTGTGCTCTTAATTCGTTTGTGTGAATGTGAATACTACTGTAAAAAGAACAACAGCAGAGTGTCTGAAGAAACCTGTTTCCAGCCCTGGCTTGCGAAGTGACTGTTTGTGTTGGTCAGCAGCTTTGAACACAATCAAAAGACACGTGGATGAATGGGGACAAATCGTCACATCTGGGGAGAACCAGTCACCTGGCCACTGGTGTTGTACATGCTGCCTAAACTCCTCTTTGTTGCTCTATGCTGCCACCTTTGGGCAAGCTGGGGCATTGCACTGTCACTAGCGCCACAGCAAAGCCCCTCGATGATGAAGAATGTTGTCATCACTAATGGCCAGTTGCTCTCTGTTCTCTACAGAGATGTAGGAGCTTTAGCTCAACACCAGGCCGATACTGACAAACAGAAATGTTGTTCCTCACTCCCGGGGCATTGTCCGGCTCGCCCATGAAGAATACTCCACTTGTCCTGAAAAACAGGCTCAGGATGAGCTTACTGTTCCCAAATCCTGACTGTAGCCAGTTGCTGACACAATTGACCCCAGGCCAGATTCCTTGGTAACTATCCCAATCCATCAAGAAAATAACAAATAGAATGAAACCATATCTATTTCACCCCCTGTCTGGCAGGGTGTGTGTATGACCTCAGTGTCCATTTATAGTAAACCAATCAGACATTGCCTTGGTGTCATTTTCCTGAAGGGATATATTGTTATATTGATATATTATTACAACTATGACGATCTATGAAGGTGATTTAATTTATTTGAAATAAATCTTTAATTTGTACAAGAGGTAGAAAATATATTTTTTATTCTATTAAGAGATGTTTATGCTAGTTAAGAGTCTGTTTTGTTTGTGTGGGGTTTTGTTTTTTGTTTTTTTTTCCAAAACTGCTATTGTACTTTTTATTTTTATTTTTATTTTTACAGCTACTCGGCATTTGTTTTGGTGCAGGTAGCTCGGTTCTAGCTGCTGTACCGGTTTCCTATCTCTTCAAGCCAAACGTTGTAACTAAAATGATTTATTTCCAACGCTAAAACAAAATGGTAAGAGAGTTGTGAATGAATTCTATTGAAGTAGCTGTGGATCACTCTGTTCCAAAATTGGAAAAATGTGCCTTACATCCAGGTCCTTTGAAATCGCCATTATTCCAATCTGTTCCCTCCCACTTCTGCCTTCACCTCGTTGGCTCGGATTAGTAATAATCAGTGACAATATTATCCACATGACATTAAACACCTTTTCTGTCCAGTTGGTGATGTGATAAGTCAGGAATAACAGCTGTGTCATTCTGAGGTATGGAGGAAGTGTTACAGTTTGAATATGTGTCAGTAAGCAGGAGGGTTAATTGTATCAGATCACCATGTGAAACAGCATGGTTTGCACTGTTTTTCCCCCACATCTTTTTTGTTAACATCACACCCTTTTGTTAACATCACATCCATTATTGTACTTTTAATTTACCATCTCCCCATAGTAGATACTCTCACTTTCAATGACTCAATGACCCTAATTCATGTAAAGATTTATTTTGTCCAACCAGATATCTGGTTATGATTGGACAGGATATTATGACTACTGTACCTTTTTTTTAAAATTATTTTTATTTAAATGTGCCATTTCACTTCACAGAGTGCTACTTGGTAGGCAGATTTGACCATGGGGTTATATAGTACGATTGTAAATATATAGAAAAGCAATGAGCGTCATCCATCTCTTGCGCTCTCTCTCTCTTTCTCTCATTGCTTCACTTCATAGTTTAATGAAACTGTTTTACATGAAAACATGTTTGTTGTGCAGCCATGTTTGGAGGGGAATCTATTTTTAAGTTGAAGTTCATTCTCATCTTGCATGTTAATGGTTAATTCAGGGGGCTAGTGGAAGTGCCTTTTGTTGGAGCATTTGCTATTGGGTTGATTTGGAAATGGAAAAGTCTTTTTTTTTTTTTTGCTAATCTCGTGTGTGTAGATGCACAAGTATTATTTGTACTTTATTAATAAACAGTAATGTCTCATTTGGTCAGAGCAGGCCCCTCCACCCCCTGATCAAACCATCCATGCTAGAGCTGTATTTAACAGTCTGAGGTGGCTCCCTCTCTGCCTCTTCATCAAATTGTTTCGTTTCTGGAATTGGGAGAAGATGAGAGCAAGCCACTTGAGGGTGGAACAGGTTGTTTGGAAGGGGAAAGACACTTTCAGTACGTTTCATTAGATCGGCTTCTGGTCCTTGTCCCGCATTCATGCACAACTTGAGGCTGAATGCAGAAAAAAGCAACATCAGCGGTTGTGTGATCCCTGAGATCCCCTGCTGTACGTGTGGATAATAGATAGGAGACGGAAAAGAAAGGAACTCTGCCCTTGCCTGACAACCCCACACACCCATCAGTTCATGTGCCTTCATCACGTACATATGTGTATGTCTGCCTCTGATGATTTTGACATGGGTTTTCATGGACATCTTTGAAATAAATGAAAAAAGTTGATACAAGTCATGCCCATTTCTGTGTTATGCTTTGGTTCTATTCACATTACCGCTCCATCTGCTTCATTAGACCGTTTCATTTCAAAACGGCTATGAAATACCAGAGTGCTGCAAAGTAATTCTAATTTCTAACTCCTTGGTGTTGTTTTGGTGCCACCTGGCTGCAAACATTGCAAATACTATAACAAGAAAATCTAGTTTACACATTTTTTAACCTTTTTTATTTATTTATTTATTTATTTTACAGAATAATGGCTCTTCCATATTATTTTCAAACTACTAAGCAAAGCATTAAGCATCTGAAAGCAGTCCTGAAATATCACATAATGTCTGACATGAAAAATACTACAGACCTTCCCAGAATGCATTGTTTGCGTCAGGTACTTCCGTTTTCCCATCATGCCGTACCCGAAACATGGTGGCCGCCTGGCCGATTGCTTTCACAACAACCTCTTCGGTGTCACTACTGCTAGTTAGCCAACTCTTGCATTTGTGATTGTACAAGAAACGCAACATTTGTGTAAAAGTGGATTCTGCACAATGCCGAAATACTACGAGGACAAAGAAGAAGATACCAGTGCTTGCGCTGGTATTAGAGAGGACTTCAAGGCATGTCTCCTTCAGCACGACTGCGTTGTAAAGGTGAGTTAACGTCTCATGTCAGACAGTCTCAGTCCTCTATCTGTCAGGCTACAAGTTTCCATCACGGTAACTATCACATCAAACCTGTTTTCAGTTTACAGCCTCTCCCAATAACGTTGACATCCATGATAACAATAACTGACCCCCGTGGGGAATATGCCTTTCCCCCTCCAGGTACCTAGAGAGAACGATACGCCAAATTCCATTCATAAACCTGGCAGTTTAATGTTGCCTTGCCTATCAGCCAAGGTACATACCATTTAAATATGACTCAACAACTTTTCTGAATCATTGGGAGACGCTATTGAATTCGGCTCTCATAAAATTATCCAAGCACCACTTGAGTGGAAGGCGGTAGCAAGCAGCTGTGTACCAATACTAAAAGTTGATATTTTCGAAAATCACTTTCATAAAAATATAAATTTCATCAAGTCTCCCTTGGCAGAGGATGCACAGGTGTATCCTCCCCAGGAAGTCTTTTCAGTTTTTTTCAGGAGAGTAGTGGTAGTAAAGGAGGGGAGGAAAAGAGGAGTAGTGAAAAAACTTTGGGATCCAGCCAGTGTAATTTCACAGATTAGTTCCTCCTCTAGCTCTGCGATGGACTGGCGACTTGTCCAAGGCCCCCACAACACCCCCATCTACTTACCTGCAGCTACCCGCTTCTCATCCCCTTCTCTCAATGCATGCTGGGATAGACTCCAGTCCATTTCTAATTTGCCTTTCAATTTTTTTCAGGAGGGAAAAATGCCCAGTGAGTGTTTAAAGGAAGGCCACTGCAAAGCCCTGCAGACAGCGTTCTTTGAGTGCAAGAGGTCAATGGTAAGTCAATGGTAATTGCATGGCACTCTGATGGATTCAGTACAACTAGAAACTGGCCTATCAGACAGCAAAGGGAGAGGGGGAAATGAGGACAGCGTCACCATGATGATCGACTGATCTGCATGGGTACAAAACAGGGTGTATTCCATTTAAACTGGCACAGGACACTGAGTGGGGCATGAATTGTCTTTTCTTTTTCTTTTCTCAAATTTAGTGAGGTTTCAATCAGCACAGTGAAATTTTGATCCCTGCTAATGTACCTGCAAGCTGGGTTTCCCCAAAATGACCAGAGCCATATAACTTCACAGGAAGAGCTTTCTGAGAATGTTTCTTCTTGTTGGCTATTGAAGACAGACTAGTCAGTGTTCATTTTTGTCAAAGTGAAATGAATGTGAAACAGTGAATCAGCTTTGAATTTTGTGATGTTTTATTGTAAATACTGTAAGTCAGCACTCACATTAGTATGACAGAATGCAATTAACAGTCTGAGACAAACAGAATATAACACCTCTAACAATAGTTTTGTTGGTGCGTTTTATACAAACTGATCAACAGCTATTAACAATGTATTGTGATTAATGAGGCTGTGTTTGCGAGAAGCTGATTTCAGTTTAGAGTAGGTTGTGTAAACTGCAGTTTTCCCTGTTCTGAGTGAATGTCTCTTACCAGATACCAAAATAGCCATATCATTTATGTGCTTCCCCTCTATTATCTTTGAATTTCCAGTTCCAAGGTTTCATAAACACATTATGAAAACCTTGATAAAAACCACCTTACATCACCCATTTATAAATAAGTGTAATATTGACTTGTGCAGCAGTTTCAGACTAAGAATCATCAAAATGTTACAAACAGCGTTTATTCCATCCAAATTAAAACTGTAATTCCAATCTGATTTTGCATTCTAGAAAGATCATTGAACTCAGTTTTTAAGAAGTCCCACATAAACTGACCTATGTTTAACTTCTATTTACAGCTGGACACGCGGTCACGGTTCAGAGGAAGGAAAGGATATTGAAGAACCAGTGTGGCACAGTTGAATGCTGATGCTGCCATGTGGCTGAGTGAATACTGGATGAGCACTTGTAAATAGTAGTTTAATTTAATCCAGAGGGCAATGTTCACAGGCCAGAGTGTGTGCAGCTGGACATGCTCGTTTGAAGGACGTGTTTCTCACCTAGTAGTAAATGACTTGGGACTACCAAATCTTTAAAAATGACACACTAAAATACTGTGTGAAGGGATTACTGGCTTCTTAATTTGCCAACATGCCCAGTAATGAGCAAACACTGGAGCTCTGACATGCAGGAGCGTCGTGCTTCTTGAATTCTTGCAAACATTTTAATGTATTGTGTTATTATGGATGATTGGGTGTGTGTGCCATATTATGGAAAATAAACACTTGTATACAATAAAAAAGATATGAACATACAATTTATATAAAACTTTTAATAAGATGCTGTAATCAAATGTACATCTGAGTGACTGACACTTATATCACATTTCCAGTAAAACAATGAAAATGGAATGTATTTTGACATTGGTGTTACACAGTTGAGGTAGTAGATGTAGTCATTCATTTTCATTAGGCACCAACTAACCCTTCCTGCTATAGATACAGTACTTTACAAAGTGTGTAGTCAGTTGTTTTCAGAGTAGTCTACCTGTTATGTACAGAATGTAGGCTTAGATACTAAAACACCAGTGGTTTGGATTAGGGCTGAACAATTAATCGAAATTTTATCGAAATCGCAATATGGCCTACTGCAATTTTCAAATCGCAGGAGGCAAAATATTTGTTAAAGGCGAAATGTGTGTCAAAATACCATTTTAAATGAAATATTGTCGTGCTGCAGAGATGTCCTGGCCTACACATCATATTCTACAGACTTAAGAAAACATCTTTGTTTGGTACAGGTCCCAGCAAAAATCACACCATAATCATTTTAATACGTTTTTTTGAGAATAATGATGTAAAAATTATCATTCCCTCTAATATCGCAAATCATATCGCAATTGCAATATCAGTCAAAATAATCGCAATTAGATCTTTTTTGAAAATCGTTCAGCCCTAGTTTGGATGACTCAGTAGATCATCCTCATACTGAACCAAAGGATGTGGACAGGAACAAGGAAGAAACAAGGCGGCCACTTGTTCCCCCACAGCATGCTCACAGCCATTCAGCCATTTCAAAAGTAGGGCTGGGCAATAATTCAGTATTATCGTTTATCGTCTTTCAGTGGAATCGTGATGATATGAAGATATTTTGATATCGTGACACACATTTCTGCTGTCTGAATTGACGACAAGCAAATTTTACTTAAAAACTCATAAAATGAGGTATGGTAGGAATATTATTTGAATATTTCTGTTTTGTTTGACATCACACCTAACATTACCATTCGGTTCAATGAGATGAACATTAATTTGATTATTTAACGTGATTTTGCATACATGAACCATATCGTGATATATATTGATATCGAGAAAAATCCTTATGATTATCATGATATTGATTTCAGCCATATCGCCCAGCCCTATTTCAAAGCATCCATCATCATCTGCTTGAACTTCTCCAAATCCACCTTCTTCATGATGATGGCCTTGTGAGTCTTCTTCAGCATGTCCAAGGTATCTACTACCATCATGCCTCTGGTGTGCGTTCCCGTCAGCTCAACGGTAACCGGGTAGCGGTCGCTTTCCGTGATGAACGAGTCGTCGACGGCGGCTGCCATGGCGTACGAATCGCACGAAATGAAGCCCGTGCTGGCGACAAACTCTTTCCGGAAGCGCTCGCTGAGCGACGCGTCCATGCTGTGGCGGAAGATCCGAGCCATGAAGCGAGCCTTCTCCGTGTCCTGGGCCAACCAGGCGTCACAGAACTCCTGTCATACAACACCAGGACCAACATCAACACAGTGGTCATAACAGTTCAACATATTTTTCCATGATGCATGAACCTAGTAATAGTAGCAAGGTTGCATGCTGTAATTTGTCTTATGAATCTATGTGTTGGAATGTATCATTGCTAGAAGAAAGCCTTACCCAGGGCAGCTTGTTGTAGCAGGTAAACTCCCAGCAGGCCAAGTAGGTGGGACACTGGTAGTCGTTCAGCACAATGTACGCAGCTTCTGGATCAGCTGCAAAATTGAACTCGGCACAGACAGTGGTGTTTCCTCGAGCTGAGGAAGTACAGAGAGCATACAACATAAAACTACAGTTCACAAATTTAACTCCAGCATTATATTGTGTCACTGTTACCACTCTTGGATTTTGCTCAAATGCGGCATGAAAGAAACTGTAGAAGCTGATGGTGTTGGATATAGAGACAGTTTTCCTCACATTCTGTGTTGCCTCCCATGATGTAGAGGCCTTTGAGTTTGCTAGGTAGAGATGGATCCAGCCTCACAGCCAGAGCCAGGTTGGTTAGTGGTGCTGTGGCAACCAGAGATATCTGGGAAAGACATACAGTATAAGACTTAATGTGCACACACACATACACACACACACACACACACACACACACACACACAGGGCTTTCACATCTCTCACCTCTCCAGGGTTTTCATTGACAATCCTGATCATAGCTGACACAGCACCCTCCTCCTGAACCATGTCCAGACCAGGAGCATTGGGGTCTGGAACGTCTCCCAGCCCGTCCTGCCCATGGAATTCTCCTGCATCAATGCAGATCCCCAGGATAGGCTTAGCAGCACCTTTGAACACTGGAATCTGGACATTAAAAGAACACTGGGTGAGTGCAATCACACCACAAGAAACAATCCTGTATTGCTGTTGTTGTTATTATAGGGCTTCCCAATAGATTTTTGGCAAGTTTTGCTCTCCATTATAATGTTAAAAACTATACGATCAAGTGTGGACTCACTTAAGATATGGCAAGTCCTTCAGGAAAATTAGAGTGAACCGCACACTGATATAAAACTGTAAGGAGAATGTCCAAAACTGAGGCTTATTGATGCAGCTAAAATATTTACACGTCAAGTGATGTCATGTTTGTATTGCATGTAGACTTTATTGTATACATCTGATACAGGACCTGTGGTCTTTCTTATGTTTGTCATGCTTTGTACATCAGCTGGACTGTCTTCCCATTATGTGCTTGGAGCCAAATACTGATGACCTAGTATCCTATTGGTCGATTGTCTATATAGGTTATACAGGCTATATAGGTTATATAAGTTTGTTTCATGTGTGCCTCTCTGGGTTTGAGGATGGTGTAATACCAACATCTTTTCTTTCACCTCACCCAAATATTTTTGGCACATTTTTGTCACTTGAACACATGTTGTAAATAAATATTTTTCCTGCATCGGTAAGCCTCAGATTTGGACATTCTCCTTATTGTTTTATTTTAGTGTGTGGGTTACTCTAATATTCCCTACTATTACCTTTGAGACCAACACACCTATATCATAACCCCTCAGGACTATCGGAAGATTGTAAACTGCTTTCACAATCTTATTAAGTGCTGTACCTTGCCATACCGTATGTATGTATGTATGTATGTATACTGAACAAAAATATAAATGCAACACTTTTGTTTTTGCTCCCATTTTTCATGAGTTGAAATAAAAGATCTAAGACTTTTTCTATGCACACAAAAGGCTTATTTCTCTCAAATTTTGTTCACAAATTTGTTTAAATCTGTGTTAGTGAGCACTTCTCCTTTGCCAAGATAATCCATCCACCTGACAGGTGTGGCATATCAAGATGCTGATTAAACAGCATGATTATTATAATTATTATTATTATTATAAATATTATTATTATTGCACAGGTGTGCCTTGGGCTGGTCCTTTATTTATTCAGGGAGGGCCATTGAGAGCAAGCTCTCTTTTTCAAGGACGCTGTGATTACATGATGATTAATGATGATGATGATTAATGATGATGATGATTAATGATGCCCATGTTGGCAAATCGGATTCAAAGGTCATTCTATGAGGTGAGACAAGATACTTTATGCAATGAAACGCCCTACAAAGATAAACAGCAGTACATGTTTCAAAAGGTTCATCGGGCAACATCTTGACTAGTTTAGATTTCATTTTAACAAAAATTAGACCCATAGGTGCTACAAAACAATACGTACTATCCACTTCTGTACCAAGAATACTTTTGTCAGGACATGAGATAATGAAGTCATTTTTTCTCAGTTTCACTCTGTCTTGGTCTTATGTAGTTACTGCCCTTTAGCTTTGTAGGGCAGAATAGTGTTGGTTCACACAACATCAGTGAGTTGACCATCAATATAACAAGGATGTAATACTGGAGGTTTGGCAATTTCAACTTCTGTCATTTCAGAGCAACTTGCCAAAACCAGAGGAAATTTTCCATTTGTTTTTGGTATTAAAAAGCAGCAGCCTATCAATGATTTGTATTCCTGCAACAGCTGTCAGAGCCAAAACTGCCTTACTAAAGCTAACCGAGGTCATGCTGGTTGTCCTCATTCTGCCTCTAGTCATGTGGCTGAGGGAACAATAAATTGTTAGCCAGCTGTATAAACAGCGGCCTTACTTGTCACATGATGTTGCATATTCCAATCAGTAAATGTCACGTAACATTCTTTATTTTGGAGCAAACATATTAGTGATAGTCTGAAATAAGACTCGTGATACCAATTACCCATCTCAATGTGATAAAACAACTGCGTTAGTCAGAAAAGGACAACAACGCAGCACCCACCTCTAGTTTCTTGCAGGCTTGCAGAACGCGCAGACTGTTTTTGCACACGTTCTCCACTGTGGTGTTTCCATGGACACAGGTGATGCCCAGGATCTCCACGTTGGGGGCAGCCAGCGCCAACATGATGGCCTGAGCGTCGTCCACCCCGCAGTCTACATCCACCAGCAGCTTCTTACTCATCCTGCACCCTGAGGAGCACACACATCAAACCAGGGAGAACACCGAGGCTCTGCGTTAGTGTCTGTCTGGCTGTCCATAAACCAGTCTGGTTAGCTTTTCAGTCTGTTAGTTATTGAGTAAGCTCAACATGTTTGTTCCCCTATTACAAACACAGAAATCTAACAAAAGTTGTGTTGAGCTACGTTAGAGAGTCATCTAATTCAGTAAACTGTGCATCACCTATCTGAAATAGAAACACAAGAAGTCACGTTTCACAAGACTATTCCTACCTGTAGTTGAGTGTGAAAAAGGTGAACTGTACTGTGTAGCGGCTGGTGCTCTTCGTCTCACTGACTGGAACAAATGACAGTCACTTGCAAGCCTGAACGTTTATGCAGCAGGAGGGGAAAGAGATGTTGAGAGGGAGGAGTCAAGTAATGGTAAGGAAGTTAGAGTGAATTTAACTATCTAATATCTATAATATAATATCTGCTTCCAGTTGGAAGTCTTCCACATGGGGAGAGATAAAAAAAATAACCAGTGAAAGAAAGACATTTAGCATGACAAATTGTTGAGGCTCTGTTTCTCAGCCTTCTCTTTCTGCGTCTGTTTTTGATTGTATGTATTGCGAGTTACCAAACTCCATTCGATCCTCAGAGTCGCTCTCAAACCCTCCTATTATCTTTGGGGTCAATTTGACCCCATGCAATGTTTAACGTCTCTAAATAAATGATTAACATCATTTTTTTTGCTTCATATTTAATGACTTTTCCTAATTTAATGGGGACAACTGGGTAAACATAAAATTAACATGATGATATGTTTTCAATGTCCTGTACACATTTTTTACGCATCGGTGTTCTTTGGGGTCAATTTGACCCCAGGCTGTTTTAGCTGTATAAAACATATAAGAAATATCAACATTTTACACACATTTGTTTTGGATGATATTGAGGTCACTATAACATGCAATTTTATAATCTTCAAAAAACTTCCCCTGCTTTAGGGCCCTAACCTAACATAACCATACCTGTAGTGCGAAAACCACTGATAGTTCACACGACATGGGGGAGGGGAAATATGGTTCCCGCGAGGACATTGATAGTTCACACAACATAAGGGAGGAGCAAACATAAAAGCTTGCACAGCAGCCTTCTAAACCATTTCTCTTGGTGCTCTGTGTGCTCTCTCTTTATGCTCTCTCTCAACTGAAAATGACCACTAAGCAAAGGTTTTCTGTCAATGAGGTTTTGTCACAGCTCTTTGACAGTGAAAGTGACATAGAGGAGAATGTGTCTGAGACAGAGGATAATGTTGAGGAGGACCCTGATTATGAGGCATCCTCCTCTGATGAGAATGAGACCCTTAGTGTTGACCCTCCTGTTGTCTCTCAACCACCAGCAGACACGTTACCATACAAAAATGGAAAGTTATTATGGTCCCCCTCCCCACTTGAACGACAGGGTAGACTCTCTGATAGGTATTTGTTTACATATGTTTTCAAAGTAAACTCCTGTAAATTTGTGTTTGACCATTGACCTCCATAATAATACAAACTACAAGATTAAATCTGGACTCACTTGGCTACTATGGTACTACTACTACAACTACGACTATGATGCTATACAACTATGGTAAGAGCACCTATTGTACTCAGCAGACTGCACAGGGACACAACAAGCTAGCAGGATGCACTCAACCAAACACAACCAGCAGAATGTAAATATGTTGTGTGAGCCTGAACATTAATTGACACCCGTCTTCTCGTCCCTCGCCTCACCTCAACACAGAGCTGCTGAAGATGTGAGGTGTCACTGTAGCTCCAAGACGTCGGACTGCTGCCGCCATGCACTAAATAAAGTCACAAGCAGACGGAAGGAGACCTGAGAGGAGGAAGATGTGGAGAGCTCTCACTCTGCCGCAATTTCTTTGTACCACAAACGTCATCGCGTAGCGCGGCGGGCCAGAATCGGCTCTCTGTGTATCTCAGGTTTATTTGGACCAAATTGCCAGTTTAGAGCATAGATATATATCTATGGTTTAGAGAATAACAACTTTGTTTCACGTCTGTGCTGGACCAGATCGGTTGCTATGGCAACGGCTGGCCTGGCCCATATTTCCGGGCAGTGGACCAGGTTTTTGACGATAAGTCACTCATCTTTAGAAGTAGACGATCTTCGGTGAAGACGTCGCTAATCTTCCGCCAAATTACCTCTTAAAGGGACAGCTCATTGAATTTATACTCAAGTTTGTAACAAATGTTACAGCATGATAGAATGAAAAAGTGACAGTGTTGGAGATCTAAACCCAGAAATAGATTTACTTTTTTTAACGTAACTGTAGGAATTGTTGGGGAGGACCTACAGCAGTCATGGTGAAAGAGTCAGTAATAGGCAGTAATCTGATTTAAACTTTTTCAAGCATACTGATGACAGGTAGTTTCATACAGATACATAGACAGCTAGAGTAGGATTTGGTGGTAGAATTATGTACAACTGAAAGTGGGTCCCATTTTCTCTCCAAAGTTTATAAACATTAGGCCCACATTTTGCAGCTTAAGCACATATTTTAATTGATTTAAAACTCATGCAGCTGTCACAATCTTAAGTCCATGTATCAAATCAGAGCTGAATTTGAAATAATGAAATAGTAATGTGCCATCTGAGAATCAAAAATGTCCCTGTAGTTTGATTTCAGGTTGTGTAACTGCTTCTCTTTCAACCACTTTATTCATGTCCCCTGTTATGTGCTGTGCACTTGTAGCTGAGACAAACTTATCATGGGAAGGTATTTTTTTCCTGATCGGTTGAGTCGGTTCAAACATCATGGCGTCTCAGATTATGAACACGTTCATTTTGCATTGAAAAGCCTTTATTTATGCAGTTCAGTTTGCAGTTCATACCTCAGTAGGGGTGCAGGTGTCTCCCCGGGTCACCCAACTCCCCTGTTCAACCTCTGTCTGTGTACAACTGATCAGAATAATTAATCATACATAACTTACTCAATAACAATGGATAAAACTATGACAGCATTTGGCAACATCCCCAGTATATCAGCATAAATAATTATAAGCAAAATAATATTTGTAAAATAAAATCCACTGTCTGTAAGTATTGTACAATAAGATACATCGGCCTGGAGTTGGTAAACTGACAACAGAAGCCAGTGAAGTGTTGCTGATGGTACAATAATGCAATATGCATTATTTCACTTAAATCTAGAAACATTTGTGCAATGCTCGGGTACCTTCAAGTGCAATAATATGAGCGTCTTTTTTATCTTCATGCAGGTTAAAGTAATTAACTCCTTGTCCAATTTTCACCACAAAATTCTGCATAATTCAACTGCAAGTGCTGATGATACACTGAGAACATATCACACTTTAAATAAGGCCCGAGTCTGAAGGACTATGAAACCAGTACAGTGCTGCATATAATCCTGCAGAAATGCATCTGAAGACATGTTAGATTTATAGAATAATGTGACACACCATATCTGAAACCCCTGAAAAAAACCCACCATTTTGAATCCCTTTGTGAACCACAGTTCCCTGTTCAGCTGTAGATGTAGTGAAGCCATCCATGCTTACAGCGCAGCATCAGACTGACCTCAGAAATCACATTAGATGAAAAATCATATCCATACAAATAGAATAGTGTCAGATTTGTATTTCTGAAAGATCTTTTCTGTCTGTGCTTGTTGAAGAGTGAGATATGATGTTTTATGTGATTGAACGAAGATGAAAAGAAGGAGAGACAGTGGGGAAATAGATCAGGCTAACAAACTGAAATAACAACTGTCACCCCACAATGGAGTTTAGGTCCAGAGAAATGCTTTGGCAAGCAAAGGCATTTCTTTTGATAAAGCTGATCATCCGCTGCATTGCCTACTGTAGATGTAAAGCTACACTAGGCAACTTCACATGTTGGCTGCTCCAAATGGCAGCAAGAGGTAATTGTCTGGAAAATGTGAACTTCAGTACCTAGAAATCATCTGACGTGATGTTAGTAAATTATATGAGCGCTCGCCCGCTGCTTTAGGAGACAGTGTTGTATTTCGTGACCACACCCAACACCAGAACTTCATTTGGGCAAATAGCATGAATCTACAGGATCTTAATCAGTGGGGATGAGACGCTCTTCTCTGTTGCAGCCCCACTTGGTGATTTAGGCTGATAACATGGGTGTATTTTCCATAAAAATCTTGCCTAGTGTAGCTTTAACAGAAAAAAATGGAAATCAATTAAGAGCAGCTGCTCTTGTTATATTTTTAAAAAATCAAAAGACAAGTACTACAGCTATGATATTGTGTGTCGTGCCATTATCCTTCTAAAGGACGAGACATTTGCACATCTTATCCTAGGGAGGAAAGTCAAAAAGACTCAAATCCAGAGTGGCTGTGAGCTTCCTGCTGCTACTACTGGTGCAGCAACCGACAGCGTTGCTGCACTCTGATTACAATGTAAGACAGAAAGCCTTATCTGTTTTGATTCTGCCCGTGTGTTGGCTAACATCATGACATACTATGATAACACGGTGACTCTAGTAAGATTGAGAGGAGAGGGGAAACTGCTATAAAACAACCTACAGTAGCACTGGCACTTGGACATTAACCTTATTAACAGTGACTAAGCACAAAACAAAGGGCCGTTCCGTGTTGTGTTGTTATTTTGTTTGTGTGGTGCTATCATCGTTATCCTCTTCACTCCGTTGGCTTCCTCCTGACACGCAGGGACAGGGGAGTCCGCTTAGGTCTCTACTTTTCCGTACGTCCCCTCCGGAGGGCGGTACTGTTTAGGGAAGGCCTTCAGCTGGAGGGAGTTGAAGGCGTATTTACGACATCCCACGTTCTTCATGGTGTTCTCTCTCCTGCAGCCCTCACTGCGGACGGGCGGAGGTGCAAAGAGGGGAGAAACAGGAGAGATGTGTTATTTACTTTGACAAAAACATACCACTTCATAAGAATTTCTAATGAGTAGGGATGGGACAATATATCGAAATTCAATACGTATTGTAATGAATCGTGATATTAGCTCCATTTTATTCTGCTGTAGTAATCACAAATGAGGCAGCTTGCCCATCACAATGTCTCAAGCTCTCCATCCAAATGATATTATTTGCACTTAATGATGTTTTTAAATTGTTCTTTACATTCTAGCAAGACAATGCCATCACTAGAAAGATTTGTGTCTCAGAAATAAATAATTCTGCACAGTCATACTTTGTTGTCAGTGAACTTTTATTTATTACATCGTATCGTCGTCGTATCGAATCATGAACCCCATATCGCATATCGTGAGATAAGCAGATCGTCTCATCCCTACTAATGAGCTTTTGTAGCAGCTGACCTGCGCATGCAGTCCAGGGCCTGGGAGAAGACCTGCGGGGCCAGAGCGTGCTCCTGCTGCAGGATCTGACATTGCTCCAGGGTCAGAGACATGGCCGTGCGGTCCTTCGCACTCTTACAGCTGGTGAAACGCACTCCGTTCAGACGACGACACGCCTATAGGGTGTGGAGCGAGAGTCAGAGGAGAAAGACAGGAGGGGGTAAGAGTGCGCTAATAGGGGGAAGAGTGGTGCAGAGGGGAAAAAAGCTGGCAGAGAAAGGTAGAAAAACTTTTAAATATGCATAAAGCCGATGCGAGACGCGTGAAGAGAGTTTACCTCGGCCGCCTGCCAAAGAATCTCCACATTCTTGCTTTTCCTGGCGTTAACGTTCTGGCTCAGCAGCTTCAGCAGCTCAGGCAGACTGGTGGTGCTGCGGGAGCGAGGGAGACCTGAGGAGATGCAGAGGAAGGAAGGATTTTTATTTCTGGAAGGAGCGTTTTGATCATCCTCAGGCGACAGTATGCAGAAGTGACTCACAGTCCTCCGGCAGGACCTCTTTAAACTGGTCGTAGTAGGAGCTGAGGCGGGCCATGCTCTCTGCGTTGATCACCTCTTGGAGTGACGTGTCTCCAAACCTGGACACACATGTACTGACATTAGAGTAAATGACTAAGAAGGTCCACATGCTGGGTAAGAAAATGGACATAAAATAAGGCTTCTCTGGTGCGTCCATTTCAAATTCAAAGAACTAAAAAAAAGAGAAAATCTGCACTCTCAAAAATGTATTTATTTTACATGTTTCAAATAAAAAATATACAGCTTGCCGAACTCAAGATAGCATGACACATGATAACTGAATGTGATTATGTGAATATATTATTACTCAAATATTGTAAAAAAAAAACCTGTAAAATATCACGATGCTTGAGTTGCTATAGTAATATCCCCTCAAACCAGCTTCTTTTTCAGCAACACCCAGTAGTTGGTGAGGGAGGGGAGAGTGTTCATTTCCCCCACCCACATCCTATCACTCCAACCATTCAATCCTCATTCAAAGCTCTTTTCCACTTTCTTCTTTTCCCACTTCTCTAATGCTCTCCCTTTCTGATCCATTGCCTCTTAATTCTACTCTGCCCTTCCTCTCCCCTTGTTATTCTGCTCTCAAGTGCCCTCTCAACCTCTCTTCTCCTCTCATCTTGGTGACTCACTTCTCGGCCAGCGTCTGCTGTTCGTTGATCCCCACGTTAAACAGGACGGGCTGCACGCGCAGCAGCATCCCGTTCTGGATCTCCCGTGGCAGCGTGTCGAACATCGCCCCCGGCATGGGCACCCGGACGTTGAAGCCGTTCCTGTTTCCGGTGATGACCGGCAGCATGTCCGGGCCGAAACCCGAAGTCGCCTGGGTGACTTTAAAGGTGACGTTCCTCAGGTCCATCACTCCGACACTCATGTCCTCCAGCATGGCCAGCTCCTCCCCTTTAAGAGGCAAGAACCAGGGATCACAGAGGTTGAAGTCAATATGAATTCAGCCCAACATCTGTGATGATAACCTCAGTGACATACCCATAACCCCAATGATATCCTCTAACATCAAAGCTTGGTTTATATACAGCTACCCCAGCTGGAGAGAGAGGGGATAATCTTCTGAGATTAAAGTTAGAAATTTCAGAGAAAAAAAAAATCAGAAATTTGCAGTTTGCAGTTTTGTTTTCCGTAAATTTCTAACTTTGAATGTTTTTGAGTTTTTTCTCAGGATACCATGGCCCTAATACACCGTCGTACAGGTACTCTCACAAAATAGCACCAGGAATAGTTTCATCAGATCACACACACATCCTCACACACAGAGAAATATTACCATAGGTGCTGAGCAGGCCCTCATACTGCACCAGCAGGCCAATAGTGTGTAGCTGTCTGAGGAAGCCGTTGTCACAGATACAGTTCCTCAGCTTGATGATGAAGCCACAGATCAGAGCCGTCAGCTGTAATCACCACAATATGTATCTCATCAATACAACCATCATACAGTATGTCAATCTGTCTTCTTCCTAGGTTTCCAATGCCTTTGCACACAAGTTGCTATATCCAAAAGTCTGTATATATGAATGTAACTGGAGTGTTTGTGGCTGACCGTCTGGCAGAAGACGACGTCCCGGCGGTACTGCAGGGTGAGGCTCATGGCGATGGTGGGGGCGCTGTCCTGCATCAGCAGGAACACCATGGCCTTCTTGGCTTTGTCGCTCATCAGAGACGCACAGTCTGTCAGCGTGGTGAGGAGCGGGTACAGAGCCTCGCTCCACTCGCCTGCAGACACGGCACAGAGGTTACACGTGCGCATGTACACACACACACACACACACACAAAGACACACACACAGAAACTTTGTTTCTTTATTTTGGTTATTATTATTTATTATTATATCTTAAATTAAATTCCAGGTAGCAAAAAGGTCTTAAAAAGATCTTGGCTTTCTGAAACCTGCAGATACCCTGACTGAATATGTTGATTTTAAGCAAA
Source organism: Centroberyx gerrardi (assembly GCF_048128805.1). Classification (NCBI taxonomy): domain Eukaryota; kingdom Metazoa; phylum Chordata; class Actinopteri; order Beryciformes; family Berycidae; genus Centroberyx; species Centroberyx gerrardi. Next base: position 19,134,344 of record NC_136006.1, on the reverse strand, counting down.
ACCAACATCAACAATGATGAGGTTTAATTCATTATGGAGGTGCAGGGATCCTGTAATATTGCTCTTACCAGGGGACGTCTTTTCTACCTCTGGGCTGTGATCTAGAGATGAGAGAAGGAAAAGATGTTTAGATAAAGACGAAACAGAAAACCATTTCTACTTTTACATGAGCCACTTCACATGATTGTCTTGATTTCAAACAACCAACGACACTAAAGCAGTTTGAAGTGATTGTGGGAATAAACCTACAGTTCTGTGCGACACGATGTGAAAAGCATGCAGGAATCTGATGAGAGAGTGATGATGATGATGATGATGATGATGATGATGATGATGGAGGATGATGTGATGGATGCCATGATGATGATGATAATGATGATGATGACGGTAAGTCCTTCTCTTTATGTCCAGGATGTATCCAGAAAGCTTCCTGGTTACTATGGATACCTCATGAGATTGACACATTCAAATTAACCCTCTGACCTTTGTCCTCAGCAGTCTGATCAATCAATACATGGGTGCATGTATTGTGAGTCATTTACAAACCACAGAGCAAAAATCCTTGTGTGTGTGTGTGTGTGTGTGTGTGTGTGTGTACCTTTCTTGTTAGTGTGCCCCGGCTCCTCGTCAGCGAGCAGGAAGACATCTTCAGAGCTGCTGTCGCTCTGCAGTTTGTCTCTCTGCAGCAGCCTGTCCACTCTCTGGATCACACACTCCAGGCTCTTGTCGACGTTCAGCCAAACCTTCCCCTACACACAAACAGGACAAACACACACACACACACACACATTGCACGTAGAATCCATATGAAAAACACACACGAATCCAGATTTTAAGAGGACGGAATCAGCCATGCCCTTACCCACTCCTCCTCGTGCCAGTCCGCTTGCAAGGAGGTGCGCTTGCTTTTACTCCCTTCGCTGCCGTCCGGAGGTGCCATGTGGCGCGAGGGCGAGATGGCGGGACGAGACGGGGAGGTCGGGTGGCGGGAGGGGGAGCGAGACGGGGAGCGAGAGGAGGGGGAGAGGGAGGACGAGGAGGGGGACGGGGTGCCTTGCTGAGCGAACTCCGGGCGGGCGGCGGCCAGGGCCAAGATGGCTGAGGACAGCAGCTTGGAGTCACACACCGTCACCAGCTGACGAGTCTGCAGAGGCAGTGAGGGGTGTGTGTGTGTGTGACAGAAGAGGATATCATTAAGAGTGGTAAGCAATGGTAGTGGTAATAATGTGATCTGTGTGTTTGGCAAATTAACACGGGTTTGGGGTAAAAATGTCCCTGAAAGTTCATAAAATGCTGTGAAGTTAAAAACTTGGAGTACCATTTTTTTGCATTTCACTCTGTTCACACTTTTTTCATTGGGTTGTCTTATATTCATGCGTGAATGTGACTATTGTCCCACGTGGGCCACCGTAGGTGATTTGTGGGAGTTTTTGACCCATTCTTCTCTTATCAGTGCGAGTGTTTTTTGACCAGAAAACAACCAAGCAAACTAGTGTGTAAATAGTAGAAAATTTATTTTTTATACAATGGTGTATTATGATTTAAATGAAACCAAATCTTTGTGGTACAAATTGAGTACTTATTTGCCGATATGCAGTGCAACTGTATTATTTTATAGTTCAATAAATTTGCCAACAAAAATAACCGAAATGCCTCTAAAAATCAGATCAATGGGGGTAAAAATGCCACCGGATTTCTTACCCTGTAGTGTGGCTGTTTGTGTGTGTTGGGGTCGGTCAGTAAGGCGGTTAATCAAATTTTGAGTGCAAGAGTGAGCACAGATCGCTGTATTGTTTTATCTCTTTATTCTGTTGGATTATCTGTGTGTCTCTTTTTACTGCACTTGACCAACAGAAATCCCCTGAAGGGATAATAAAGTCATTTTTAGCTTGTAAGAATTGATCAATCATTTGCAGAGAGTGAGAGTAGAGAACAAAGTTGAGAGCAGGATGAATTAGTAACAGAAAGAGCCAGAAGGATAGGAAGAGTGAAGCGAAGGGGACAGAGCATTGAGAGATTAAGAACAACGACATAACCCATTAATATTCCATTAAAAATCCCTCTACCCTACCTTCTCTGTTAGGATGGCCAGCGTTCTCTCCAGAGCGTTGGCTGAGCGTTCCTTGGCGGCGCGGGACAGACGCTCGGTGTAGTAACACACCTGGGTCTTCAGAGTGTTAATTTGACCAATCAGCTCCTTTGCTTTCACCACATCCTGAGGCAGGAACGCTGCCGCTTTTGAGCCAGAGCCAGCACTGCAGTGTGAATTGGTGTGTGTGTGAAAGAGAGAGAAATAAAAGAAGAAGTTGAAATTGTGAGACGGGCATGGCATACATAGCAATGACACAAAACGCACAAACACACATATTATAAGGCATTACACATAATCTCACCTCTCCTCCCCATAAGAACTGATTGAGGCAAAAAGAACAAATCAAGAAGAAAGATTTGAACTATTTGTATGAAATCAAACACCCCTGTCAAACTCATGACAAAAAACCCAGCAAGACATTTTGTGCTCCACTCACTGTTTCCTGGCTTCCTCCAGCTTGTGCAGCAGTTTTCGGAGGCCGCAGCCCTTAAAGCCTTGATGGTGTGCTGCAGGAGCTCCGATAGTCACTACATCGTATGTCCGGTCTGACAGGGGGAAGGAAAAATAGTGGGTCAAATATAATATTGAGTGAGCGTGTACTCATAGACAGGAACAATAAAAGTTCAGACACACATACACATGCAGCATATATGCAAACATGCACCATGGACACATCACCTACCATAGCCCGACTCTCCCTGCACTCTCATTCTCTGGATGTGCAGGTTAGTGGGGATAAACTCCAGCTTCCTCTCTGCTTTCAAGGTGCTAGACTTAAATGAGGGACCTGAGAGGGAGCAGAGAGAGAGAAAATGATTATCTCTTAGGTTAATATAGTGGCAAAAGAGATATAAGACATAATGTATCCTATATGAAAATGTGAACATCATTGATACAAGATGTTTCACTGCTGTTCTTTAATGTTACGATATTCATGTTTTTTTTACTTAGAAACATGAATTATACAGGTATTATACGTTATAAACTGTGGGTGTGTTTGTGTGTGTGTGTGTGTGTGTGTGCGTGTGCTTCTAACCCTTGTATTCATGCAGGTCACTGATGGTCTCCTGGTAGGTGAGGATGATGGTCTGGTACTGGGTGATGATGTCCCTCCTCAGGTTCTCCCAACATGGAGACAGCTCACCCAGCTCCTCCAGCTCACACACCCTGCACACCGCACAAACACATTCACATTTAAAGAGACAACTCTCTGTCTCCCATGATATATATACAGTATCTACACACACACACACACACACACACACACATACTTCTATTCTCGAGAGCATGACGTTACCTGACGGCGTCTTCCTCCAGCAGCAGCTTGACAAACTGGCGAGGAATGTGCAGGGAGAGAATACTCTCAGCCATCTGCTCCAGGATCCGAAGGTGGTTGCCATCCGTAGTGGGGAAACGGTACATCCTCGACATGACGCCTCCGAACACTGAAGCAACAACCAACACACAACCACTGCCATGAATCATCACACCTCTTAATTATACATGTAGTAATCAGGTTAGTAGTTAGTTAGACAGCTATACAGATGCACCTGTACATTACTGGGCCAGTGCAAGACCCTTACATGATGAATCTTTAGATTGCATCTTTGTTTAGTTAGTATGAACACACACTCACCAGCCTTCAGCAGTGTGTCTTTACACAGAGATGCGGATTTGGATTTGATGCCCATGGATTCAGTCAGGCTTTCATCAACTGGGAGCACCATCTGACACACACACACACACACACGCACACGCACACGCACACACGCACACACGCACACACACACACACATTAACGAATTCATCCTACCTTCATATGCCAAGCAGTGAACTGGAAGAACTAGTTAGGTGAAACTAACTTCCTCATTCATTGATCTGTAAGGACATAACAGTAGAGCCACTAACTAGCCTTGGGCGGAGATGTGATGAAACAGACATGAAAAAGAGGTTTACTATGCTCCCCTGGGAAACAGCACTGTTAGTTACAGAGAACATCCAGTGTTTCTACCATGATTTGTCGGACGGGGAACTTTTCCTTCACCCTCACCCTTCCATTGACAGTGTCTCCTCTCTGTAACCTAGCAACAGGAGCTCTCTGGTCCCGCTTCTCCTCTATCTGCCAGGCGATGATGGTGATGTTGCCCACACGCTCGCTCTCCGCTGACCTGACACACAGCAACAGCAAGTTAAGTTCTGAAATCAATCGCTATCATTTCCTCTTATCACTGGTAGAGGATATTAGCTATAGGATATTCGATATTAGCGACGGTTCTGTGTTTTGTATCTGTCTGTTACCTGAGAGTTAGGTGGAGTCGGTGGTGTTTGTCCTGCAGCAGCTCCTTCACAGAAAACATGGCTGAACCTAGCATGTACATCTGTCACACACACACACACACACACACACACACACACACACAAACAAAGGATTTGAAGGATTTAACCCAGACAAGAGTGTGGAGGATTTAACCTAGACAAGTAAATAAGGATGTATTCATTTCCTAACAGCAGATTTGATAATACGGTGGAGTAGTGTTGTAAGAGATGATTGTTGGGTTGTGCTCACTGTGCCCTGTGAACGGTCCTTCACATCGTAGACAGAAAGCTTGACCTGAGTCTGCTGAGTGATCAGAGAGTCCTGGAAGAACGCTATGCTGCTCAGGAAGATAGGGTTACTGGTTCCCTGCAGAGAGAGAGAGAGAGAGAGAGAGAGAGAGAGAGAGAGAGATGAGATGAGATACTGATATATGTGCAGTGTTTATTGTTGGGTATTTTTAATCTCTCCCTGTGTAGAACAGCCCCCATCTCCTGGAAGCTAAGAAAGAAAGAGAACAAAAAGGAGACAGAGAAAGAAAGAAAGAGCGATGATGTTGTTGTACCTCGATGATCTCAGTCTGAGCGTGCTTGGTCCAGAAGGCCTGAGGCGGAGTGGTGCAGCTGACTGCCACAAAGCTGGTGGGCTTCCGGTCCAGAGCCGGAGTAACCAGCTCACTGCAGGCTGGAGCAGAGTGTAAACACAGCAGGAGATTACAAACTGTGGTGTTTCATAGTAGGCTAGTCACTAATCCGTGGCCTTGGGAGGGATGTAATACAGTGTTTTCTAGTTGGGTACTTGATGATCAGCAATTGTGGATCTGTGAAGCAGTTAATGCTTTCAGGTTGAACAAAGGATAACAAGTAAACACATTGTCCCCCTGGGGCCAATCAGTAACAAGATGCATCATCCCTCCAATTTCATCAAAATCAGACCAATGGTGTCGCAGTTTAAATCTTTAATTATAGCGCCTCCATTAGGCCCACCAGCGTAATGTTTTAAACACCATAGCATAGTGTCAAATTGTGTCATCCCTCCAAGTTTCGTCAAAATCGGACCAGTGGTGTCTGAGATATCACCTGAGATATCCTGTTTCACAGATGGATGGATGGACACAGGCCGATCCATAGACACCCCCCCCCCCCCCACCCCCTTACTCTGATGTCATCCTGTGGGGGACAAATAATCCATCTATCCCAGAGAGGCTGTTGACCCTTAACTCACCCAGACTAAACTCCAGCACGGGCTCGTCTGGATCCTGACTGTTGCCTACAGGACAGTAGAAAGACAGAGAAAAGCCCCTTTTTTAAAGCCCCGCCATTTCAACATCAAATGGAGCAAACAGGTTACCGTGGCAGCGGTTACTTAGTTACCTGCGAGAGTCAGCCCCATCATCTCAGCTGAGAGATCAAACGTGTTGGCCCGGTACACCGACCACGGCCGATGGCGGGGGCTGCGCTCCTTCCCCGACATGGTGGCTGCGCGTCAGGGCCGAGGAGGGGGGTTAGAATCAGCAGAAAGACTTGGACCAGACGGCAAAACCGCTCTCTCACGTCAGCTCTTTCCTGTGTGTGTGTGTCTATGTGTGTGTTGGCTTTCCTTGTGCGTTGATCTCTGTAGTCACAGGCTGGTCACTGGTAAAGCTGTAGGAAAGAGAGAGGACAACAACAACAACAAAGAGATGAGCCGCTATCCCCATGGAAACACTGGATGTGCAGTGAAAACTGTATGTACGTTGGCCCATTAAATCACACAATATATGTTGTTATCGATGCTGTTATGTTCTATATCTCGCAAGGTTAAAGAGATGAAAAACTAGTTGTCCAGCCAAGATACAGAATTTGCCATGAAGACAATATCTCACCCTGATGATAAAAATAGATGAGAGTTGATATGAGCAGATCTGTTCAAAACCGTCTGTGAAATCTGTGAGGAACAGTGTAAGAGAAAGCAGTGCTGAAAGTTCCCTGTCAGCATTCTACTTCTTCCTTTCCCCCTGTCAATGTGCTAATATAGGCGGTGGGAAAAAGGCTTAGTTTGGAGAAAAAGTGTGACTTTTCACACAGCTGCAGGGTGTGAGGAGACAGACAGAGCAGCTAGACGAAATCTACACTTTTCTCTCTCCTGATGCTAATTGCGCTTGCCTCATGCTCTTTGAAAACAGGGTTCTGCCTAGAGACAGACCAGGCAAGGCATAACGGGTAAATGTTGAACACACATGCACAGACACATGTATACACACAAACACACACACACACACACACACACACACACACACTATTGTCTCAGGATAATCTGTATTGAACATTGCTGTTTGCACACAGGTCACGCAGCCAAAGACAATCTACTCCAGACATAACAGGAAATCTCATTAGAGGAAGGCGCCATGTATAACTGAAACAGATTAGGTCAAATGAGTTATTTCACAAGTCTATTCTGGGACACTACTACCTAGATTAAAAACTCAATACTTTATTGCTTTGCTGCTGTATAAGAACACTTTGTGCATGCGGTATATCGCTGTGTACACACTACGCAGACCTTTACATTGATGTTTCCATCTCTCCACCTAAAGGCAGATTCCACCTGAAAATGAAATAAAAAATAAAACCTTGGTGTTCCTTTTGCCATATATTGGAGACAGTGAATCATGTCTTGTTGGCCACAATGTAACAATGCACTTCCACTATCACTTCAACCACAAACGCACACATAGACCTTGCATGTAAAGAGTAAGATTATCCTCAAAACTAGTTCCACCGCCTCAGTACTTGTGCTACAACTCATGGTGCAACTGATTAAGACATAGACACACATAGTTGCCATGTCCATTATCCATTTTGTCAAAGCAGGGCTGGTGATGTGAAGGGCTGAGCATATAGGCCTCCACATATGCTATAACACTGCAACTGCCAAGTTTACGTGCAACTGTGTGAAAACAGGAAACGACGGCTGCACCGGCTGACTAGGAGTTTCCCCCCCTACTAAAACAGTTGCTGTCTCTCTCTATTCATCTCCTTGCTCTGTTGCTCGCCTCCCCACCGCCTCCTTTGCCTCCATCTCATCTCTCTTTATTACGCTAATAGGAAGAGGCAAGGGACTAAACCACTGTCTATTTGCTTTGCTCTGCTGAGCCGTCACCTCTCCGTTGTCCCATTTCGCTTTTTGAAAGGTTTGTTCTTTAGATGAATAACAGCCATCTTTAAATATCTTTCACTGTCTCCAACAGCAAACCTTGCTGTATCTTACTCAATAAAAAGCACTGTTTTTCTCTTTCTGTCCTGGTCAGGTGCCACACTCTGCTCATCTTCAGTTTTCACTCAGCAGCGGTCAGTGTCACTGGAGACCGCAGCAGCTGATCAGTGCTTTCCAAATGAACCGTTCACACCGCATGCGTGCTGATTTCAGCACAGGGAAAAGCCGAGATGTTGTAAAAGAGGAAGTAACATGGCTTCAAATAAGACTAGTTTCTCTCTATAAGGGAATTGTGACAATATCAGGCGACATGCGCCACTAATATCACCACCGTCCTACATGTCATTCTCTGAACGCAGCGTGTGAGGAACTCTTTAAGCTTAGACAAGTTAAATGTCACACCGGGGCTGCTAAATGGAAAACAAGCATCAAGACAAGCACGCCAAGCACCAGTAAGCACAAATTTAAACCACAAAGGAGTGAGTGGAGGACAGACCAGAGGAGGGAACAGAGTACAGAACAAGGATGTGTGGAGAAAATGTGAAAGGTTAAGAGGAAGAGAAAAGGAAGCAGCGAGTGGCCTCCTGGTAACTAACCTGAGCCGAGAGCAGCTTGAGATCGCTTGCAAATGCTTACATTTCCTGTGGCATGTCAGACCCACTCAATGTTTCCTCTTACATACGCGTGCAAGGGAGTGCATGTGTAACACACAAATGTCCGCTTGCCCTCGCACAGAGAGGGGTCAGCTGGAATTGTTATCCCTCACTTCCCAGAACTGATATATTATTGACCAAAGATCTGGTGGAGAGAGTATCAAGGGTATGTGTGTATTTCTGTATGTTGTGTGTGTGGCTGTTTATTTGCTATTGTGTGAGGCACACTGACAAAGAGCCAACGGTGTGTGTGTGTGTGTGTGTGTGTGTGTGTGTGCCTGTGCATTCATGTGTAAGGACTTCTGCAATGGAGGTCTATTTTTACATGTGAATCTGTTCTGACGTCACACACCACGCACAAATGAAAACACTGTCTCCCAGTGACACACTCAACACTCAAAGTCATCTGCACATGCACACACACAATCCCGAAGACACATCATTCACACACTACCAGGAGGAGGTTTGTGTGTAATGCTCTTTGCCAGTTTGATCTCTATTTTGGCAGCTTCGCACGAAATCGAACAGTTGACAATTACAGCGTGGATGCTCTGCCTCATTAGGTTGTGTAGGAGTCATTGTCAGTGGGAACTGGCTTTAACATGCTGTAATCCCCACTGCCTGGGGCAGTGCGGGAATCTCTCTAGGAAACCTACAGTGGAGCTAATGCAAAGCCACAGGGAGCCACTCAGCATCGTCATTACATCTCTCTGACAATCATCAGCTACCCACGGTCTGCTGGAGGGGAGCGCAGACGCAAGAGGCCTGATGAGGGTCTTGGGAGGAGACCGGGGAAGCAGCCTGATGCTTCTCAAACTGGCTGCAGGACGGCCTAGTGGTTGAAGAGAGTGTCCTTCACCCAGATGACCTGGGTTCAAGCTCCGCAACAACAAGCATCCATACAGCTGCTGTTCTGTATCTGACCTCTGACCTCCTTGGAGGCAGGCAAGCAAAAAGAGAATTTCCCTACAGTGAGGAATCAGGTATTATCATCATCATCAGGCCTTATCATTATTGGAATAGGTCACGGAGAGAGTTTTCAAAGTTTCCAAAATATCTAGCGGCGGCCCGCACTCGCAAGACACAGTGGCCGAGGCGGGAGATGAAACCATTCTTTTCATAATGACTTTATTGGTGGACTTCTTGGCATTGAGGACGGCAGAAGCTGAAACATATCCACCAATAAAGTCATTAGAATGGTTTCATCTCCCGCCTCAGTCAGTGTGTCTTGAGAGTGCCGGCCTCCGCTAGATATTTTGGAAAGTGTTGGCCTGATTGCGAGAGCCGAGCCGACGCACCGCTAGAGAGTAACAAAGAACATAAAGCGCTGGGTAAATGCTCTCGGTTTATAGAAAGTTTTTAAAGACCAGTATGTGTTTTGGGTCACCGCCTTTTAGAGGAACGGGTGTGTAAGAGCGTGAAGGTGAGGGTATCTGGATGAAGACAACACAGAGGACTCTCCGGTGGCCCTCAGACATCTGTGTGAGAACGGCAGAAAGCCCTGTGGGGCGGTCTGGAGAGGCAAGTGACCCAGTTAGGAGGGCCGGCGCCACACACCAGGCCCCCTGCAGATGCTGTCAGCGCCGGCTGCACTGCAGTGTCTCTCTCTCTCCTCCCTCCTCTCTTCCTCCCATCCGCTGTCGAGCTGTCTCCCCTGCTGCTCCTGCTCCTCTCACTCTCCTCCTCATCTCTTTCAACGTACAATTCTGTCACAAATACAGTCTCCTATTATCCCTCTCCACTGGTCTTTCTCTCCACCTTTATGCTCTGTCATCCACCCTGTCCTTTTCTTTTTTTCTTTCCCCATTTATCTTCCTTCCCACTGTCCCCCTGTAACCCCGCTGCTCTTCTCCGTTTCCATCTATTGATCCTGGTTCGGTGCAGAGCTGAGCTAAGCCGGTCTGCCGTCCCTCGGGTCTGATCTACAATCGTTTTCTCGATGCCGGAATGTTGTGCTGTAACCATGGATACGGACACGGATGCGTCGTTAGCAGGATGACCGGCTGGCTGCAGCACAGCTGATCAGTGAATCACTAATCGATCAGAGCGGAGGAGAATATGCAGAGCAGTTCATGCTCAAGACAAGAGCGCACACACACACACACACACACCGACACACAGACTCAGAAGTGTGGGGGTCACACACAACAAGGAGGAAGTCACGATGCCAACAAAGAAGCTCTTGTTACCCAGACAGCGGGGAAACTGAACTGTCAGCATGAGAAAGTAACCTTTGATGATGATAATAATTAACTCCTGCTAATGAGGCTACAGGGTCACTCACTCTCACACACACACACACACACACACACACACACACAGAGAGAGAGAAAGGGTTAGGAAGATCCTCAGGTATCGTAAGAAATGTTTAAAGGTCTGCTTAACATAAGACTATGTTCATGGCTGTTAAGAAGTCTCTAACATGACATGCTCAATGGTTTTCTTAGAAGTCCTTATCAAACACACACGGGGGGGGGGGGGGGGGGGGGAGAGAGAGAGGGATGAATCATATTAGGGGCTGAGTTTAATTTAGTTCTGTCACCAAAGGACTGAAAACAGTGATTCAACAGATCAAACCTAATCCTCTACTCTCTATTGGGAGCATCTGGTAGGCCTGGGCGATGGCGTGGCCCATTGCCTCATAAGCAACACAGCAAACCTCTGCTATATGCCGTTATATATTAAACCAAATATAGAACAGAGCATACATAATCCTAAATCCACACCATCACGGTCTCAGGCCTGGGTGGTCCAGGACTAGGTTTCTGTATCCTGTCTGTTTACCAGGCTCGGTGCATGAAAATATATAGGCGGAGGCTAGCTCTGTTTAATATAGAATGGAAGTCTATGTTTGGACGCATGGCCAATAATATTATCATTATACCTCAGTGTGGATGCACGTTTATGCCTTGACACTCAGACAATAACAAAGATTGCGTCATATCTGCTGATGCCCATTCAATGAGGCTGCCGCTGCTGTCAAAGAGCTGCACTATCACAAACCCCCTCTCCACAAAGGCAGGCCAGGCGTTTTTAAACCAAATGTCGAAAGCGATATTTGAAATCTTGTTATGACAACACGTCTTAATCGAAACCTGCTGCGAGCCATGATCCTCTCGATTTGCAATAACATCCATCATCGACGAGCCATGAGATCAAATGAATATGTGAAAGGAGAAGCACTCACAGTGAGAACCTTGAAATATTCCATACCGGTAGCAGAAGTGTGAAGGTCTGGGTTTCTTTTCATATTGATGCGCATCTCGGTTGCATACTCGACGATGTCTGCAGTAGAGACTCGCCCTGCCCGCTCCCTCTGACACACCGAGGCGGAACACTGAGCAGCGCCGCCTCTCTCCACCGGGCGGCGCTCTCCGTCCGGTCTGCAGAGAGCAACTTGTACCATTACAGTACAGTGCAGGCTAATAATAACCTCACTCACCCACCGGTGTAGTTGGATGGATAGATGGATACTTTGAGTGGGCCATGTCACAGAATAAAATAACAGCATTTCTCTCAGATGAAAACAAGCCACAGGCCTGTATCCAGTGACGATGCTGAGGCCCTTAGAAATAAGTACTTAAGTAATCCCACCTGTTTATTTGCAGAATAGTTTTCCCGCCCTTTTAGGCTAAGATACATCTTAAATTTATAGACTTAAATTCATGGTACAGGCCTACATCATAGTAAGTAGTCGGCCTAGGTAGCCTATCAAACTGGTTCAAGTTATGTGGGGGTAGCATTTTAAAAAATAAAGTTGTTTGACCGACTGGAGGTTATATTCACCTTTTATTTACACCTTAGTAGCCTGTGAGAAATATGTGGCCTTAGTTCCTCAACAATAGCACAGGGATTCTGGATTATAGGTGAGAAACTGCTTCTAATACAAGGGGAAGTTGAAACCAGAATCGCCCCGGGAGCTCTGTCGCCGAAACTAGAGAATGTCCCCTGAATAGCCTGCAGAAACACCCGGTCCCACCCTTTCGTTTGCTTTACTTGACACCCAATCAGAGCCGCGCTCGGGGCCGCGCCCAGACCCTATCGGAACGCGCGGACGCGCTGCAGGTAGACCACAGGTGTGTTGTCACGCAGTTTGAAGGAGACTCACACAGACCACACCACTGTTTGATAAAGAGCTTTCTAGAAATCTTTATCTGGGCATCACTGGTAGACATTTCAGTGAAAATGGTTGAATGAGAACGAGAAATGAGAAATTAAATTTGTCAATTTTCAGAGGAATTTTCAGCTCAAGTGACTTTTTTTTCTCTAACTTTGTTGGATGGAGTGATTGAATCTCAACGACCTGGATATTCACATTATTTTGGATTACAGTTTATGGACTGTGGCATTTTGTCCACCATGGAATATTTTAGCAATATCAAACGAATGGCGCTTTTATTTACTATTTGCACAGTTCTAAGTCTTCCATATGGGTCCAATGGAGAAATCCCACCGAAACCGACCGGCAGCGTCACGGTTCTGCCCCCGGTCAAACCCGCTGATGGCCCTCAAGCCTTTCCAGATGCGGAGAAGGCGAATATGCCGGTGTTTACAATGGATTACCCAAGAATACAAATACCCTTTGAGATCACCCTTTGGGTGCTGCTCGCCTCATTCGCTAAGATTGGTAAGCAACACTAATATGTGCTCAAATAGGTGAAAGTATTGAGAAACACTGAGATAAGGGCAGATTCAAATTCAGGTGATACTGTAAGTGCACATGTAGCCTAATAGGTGTGACCGTTTCATAGAGGAACCTAGCCAGGTAAGTTCTTGGCAGGCAGTGAGTAGGCCTAGATAGCATTATTAGAGCAGAAAGTATTCCTCCACACCTGCCCTGATCCAGTACACACAGAAAAATAAAGGTGCAGATTGTGCAGGTGCAGATCTGGTTCCACAAAGAGACATTTCTGCACTCCTTTGCTTAGACGCCTGCATTGTGTTTTTGTTTATCTGCCCTTGTGTAGCCTCATTTGCAATTGCACAATATATATTATGGAGGGGTTTGGTCATTTTCCACATTTATGCCATCACCCACCATCCAAATCCATCCACCAAATGGTTCTTCTATGGCATCACTCTGAAGAATCATTTGCGGTTCCAGTTCACACCTTTATTTTTCTGTGTGTATGTGAAGTCTGCTTTAACAAAATCCCCAATGTTCCTCTCCTCTCAGGTTTCCATGTGTACCACAAGATCACAGTATGGGTGCCAGAGTCCTGCCTCCTGATCAGCATCGGTCTGATCGTGGGTGCCATCATGCACTCTGTCCACGAGGAACCCCCTGCTGTGCTCAGCTCCAATGTCTTCTTCCTGTACATGCTGCCCCCCATCGTCCTGGACTCGGGCTACTTCATGCCCACCAGACCCTTCTTTGAGAACATCGGCACGGTGCGTTACAAACCAGTCACGCTTTTCTACTGCGTCTACAGAGAATGCTGCCAGAACATAAACATTTTAGACGGTGGAGAGACATTCAACCTGTTCATATGTTCTCATTTTATGACCCTCATGCAGGTGCTGTGGTTTGCAGTGGTGGGGACTCTGTGGAACAGCATCGGCATAGGGATGTCTCTGTACGCCATCTGCCAGATCGAGGCTTTCGGCGTGCAGGACATCAACCTCCAGGAGAACCTGCTGTTCGCCACCATCATCTCGGCCGTGGACCCGGTGGCCGTGCTGAGCGTGTTCGAGGACGTGTCCGTCAACGAGCAGCTCTACATCGTGGTGTTTGGGGAATGCCTCTTCAATGATGCCGTCACTGTGGTGAGTGGGTGGAGGGAGAGCGTTTGAAAGCATGTCTGACTTTCTGCAAATCAGTGTGTTTGCGACCTGTTTAGAGGAAAACATCCAGGCATTCGCAGTGCCTCCTACACTAAACAGCCCAGAGCTTAAAAGGAGAGGGAGACTTGCTGCTACATGCCGGTCTGTCTAACTTGAATTCCTCTTGGCCGCCGGTTGCTTGTTATCATAACATGCTGAGCAATGAGCAAGTTGCCGTTACGTACTGTTGATGGTATTTTATAGTGTTGTTCACAACAGTGGGGTAAATAGTCTTGGTTCCTCTCATGACTCAGTAAGAGAACTTAACATGCTTCAATATAGTATACTTACTAAGACTATTCTAACTAAGAAGAACCATCAACCCAACTGACGTCTAAGATCCTACTTGGGCTATTTGCAAAACACAATTAAGTGAAATGGCAGTTCCAGTAGGATTTGTTGTCTGGTGACGACCTGTTTTTGTCCCCATTCTTTCACACTCAAAGGGCCAGGCTCAGGTTTCACCAGATACTGTACCATGTGTTCACTCTCTGTTCCGGGTTGGTATGCATGTATGACTAGTGTGCGAGTAATACTCGTGGGTGGGATTTTCTGCATAGTGCATATTTCTGCATACTGGCGAGATTGTATAAAAGATAAATCATCTCAAAACGAAAGTCAGGGAATGTGGTTAGAGAGCACACTGAATGGATGTGTGTCCACAGTCCAGTGACATCTGCTGTTGTGAGTGCATTTGTTCAGATGCCGCCGAACCGGTTCCTGAGGTCACTGTTGCTTTTGGCTGTATGGGAGGAGTTAACACACATCATAGTCTGAAACTTGACAGAAACAGGCTCATGCTAGAGTTTCCCCCTCTGTCTGGCTATTATGCTCAAACACACCCACCCACCCATCCACCCATCCACCCGCTCATACTTAGCTCTGTGGTGGGAGTGGTGGGACCCTTTGTTTAGTACACAGTAGCCGAGCTGATGCTGAGAGTGAGGACAAACATTGACCCAGGAGACTGGGACAGCCCAGGCGTGGTCTCTACTCTCTACTGAGAGCTTTGTGTTGCAGAACTACACTGATCAGTGAAGATCTAATATTTGTTGAATGCACAAACACCTCCAATCTACTAAGAGTGCCACATTATTCACTATATCACAGCAGTCTATATGCAAATTCAAAACAAGGAACCTGTGTGGCCTTGCACACAGAACTGCTTTAAATACATGGCAGGAAAAAGGGCGCATCAGTTTCCTACCTGTATTGTGTCTGAACTGTGTAGTAAGATCAGAAGCTTCCCAGCTATATGGTTTCTTCATTCCTCCCAAGGCTGACCTCTTATGTAGTAGCATCCCGTTATTTGATCCTTTATAAGTTGAATAGTTATGGGTATTACGGTTTGTCAAGGCTTTGTGTCGCTGTGAATATGAACTTTATTCCAGCATATTAACAGTTTGTTGCTAAACTAGGAGATCTTTCCATGAACTAGACTGGATTCCAAAATGTCCCCTGCCTATTAAACTGTGACTTCCAATTTCATTCACATAATTTCCTGCTCATTGCCTCAATGTATTCCAATAACTTTATGTTGGTGGATTTGGAGGCACTTCAACCCCCTATCTGCATGCAAAACCCATTCGACCAGTAACATTACCATGAAAGCAGCACTAAGATTCGGGGAAATGGCTGCCTTCAAACATTATCAGCAGTATAGGTAGAAAACGAACAGAAGAAACAAAGGCGGTTGCTCCGGCAAATGATCCTTTTCAGTGAGTCATTCAATGTGCTCGGGGAAATGAGATTATCGCATTGCAAACAGTGCAGTGCAAATAATTCAATAAATCATTTTTTATCAGGAACACTGTGATTAGAGGCCGAGGCCCCTGACACCACCCATGACCTCTGACAAGGCTGTGTGGGCTGTTTGTGCTCATGTGTGGATGTATGTGTGTGTGTGTGTGTGTGTGTGTGTGTGTTGTGTTTTTAGGTGCTGTACAACATGTTCAACTTCGTGGCGGAGATGCCGGTGGTGGAGCCAGTGGACGTGTTCCTGGGCGTGGCGCGGTTCTTCGTGGTCGGGCTCGGAGGCATGGGCTTCGGCATGCTGTTCGGCTTCGTGGCGTCCTTCACCACGCGATTCACCGCCAACGTCCGAGAAATAGAGCCGCTCTTCATATTCATGTACAGCTACCTGGCCTATCTGGTGGCTGAGCTGTTCGCCATCTCGTCCATCATGGCGTGAGTAGATGACCAGAGAGTAGGGATGGAGAGTCGACTCCAAAAGAGTCAATTCTCGATTCCATCACGTAGATTCTGAGAATCGATTCTACTAATAAACGGAATTGAAGTCGACTCCAAACTCTGGAATTGTAGAAACTGTTTCATTTAAATGAATTTGTAATTAATCGATTTAGAATCGATTCCATCAATTCCATTACAAGGAGTCGGAATCGGAATCAACTCCAAAATATGTGGAATCGTCCATTTTTACTGAGAGTAACGCATTCGTCCAGATCGAAATATGTGAATGCCAAAGCTTTACGACAGCTGGGGGGTAATATTCTGAGAAAAAACTGAAATTAAAAACAGAAATTTGCAAGAACTAAAAACTCAGAAATTTGCAAGAAAAATGCCAGAAATTTGCAAGAACAAAAAACTAAGAAATTTGTGAGAAAAAATTCTGAGATTAAAGTCACAAATTTGCGAGAAAAAAAAGGAAATTTGCGAGAGAAAACAAACTTATGAGTTGTTTTCCCGCAAATTTCTGATGTTTTTTCTCACAAATTTCTGATTTTAATCACAGAATTTCTGAATTTTTCTTCAGAATATTACCCCCCTCCCCCCCAGCTGCTGTAAAAAAAAAAACATCTACTATGGCCCTAATACTCTTCAGTAGTTCCGCCACTACAGGAGCATGCCAAAAAACAACAACCAACATCTGTGTTTTGTGTGTGTGCAGCATTGTGACCTGCGCCCTGACCATGAAGTACTATGTGGAAGAGAACGTGTCGCAGCGTTCCTGCACCACCATCCGCCATGTGGTCAAGATGCTTGGCTCCATCTCCGAGACGCTCATCTTCTTCTTCCTGGGCGTGGTCACCATAACGACAGAGCACGAGTGGAACTGGGGCTACATCCTGTTCACCCTGCTGTTTGCCTTTGTATGGAGAGGGCTGGGTAAGGGCGGAGAGGGCGGAGGCGTCTGTGTTGTGTTGGTTTGATTTGGTGTTTGTCTGTCTCTGGCTCTGTTGTAATCTGTGTATGCCTTTTGTAAATGTGTGCTGAAAGTCTGCGCAAACATCCAATTACTTAAAAGACCTCATGAAATGGCAACTTTGCTTCCTTGATTTGATGCATTTCCTGTTGAAACAGGATGTTGGGGCGGGACATGATGCAGTGAGGGATCATTCAAAAGTCTAAACCAGTGGGTCAGGGAGAGAAAGGCAATTTTATGTGATGAAAGGGGTGCGGAGGGGCGGGATTGTTAAAAAAATCTGATGGTTTTATTGGTTAGAAATGTATATTTACGCCTACTAGTGCATGAGGTCACAATGAAAGATACTCTGTTCTCCAGGAAGTAAAAGTAATGGAAGTTAATTTCATGAGGACTTTGAACTTCACATTTGTCGATATGAAAAATTCAGAAACAAACGCATTTTTGTTCTCTTCCCCCCCAGGCGTCTTGGTGCTGACTCAGATCATTAACCCTTTCCGCACCATCCCATTTAACTTGAAAGACCAGTTTGGTCTGGCCTACGGTGGCCTTCGAGGTGCAATTTCTTTCGCCCTGGCCTTCACTCTCCCGGATAACATCGGCCGCAGGCAGCTCTTCATCACTGCCACCATCGCCATTATCATCTTCACCGTCTTTATTCAGGTAAGGGAGGGTCTGAGTCATTATATTCTAAAATTCTTATACAGTTGCTTGCTGGGGTTGTCTTTGTAACTTGTCATAGCTGTGTCTTGGGGTCCAGATATTTCTGTAATCTATAACTAACAACCTACGCAGTAGAATAAAATAGAAAACTTAAGCTTTTATTGTATGCAAGTTATACAGTGTCAGTCTGAGAGAAAGAGCTGTCTTCTCATGCCTCTGTGTTACAGTTTGTCCAGATGAATCTTTGACATGTCTCTCTCTCACAGGGCATCAGTATCCGACCCCTGATTGAGTTCATCAATGTCCGCAGAACCAACCGCAATCTTGACACCATCAATGTAGAGATTCACTGCAGGGTAGGCCACAGATTGTGACTGTTGTACATTAGTGGACATTAGTAGCATGTTT
Source organism: Centroberyx gerrardi (assembly GCF_048128805.1). Taxonomy (NCBI): domain Eukaryota; kingdom Metazoa; phylum Chordata; class Actinopteri; order Beryciformes; family Berycidae; genus Centroberyx; species Centroberyx gerrardi. The sequence continues at coordinate 19,116,033 of NC_136006.1, read as the reverse complement.
CTGCGTGCAGCGATAACAGCTTTTACTTTACCTGCAGCTCATGGAGCATACCATTGCTGGAATAGAGGACCTCTGCGGACAGTGGAGCCACTTCTACTGGAAGGACAAGTAAGAACTCCTCTCTTCATCTCCTCCTGCTTACCAGCAGGCTCCTACTAGCCATCATACTATAATACGTTGTCACACAATTGACATATTGCTTTTTTCCAGTCATTAGTATCCTACTACTCGTGTGGCTGTGAACTCCTAACTGCTTCAGATTATTAAAGTTAAAGGGAAAGAAACAGGATTTTGAAAGAACCTCCTCCCAGGTGAAACTGGAAGTGAAAAGGCAGCTTTAGTTTGCTTGTTGTGCTCTAGATTTTCCTCTTTGTGGTCTGTGTTTGACAATGCTATTGTTCATGCTGGGAATGTGTGGGAATGTTGACGGTTAGCTAGACTTTGGTGTCGTGTTCAGTTTCCTCCACCAACAGCAAGGCTGATATTTTTCTTCCTAGAGCTCTGAAACTTGTTACTAAGTTCCCCATAGCTGCTTTTGTCTCTTTACTTTCCCTCCAGCTTCAGTCGCCACTGTTGGTGTACACTACATGAAATGAAAGTCATAGTTTAACTAAAGTAGTTCAACTAAATTCAAATGTAGATAGTATTTTTAGTCTTTTATTACTTTATTTTGGTCATTTTGAGGTGCAGTTAACTACTGCAACTACCACCTACTTTTGGCTAGTAAAAAATTAGAGAATGACATGTGTTCTATTTATTTATTTACTCCTTTTACCCTTGCACTTTGTGACAACTTATTTGGTTTGTGTTTTACATCCAGACTCTGTGGACAAACACAGTGTGGACATTATAAACATAGTCAAGACAAGATTCTTTGCACTTAACATCCTAATCAGTGGGATGTTTTGCAGTCCTGTAATTTTGTATTATATGACATTGCAGATGTAAGTTTTTAACAATTTTTTCTAAATAACTTGTTACAACTATAATTTCACTTCTTTACTTCTCCTTTTATCCCTCTCCTTCCCGGTGTTCCCGCTCTTCCTCTTGGCATTGTTGCTGACACACTTAAATATTTATCTTGTGAAACGGGTTTCTCTACTCTCAGAATTGACGTTAAGTCGGTTATACTCGTCATAACATGTTGTGAAAAGAGTCCCTGTCTTAACCTTTTACCTTCCCTTTACCTGCTTGAAGCATTTTGACAAAGTGTGAATATTGGAGTATAACAGCCTCTGTTTTGCAGGGTCTACACAGATATCTTTGTATCATACAGACAGTGGAGCTAATCAGTGTGATCTCCTCCCTCCCAATGTCAGGTTTATGAAGTTTAACAACCGAATCCTGCGTAAGATCCTGATCCGAGACAACCGGGCCGAGTCCAGTATTGTGGCGCTGTATAAGAAGCTGGAGCTGCAGAATGCCATGGAGATCCTGGACTCCGTGTCCGGAGACATCAGCGCCGCTCCGTCCATCGTCTCTCTGTAGTACGCCACCTTCGTTATCTGTCTCACTCAACAACATACCTTCTCTGCCTCATTGCTTGTTCAGGTCACAAAGGAAGAGCAACTAAAAACTTTGTTATCTCTGTTATCTGTCTTCTAGTGAGGAGAAGAAAAGCTCAGCTAAACCTAAGAAGAAGTTCCTGGCTGCTGACCTGCGGAACATGCATGACATCCTGTCCAAGAACATGTACAAGATCAGACAACGGGTGAGATGCTGAGTATTCTGGGTAGAGGATTAAGGCTGTGTTCACATTATTCTGCTATCCTCAACTGCATTTTGTGTTGTTAATGAAAAGTGGGTTGTGTGAAGCGCATTATGTTTCCATAATAACTAGCTACCTCCTGCTGCCGCTACCAGCAAACACTACTCGGGTACAGTTCTGACACTCTTAGCAGAAACAACAACACAGCCAATGTGCTCCCATACTGACTCTCTATGGTTACAGTGACTATGGCTACCAACTTTTCCACTGGTCCTTTCTGCATTTGCAATTTAGTTGCTGTAGTCAACTTTCAGCTGCCTAGATGGAAACTCCTCCTCTTCTTCCTTGTGATTGGACGGTTCAGAAAAAGCAGCCCATGTCATGTGTAATTCTCTAAAAAGCAAAGATTTCCCCAACTTCTACAAAGGAGCCAGGCGCAGCACTTGTGACTGCCTTCCTTGTGGCCGCTCCCCATTGCTTTTCACATGAAAAAGGCGGTGGCAGTTTAAAAAATGTAGAATAAGCCTTATTTTCCTCCTTAAAATCCCAGTCTCTATTTATCATATATTTTTGTCCTTAACTGGCAAAGTTGGGCAGAAGTCATTTTCACCTTAGTGAAGCATTACAGATTTTCTTTGAAGCCTTATTTACAAATGTGAGTGTGTTTACTCCAGCTACTGAAACTCGCATGCTGTTTTGCATAGCCACAGACTGTGGCCGGCAGTGTATTTCCATTAGTGATCTCATCCTCAGAAAGGCTCTCACAAAAGCTTTGATGTAGTCAAACAGGGAGCATGTGTTTCTATATAGGGAGTGAGATTGTCTGATTATCTTAATGGCCCATCTTTTCGAATCTCTCATCTCTCTGCTATTCACAAACTCCCCCTTCACACAAACCCTTGTGTCCCGCTCTCTCTCTCTATCTGGTGTTATTTGTTTCAACATTCTGCGAGTTTCAAGCGGCATCCGGAGCAGACCAGTCAACAAACTTTAATACTGTTCAAGTGTGCCGCTCGCAACCTCTTAACAGGTCTAACAGCCCATCGGGGGGAGAGATGTTGCATTTAACAACAGTCTGTCTGATGCTTTTGTTTTGATGACACTGTGATGAGAACACAGCATTTTGAAGTTAAAGGAAGATTATATCAAATTGGTTTGTATTCTCTATCTGTCCATGTCAACCTCTTGCAAAGTAGGTGGATACATTTTATTGTCATGAGACAGACAGATCAATAGTAGCGTCTCCGTGAAGAACAACGGCAACCTTTTAAAGTAAGAGTTTCTGAAAGGTGGCTATGTTTGTTTTAGGTCTAACTACTAGCTGCAGGATAGAGCTCCTGACAGAATTGCTGTTGACAGAGATGAGTGATGAATGCTGCATGAGGGAAGGCAGTATGGTGGCTTGCGAAGTCCAAACAGAGCCATGGAGTCTCTCTGTTCTCATGGCTCAGACAGGTGTGGCCAGTTGTGGCTGCGCAATCTAAGTATCTGCTGTGTCGTAAAAGAGTTTAAAGAAAGACAGTAAAAAGCGGTTGAGTGCTGTTTCATTGTTAAAGCATCTATTAACTCTCCACTTGTCTCTAGTCATGATGTGTAGGGTCTGTTTGAAGATGAAATCTTAGATTACGAGAACTGTGGCTGCGGATTTATGGGTGCACATGTCCGAAATGGAGTCATCCTTGCTGTTATGTGTGCGTTATGTATGTGTTACATCATGTGCCTCTATTTTTTTTCTTTGATCAGACGGTGGCGTACACCAGAAAGTCCGCCCTGCCCAACGAGAGCCAGACCAAAGAGATACTGATCAGACGTCACGCCAGCATCCGCCGCAGCATCCGGCCTGGCAGCTTCCAGTCATCGGTACGCAGGAAACTCTAACATATGGCTGGTGGTGGGGGTCTATTCTCAAACAGGCAGACTCAGTGGTGTCGACTGGAGCTATCAGATCAATCTGGCTACATTAATTCTCACTTAGCCTCTCAGTTAAAAATAGGTGATTAAACGCAGATTTTAAGCTCATGAATTGCAGGTTAATTTTCTCTAGACTACAAAAAAGATGGAAGCATCCCAAGTCATACATGAGGTTACATTTTCTTAATCTCATCCCTCATTCATCATTCTCCTTGTTGACAATCTTCCTCTCCATCACTTTACATCCTGTCCCCCCGTTGTTTTATCCCCATCTTGTTCTCAGGTGGTGCCCAAATCCCATAAATACTTCTCTCTGCCTGCTGGGAAGAGTCTGGACTCCAAGTTCCCTCCTAGGAGACTGAGCCACACTGGTAAGCTTTCCAAACCTTCCTTAAAAGGCTGCACTCTGTACACACACCAGTTCCCTCATATTTATCAATGGCCTTCTCAGTGTTATTATCATTTATCTGCAATTGCATGAAAACATATTGTGGGTGTATGGTATGTTTGAGTTCATGATCCTCTGCCTGTCTCAGATGAAGAGGAAACCATGTCGGAGGTGGCCTACCCCTCCAGACGCTCCAGGTTTGGCCAGCCAAGCCGCTCCTCCTCCAGAGCCATGATGCCCCTACACAGGCTGGACACCCTAACAGAGGTGCCCTCTGTCAACGTGGTGGATGAGAGCAGGCGGGGGGGAGGCAGAACTGGACAGGGCATGTCCAGAATAAACTCCTCCTCCAGTGATTCCCGTGTCCCCGCCCCTCGCCGCCACTTAGACTCTTCCGTCGACCATGGCAACGGCTCCTCGGACGAGCTTAGAAACGGGCGTGATGAAGCAGAGCAGGAGGAGCAGCAGCCTTCCTCTCCGCCCTCAGCCTGGGCCGCTGAACCCAGAGAGCGTGACGACAGCAGAGCGCGAAACCCTCTGCTCAGGCGGCCTCAGTGGAACCCGAAGAAGCCATAAAAAGTCCTGAGAGCCCTGGGCTTTCAGCAGCAGCCGGACTGCTACGGACTGTCTCAGGTTCTGCAGCAGCACCAGGATCTCTAAAATCTAAATCTAACTGTGTTCAGACCCCCAGTAACTCGCCACCGGAGGTCCATTCATTTCCTAAGAGAAGTGAATCAAACTGAGCCTACTGTTACAGCGCCACTGGCCCTGCAGCTAGGGATCGGTGAGCACACAGCGGACTGTGGTGCTGAAGTGAGCTGCCAGCAGTGTGAATGCATTGAAATACCTTGAAACTGAGTGGTGTCAAACACATCAAAAGCACAATGCACTATAGTGAGGGAATTGTATACTAACTCTAGACAGTGAATCATTCTCCAAAGACAAGAGATTGTTCTATTCAAGTTAATATTCAAGTACAATGTGATTTTAATACTTTTTACCCACCTGTAGGCTTTTTAAGGCGTTTTAAACAACATAATTTAAACCATTTTAATATAACTGATTGCTTCCTTATTCAGACATGTAATGTAAATATTGTAGTTTTTGTATTTTTATTGCCTATTGTGTGCGACAGTTGTAAGATTGAGGATACAGGTTCTGTAAATAGTCCATTTTAGTTTAACATCAGGAAATGTTACTGTGTGGTACGAAGTCCTGGAGGCTTTCTGTATGTCTGTTACACTGATGGACCTCGCAAAACCTCACTTCGTTATTTTTATCCTTGTGTAATAAAATTTCTCCATCGTCCAAAGCTGTATCAAGATCACATCTATCTGAAATTAGTATTTAATAATATGAATGATTGCTGTAAACTTTCTATTTAGTAACTCAATTTGCTGCACTTTCAGAGAAAGTGATTTTCTTTTAACCAAAAGTCTGTGGTTAAACAATAGAAATGGGAAAAGACAATTTGCATGATCTGTGTGTGTAATTTTGGATAACGTGAGTTAACATGGAATGATCTATTCTATAATGTGCTATTCACCACCATCATTTTCACCACTATTTGGCATTAATGCACAGTATACTGGATAAAACCATGAGTAGAACTGTATACATCTGAAACTAATGGCACTGTCTATAGAACAGAAGATGGGGGACTACTTTTAATTTTAAACTGAGTTCTCATACTATGAGTTTAATGTACACACTGTAGCGTCAATGTCAACTTTTCATATACAACTCAAAGACCAAGGACTCAAAAATAGAAAAAGATTTTTATTCACTGTGACTTTTTCTGCATGAATCTGGCATTTAATTCTTGAATTCCAGGACTTCCTTACATGGATCTGTACAGTTCTCTTCTTAATCAGGTGGTATTTGGGTCTTTGAACAGTAGTAACTCAGAATACAGCTGGATCTTAATTACAAAATAACAATGAAGGAATCATTTCTTTAAACGTCCACTTAAACCTTCCATAAGATAAATCGGCAGATTTGAATATCTGCATAATTGTTAAAATCTAAAAGTAAAGTAATAAACTAGTAATAGTAAACATTTGCTTATATACCACCATGGGAACCATTTCTGAAGCAGTGCATTGGGAGAAATGAGTAGCACTGTGATGGAGTTACATGACCAACTTGGCAACCCCAAAACTACCAAAATCTGATCTATTTGGGGGTGACTGGGGCTCCCAATTTCCACACGGGGAACAGTTTCATCTTATCTGTGAATGTGTAAAGTATTACTCTCTGGAATGTAAAAGGAAGGGCCCCCTTTGTCTTCCTGCGTTAGGAGAATAGTGTATTTTGGGATATGTAGTGCATCACCAGTGCAATAAACTCAGGGACTCTGGACTGTGTAGTGGTTATAGAATTACATTAAAGACAAGGTCTGTATTGTTTCTAATCTTGTTGTCTCAAGAAGCATGTTGTGCCAAGAACACATGACCCAGGCATTTACGTCTGACCAAACCCCTTTGCAGAGGGAAGCGGGCCGGACTGTCCAGCGTCGTCTTCAACACTGCACTTTAGGTTTTTGAATCCACTCTCCCTGAAAGGAGTACTGTAATGCCGGTGGTGACCAGCACTTTTGACCCTGTGATGTTATCGCGTAACATCTACAGATAACGTCGTCAGAGGCATCCTGTCAATAAAACAACACGCTTGAGCAGGAAACATTGTTCCAACTATGAGTCTGTTCATCTCCACAGCTGGCCTCCTACAACAAGAGCTCTTCTCTTTCTGTGAGCGGTGGCTTTGCATCGGCATTCTCTTATCATTTATTCACCCTCTGGTTCAGTCACTCACTGTGTTTCAGAGTCTGGCCATTTTCGCCATCCCCCTCCCATCCCATTTGGGGATCCTGATGAGCAGTAAACCTACAGCAGCTAGAGCCAGGACCACTCCCAGACTGGCGGGGCCGCAGGGGCTGATCTCTTGAGCCAGACCAGACAGGAGAGGGGCCAGGATGCGACCCACGGCTGTGACCGACTGCCCGGCTCCAATCAGAGTCCCGCTTGCCTGGACCCCTCCCCTCTGCAGCTCCAGGTCCGTGATGCAGGTCCGTCCGATGGTGGTGGAGATGGCAAAGAAGGTGGAGCTGAGCAGCACCTGCCAGACACTGGGTGCAGCGGCGTATAGGAAGATGAGGAAACAGGTGAGCACAGTGGAGTGAAGCAGCAGAGCAGGCATGTTGTTCCCGTACAGCTGGGTGACCGGCCCCACCAGAAACCCAGCCAGGGCCCCTAGGGTGCTGCTATAGCTGATCAGATAGCCTGTCACCTTGGGCTTGAGCGAGAAACGCTCCTCCATGGCCAGAGAGAAGTTACTGTAGTACAGCATGATGGCTATGGCCATGAGAAGGCGCACCAGGAAGAGGTCCCACATGTCAGAGGAGGCCACCATGTGGATCTTGGAGCCCACCGAGGACAGCTGTCTCCAGGCCGGCTGCAGGGGAGACACCTCCCTCCACCTGAGACCTCCTTGGTGCTTCGCTGGAGCTTTCGATCCTGGCTCTGCCTCTGCTGCCGGCGCTGGGTGGTGGTTGTTTGCATGGGAACAGTTGTATGCAGAGTTATTGATGTTGTTGTCAAGGCAGACTTTACTAGTGCTGCTGTTGGCGTTAGTGTCAGTGCGGTGAACTAGTGTCTCGCTCCATGGCAGCATCCACACCAGCCCTGGAGGGAAATATACACACCTGGTGAGATATATGCTACAATTACAGGCAATTTTATCCCATAAATTCTCTCCATCCCATTCCTACCCACCTGCATTAAGGAGGAAGATGGCTGCGCAGGTGAAGGAGGAGGTATAGAAGCCGCCCTCGTGCTCGGTGAGGTAGCCGCCCACCACAGGGCCCAGGATGAAGCCCACACTGGAGGCTGCATTGAAGTGTCCCATCACCAGAGGGCGCTCTGACTCAGACACCAGGTCAGACATCAGGGCTCTGCAGATGGACAGGGAGTGCTTGAACAGGCCTGAGAGAGAAAACAGGCAGCACACATGATGAGGATGATTAGCTGACTGAGTTCTGGTCTGTACACTTTGTGCTGTCTTTATGTTATGGGTGGCAGTGCAATGCAGTTAATGTCAATAAATTAAACAATACTTGGTCAAATTTATGATTCACTCTTGTCTTGTGTTAGATAGTCAACATGCTTCAAAAATGAAAATAAGCATTTTGTTGTTGACAAAACTGCACTTTATTTATCAAAGAGCAGAAACAATGTACAGAAGCCTAGAAGGCTAGACAGATATTGATCTGACACCTCCTTGTACTGTGGGCCAAAATACAGCATGCCACCATGTAAACTACAATCCTGATAACCAAACACACAGCGAGTTCGCCCCCACAGTTCCATCTCAGCTCTCTCCCAAACTATTGAAGTTAACAGAACCATCTTTTCACAGCTCCTGACCTCATTTTCCCTATATTTTCCACATTGATAACACTACTGGTCACATGCACACTCTGCAACACTCTGGCTGACTCTCTGGCTTCCTTCTGTACCAGAGCATTGTCAATGAGGAAAGTATAGGAGATAATGGAGTAAATATTGGACTTTTGGACCCAGAGTGCAATCGTTTGCCTACAAAACACTTGGATTATGCTACACAAGCTGCTTGGAGAAATCTGATGGACATTTTATGCTTTTTTGGGGAGATGGCCCCATTACCTTCAATAGCTGTGGTCCTGCGAACTTCAATGGAGTTTTGACTGACATGGGGGCAAGTAGATAATGACTGAATTTTCAATTTGAGGTGAACTATTCCCTTAAGAAAATAAAATAAAATCAGCCACCCTTGGAGAACAATTGGCAAAGCTTTAATATTAAAACCCAACACATGTTGGCTGAAATAGCCTTTGTCAAGGTTCGTCAATTCTTCCATGTCTTTGGTTTGTTTCATTCCTGCACCTTGGAGGAGCTGTTGCGACAGATGTTTTCGCAGTAGTGTAACTTACCCACAGGTATCCTTGCGAGGACAAACAGGGCAATGCTGGTGGACATCCCTAGCAGGCCGTAGCCTAGTGCACTCAGCAGCAGACAGGTCAGCAGAGAGTACCGCCGTCCCACCACATCACTCCAGCTGCCCTGCCAATCACACACAGGAGGTGACACTCAACCACAAAACACAAAGGGAACAAAACATTTCCATTCTCCAGTAGCTATTCAGAGAAGAGATTATGGCTCATTTCTACTTTTCTTTCTACAGTCGACTTAAACACCTGAACAGGTGAAATTGAGGCCTAAAATGCAAAATATACCTGTAATCACTCATATGTCATAATAATTTCTTCAGTGTTCTTCAAATTAAATGCAATAGTAATAAACACAAAGATAAAGACTGATACTGGTTGCATCTGTCCTTTCAGATCCCAACAAATGGAGGAAGACAAAGAAAAGTGACTCTATGTGCCACTGAAGTTCAGCCTCTGACAATGAATGTCTCTGTTCTCCGTCTCTGTCTTTGTGGTTAAACCATGTGGACATGAGTGTTAAAGATCAGGTGACACAAAAACTCCTGAGGAATCCCAAACTCTCGCACTCGCTCTCAACCAAGCTGCCCAAATGCTTCTACTAGCCCCTTATTACTCTCTCTCACACACACACACACACAACCTGCTGATGAAATAATCAAATTAGGACCAATTGAGTTTGCTGTGCTCTGGATGTGGCCTGTGGGGATAACCATAGAGACTCGGCTGTTCACGCCACCCCTACGTTTCTCTGGACTCAGCCAGTCTGCACACAGGAAACACAAATGGCTCCTTCTCTCTTTAATTTGTCGCATGACCCCTGAGATTTAAACCAATTTCGGGAGCCGTGGGCAGCGGGGAAGTGACGAGGAGCGCTGAGAATCTCTCTCTCTCTCTTCAGATACCGCGCTTAGTGTAGTGGAGTAGTAGAGTAACTTGGGTTTTGAGGACTGTTAATTGTTTAGACATGGTTTCAAATCATCAAGGCTTTGATATTTCACCGGACCAGCCAAAGGTTTAAATTCCACTGAGACAAAGTGTCTACAACATACAGTCTGGGAAGGTCAAAAAGAGTAAAACTGTGTGTCAGAATGGTGATATCTGAATGTGTCTGTGGTAGGTTGTGTGTGTTAGTAGGTGAATGTGTGGAGACTGAGAGTATTGTGTGACCATAATCAACCTTAAAGACCCAGTGTTACTGACACTGTGGATTGTTTTCATGAAATACCACAGATGACATGGAATGCAACAATTCTGGTCACCGACTGTGAGCCTGGCAGAACAAAAGCAGTTTGGCCTCCAGGTTATTTCAGGGAGAAACAAAGTCAATACTTACAACTATCGTGCTGGAGAACAGCTGTAAGATCCCATACGTAGAGCCTGAAACAAACAGTTGCACATTACTTTGAATTCATGTGTGCACTGTGTGTGTGTACAGACGACACAGCAGACACTAATGTAGTCAGCTTCACTAGCCTACTGCAGTCCATGCTAAACATAATATTGACAAAGGAGTAGTTCTACCACTTTATCTCAAACTTTGTGGCCTCAACAACATTTAACTGAAGTGCAAGGGAGAAAAGGAAATGCAATTACAGCAGAGAGTATTTTCTAAATGTAACTAAAACTCGACTAGCTTTGGAGCACTTGCTCTTTCAACATGGCCTTAGTGGCTCATGAATGAACTACTTAGAAAATGAAGACAATGTGGTGTCTCCGAGCTCTAATGTATTTCATGAGCGGTTATCTCTCCCTTCTGTCTTCATTCGCTATTGTACCACCCAATAAAACTGAAATACCAAAAAAAAAAAATCATTTTCATTCAAAAATCCTGTGCAAAGTGAGTATCTAATTTCTGTATTAACTCTTGCAGTCATTGGCAGCTTGCTACCCAGTAATGCATTAGTTACTACATCATTCTAAGGACTGACCCTATATCTGCTAGGTAAATTACAGCAACTTCTCTACACAATAGACACACCACCTACCTACAATACCAGCCACAGTGGGACTGGCTCCAAGAGCCTTCACATGATGGCTCAACAGAGGGATGATCATGCTCACCCCAAACAAGTCCTGCAGGAAACATAGAAAGAATAGGGAAAAGAATGAGGAAATGTTAACTTTTCTTTTCTTATCACATTACTGGAAAGGGCCTGTTTTCAACACAGAGAGTTTGGGGACAGTCCAGAGAGTCCAGAGCCTTACAGAAGGACATCACTCATCCTATTTACCTGCATATCTGAGCAACTCTTGCCAAGAGCTTTATTGAAGTCACACTGTGATCCATACAGTGTCATGACACTACTCATTAAACTAACAGTTTAATTGTCAGTAAAACTCCCCAGCATCCACACTGGTAACAAACATGCAGCCTCTGTCCGCTCTCTGTGCCTCAAAATCTGAGCTGCCTGGATCCTTTTACTAACCTTTTGTTGATGATCATTTAGCTGACCATAATAGGTAGGCTATCATGTGTTAGATAGTCCTCTGTGGCATTACTGTATTTCAATTGTGAATAGAATATGGATATTTGAACTTTCATAATTTCAAAAAGGTTTAGAATTGCCTGTGCAACAACTATCATATCCGATCAGTTCCCTATGGCAGAAGGCCTTGTTTATTTCTAAGCATGGATTTCCACCATGTCAATAATTTCAAAAGAGTGCCAGTCCACCTTGCAACACATTTCATCGACAGTGATGCTGTACATGGAGGAGGAGACCTTCAATTCACTCCGAGGTGCCAAGAAAACCTGACTTGCCCTAAAACACGTATCCACTTTCAAAACATCTCTTGTATATAAACAGAAATTGCCAGAAATCTTTTCAGAATATGTGGAGGGATATATTTCCAAACACACAAAAACCGTATTTGTAACTATAGATGACAATCATTTGTATTTGTACTTACAGATGACACCAATTTGATGTTCATTTTGAGTGGCCAGAATATAAGCTATTGTGGATGTAGTTGCAGATCCAAGTTGTAAACTGCCCATAGGAAGATGTATTTCCAGTGTTCAAAATACCCTAACAAAAGTTTATAGTGTTTATAGTGACCTTATACTTTATGGTGTATTTTGTATCTCCTATGATATCCCTGTGCTAATCCAAAAGGAACTTACAGTTTGGAAAGTATATCTTTTTTTAAATGTTATATGGTTGCAGTTATTTTTCCTCATGACATTTTGAATAAACATTAGCTAACAGATGCACAAATGCCAAACATTATGGCCATTTTTGTATCTTTTGAAGCATATCTCTAAAAGTATTTCTAAAAGTATTTTCTGCACCTGTGTCTACTGAGCTATGAAAACCTGACTTCAAGCATTGCACAACTTACTCAGACCTGACATGCCCGCCACACCGTGTTACTTACCATGAAGCCCACCACGTAGATACATTGTATAATCCGCGTCCGTCTCCTCGGTTTCTGAAACAATGTGCTACATTTCGCGTTATTCATCCTCCCACAGTGACAGCTCGGCTGCAGCCAATGCGGAATCGACTCTACTGTAAATCCGGACAGTATCCAACCGTCAACCATCACGACATGTCCAGGTCCGGGCAACGGTCGCACTCATTAGGGGTGGCGATAAACTGCTCAGGTTTAACCCTCTGAGACCATGTAGACGACGCAGCGGCCGTGATTGTAAAAACGGGAGAATACAAGCTTCACGTGATAGAGCTGATTCACCGAGTCGTCGTTCATTTCTCCGGTGTTGAATTCCCGTGTTGTCCCGTCCGTTTCCCCTCCAGCTGGTCTGCTAGTTGGTATCGTCCGCTGACGTCACATAACAGGTTCACGCGCTCGATGAACTCTTGCAAGGAATTATATGATTACATTTTATTTGCATGATTCATGAACTTTGATTCATGCTATCTAATAACTATTAATAATAATATTTTCTCCATGATGATTTTGGTGTTGAGCTGTTACAGGGTGACTGGGACTCAGGTTGCAGCGATCAGGGGATTGTGGTCACTTGTACCCCACCTTCTGGACAAAGATGGGGCATCAAAAACATTCATGATAAACAGTATCTTTGTGTGCCTGCAGAAAGCCAAAAGGATTAAATGATCACTATGGAGCCCATCAACTAGAGGCCTGCATCATTCAGGTTCTACAGGGTTTGGGACTCCATCTGTATCTTTAAGACTTCTAACAATCCCATTGGTTTGTGTAGGGGAGTAACAGATTATATGTAATGGAATTACAGTAATTTGGTTACAAAAACTGAGAGAAACTAAGTGGAACATGTTAAGGCATGTTCCACTGCAAACAAATTATTAGAATTTCATCAAAATGGCAGTTGGTAGATTGGAAAACATGGTTTACTCTATTAATTTAGGAGAGGGAATAATATAAAGTAACCAAAACTCATTACATTTGTAACCATGTGATTAGTAATCTATAACAGATTGTATATTTTGAAAGTAACCTGCCTAATCCTGACAATACCATTTACTAATAAGATCCAAAAATAAATTAATTAAAAAAAAGTACCTGCATCCTTTTGTGTTTTGGAAGAAATTTTTCACACACACACACACACACACACACACACACACACACACACACACAAACAAACACATTATAGTTTGTCAGTCCCACATGTTGGAAAGGCCTCCTTTTATGGACTCTGTTATAACTTCTGTAGGAATTTTATTTACCCAATTTCTCCCAGTGGGACTTCAGGAGTGTAGGTTTACAGCTTTGATCACTGCAGACACACACACACACACACACACACAGCATGCATATTACAGGGGTTGAAATGAAAGTGAGCAGGGGAAGTGGGACAAGAGTTTTTGGCTGACTGTGGCCTGAGTCACATCAGAGTGTAAATTAGCCAGTGTTTCCATATAGGCTCAGTGCTAAATATCCCCCTTAGACGCTAATAAACCAGTGGCTCACCTCAACTCACACTGACTAAAGTAATAACCACAATTATTTTATATTTGACCCCAGAGGATGGCAGAAGAAAGTGTTATATAAAACATTTATTTCCATTGCGGTCCTCCATGGAAGACTAAAATAACAATAACTTGACATACAACACCCAAAACTATCAACCCAACACAATCAAAAGATCATAGGATGCACATGGCACTAGCTACATTGTCTTAATACTGGAAACTTCTCAAGAGGGTGAGAAAACGTAAAAGTTGCTCAATTTTATCCATATTATATTATGTACATGATTTTTGTAATTCAATTATTTTGAATATTGTCTGATTTGTTTTGTTCATTAACTAACTTTGTTTACATATTATAGATATACATACAGTATATACATAGAACTATTAGTATTTGTGTTAGTATTAATATTATTATATTGTTGGCCATCATTTGATCTGGATCGGATCACTGTCAATAAAACTTCTGGCCCCAGTTCATCAATGTCTCTGTTGTCATGGAGTCAGATGACAGCTGAGAATCCCATGGAAGTGACATGTAAGGACATGTCTAATTTCCATGACCCCCCACCCACTTCTACAGATGTTGCCAAAGGAAATGGCAGCTAGTGGTGTGTATGTGTGTGTATGTGTGTGTGAGTGTGTGTGTGTGTGTGTGTGTGTGTGTGTCGCCCTGGTGAGGCAGAAGCTTTGGGAAGGCTGCTATAGGAATACCTTGCTCCTCTTCTGTCCTTTCAGTCTCACCCTGCCCCGACATTCCCGTGCATGAGTTGGGTGTCCAGTTGCCACCGGTTATTTTTGCGCCGATCCCCTCCCTTCATGCTCTCCAACTGCCCCACACACCCTGTCCCGGTGGAGTGGAGAGGAGAGGGGGCAGCAGGCACCTTCAATCAGACCCCAAAAATAGCCCAGGGGGAAGGGCTCCAGACCCCAGTGAGGTCCAAGAGAGTCATGTGCGCAGCCTTGTCCTCCCCTAACTCACACACACACTGAGGGACAGGAGTGGAGGCAAGAAAACCCAACATATACCAACTGGACAGAATCACAACCCATCTCACTTTTTGGATATACAGTGCAAGAAGAGTGACTGCCTTTACCTCTGCTGGTCACATGCACAAACAGTAGCTGGGGACAGTCAGACTGAGTGTGTCCATCCATCCAGGGACCGAGTGGCTGGTCAATCCAGGACCATGAAGCTTAGTGTGGCGTTGTTTTTTGCGGGGCTCTTTGGGGCGCTGGCAGCTGTGTTCATCCTCCTCTCGTTTGGAACAGATTACTGGCTCCTGGCCTCCGAGACGTGTGACCCGAAACCTGTTGGAACTATTGGCCCGGGCGGAGTCATCGTAGAGGTGAGCGAGCTGGGGTTCAAGCAGCACCTCATCATGGAAGCTCAGGAGTAGTTCTCATTTCTCATGTGTTATGGCCACGCTGAATGCCTGAGATAATACTTATTATGTGTCTTCAGGTCAAGAACAAGTAGGGGGCATTGAAGTGTTCAGATTTGCAGAAAAGTGGCTTCAAGTTGGGTCAGTTAAGGTGAAAGGCCATGGTCAAGGAAAGATCACAGTAAACCATATATTTAGTTGTTTTGTCTCTTTGGAGGATTGGTTGCCAGGGTCAGAACTTAGTGTGTTATATATTATGATTTTGGTGTCATCTAATTGGAAAATGGTGTGCTGTAAATTTGTATATCCTTATAATAAAATACTTGCAATGGCCTTTCTAACGGTGGATCTCACTAAAAAAAAAACAAAATGGAACTGCAGCTGCAAGGTATCTTCTACTTTGGTAACTGTTTACCAGTTAGTCCAATTCTCCTTTCAGGAGATGAACTGCAGAGTAGAGAGGCGTCCCCTCCTCGTGAAACCAGACACTGTTTAATGTAGTTGGTGTGCAGCTATGCAGTGATTGAGACATGCCATATGCCCCGATGATAGAAATACAAACACCAGTCGTCCCTGTGGCATGGTATTAAATATCACCTACTAGAACATATCCAGCTTTTCATAGCAAGTAATGATACTGGAATCCAGACATGATATCAGCACAATAAAACCAAAGAGCTACCATATAGAATATACATACAAATGCAATATCAGTCCCTAATTTTCCCAACCTAACAAATCAACATTTTTGACTTGAATTATATTCAGAGCATTAACAGAAGATATGTGTAGGATCCAATCAGAATATAGTTGTATAAATCCTTTAGGAGCCGGACAGTGTAGTGGAAGAGGTGCCTGGTAGGGTAGGACTCCTCTCTAAATATTAAATAAAACTAATGATCCAATTAAATTGTCCAATAAGGTCCTACAAGATTGGTTGCAAACTATTATACATTCTAATTGCATTCTAATCCTCTTGTACATTGGAAACAAATCCTTTAAGATTTTATCAGATTCCTGTCAGACTTTTCGATCAGAGCAAAAATGGTAAATGATTGTGAAGCATCAAGGAGAACTGTTTCCTGAATGGGAACTCGGCCTCCCCACATGCTGGCTCGACACCAAACCAAACCTACATGAGGTTAGAGGTGCTCGCTCAGCTCGACCCTTGACCTGACACAGCAGCTGTCGCGTGACGCTGTGGCAACACACTGTACACCTGACCCACATGATCTCGACACCGCTCCCAGGCTTTGCATCAATGGATAACATTGACAGCCTCCATACTTGTACTTATACCCATTCAAACAGCATTTGGATGCATTTGGATGCAAAAATAAGGACTATAAAATGTTAAAGTAATAAACCATTTTGGACTATCTAAGATCTATGAAGAGTCAGATAAAAAGTAGAGTCATTCCTCTGTCTTTCCCTGTCCCAGCGTGGGGATGTGGTGGTGCTGGAGAATGTCAGCGACTTGACCACCTTCTACCACGAGGGCTTCTTCTGGAGGTGTTCCTTCGGGGCCAGCGTGGACGACAACAACCTTTTGTGGAAGCTCTGGTTCAGTAAGTGAGACAGACATATATTGTCCCAGCAGCCAAACTAGCATAATGTGCGTAACCCTCTCCATGCCGTTACAACAGACCAATAAGAGCAGTCATTGTTTCTTTCTAATTCTTCTTTAATTGGTCCTATTCTCTTTCTTTTGAAGTTGATGACTGGGGAGTGCCGGAAAACGTTATTCTCCAGTACTGTTATGCCTCCCTAGAGTCACATGTCAGCAATTGCCCCTGCTGCAGAATATAACTTAATGTCATTTTTTTAATTTGATGCCGTGATGTCTATAAAAACTGTACCACATCACAGCGGTAGGCTACGGTAGGTCAGGTGACTATTTAGAGACCGTGCCATGTGATGTTATTCTGGTCCTTTGTCAGATGATTGTGTGCTGTCTATTTTCTGATGGGGAACTTGAGGGGAGGGTCATTGTCACAAACACCCTCAAGCTACTAGGGGAAGGACCTGGCAAGGGTCTGCTGAATTTCACAGGAGAGAGAAGAGAGTGGAGAGAGAAGAAAGACTATAAGGAAAGAAAAAGTACAGATCATATAGAATCATCTTATCGACTTGTCACAGTGTTGATCCCATAGAGTTACAGTTCAAGGCTTTGGAAGACTTTTCACAGAGTGAAAAGGAGCTGGAGGCAGAGTCTACCACTGAGATAATAAATGAGTTACCAATTTGCAAGCAATTAAGTTAAAATTTGCAACTTAATGTGAACGTATTGTTGAATTTCATCAGTTTGTAAGGACTTCAGTTGTCTTTCTTTCCACCATGTCTGATACACACCTTCTTTCTCACATTGTGATTGCTTGATCAAAGCAAAAGTATTGTGATGAAGACACATGATATAATTATTTGTTGCATAAATGACAGTGTATCTGTAAGTGCTGTCCTCTAATCAATTGTTAATTGGGTTGGGCTGCTTGTAAGATTGTTCTGTACTACATTTGATGCTAAAACATATTTGTTCTTTCTCTCTCCAGCAAATCAGCCACACTCAAAAGTGTGCATGCATGCCTACCTCTTCCCGTTCCCCGTGTCTCATCAGACCCACAATGCAACAGACTACGATTCTGCTATAAGTAAGTGTGTGTGTGTTGATTCAAGTTTGTCTCTACACAGAAAATTTATATTCTGATTCAATGGCTGTTATCCAATCGGCTGCCATTACTGCTGTCCAGTCTATAGAGGCTTCTGGAGCGTCTTCATGCTGATTGGTGTGGCAGCTGTCGTCCTCGGAGGGTTTGTCATCATCTGTGCCGCTCCATTCGCCAGCCACCACTTGTATAAGGCAGGGGGCGGCCTCTTCCTGATATCTGGTGAGGGTTTGATTAAATCTTTTTTTTCACTAAATGAACAAAAATCATTCATTAGAAACACATCTATTTTGGCTCCAGTGGCTTATATGAAGAATTCATGACGCCTTACCTCTTCCCTCTCTTCACTCTCCTCCTCGCACCAGGTCTGTTCCTGCTGTGTGTGGTGGTGATGTATGTGCTGTGGGTGCAGGTGTTGGATGTGGTGGATCTCTACGTAGACCACCAGCGCTCTGTGGTGTGTCCAAACTTCCAGCTGTCCCTCAACTACGGCCTGTCCTTCATGTTCGCCCCCGTCGGCATCTTCTTTTGCCTCCTGGCCGGCCTCCTCTTCCTCCTCATCGGCCGAACGGTCCGGATTCACTACCACTGAGTTTTGTAATAGCCAGCGGCAGTTTAGAGGAAAAGTTGAGGGGGCTCGAGGTTTCTGGAACGCTACTATTTTTACTGCCTGACCTTTGATGCTTTCAATATCTGTCTGCCATGTTTTTTGGGACTCTGTAGGAACTCTATGGCAGCATCTGACAGGCTTGAATGGTTTGTTCCAAGTTTCAACCGTTGTGGAGCTCAGAAATGGCAGCATAATCACCACATCCTGATCTACTTTAATTTGAGCTACATTACATACAGTTACCCTCAAAAGTAACACTCTTTGTGGTGAATAAGTTGCCATTTGAGATGAAGCCAAAGCCCTAACAAGATAAAGCCGATCACATGTTAAATACCTGTGGGATTTAACGTATTTGGTTGAATCTTGGGTGTTGACGGTTAAATGAGTGTAATGTGAGAAGTTTATGTTAATGTAATGCAAAAGCAACAGCAATCAAACGTGGATGAGGAACAATGTTGTTCATCAAAGCATTTCACACCAGTTTGAGTGTTCTGCAAGGTGGAGTTGGTTAATTGTGTTGAAATGTGCTGAAGAGGTGAAAAAGACTCTTGTCTTGATAACCACTTTATTAAACAAGTGATTAAAAAATGTATTCTTTTTTCTATAGTTTTTATAAAAATCTAAAAGTAGCCTATATAAAGGGAATAGCATATACTACAGCATGATAGCTTACAGAACTAGTGTGAGACAATGTCATTGGCAAGACCAACTGAGCAGCAGCATTTACTGAGACTTATTAGAGATCAAATATTAAAATATTCAGAATTCTGTATTATGCTCAGTATTTTTGTTTTTTTCAATATAATTTTTACCAGTGAGATACACACATAGCCTGAAACTGTGCTATCAGTTGGCTCTATTTTTCCCATTTGACCGGTTTAAGTCATTAGTTTATCTCTTAGGCAACTGTTTAATTTGTTCATACTAAAAGAGAAGCTTGTAGCATGAAAAAATATTTTATGTAGCAGTCATGTTTTTGTTTAATATGTTTTTACCATCTGTTCATTTCTTCTATGAGGTTTTAAGTGTTTTTGGATAGTTAATGAGATTGTGACATCATATGATATTTGTCTAAATAATTCAAAATGGTATGCTTCTTCTGTGACCTATTTGCCAATAAAATGATGAGGGGAAGGCAAACCTTGATGTCAAAAATACATAATTTTGTCATTGTACCCATGAGCTGAAAAATACAAAAGATTCAAATGGAAAACCACAAGAGGGCAATGTTGTCCCACTTGACTCACATATCAGCTTTCCCCTTAAGAAACAGAAATCCTATTTTGCTTATCTGGGGTCTATGCGGAGTCTATGTGGCGTTATGCATTTAATCACAACTTCAGCGGCAGGATCTGTAGATGAAAGTATTCACACCTTGGCTGACAGACGGATGGTAATTTCACTCATGAATGGAGCATTTGATCAGGATCTGAATGGACTCCTGTGTCGATTCTCAAGAGTCCGTATCAACTCGGTGCCTTTCGAGCTTCATAATATACTTATCATACATAGGGAAAAGCATCCGAGGTTTGCCACAGAAAGCAGGGAGGAGTGACACAATGTAATGCATTGATTACTCTGTGAAAATGATCTTGCTTTCACAGATGACGCTTACGATGGAGGGATCACAGTTCCAAATTTCTGAACCCCTCAATATGGCTTTCCACACACTCCAGAGATGGAAGCAACACCAAACTTCAGCAGCACAACCATGTGAGAGTCCTACTGAAGAATACTGCAGGTCACATAAAGAGGTTGAGAGATGCTAATACAGTGACAGATAAGATCGCAGGATTCGTCCTGTTTCAGGCTGGAGCTGTCCTCCCAGCCAAGTCTCCCCTAGGAAAGAGATTTCTTATCTCGAGGACTTCCTGGTTTAAATGAAATTCTAATAAGATAAAAAAAAAAACCTTTAATCATCCCTCCATCCATATCTAAGTGAGAGTGCATGTGAGAGAGCAGTGGAGAGAGAGAGAGAGAGAGAGAGAGGGGAGAGAGAGAGAGAGACTGAGAGAGAGAGAGAGAGAGAGAGAGAGAGAGAGAGGCAGAGCTTTAATGCAGGTGTGAAGCAGGCTACCTCCAGAAGCCAGGCCTTGCAGACAGTAATGTCATCAGAGTGGGAGTCCCAGCTGAATTCAGCACTGTTCTGCATGATTGCCCATGATAATTGTGTGTTGATAGGGAGCGCGGGAGATGGAGTATAATTTCCACCGAGAGATTCCTAAACAAATACCTGTGCTCAGCAGAGGGATGGAGTGCAGCAGGAGGTGAGGAGGAGAATAGCGGATGAGGGAGATAGGGGATGAGAGGGTAAGACTTCCAGAGAAGGAGGGGAGGGGGGGGGTGAGGGGGGGGTTGGGAGCGGTGGCCTCGGAGCAGGTCTTTACATACTGTGCATGATACAACCAAAACCAGGCATTAAACATTTTAACAAAACTGACTAACAAATAACAGCTGAAGCGCTTGAAGAAACTGGACTAAAATCAGAGCTTCCAAAACAATGCCGAATAAATTCAAAATGAGCATGAGTTAGTTTGTTTTAGTCTTTTGATCAAAGCCATAATGACGGTGAAATGGTGTGAGAATCCTCTAGTAATAGAATAGAATAGAATAGAATAGAATAGAATAGAATAGAATAGAATAGAGGTTGTAGAATAGTAGGTTGTAGACCTAGGCTGTAAATTTGTCTTCAGTTTAATCTCAGATATAGTAAAAACATAAATTAAAAGTACACACATAATACAACAACAGTACAAAACAATCAATAATCTGATACGTAATTATACCTAATTAGCTATCAATAATCTGATACATTTTATGATCATTCAAAGGCAGTTGTGTAAAACAAACATACAACCAACACTAAATAAAATAGACTAAAGACTAAACTCAAACATTCCTGAAAAATCATGACTAATTTAATACTAGGAAACTATTTAACTGATTTAACTCAAACTAAAGTAAAATTAAAACTGAAAATGATATAAATAAAAAATAAAAAAACACCCCAAAACAATCATAGCCCTGGCATCTGTGTATATGTCTCTTTCCATGTGTTCTTACTTACACAAGGTGAAAGGACAAGAACAGACAGGCAGCAGAGAAACAGAGAGGCATTGTGGGACGGTGCGTGTTTCAAATCATTTACAGTAAGCTGCTAAAGTCCTTCACTTGTGGTGGAGGAAGAGAGATAAGTTAGACTCACAGTCGAGACTTATGTAGGCCCATGTATATTTAACCTTGAGGGAGGTTTAAGTTAATTGGAAAACACTCTTTGCCTGAGTGCTCTCACCTCATGGCACATAGTGTAGTTATCATAGCTTATCTTCCAAATGTATCATAATCCCACATGACATTCAAGTCAGATTTCATTTAAATCTGATTAATTTCAACTCTCAGAAAAAAGGAAGTATTTGAATTGCATGAACAATATGGCAAGTCATATTACACGCTGCTTTCCTCTTTAGAGATAGTTTTACATAATTTCCGATTCGTTTTGAAATAATGAATAGACAATGGGCTGTATAATTGTGAGGATTTACAATTCAGAGGACTGCGTCGTATAATCACCATGCATAATTCAGAGAGTTGAGCACATAGGTCACTGGTGGTAATGGCACAAAAAGTAACTTAAATCCCCAACAAACAGCTAAAAATCAACACAGTGCTTCCACTGGCTCTCAGCTGGAAATATTACTAACTAAATCTTTGGTACGAGGCAAAATTTCCCCCCCAGAATCGAAGAAGTAATGCAGAAAAGTACATTCAAGGCATCCTCATACATTATCTTTTCAAGAGTGAGAATTTCCATCATTTCAATGGAGTCCGTAAGTTCAGAGAAACTCAATGATGTGTAAAGAGGGGCTGGCAGTATGAAAGGGGCTCCACATTGTTGGCCAGTTAAAGCTACACCTGTATGGAGTGGATCCTTTCTGCCCCTGTAACACCCACTGGCCTCACGCCTCAGTTTGTGCATATAAATTACATTCCAAAGTGTGTATGGATGGCCCTTGTTCATACTCAAGGTCTCTTGTTTCAAAGGCATGCTAATGTTTTGCACTGTGAAACTCCTCTTTAAACTGCCAGAGCAACTGTGTAGGAGATGATTGGGACTCTTCAGCCGCCTTTCCTTTTGAATATTCATACATTTTTAATAGTACATATACCCACAAATCCTAAACAAAGACAGATTGCGTTCAACGTTTAATCACTTGCGTCAGATTATTTCAATGTTTATTTGATTTTTGCTTTATTGGCTTTTTCACTTAACATAATGTTGTGGTGTCTATTAGTTGCTAAATGAATCAGCATAATGTTTCATTTGTGCTAAGTAAATACGCACCATGTTGTGCAAGTGATCCATGCAGACTGGGAATATATTAACATCCAAAAGTTCAGATTTATCACTTTTTTTTTTTTGTGGGGGGATTGCAACATTTCAGCACCAAGTAGCTCCTTATTTGGGCTCGGCTTCCCCTCGAGCAATTAATTAATGCTACAGTACAAACAGCCGATGGATTCTGTCATGAATATTCAAATCGACCTCTCGCATATCATTTCTTATTCAGTGTTGTAACAAGGGGGTTTGGTGAAGAAGGCAGCGCTGCTTCAAAGCCTGTCGGGGGGTTTGTACTGTACCTATCTGTCCTCATCTGTGGAGTGAGTAACCTCTTTATCTGACATGGTGAGAATTAACAAGTTGGCAGATTGAAATGTGATGCCGTCTTTCACTGTCCTATTGACATACTTCTAGATTCTATTATGTTGCAAACAATTTGGTTCTTACTTTTGACCCAAAGGACACAAGAGGAAACAAGATATCATTACCGCCCATTGTAGACTTCAGTTACAAAATATTATATACCCAATTTGGAAAAAAATCTGTATTTCATCATTCAGGAGCTCTTGAACATTGAGGGCCTATATAGTCAAAGACTTTAAAAATATCATAATTTGTTATATACTGTACAGTATATACTATAAATAAAAGACTAATGTAAACAAGAGTAATGTAATAAAAAGTTAATATTGGCATCCTTTTGCTTCAGCACAGCAGCACACAGTCTTATGCTCTCTCCTCCTTTGGTAAATGTGCTTTTATACTGGTTTCAGCTTGCAGGATTATACCTTTGACCCCAAGTGGTTGACGTTCCTTGAAAGTAAAATCTTGTATGGAAAGTATGGTGTTTACTGGTTTTGCAATGGTAAAAGGAGACTCTCTCTATATATATATACAGTGTATGATGTACATATACAGTATATATAGTTTAGCATAATTTTGTGCTATCAATCATTTTGCAAAAGTAGGAGTAACTAAAAAAAAATGGTGGGTATCTCATTTTGGAGCAAAACTATTACATTTTTAAAAGAACTTATATCCTAAAATGGCCACATATCTTTGTTTCCACTACATTTTCTCCTCTGCATCTCTCTTGGCTCCCTAAACCTTGCTTAACTTTGAGTATGTATCTTTCAAACAATGTTTTTGAACAAGATTAATACATTCCTCTCCCATCCTTGCTCACAGCTCCAGTTTATGCTGCTGCCTTTAAACTGTTGACTCTGTCTCCAGCTTGTCTCAGCGGTGCAATAAAGTGTTTGCTGTTCCATTCCGCTGAACCATAACTCCTCAGACTGTTTTAATGTTACACATGTTTATTAATGCCACTTTACAAGAGGGCACTGTCATATCTGTTAGTCTTAAGCATGTCAGTACGCGTAAATGGATTCAAAAATATACACACAAAAGCCCTGTTTACCATATTTAATAACACAAATATACAATTCTAATGTAACTATTCAAATGATTTCCACGCTCTTTGTTTTGCTCTTCATGTGTATTCATAAGAGTTGCTTCTTATGCGACCTCACCTCATTAGAGTAACATTTATGAAAATCATGATGTATTATGTATTGAAATTACAGCAAAGCAAACACAGGCCTATTACTAACACTTGAACTACATCCATACAGGCATGAGAGTCACAGCCTGGATGATAATGTGACGTCTCTCTGAAGTTACAGCAGCACCAGCCACACTACTTGTCACTTTCATACACAAATGCACAACAGCACTGGCAAGAATGTAAAAACTTACCATAGCTTGAGGAAATACTTGTACACTACAGAGTCCTTTGCAATATCGCCTCTACTAAGAAGAAAATACTTTGGAAATAAAAAAGTTAAGAGGAGGTTTACATAGACAGAAAAAAGAAAAGTCCAATTTTCCAATGCACAAGCTACAATGATTTTTACCAATATTCTTAAACACATCACTAGCAGTAACTTTGAATTATGTGCCTACAGGTGACAGAGACAGAGAGCATGGTTGTCAAATGAAAAGAGAGAGAAAGATACACATGTAAACAACTGACAGAAGAGAACAACAGAAACAAATATTTACTGCAGATAGAGATTGAATACTTTACCAGGTGAATTCCTCTCAACTTTTGCTGTATCTTAGATGATGGACGCTCCTTTTTTTTGCTGAAGTTTTAAATAACAACCTAATGTTAATATGACTAATGTAAACGCTAATGTAAAAGACTAATGTGAACAAGAGTAAAGTAACAAAAAGTTAATATTGGCATCCTTTGCTTCAGCATAGCAGCACACAGTCTTATGCTCTCTCCTCCTTTGGCAAATGTGCTTTTATACTGGTTTCAGCTTGCAGAATTATACCTTTGACCCCAAGTAGGATTGACATTCCTTGAAAGTAAAATCTTGTATGGAAAGTATGGTGTTTACTGGTTTTGCAATGGTAAAAGGAGACTTTATATTAATTGAAGTATAATGATATCCTTAGCTTGGATGTTGGGGGGGGAAGGAGAGTCCAGTGAATAATGTATCTCCATGCAGATGATAAATGAATATGTTCATATATTCATTTATTAATTTATACTTTTGGATTGCAATTGAGTTTGTCCTTACTTACAAGATCTGTCATTTGATCTGTCATTAAATCCACTGTCTGCAACACATACGGCGAGTTCTCCACCATTTTGATAGATTAACCTTTGGGAATACAAGAAGGAACACATTGTTGCTTTTTTTTCTCATTATCTCTACTACAAGACAAGTTGGCGCACCGCTGTTTACCTTTCAAAATGTGTACTCCCGTTCTCTGTGGAGTATTTGTTCTTTTCTAACTTTATACCCCTTTCATTTTTCCTGCCTGTGTACCTGTTCCTGTCTGTCGAACCTCTTTACTGTGCCTCTTCCCTTTATGTCCTCGTCCTCCCTCTCGTTCATGTCTGATGATGAGCTGAACGGAGAGAGAAGCCTGATGGAGCCGCAGCTCTGCAAAGTTTTACAAAGTAGAGGAAATGCCAACTGAAGAGGCCAGACTTGCAGTTCGACTCTCATGCCAGTGGGACCGTACGAAGGCTGGTAAATGTTACCGTTGATAAATAAACATTATTTAAAAGATCTGTCAGCTCCTGTTAGAGTGTCCCTGTAGCTGTGGTTCACTTGATTCACTGCTCTGAGGGGAAGGAATATTTAATCACTGTTCTGAATGACATGAATAATCACAGATTCGATTTTCTGGTAGCCACCAGCACACCGAGAGGACTTGTGCATTGATGTTTAAGATTTACATACTAAACATGTAAGAATGCATTAGAAAAAAAAAATCTTAGTTGTGAGGTAACTTTTTACATGCTTTCTAGATGATTCTCTGTATCTCTTTTACTCTAGAATACATAGGCAGATCCAGAGCTACAGACACATCATGGTAACCTGTTAATAGATCTTGGAAAACCATCAACAGCCTGACAATGTATTGTCATTTTAAACTGACAAAATCCTAACCACAGATTAACATAGCGTGTATCCAGATGGATTACAATGCTACCTCTACTGGTATCTCATCAGCAATAGAGTCAGACAGTACAGACAGTATCGCTCTTTTGTCATAAAATAGTCATGTGTCACTCCACTACACACAGAGTTTGGTCTGCTTGTGTGTGTCAGAGTATCTGCTGGAGAGCCAAATCTAAGACTTTTAAAGATCTTTTTTAATGATAGCAAGAGTTGAATTTAAGAGCAATTTAAAAACCCACATAAAGAAACAAAGCTGTCAAAACCAGACCACCTCTGATTGAACACAACTAATGAAAGCAAGCTATGACACCATAAATGGGCAGTAGAAGAAAAAGGACAAATCGGAAAAAGGAAAGGAAATTAATCGTTAAGGGACATGAAGTTCATTTGTGTTTAGTAGAGCAGATAAAAAACAAAACATGTTTGCATATTGTGCTGCTAACCCTGTTGAGGGTGACATGATGCAGTGTAAAGAAATCTCATGGTGAAAAAAATAAGACCTCTAGTAAGTGTACCTGAACCTTACATCTTCAAAATGTCAATTTTTCAGGTAAAACAGCCTTGTTTTTGCTTGACGACCATGAATTACTGTGTTTATCTGATGGGTTTTGAAAGGGTTTCATAAGCCTGAGGGTTGTAGAACTTTCTACAGAGGATCAGGGAATCCTTTGATTTAAGTTAAAACCAGAAAATCACCAAAATTGAAGTGATGAAGTTTTCACCTGACGACGACGATTGAAGGTATTTGAATTAAGGCCTTAAATTTAGATAATTAAGACTTTTTCAGACTTTTTACTGACCTGAGGATACCCCAGTGTGTGTGTTGTGTGTGTGTGTATATAACACCTCTGTGTGAGCCTGGTCCAGTCCCTGCTCTGTCCGCTCACACTCAGCAGAAGATGTCATGCTAAGCTCCTGCCCACTGGCACACTGGACACCTGCTTGTCGGCACGGCGACATCTGTGCCTCTGGGACGAGCCAGGGGCATCTGTTAAGCAGACAGAGGAGTTGGATGGGTTGCCCTTGGCAACAGGCTTCTGAGCAGGCCTTGGCACCAGCACACATATTGGAAAGATGAGCGGGGTTTTCACAGAGTGATTGAGAAATGCTTTGCCCTCTTACAGACCTGTCATTACGTAAAAAGACTGGACTATTAAAGATAAACACTCAGGTGCAGGTGGAGTCCTTCTCTAACTCTGTTTCTGTGCTGCATGCCTGCTCCATCTGTTGTGTATGATGTGTGTACAGTATATGTAAAGTAGAGTAAGATTAATATGTTTGCCAATATATCAGGCTGATATTGGCCTTTAAATATCAGATATCAGTCAGTAAACCCCCCTCCCCACCATTCAGGTATTGTATTTTATCGTATTGTCATATACTATGTTACTGTTACTGTTATGTTACTGTTAACCCACGTAAAATAATTTAATTAGTAGGGCTTTAAGTGTCTTATGATGATCTAAATGCTGTTTCTGAGTCTTTTCCACCCTGCCAAGAATTATGAGGGAACACACTGACAAATGGTCAGATTTAAAGGTATTGAACATCACAATACCATCTATCAGTGACTTCAATCTAAAAATCAGTATGGGCTTTCAAAAACCCACATCAGTCCACCCCACTGTAAACTAGTCTGTATCTGTTGAACCAGAACCACCAGCACATACTGTATATTTATGGTGAAGAGATTCTCATTTTGTGTCTGACCTTCCTCTGGCTTCTCCTGACTCGCATCGCTCCTTCTCTTTTGAACTCTTCCTTTCCTACCTTGCCATCTGTTCCTTCAACCTGTTCCTGCTTCTTATGGCGAGCCTCTGCTTGATTCAGTGGCCTTGAACTTTCCAGTGAATATTATCTCACATCCAGAGAGTTGGCATGATTTGAGATTGAATAAGTGCAGAATGATATGAAATAGATTGGTTGTTCTCACTAGGTTTTGCTCAGTTTAATTTTCCTGCCGAGATACAGATTGGGATTTAATATGATTGCATAATTATAGAATCGATGCTTCTGAAATATTATCGATATATGTGCATGTTTTATTGATCTGTGCCACATTTGTGAAACCTGTGCACAGTAGAGATAAACAGGCGGAAATCGATGGGCACATGTAAGATTAATTCATAATAACTTCATTAGTCTTCAGCATTATTATTGATTTGCTCACTATTTTTCCATTGCAATATTTCATATACAAAAATGGTCTGAGATTTATTATTTTCCATCTTTTAGGACACATTTTGACACTTTTTTTTTTCACTATACTTACATTTGCCATAAAGATTAAACAAATAGTGCATTTGGGTCTTATGGAGTTAAAAAGCTTTGTGAAAGTTCCTCAGAATTTGAATGAATATTTCATGTCAAGCACAAAGTTTGAAGGTGTGTCACCTGCAGTCTTCTCCTTTTTTAACCTTCACTAAATGCTTAAGCAGCATTTTATTCTCATTTCAGTCCCTAGGAATACATTTTCTCAGAGTGAGTTTAATATCTTTTTTTGCTTTATGTGCCACAATGATGGATTATCTTGATTGTAGATCCTAGCGTTGACAAGAGGGGGGGGGGGGGGGGAAGGAGGATAAACCCCCTTTTGGTGGCGTTTGTCCAACTTCACAGACCTATCAACGCAGGACAATAAATCTTCTGAATGCATATTTAACACTGAATCAATGCACACTGTAGCTTGAAGGTTAACCTATTTTTTGATTGAATTTGTTATTCAAATACAGCATGCCTGGTACGGCAGGCTTTGTCCATTCACAGCACTTACTCATGGTTCAGTGATTCTCTGGGAGTAAAAAAGGAAATAAAATGCTGTATATGACCATGAATAAAATGGTGCTCCCATCTAAATGCATGTATCTCTTCAAAATCATTTGATCCTTTATTTACATCTGAAGAATTATGGGGGAAAATCTTTGACCAGTTGATCATCATCATGAAGGCTCGCTGAAGGGTTTACAGCAAAAGCCTCTGACTTGAAGCCTCAGTTCGCTGTGTGCCATCTAGAGACTTTCCTTTCTCTGAGGCAGCAACACTGAGGGCCTCCGCTTGTGTCCAACATCAGCAACATCTTCAAAGGCTCTTTTGAAGGATCTTTTGTGTGTGGCAAACTCTTCATTAACCAGAAAATACAGGGAGAGACTACTAGGTCCAGTTTTATAGCAAAAGACTGTAAGATTTAGACTTATATCCAAATATTAGTTGCTGTATACTGTACATTTGGTTAGAGACATCTAGAGATCTACAGACAAACTTTCCCCCTTGCCAAATTCACTGTGAATTGTGAAATAAAAAAGGAAAACGAACATGGATGTCTTCTATATTCATTTCAGTATATAGAGAGTAAAGTCCAATATACTTTTCAGTTTTTCAAAGTCTTGTTGGTTTTTCAAAGGATTTGCTTGCTTCCCCAGCTTGCTCAACAAAATGACCTACTTACATCCTAGATCAATCAGAAAACATGTTGGTGTTTAAATCAAAACAGCTGATCCCAGGAAAAGAATTCTGGTCCCAGTATTAAACTTCAGGTTATTGTCCTGTAATCTGAATTGTTTTTTTCTTTGTGTGTGTGTGTGTGTGTGTGTGTGTGTGTGTGTGTGTGTGTGTGTGTGTTTGACCTTATAACACATATAGACCTGGAGGAGGGTAGTTTAAAATATCTAGTCAGTCTTAATTTTTATGCTTTTAAGACTTTTTTTTACATTTTACATGTTAGGCGTTTAGCTGACGCTTTTATTCAGAGCAAATTATAATAGAATAACAGCAGAATAAAATAATTAAATTAATTAAATTCACCAATCTTATATCAGGATGGTCAAATTAGAATATTTCAGACCAAGGCATCAACATCAACCTTCCACTAAATGAACGAGTGTCTGGAGTGACCCGTTCACAAAGAGCATCAGGCAGCTTCAAGCTGACTGTTTCCCTTTTGAAAAAGCTTGAGCGATTCTAAATGAAAGACAACATGTTTATGCATACAGGGCTGAGATGTCATATTAGGTTATCAAAGCTGGTGTGATGTAAAAAAAACAAAAACAAACCAAACAAAACACACACACGGTCACCACTACACAAAAGAGCCCATTTGATGTGAGAAAAGATGTTCAAAGAGGTAAGACTTGATGAGGTCCAGCTGGACGTAGGGAGTTTACAGGAGAGCAAAAACACAAAACTTTTCCTCATCTACAATGGTAATATTTCCACTACTTGACAACCCTCTGCAACTTTAGTTCTGTCCATGACTTCTTCAGACATTTTGGATTGAAATTCACTTTGGCCTTGCTTGTTAGCTCCAGGCACTTCCAAACTGCATATAAAACACATATAAGAAACCTCAGCTTTTGTCCAAGTTATTCACCAAGCTCTTGTGAATACTCCTTGCTTCCAGAAACTGAATTCAGACAAGGGAAACTTTACCCCTACACATTGATATGTGGTCGGATTTGTCATTTCTGCCCAGGTAAAGCATGCAGAAGCTGATCAACCTGAACTGCTTTTAACCCTGCGACCTCTTCATGCAAGGTGTTTTGTTCCACACACACATGAGCGACCGGATTACACAACCCCACCAACCAAAGCAGTGTATTTGCAATGATGGAATATCAATGCAGACATGAGCTGAAGACTCCCTGGGGTGATTTAGATGCCCTTTGGAACTGCAATTGGCATCAAAGGGAGCTGCAAAGCGGGCACAATGCAATACTAATTTACTGACCTTTAAGTAGCTGAATTGCCAAACAATGTGGGTAAATGACATGAGAGATGACTGGAGATGAGGATGAAACATTACAGTGGGAGAAATATCCTTTACAATATGCACTAAATGTACAAAATTTTAGAGATGGCTTTACTCTTTTCATTAAGCACAATGATGAAGTGAATCCAGGTAAGAGCCATTATTTCTTATTGATTTTCCTTATTAAATCTAAACCAATCACAAAGGAGGAGATGTAGATAAAGAGAAGCAGACGAGTTAGAGAAGGATGTTTAAGCTTTGAGACAACTGAGATGTGGATTGTGCAAAAGCTCCCTAATATTTTGTATATTCAGTGTAGATGCTCTATAATTATCATGTCAGGCGGTTCAAAACTACAGCCTACACATTCACAATAGTAATATTCCTGGTTAGTGTCATGACAACAATGCACTTGAAGGGGAGTATCTTCTCCTTACGGCCCAGGAGGGCTCATTGTGAACATGAACGAGTCTTTCTCAAAGTTAGAGAGCAGAGATCCAGGCTGTACTTATGGAAATATTGATGTACAGCCTGGAGCTGCTCCACTCACAAAGAATCACAGGTTGACTTTATGGACTTACATCCTAATGAGGTTTGTTGAGTAGCATCAGCTCCAAATGAGAAAACATACCCTATAGTGTCACAGTCCCTTGTTTTTTCTATCTCCGGACATGAACATCTGCATGACATCGTAGATTGGCAGTGTGGTGAATGATAACTAATACGGACTAATACAGTAATTACACACTTTACAGATTAAACTTTGTTGTATTCCACTTTGAACTGGAGGAGCGGTTGTCTTGGGATTATGAGCCCTGCTCTGTTAACAAGGTGCTGTGCCTCAGAATTAGAGCTGGTAATGACTTAAAGAGCATATCAGCTATGGCTCGTTTGCCGTACAGCAGAGGAGTGTACGCGGTCTGGAGTATCTACTTTAATTAGGTAGTGGCTAAAACACAGCTCCCACATGGCCCTGCCACATTACCAATACTTATGTGCTTATGTCTATTAGTGCTTCCAACAACTCCGCAAGGACCGCATGTTATCCAGTAGTTGTCCGATAAATAATGCACCGAGTGGAACTGATGATGGATTAAAAGAGAGACTAATTTTACATTATATCTTGCTATCTGAGTGGTGACATTACCTATCCAGCTGAACATGACAAGACAGGAGTGAAATGCATTCACTCTGCATTCAACATATGTTGGCACTGATGGAGTTTTGTATGGAGGTCATAAGTTCACCTTCATTCCTGAGCATACTTTCAAAGTCATCCCTCTTGTACGGGGAGAGAAACCCACAGTCAGAACCTCTCTCAATCAAGCCCTGATCAAGCACAAAGGCAGATCTGACTCTAAATAATACATGACTTGCCTTTCCATATACACTCCCCACTGGGACATCGAATAGAGGGTGCGGGTTCAAACATCTTTCCTCATCTTCAAACATCCGCCCTTCATCTTAGCTTCTGCCAGACTTTCTGACGCTGCAGAGACCAGGAAATATCAGGAAGGAATGACTGCTAAAGGGGAATGGCACATATTTCGGTACATTATACAGAGCTCAAATATGTTTTCCCATGCCCTGAGACAGTTTCTTTGTTTTCGCGAACATTCAGTATTGTCCCTGTACCCGGACATTAGAGAGAACAGACAAGATGGACAAGGTGGTTGCTGGAATAGACTTGGAGATTTTCTGGGGATATGGTTACATTTTCAAATTCAGTTACTTCACTAAAAATTTGGTTTAAAAGCTTAAACAAAAGGCCACAAAGTCACTGTCAATCTAACTTTGCAGAAGACTTGTCTACTTTTGTGGGTGTTACTTTTTGCTTGTGTGCTTTTATGCATAGTTATTGGGTGATACTGCTGAACCCATAACTAACTTTGACTTGTAGTGAATAATTATCGCAACTCTTGCGGTGGTGTGATTTTGCAAAGAATGCAAAACTTTAATTGAAGGCTACGTTAAATTTTCTTGTCCAAATCCTGGTCATTTGATTAGAACAAAATAATATTCCTCCTCTTTGAATAGGAATGCCGACAAGCGCAGCAGGCAGACAACTCCATAGAAGTCACAGTGCTGCTGTTCTTTTGCTGGTGATAAAGATTCAGCCTGTTCCTTTAGCTCCAAGTGTAGTCATGTGTATAATTGCTCTGGGACTGGAAATGCACCATGTGTGAATATAAAGGAAAGGCCATTTAATAGGAAACACTGTCCAAACAACAGAGCTCCAATTTGTCTAAATGTCCCAGGTCACAGAGACGCTCAGGATGGAGAGAGGCTCATGATCGGAGCGCCAAGTGGAGAGAGTGAGGGGAGCGAGCATGAAAGAACAAGAAACTAGATGATAAGTGACGGATGGAAACTAATCATAGCTGTCCATTAAATGACAAAATCGGTGATTTTTCAGTCTCAGAAATATATTGATAGACTTTGTGCTAATTCCAGGTCAGATGCTTGGTTGGTCCAGTGTTTGGTATGAGACACAATCAGAACTGACCCAGTCCACTATCAAACCAGTTCAATTTTAGCATAAAAAAACAGATTGATCATGCTGTGACAGATGGTTCAACAGCAAACATTAGGATGGAAACACCAGATTAAACAGTTTTACAATATATGGTAAGCAAGAAGAAAATTGCCTCAAAAACATCACAGAGAGAAGAAAGGCAGAGGAATAGAGGATTGTTGTTGAGGGAGAAATACAGCAAACAGAGGGAGGGGGACGGGGATATGTGGTTGTGAGTGAGTGGGCTAAATGTAAATGTCCCATTGATCGTTCGGCCGAGGCTAGCAGACACTCTGCTCTTATTGATCAGCTCAAGGCCAAGGGCAGGATGAGCCTGACACCTCGCAAACTGACCTCTACTGCCTTGACCTTGGCCTAAAGCCAGCAAACTGGCCTTTCACCCTCATCACCTGACCTCTGACCCCGGGGGCCCCTCCAGATGTGACCTGAGCGGAGCGTATTGCTGTCCTAGCTGCACTCCCCGATCCAGACAAACCGCCCGAGCCAAAGGAACATCTCCAGAGAGCTGAACAGGAAGGGGAGGTTAATGCAAGTCAAAAAGGCTTCACTGGAATACTGCCTTACCCGAACGGGGCGAGAGAGAGAGAGAGAGGGAGAGGGAGAGAGAGAGAGAGAGAGAGAGAGAGAGAGAGAAGATAGGGCAAGGCAGAAGGGAAGCAGGGGGGAATAAGAATGTGATGTTTTCTACACTCCTAAGAGGGAGTCGTAAGGTTGCTCACAGCTTGGTGGTATCGATCTAGTGATTTAATTACATGAGCACGCACTAAACACTAAACACACACACACACACACACACACACACACACACACAAAGCTCTCGCAAGGATCTAGTGGGTGATGGATCACAGTATTAGCCAGCTCTGACAGTGCTGTTGCCTACTTTGTGTTAATAAACCACAGTGGAAATTTAAAAAAAAAAAAGGGTGTATGTTGCCCTGTATACAGCGCTCAGTGTTAGTTACAAAACATTAATTCAACTATGCAGACACAGGCAGACAGACAGAGACAGACAGGCAGACAGACAGAGACAGACAGGCAGACAGACAGAGACAGACAGGCAGACAGACAGAGACAGACAGGCAGACAGACAGAGACAGACAGGCAGACAGAGACAGACAAGCAAAAAGATAGACAGACCAATTTATGATGCACACTGCTTATTTCCATTGCAGTCTGGCCAAAATTTGGCCAACTGAAATGTGGTTACCAGATGTCAAAGTTGTTGACCATGCCCATTGTTTTGCTGAATATTTTGCAATATCAGCAATGAAGTTACCTGATCATTTTAGTTGAATATGACAGGGCAATATCCTGAATACTTTCATTCTGGTCAACACAATACGTTCTATTGTTGAGTCTTGTATCAAGGTCATGAGTACATGCCAACTGGCCAACAGACTTTCAGAGTTATTCTTCTTTTACTGAAAAAATAGTCAAAACTGCTTTCAATCTCACTCCAAAGAAACACAAAGACATTGCATCGCTTTTCCAAAGTCTAAAAAATAGAACTTGGGAACCACCTAACAAATTAGTTATCTAATGAATATGACTGAAGCCAAATGCCATCAGACATTAATGATTCAACTGCATATAAACCACTGCAGAACAGTCTGTGGTGTTACTCCTGTCATTCAAATCCTAATAGTTTAAACTTTCTGTTTCCCAAAGGATCTGGGTTTGGTCCAGATACCAAGGATAGAGCTGTGATATGATTACAGTAATCACATTCAAACGTCCCTTTCCTTGTTGGCTGTGGAGCCACGGTACCAGAGGCACGGCCAGACACGATCAATAGATCATCAGATAGGTTAGAGGTGAGAGGTCATGGCCATTGTGTGTGTGTGTGTGTGTGTGTATGCGCATCATGTTTGTGTGTGTGTGAGGTAATGTAATGGGGCTGCTTAGACTGCTGAATCAGGGTAACAAAGGAAAAGCAAGCTTCTCCATCGCCGCTCACCAAATATCTTCAATTTAGCAGATAATTTATTTTCTCCTGCAGAATGGGTTGGCTTTATGTGTATGGGTGGGTTGATGGTAGGGTGGGGTGGGGGCTATTGATTACTACCGACACCCACTTCGGCCAGTTGGGGGGAACACCTGAGCCACTCATAAATCAGTAATGGTGGAAGAATCAGTGAGGGAAAAATAGAAGAAAACAGAGAATTAACATCATTCACTGAAATTACAAATTAACAATCTGTACTTTGCTGAAGTTCACTTCATGTGGTACAAAGTAATAATCAGATAAAAATACTGATCTTTTCAGCAACACCTGCAGCAAGGGGGCTCAGTCACATTCATTTTATTTTTTTTAGAGCGAGACAAGGTACCATTCTCATACCACTAATTGTCTTGTTACAGTATATGGTCCCGGTGTGTTCGAGCCCTCATGCTGTAAGTTCACAGCCCCGTCCCATCTCCAGTGGTTCCATATTGTGTGCTTATTGCCTTTATCAATCTGCTGGAGCCCAGAACAAAGACCTTCGTGTTCAAACAGCAATTACTCTCTCATCTCCCGAGACATCGGCCTGGGCCTAATTGGATTTAAATGAACCCCCAAATTTCCCTTTGTTACGGCAAATAACATGCAAGGCTTTTTAATTAAGATCCGATACTAGCCCACGTGGAGGGCCCGCGGTTGCTTTCATGTTCCGCTCTTCAAATAGAGGCTGAAGAGTGAAATGCAGCGCTTGCGTGGCGGACAGTTTGGTGCACAGTCTGGCTCAGCGGGCGGTGCAGGTGGTGGGGGTGGGGGGGCGGTCTATCAGGAGAGGTGGATCGGTTAATTAAAAGAGTTCTAATGTGATTGATCAACTTCTTTCCAAGCTGCGAAAAAAAGATGTAGCATGAGAAACATGCATTTATACAGCGGACATCACAGGGAGCTCCACTGGACACAGAATGGAGAGGACCTCAGTTTTAAAGCCTTTATCATGTAATGTTTGATGAGAGCATTTTGATTTGTTTCTAAGCTTCATGTCACCATGTTAGAAAGAAGAACATCTCACTTGCAGAACCCATGTCCTCCAACACAGCCCGTCTGAGAAGAGATTTGTGTTACTCACAAGGCTATGGGCCCTCCTCAGGTGGCCATGTTGGATTTCATTGAATATATTTATTGTTGACTATGCATGCAATTCTGTAACCTTGATAAAGGCTATTGCAGCCAGAACACATTGGTTTTTAATGTCAAAGCTGAAGAGTAGCTGATTTTTGTTTTATTTTTTCTATGGTTCATCTTGATTCATGCACCTTGGAGCAGCTGCAAGGTCAGCAGATGCAGATATGTTGCCCCTTGTTACTCACAAGTTTACGGTAATTAAATGCGGCTCTGGACATTAGTTGTTATTGAAGTAGGCTTTATGGCTGCATTGATTTTGAAGCTGTAAATATAATATAACGTCCCATTAAGTTTTCAAGTCTCTATATCCCGTAAGGTTAATTATATCTTTCTCCCGAATTGCCTGCCTAGTAAGAATGGGCAGAAAAGAGCACAGTACAACTAGAATGTGTACCTAAGGCATAATTTAAACTAGTGACATGTGTTTAACAGATGCTCCAGCACACAAAGAATCCATTGCCTTTGGCATAGGTGTAGCAGCTGAGTGAAATGTGCTGAGTCTCGATGTAGAGGTGTCAGGCTTTACACTTGATCTCTGCGACGACAGTGATCATTCGCTGCTTCAAAAGTGATTAGGTTGCAACTAAAGAGCGTTCTCTCGATGGATCACTATTGTCAGGGGAGATATGATTGATAGATTGATCTGCTGCTTATGTCCTCGCCGAGCACGCAGCTAGGACAGCCACACAGCCTGGAACGGGAAGTCATCAATCAGCCAATCGCTGTCATGAATCATTCAACCTTTGACTTCATTTCTTCGTTGACTCAGCTTTGGCCAATCAGACTGAAAGATTCAGGAGGGGACAAACGTGAGAGCATATGGGGATAAACCGGAAGACACACAGCGAGGATTTTGGAATGACATTTTGTGAATCCTAGTTACTCTTATTACAATTGTGATCTCTTCTTACTGTAACACCAAGGATAATCCGTCGCTATTAAACCGACCCAAAGTGCGCTCAACCCATCACTAAGCACAGTGCTGCCGCTAAAAGTATGGATTGAATTCTCTCTCTTGCCTCTGTGAATTACCAGAGGAAATAATGATAGATGATGGAGGAGCGGGGAAATCATCTTTTCATTACCTGATAGTAGAACCTCCTCTTCTTCCTCTATAACTCTGTACACAGTTTGGCCCATTTCCATTACCTCAGCAGAGACACTGGGAGATAATAACTGCTGGATGGAATACATATTCATACTTTCACTTTCCTAATGTGTGATTTCCTTTTTCATTGAGAAGAAGGAGGAAATATTAAGTTAAGCTAAGGAAATATTAACCAGCCAGCACACAGTGAGCGAGTGTCAAAAATTGCTGTTTTTTTTGCAGCGGATTCTAAAGCCTACTTCATTATAAGCGCAAGCAAATTTCTGCCATTTATATTCAAACTTCAAGACTGTGTTAACATTACAGATTTGAAGAGGAAAACCAATTACGAGCAGCACTCCATAACCATGGACCAAGGGTGACAGTTTGTGTGTGTGTGTGTGTGTGTGTGTGTGTGTGTGTCTGTGCAGGTGTACAAGTGCATGAAAGTCTATGTGGTGAAAGAGATAGAGCTACTACTACTACTGAGAGGTTGGTCTGGAGTGAATGAGGATGTGAGACTTTCTATAGTTCTGATTTCTATCTCTCCCTCTCTCTCTCTCTCTCTCTCCCTCTCTCTCTTTCTCTCTCTCTCTCTCTCTCTCTCTGTGCGTGTCTCTCTCTCTTGAGTTCTGGAGAATCCAGCTTTTACTGGGTAAGGTAAAGTTGAACAGTTGCATGTGGTTTGTGAGTGAATTAATCATGATGATTAATTGGCCTTCAAGTTAAATATCCAGTGAGTGATGTCAGGCTGCCAGACGTCAGGGCTAAATTGACAGGCCTTTAAGGAGAAGCAGATTGATTTACA
Organism: Centroberyx gerrardi; assembly: GCF_048128805.1. Lineage (NCBI taxonomy): Eukaryota > Metazoa > Chordata > Actinopteri > Beryciformes > Berycidae > Centroberyx > Centroberyx gerrardi. Next base: position 19,077,342 of record NC_136006.1, on the reverse strand, counting down.
CAGCGACTAATGAATCCCCCTCCACTCAGAAGGGGAGTAAAGGTAAACATGTCTTTTCTTTTCCTTCCTCCCCTCTGCCTTTCTCCAAGTGCACTTTGCTCTCTCTTTATTGAACTCTAACCTGGTTCAGAGTTTCTGAGAGTATTGATAAATTCCCTTCTTTCGCCCCCTTTCCTTCATGATAATAAGACAGCAAGAAAAGGAAGAGGTAAGGATGTTTAAGCATGTTGGGATATATTTTTTACCAGTTTGGCCGCTTAGACCCATTTTACAGAAATGTAATCCATTATTATAAAGTTGCATCAAAAAGCTATTTTCCGTATTTTAAGGACAGTCATCCAGTCAAATGACGATATACAATAGTCAGCAACAGCCAGTACACCAATACACAGTATTGGTCATCAGTAGTTGGCTTTTAGAAAGTTCATAATTACAACTGGCAAGTTGATAGATGTACTCCATTTCATTAATGGTTGAGAGTGCTAAAAGGGATTATATTAGAATATACAGTGTTGTGACAGTATTTGCTTGTTTGATTTTTTTTTTTTCATTTTACTGTTTGAACATGTATTATTTGAGAATACGTTAATTTCGCAGCACAAATTTATAATTTCCATCTGAAATCTTTACACTGGTGCTACTTTGAGAGGTCACGGCTGGTGGAAAGCAGAGGCTACAGTACTAGTTGTGTTTTGATGTTCAATGCTACCTATTCCCTCTCTCTAACCCCCCTGAGCCCCTCTGATCTACTCTGCAGCTCATTAAAACACCCTCTCCACCTCCACATTAGCATCAGAGTCATGGTCAGACTGCTTTGTGTTATGAGGGCGGAAAACAATATCAATAACAACAACAAAAACAATAGTAGCCTTTGGTCCGGGGAGGAGAGGAGGAGAAAGGTCTTTGATAATGTACATCAAAGAGAGACGATAAAGTAGACAGTGTTTTCATGGCGTGCGTGCCAAGGTCGTCTCTGATCCCGCTTGTGCGCTGTTGGCACTTGGGGGCAGCCTGACGGCGCAAGGTGAGGCGCTGGGTTTGTAGGACATGTTCACAAGGATGGGAAGTCAAACATAACAACCGACAAAGGCTTTTCATAGGTTAAAGCTGTTCATTCAATCGTCCCTCGATTGACGCTTATTTCCTGTGTGTGTGTGCGCGAGTATTTGTGTTTGAAAGTTTGAAAGAGAGTAGAAATGTTGAAATGTGTGAGACTGCAACACACATACTGAAACACTGCAACAAACCCGCTGTAGAACAATGAAAAACTTGGATCTGTGCTGCAAAAGTACAGCAGGCCCCAGGACTTGGTACTGATGTGGGCTGATGAGTGTTGAGAGGGAAGGATTGCTTTAATTAGAGTCGAGGGTTTCCATTGAAGTTCTTTGTAAAGCGCAGTGCCAAGAATGGAGGCAGACAGAAGCTCTCGGTTCATTGGCCATCCACTGCACTGATTTGTTTCCTTTGAGAAACTGGAGCTCTGCCTTTTCTCTCATATAAAAGCACTAGTGACACCTTAGTTTGGCCTGATATGAGATGATGAATAGTATAACTAAACAAAGGAGGCCATATTCAGTAAAACATAACCTACCATTGTGGCTCTGTATAGCACAGAGGAGAGAACATGGCACTAATCCTGACAGAGTTAAAGGTTCAGTTGCCACTGGGCCACCCATACTGAAAATGTATCTGTTCATAGTGATGTATGGCGCTTTGGATAAAAGCATCCACAAAAGAGTATAAGTTACATTATCTTTCATATTTGAAAACTTCATTAAAACATATTGGCAACTTAATCAGTCACTCTGCATGTTGTCCCAGATCTCTATATCTAAGATATCAGCACTGTTGCGGGAAACCAAAAATAGTTTTTCTGTCTTATTACGCTCAAGGAGTATGCGATGGGTTTGGAAGTGTACAGTGTTGATTTGAAACTCTCCTCACTCAGCAGTGAAGAAGTGTTAATTCCAAAGCTGCATGCCATCATTTACCTGCTGCGTTTAAAATAAGTCAGTGTATTGATTTAATTAGATTCCACTGTAAGCTGTCCTGACTGATGTCATGGTTGATCCGACACAGCACTACTCATCGGCGATAAATTCACAATAATGTCTACGCGCTCAAGAGTGTTCTCTTGTAACGCTGTTCTCAAGTTGCTCAAATACATCCGACATAATAGAACCAGAATTTAGCTGATTATAAATGCAGCCACTCTAGTTCTCACCCAGCTGAATAATCACAGGGTGGTTGTTATTTGCATTCCTGTGTCTGTGCTTGTTTAGATACAGTACGGCTCTCTGTGCACCGCGCACAGCTCTGACTGCATGTTTGATGGTCAGGAAACGCAGGATTCATTTGAATACTGACTGGATACTGTGATTACACATCATTGATTATGACAAACCAATTACAAATAGTTTGATTAACTACTATAACTACGATGCAGTTATAATCCTACCAGGGAGAGCGGGTCGAGGAAATGTATCACCGGAAGAGAGCGGCGAGATGTGAACTGAAGTGGCACAAACCATTCTGACACTTGTATCAGCAGTCACTTAATACTTCCTTCTTTCCTTCCAAAGCCACCTGAGAAATCATCTGAGCTACAGAGGGCCTCTATAGTCACGTGGGCCTATAGGTGGGGGCTTCAGAGAGAAATCTGTCCATTCATGAAAGGCCCAGGGCCAGCCAGACTCCGTCTGACCGGCCGGCCCTTCAGGGACACCCGCTGTTTGCCTTGGCCCACGTCTGGGCTCAGGTACAGGGCTACAGTTGTCCATATCCACAGGCTGCAGGGCTGGAGGTATTTCCTGACTGAATTTCCCTGTCACTTTGCAGCTGTATGGAGCGAGGGAGCTGTAGACAGAAAGAGGGAGAGAGAATACAAACTCATTAGATGCCAATGGGGAAAAACACAGGCACATAATGTAGACATGATGCCATTTTTTAAAAAATCCCTTGTTTTATGTGCATGAGCATGTATCCACTGAACATAATGGATTGCATATGATACTCTATGCTGTAGTCTTATGCAGAATTTAGAGCCGGACAAAGACAGAAATACTGGATGAGAGTGAGTAAAGCTCAGTAGGTAAAAGGAAATGAAAGACTCTAAGGCTTCCTCTTCTTTAACCCCACTTCCGTGTCTTTTTCATTTGCAGGCATATCAGCACCGTATGCTTTGTATAGGCCGTGACTTTATCAAAATATACTAAACCCCAAGAGTCTCATCTTTTCCCAATTTCCTTTCTTTTCCATCTATGACAGTCCAGATGTTTCTGTTATGTCCTCCTCTCTCCCTGTATTTCATTTAGTCGAGCATAAATATTCAGCACAAACTTCTGCTCAAAGCAGACCGTCATTCCAAGAAGATCTTTTACCATTATGCTAATGCATGTAGACACTCAGAACTGGGCAACCTAGGCCTCTGCACACACCTGCAAGCACCTGTGTACATACACAAACACACACACACACACGGAAAGACAGAGAGAGAGAGAGAGAAAAAAAAAAGAGAGAGAGAGAGAGAGAGAGAGAGAGAGATCAGTGATGTCTTTGTACCATTTCCCCGCTGCATTCCCTGCCACCATTCCTTGTCACTTTGGCCCCTGTGAAATTATCTGTTGGGATTAATGAATGCCATTTTCACACATTAACTCCCCCATTCACCCATAATGGACCACCCCACAACAATGTTTAACCAGTGCATCTGTCCTTTGGGTATCATCATTTAAGGCACGGCAGGGGGTCGTAATTGACTATTGTTCCAATGCTGTAAACACGAATGCCCCCCTTCTTTTCCTTTCCTTATTTCCTCCCTCCTCTCCTAGTAATTGCACCACATCAAGTGCAGTTAAGAAATGGACGGCTGTCCCGATAGCCTTTTCATGCCTGTTGATGTTTGTCTCATTATTACCCAATTATTGACTGAACAACAAAATCAAAATGGCACATTGCAGTGCACTGAGACATATCGCCTAACCTCAGAGAGGTCCGTCTTTGAATTTGAATTTATTATTGGACATGTTGCTCTCACATTTCTCTGGTCAATGTGGATAAGGGCTTTGGAAATAGATACACCCTCAATATCTCCTTGCCTTCTCCCTATTCCTCTCTCTATACCCCAACTGTCTCTCTCTCTCTCTCTCTCTCTCCTCTCCTCCTCTCTCTGCGGCTGCCTCTGCTTCTGATTTAAACACGCAGCAGGGGGTTGTGGGTAGAGACTCACGCTGTGAAGGATCTCTCTGACTCAGGGAGAGCTGAAGGTCAAACACACTCATGATCAGAACCACAGGATGATGTGGAAGAGGTGGAATAGAAAGAGTAGAGGGATGAAAGCTTCGGAGTCAAGTCACAGTCTCTTAGCGCCGTACACCGTCTAACTGGATAACAGAACAATTCTGTAAACACAACATCATACGGCCTGCAGTGGAGCACCTGAGAGGCGATGATGTACCTGCTCTTATATTTTCTACACACACACACACACACACACACACACACTTAAACAGATGCACACACGCACAACTCATTGACAACTGGGTTAGTCAATCCTTTGTCCCAATCAATCATATAACAAGACAGCGCAGATAGATAGAGTAGATAGAGTGTGTGTGTGTGTGTGTGTGTGTGTGTGTGTGTGTGTGTGTGTGTGTGTGTGTGTGTGTGTGTGTTCAGTTGTCAGCCTCATGGCAGCCCGTATATTTAGGCCTATATGGGCCTGCTGGCCGGCACAGAGAAGAACACTTAAAAACATATTAACAGCAGTAATAACAACAACAGTATCTTTCTCACAAGCAAATTTTGTTTTGTCTGTCTTGTTTCTCTTTTTCTTCCTCCTCTTCGTTCCACAGACCTCTGTCTGACAAAGAAAACAGAGCAAGAACAAGAGGAAATCATCTGGTTCTTTGAATGGAAAACTCCTGGAGCACAGATGAAGGTTTTCCTTTTCTCCTTTGCAATTTTTGTTGGAAGCATTTGCATATTTCAAAAGTCTACCAAAGAAAATAGCCTGGGGCAGAAATGGCCAAGCTGCTGCGCATATTGAAGACTCAACAGAAGGAGAGAGGGGAGGAACAGAGAGAGAGGGAGGAAGGCTCTATGTAAATGATTGGAAGATAATCTAGGAGAAACAATAAAGTCAAATTACCTGACAATGTTGTGTTTATTATGCCGGATTAATTGCAGTATTCATTACAGCTGAAACAGAGATTATTTGCTTAGTAGTCAAGCAGGTCCATGGAGAGACAGAGGGAGGGAGAGAGAGAGAGAGAGAGAGAGGGAGAAGTGTGCATCATAAGAAGGCCTCTTCACCCAGCTTCCTTCATGAATAACAAATCGAGGACCCTGCGCTGTGACCAGCCAGCACAACACATGAAAAACATTACTGCATTCCCTGAATTGTCTGGTTTTCTGTATATTGCGCTGGTAGGCTTGAAACACATGGAACACTGTGGTGCTTTGGTACAACTCCTCCGTGTTTGCTATGTTTTAGATTACTGACTAAAGTTCAGCGTTCAACAGGTTTAATAAACTGCTGCTTCAATGTATGAATAAATATTAATTAATAAATGATTTCCAGTGGAAGTTGAGGCTAAACACAAATTTAGAGGCTGTGGACTAGCTGAATTCCAGCATTAAAATATATTATATTAGTAGATTCTTCACTACTCTACAAATATTCTTTTATTTTATATTTAGGCCTATCTTGAGTTGAGTTGAGCTGGCTTAGGCTTTAATAAGGCTGATATTTTATGTAATACCACACTGGGTAAGGGAGTGTAACAACAGCAGTGAAACTATTTGGGTTTTATCTGGTCTGGACCTGCAGTCTGCGGAGTCCCTTTGTCCCATTGTGTCCTCTCGGGATGAACCCCTGAATGCCACGCTGCCCCCCTAAAGAAGGTCGTCTGACTCTGTTGGAGGGGAGACATTGCAGAACACCCCAACCGGTTTCCATGGTGATTTGAGAAATGATACACGAGGAGATGAAACTGCTATCGGAGACATTCCTAACGAAAAATCACTATAACATTCCTATAATATTCCTATTGGGACATATAGTGTGTCTGTGGTACTCAGTGTTTGTAGTGACCTTACCGTACTTAATGGCATTTTTTTTTTAAATCTCCAATTGTATCATTATAATAATCCTATAATATTCATATAGGATTGCTATAGATATTTTTCGTAACTGTCACACTGAAAATTTAGATTCCCCACTTACTACTTTGTCCGTTTAAAATCTGTCTTTTAAACTAGGCTATCTTCTAAATTAGGTTAATCATTCGTTTAAGGTAATTTGGAGCATTTATCTATAACTGGTCCTATCGTGGGTAGATATAGCTTCGAATGCATGTATCCCCCAACTTAAAAAAAATAAATAGCCTATAGGCTAGGCTCAGGCTTATAGGTTATGATATAGGTTAGGCTATTGCAAACTATTTTCCAAAGTGTTTACTTTCATTTTTCGGCTTCCAAACTTTACTCTTTTTTAAACCAGATCCAAGACAAACCCGCTGGAAAAGAAAAATATAAACTGGCACCACATTTACTGGGCTGCACCTGGGTCTCTCCTCCTGGGTCACAAAACTGCATGTGTTTCAGGCGATGCTACACACTCTTTTAAAAGTGGGAAAAACCTGTGGGTAAAGAAATCAGAGTAGGTTAAATAGCTTATGCGTTTATTTAACAGGCCATCCATAACTCGCACTAGCCCAGCACGGAAACTGGGCTTGTTTTTTACGGATGGAAAAAATCAAACTGCTCGCTGGTTTTGCACCTTCAACACTCAGCAGTGCGGTGCGTCACGCCACTGTGGCCTTTCCTTCACCATATGAAAAGCAGAGCGCATTAAGATGCAAGAGGCGTACAAACCCCCTGTGTATCCGAAGCCGGCTTGAGTATCCTTGACACGGGCCCTGGTTGCTCTGCACTATTATAAAACAGATAACCAGCTATATTCCTGCATTATTTTGTCCGGCATCACTGACTTCAGTAGCCTCATAACCTGATGATTTGACTCATTTTGCTCCGCAGGTTAAAGAGGTTGAATAATAGTAATAATAATATAATAATAATAATAATAATAATAATAATAATAGGCTAATAGTAATAATAATAATAATATGTCACAGTAATAATAATAATCTTAAATATCTGCAGATAAAATATTTTTTAAATGATCTCACACGATATGATCTTTACTAAAAATGTTTTGTTTCATTACAGACTATTATGTTTGCTCTTTTCTTCAAATTGTTCAAATTGTAGGCTACTTTGCGCATACTTTGGACAATGCCAAACTAACATACCATAAATCTTTTGCTGTCTTTTTATCAACTGTAATATTTTATACCCTATTGTTGCTCTTTTTCTTGTTAAAAGAACTTTGCGCACCCGAGGCTGGACTGTGAGACAAACCAACTCCTCTCCGGCTGTGCGTCCAATCAGCAGGAGCTCTGCTGAGCCTTCCTGTTGTAATTGGATGGAGATGGGAGAGGAGTACGCAGGCTTGGCACAAGGTAAACACATGCTTGTCTTCGCTCCATAGAGGACGCACTGGCCAGAGCAGATGAAGTGGGGAAGACACCGGAGAGGTTTTAAAGTTGGTGTAATTTCCATTGCGTCGACTTCAAAACGTTAACATCACACAGAAGGGTTAGAAACAAGCACCGAGAGCAGCTCCGTCCCTTGGCAAGGATCAAAGAGAAGGTGTTCTTCACATCGTCAAGTCTGTGGATTAACCACTCGTGGAGTTCCCGGGACAGAAAAAAACTTTTTTGATGGCTTTTGTTTTTTCCCACAGGAATGCGTAAGGCAGTCTTTTTTGCCACAGATTTCTATGCACACAGCAAGTCTTTTTAGTCATATAACTCAAAATATCATCTAAGCTTCTATGGAGCTATTTAGAATTAATTTCTAAGATTTTTATCGTTGCACGATAATTTCGCTTAAACTATAGGTAGTTGCAAATCGCCTAAACCTATTGATGGATTAGAATAAATTGGGACTTTAACCAAACAGCAGAAGAGAGACATTCAACTGAAGATATATGGTTTGGGGGATGGCAACAGCCACCTCAAGTCCATATCTAGCCAGCAGTAGGATCTTATCGTCCGGCCCAGTCATTCACTCTGACCGAAGGGGCGGTGGCATGCAGCCTGGCAGCACCGCTGTGACCACGGTGTCTGGTGGATACAGAGGGGACCCTTCAATAAAGATGGTACAGAGTGACTTCATGCAGGGAGCCATGGTGGCGAGCAACGGGGGCCACATGCTAAGCCATGCCCACCAGTGGGTGACATCGCTGCCTCACGCAGCAGCAGCAGCAGCCGCGGCCGCAGTGGCAGCAGCCGAGGCCAGCTCTCCGTGGTCCTCCAGCTCCCAGCCGCAGGAAGTGAAGAGAAACGCCGGCAGGGAGGACCTGCACTCCGGCTCCGCTCTGCACCACAGGTCCCCGCATCTCGGACCCCATCAGACACACCCGGGGAGTTGGGGAGGCAGCTCCGCAGCGCACATCAGCATCGCGGAGGGACAGCAGCAGCAGCAGCAGCAGCAGCAGCAGCAGCCCCTCATTTACTCACAGCCCGGTGGGTTTACGGTCAACGGGATGCTCAGCTCGCCGGGCGGGCAGAGCCTCATGCACCCGGGGCTGGTGCGCGGGGAATCCCCGGAGCTGGAGCACGGAAACCACCACCATCACCATCACCACCACAACCACCACACGCACCATCACCAGCATCACGGGGTGAGCCACGACCCGCACTCAGACGAGGACACCCCGACGTCGGACGACTTGGAGCATTTTGCCAAACAATTCAAACAGCGGCGAATCAAGCTTGGTTTCACCCAGGCGGACGTGGGCTTAGCCTTGGGCACGCTGTACGGCAACGTCTTCTCGCAGACCACCATCTGCAGGTTCGAGGCGCTGCAGCTGAGCTTTAAGAACATGTGCAAGCTCAAACCCCTGCTGAACAAATGGCTGGAGGAGGCCGATTCGACGACAGGGAGCCCGACCAGCATCGATAAGATCGCAGCTCAGGGCAGGAAGAGGAAAAAGCGCACCTCCATCGAGGTGAGCGTAAAAGGCGCTTTGGAGAGCCACTTTCTCAAGTGTCCCAAACCCGCCGCGCAGGAGATCAACTCTCTGGCGGACAGTCTGCAGCTGGAGAAGGAGGTGGTCAGGGTCTGGTTCTGCAACCGCAGGCAGAAAGAGAAGCGCATGACGCCGCCTGGACTGCCACACACCCCGGAGGACGCGTATTCACAGGTTGGCAACATGGGTCCCGACACTCCGTCCCCCTCCATGGACTGCAAAAGACTGTACAGCGACACGTGAAAATAACCCAGCCACAATAACGGACAAGACCTCTAAATAACTTGAAGTGTTTCAATCTTGGATAGATATTTTGGACAAAATGTTTCATGTTTCCCTGAATGATTTGACTGTTAAAACTGTACTATGAACATTAGTTAACTTATCAAACAGCTCGGAAATCCCCTGTGTCCTTTGGTCTACAAACATGTCATCCAACGTGTGTATTTATTTCAAAACAGGCCAAAAGGCCTGGTCTTATGCATCTTCGGGTAGCCTATTTTTCTGCACTATAATCAGCCTAACTATTTGGGACTGCAAGGTAAAGTTAAACCTTTTAGTAAACACCAGTCAGTTTATTTAAAAAGGTACATTTTGTTCACCAAAGGAAATGATTAATTGGATGCGAAGAAATTCAAAGACAAAATGTTCTTCAGCACCTCCGCAATGTTTAAAAAGTTCCCTTGTAATGCTGCAGAGTTTGCTGTCCCATATAGGCTGGGCTATAGCCTACGTTTTTATAGTGAACAGACGTTGATTTAATGCGCTTTATTTCGCATTAAGTTGTTTTCTAATAAGCAATAATTTATCTCTTCAAATGTGTTTCTCATCTTTGTGTTATGTGTCAGTGGATTTTCTATTTTGATCCCGTTTGAGATGCTCAAATAGCAATTTCAAAATAATTTCAATATGGTGTTTTCTTAATAGGAACGTTCTTTTCAAACTAGCAGACATTCCCTTAAATTTATGTACTAGCAATTCTACTGTGTATTTTTGTGTGATGATTTGGACTATTTATTTTTTTCCACTGTGTTTATTTTCATGGATAGGCTAATTATTTAATAAATTTGCCATAAGGAAATAATTGTGTTAAGCTATGAGATGCCTACCCCCCCCCCCCCCCCCCCCAAACACACACACACACACACACACACACACACACACTCCATTGCTGTCAAGCCCGCACAAACCTATGGTTTATCTACATGTGACTCTAACAAGCACTTTTGCAGTGTAACTAAATGTTAAAGATAGCCTGCCTGTTATGGTCAAGGAAACCAATGTGCTCATGTTACACACCCGGTCAAAACAGCCACTATAAAAGTAATCTTTCATAAAAAAGAAGGGTACTATATTGCATATAGACCTTGCAAGCTAAAAAGTTCTGTTATTATATGTTGGTATCCCATATGTTAAAAAAGGGATCAAACGCAAAATCTCTCTGTTCAAGATTTATGCCATCCTGCCTGTTGATAGAAGCTTTATTATGCTAATTACACAGCAAATAAGAATACCATAAGAATTAGCCAACACCTTATTCGGGTGTCTAATGTGGAGTGTTCATACCTCCTGTTTGTGTTAAACCTATAGCATGCTGACCACATCAGGACTGATTAAATACGTTATATAGGCCTGTTCTGGGCGCTAACTTGCAAATATTTGTGTGATATTGCGGATCAATCCAGCTGCATACATCCTCTGACGGGCCTATGGACTGCAGCTCTGTGGAACGCAGCCAACGGAGGTCGGCTACCCCAGCTGGCAGTTCACCTCCGCAGCGGTTGCCAAGGTGACAGCGCGATGGAGTGACAGGAGGGAGTGGATCTATTGCCACAGATGATGGGTTTGGCAGATAGGCAGGAAGAAGCTCAGGACGCCGGCCGACAAAACCCACAAACTCTTTTTCTTCTCTCTCTCTGATGTGTGCCTACAAACACAGGCGGCCACGTGCACACGCATACATACACACGTGAGCCTACATTACGAATCCCATTGATAATAAAGAGAAGGGGAGGAAGGTGGGGAGAGAGCTATAAGTCAAAGTGTCAGCCCCGGTGAAATTTTGAGGAGGGTCAAAGGTCTGCTGCTGCAGTAGCTGCTGCAGACCGGAAAGAACACCGAGGAAACAAACAGAAACCTGCAAGTTAATGCATTACCGCCCAACATTACATTGGTCATTACAGTTTGAGTATGAGCTTTCTACATGGATACGTTCCAGAAGCCCACAAATTGACATTAGGCCTATAATGAAAACAGACAGGTGACTCACACACACACACACACACACACACACACACACTCACACACACACACACACATATAGGTGACTCTTATACTCTCCATGGGTGCTAGCTCCTGTGCTGTGCTTCTTATTTGATGTGTTTTTATGTTGCTTGAGATTTTGTTAACATCTCCGTCCTTGCTGGAGTGGCATTTGCTCTACTATGTGTATGTTAAATAAATCTCACTACTAATATATTCTTAAAATACACACAGACAGGCACACACCCATTTCTAAAAAGTGTGCAAGGGGTGTGTGTGTGTGTGTGTGTGTTTAAGAGTGTGTGTGTGTGTCTGTAAATGTGTGTGTCTCTCCTAGTTGAACATTGGCAGGGTTCGGGGGAAACTCTGGCCTCCTGGTTATAAATAGCAGTCTGACTGTATGAATGGGCTGTTTGACTGGGTTTTGCAGGTACACAGCAGTCACTCCAGGTCAATTCCCAATCCCTCAATAGGCCGAGGGGACACATGTATTATGAATGAACAGGACATGCTGATGCCACTGTAACTGCTGCTGCTGCTGCTGCTGCTGATACCAACTATGACAATATCAGTTATATTGGACACATTTAAAGTTTCATTCCAAAATGATACAGCCACTGTTTGAAAAATATGACACCCACTCAGGGAAATTGATTGCTAACGTGAAAGTAAAAACTTTTGACTATTACTGACTTAGTATTACTTTTTTTTTTTTTTAGATGATTTAGTTATTTAGTTTTTTTTTAAATACTAAGCACATCAGTATAAACTTGAAAGATAAAACAGATCAGCAGCTAAAATTGATTTTGATGAACCATTCTGGACTGAAAACCTTCAGCCATAACTTACATATTTAACACAGAATATCAAAGCAAAGGAAGGCCACAGTAATATCATACAGAGGTGGAAAGGCGGTGCCACAGTTCACTGTAATCATCTACGGATGGCCCATAATGTATTCCCACAGAGCTGCGAAGGCCCAAGTCCTCTGATAAAATGGAGGCAAAATCTAAGCTCGCGGGATTGTAATGTGATCCCCTCGAAGCTTAGCGATGTAAAGATGGGAGATAAGGCTGGAATTAGAGGATAAAAAAGCCCTTTTAAGGTTTCTGTCATCACGCGTATGCTAGGTGTCTTCTCTGAATATCAATGCTGGGATCCGGAGGTACGTGCCGACGGTGTTACAGTCGGCCCACAACTCAAAAACTCCTCAGCCAACAGCGCACATCAAAGAGCGTCATGTAACTGTGCTGTTCATGAGAGCTGGACTTGCAATAAGTGCTTGTACACGTCACGTATGTGCTATATGTAGCACTCAGTATAATTTCATAGCTTGCACCTCTGAAACGTGGGCTTCTTATTTGCAATTACATGGTAAGTATGTCATTACCTCTTCCAATAACAGCTGCAGTTATAATTGCTCATAATTGCTCTTAAAACCTTGTTCAGAGGCACTTTACACAACTATTGCACGATAATTCCTTGTTTAATGCTTGTTGTTTTTGCGTGTGTGTCACAGTTTAGCCACTGCCACATACAGTGCACACACACAATTGTACCAATCCAACACATTATTGAACAACACCACGCTCTCTATCCCCATCTCTCTCTGGTCTGCTCATTACCAGTCCCCACTGTTTGGTGTTAATTATTTTCACATTGCAGAGGCTGGTTTACCACCAAAGTCTAACACTGATTAACACATATTTCTGTGCCTTGCTCAGCGTGAATCTGAGCTCTTGAGACACGAACCTCCTATCGAGAATCAGAAGCAGTGGCATGTATACATAAAAGAGAGGATAGGTGCATTTTAGGCACATATAATGTTGAAAGAGTGGAAGTTTTGTTTGTTTGTGTGTGTGTGTGTAGTAAGATTTGTGAATGTGCCCTCTAAATGTAAGACAACTCTTTTTTTGCGACTGTCTGTACCTGACCCAATCAATACTGTTGTCTGTGGGTTTTCAGAAATGCCATCAAGCCTCTCCACTGTTTATTCTGATTTAGTGGTGAAAATGTTCTCTTTGCCTATGTTTGCTCTTCTGGTGAATGATGGAGTACCAAACTCTCTCCATCAGGAAGAAATTAAAGCAAACATCTGTGGAATAATGGACAGGGAAATGAATTCTCTCACCAGCTAGCGTGTTGTGTGGGTGCCACTGAACGTGACCAGCATGCATGTGCCAGACCGGTGGAGTGGAACTCGTTTGATGGCTACGTTCGACACATGGGCATGATGCCAATTTAGACAAGCATGCCCACGTTAAAGAATCTCAGCCTGCATGCTAAGTGTGTAGGTGTGACTGTGTATGTGTGTGTGTATGTTTGTATCTGTGTGTGTGTGTGTGTGTGTGTGTGAGAGAGAGAAAAAAACGGTTTTCCTAAATAGATCAAAATTTAATTTACAATTAAATTTATCTGTGAGAAATCTGTCTCTGTAGTCATTTTTCTGCACATCTGCACTCCATCAACATTCCACCACTGATGTGTGATGTGCATCTCCTCCAAAATAAAACACAACAATTTTGCCAAGTTATAACTGTCAATGCAATTACAGGAGCAGATAAGTAATGCTCTACAAAAAGGTAACTTTATCAGTTTCAATAAATCAAAAAAATTTGAGCCATATTAACAACATTAAAAATGACTGGGGTTCACAAACTGAAGGCCGGTTGGAAATCAAGTACAATGCTGTCATCTCCTGGACAAAATCCTTAATGCATGTTTCTGACGTGGAATAACTGTTCATAGCACAAGAGGATACAGAATGACACCCCAACTGGCACCCTAGAAAAAGGTGCCCAAAATAATCTTAAACAAAAGTGAAATATTCTGAAATTTAAATAATTGGCTGGATAGAATTAAATTCTCTAAAAAAAAATGCCTCATAAGAGCCTAAAATTATTCTACTTGGATGACCACAAAATACCCTACAAAAACATAAATAAATTCATAAAAAAAAAAAAAAAAAAACTTTGTACCAATTCACAGACTAATAAATCAAGGTGAGAACAACAGAATCGGGGCTTGGATGTTTGAGGAAGTGAAGTGGATGTGAGAAAGGATTTCATCGGGATTATTGAGTGGAAACTTCCCGTTAGGAAGTGAATTATCACACATGGAGTTGTCATAATGCAGATATTTTTGCAGAGGAAAGGAGTAGGCTAACTAGAAAGCTTGAAAATGACCTGCTAAATGTCAATGCAAGTCACACAGTATTATTACATCATAAACCCATGTATGTCTTTAAAATTCGGTGCTCTTTTGTCCATTAAAGTCAAATCACTACCTCATCTCAAGTCATTTGAAATGGCTGTTCACTGCAAACACATTATGATTATCATCACTACATGGGTTATAGAGCAAATAACTTAATAATACTAAAATATGTACAGTATGTAGTGTGTGTGTGTGTGTGTGTGTGTGTGTGTGTACTAAGGCTAGATATAATGCATTACAGCTCTATAAACAGTTTCTGTAATAGGCTTATGAAATGATATATTCTTTCATTTGTTTTAGTCACTAAACTTAAAAAATCTTACTTTTTGTGACCTGCTTTGGTCAAATTTATTGACTTATAGTTCAAGATACAATTGAATATATCAATGGGATATTGTCTTCATGTGTTCCTCCTCAGATAGGTTTCCCAGTATTAAATCTAGTAGTCTAATGGCACACTTACATGTGATAATGTTCTATAGCATGGCTCATGGATTTAGCCTAGATGTTTGAAATATCTTAATCGTCAACAAATTTGTTTTGCACATGGCAAAAAACACACATGCTTTTTTGAAAGACGCCTCATCAGTAAGCAAGGAGCAGTGTAGCAACACTCCCAGTCAATGAATGTATTTTTTTATTAACAACCTCTTTTCACCGTGAGACTGATTTTAATATAAATTTGAAAAAGTGTAAACACGATCAACAAAGCTTTGCCACCAAATCTGAACCACTCACTCTGGGATATAGGATGATCACCTGTTAAGCATTCATGCTAAAATGCATGAAAAATGCAAAATGTAAAAAAGCCATTTTTAATTTGTGCAATAAGTCACTTCCTTTCTAAGATGTTTTTGCTCCCCCTTCTGGTGTCTCAGGGACATCACTATTTTATGATGGGATTTCTGTGGGTTTTAAGACTATTTCCCGCATTATATATGGAACAAAAAAATAAATAAATCTTGAAATAAAGGCTATGGCATGCCATTTGTGTATTTTGATATGACATTTGATATGATTTGATTTGATGTGCTGTCAATCTGTCTCTGTATATCTCATCCCTCTGTCTCTGCCCTGTCCACTCTCTCTGTAATATCAACCTGGAAAACACATTTAACAGTGAATGATGGCTGCCTGCCTGAGCTTCTCCTCTGTCAAAAAATGTTTTTGTGTTTGAATAATCTTAGTAATTATATGCAAACTTCTTTTGTTCAGTGACAGCCAAGTGACTCAGTGGCTTTATGATTTGAATGCTATTAAATTTAAAATTCCACTTGTTATTCTTATGCCTTGTAGTTTAATCACTGTTTGAGAACATGAACAACTTTTTCCCCAAAGCTAGAAATCAGAGTATCAAATCTCCTGCCTCCAGGCTGATGCTGCTCTGTTGACAATAATCTGACATGCGGTTCAGATAACATTACCCTAATCCTTTACATTCAAATGAGCTTTATAGTAACACTACCAGTCATAAGTCAAAAACATACCGTAGTCTCCAGAGAATCATCCTTGCTACACTGCCACAGCCATCTTTCACATCTTTTCCAGTTGGTTCTCCATGGAGCTGCACATTGGCATCACAGCATCCCCTTTCTTGTTTCTGGTAATGGAAGACAGAAGCATAGAGATTAAACAGATTAAACTCTTAAATTAAATTGTTTAATCTCTGTGGGCAGAAGATAGATCAGAGATAAGTTCAGGTTTATAAAGCACCATGGTATAAAAAGAGGACCCTTATTACTTCATGATTAAGAAATAAGAGACAATACAATAAGATGCATGAAAGAATAAGGTAGAATACAATAATATAATAACATATGAGTTGTGCTGTATTGTTGTAATCTAATTTACACTGTGTTTAAATGCTAAAATCAAGTAAGCCTAGTGTCTCCCCTTCAGGTGGTGTCAACTGTAGACACTTTAGAGGAATCTTGGCGAGCAAACACAGGAGTGTGAGATTTTAAATTCAGTTTTCAAATGACTTTCTCCGCCGCACTGCACCTTTAAATCAGTGGCCAGCTCGTCTTCTCGCGTCAGCATCAGCAGGCGGCACGCATGATGCCAATCGATAAAGCAGTGAAATGGTAAAGGTGGGATATTTTAGGAAAGCCTTGGCATGCAGAGAGAGAGAGGAATAGCCGCCGGACCGAGCTGATGGACGCGACAGGAGACGAGCCGCGCCGCGTGAAACCCAACCTCAACCGTCATTTACCGTCAAGGTGGGCGACATCATTCAGGTGTTTATATTTATTTCAACAGTCGAGCGTAGTGGTGCTTGAAACTGTTGCATTTATTCCTATAATCTGTCCACGTTAATTACAGATACAATAGGCACTATAACTTTGATATGTAAAATTTGCATAGATTTATGTTCCTGTAGTAGTGAGGCAGAGAGAGAGAGAGAGAGAGAGAGAGAGAGAGAGAGAGAGGGAGGTGGGTGGAGGGAGAGGGAAACAGGCTCAGTGAGGGGGATAATCAGGTGGCCAGTGTAAGAAACCACTGAAGGCCTAGTAGTGGGGATATCTGGTCTGTTTTGGTCTAAAATATGGAAATTGACTTACGGCACTGGGCAAAAGTATAATGAATTGTATATTGCATAAACAGAATTTCACATGAGGTTATAATGCTGTGTTGTCAGACACTAGATTAATTGGAAAGCTGATACTATTGATATGTAACCATCATCTGATATGACTAACTACAACTGGATACCAAAATTCAGAAATGAGTATCCCAATTTCTAATCAAATCTCACATGAAAAGGAAAAAAACAAGAAGCCTATATCACATTGTAACAATGTAACAATGTTGTAACAATATTGTGCTGTAAAGCCAGTTTCATATGTCCTATTGAAAAAAACCATGAGCTGAGCAGATTGTTACAACCCGTTCCTGTTGAAATAAGCAGCTGGGTTAGGAGCATCCTATAAGACAAGTCAGCTCATTGGCATTTTTGACATAGTGTGCTGACCTATTGATTAATTTTGAACGATCAGGCGATAAGTAAACGTTTCCGATATCAATTACTTTTCTGGCATTCTAATATCTAGTGCTGTAGTCGCCTGCTGTACACAATGCTCCAGTGTTTTCGGATTGCCACCCCCATCTGTCTATCTCCTTATTTCTGCTATCTCTCTATAACAGTCTCTCTTTTCTGGTTTCTATTTATTTCCTCAATTTGGCTTAATGTGTGCTGTTAGTGGGGGCTGATTATTCTAAGGGATGGTGATGGTGGTTATTGTCACCTGTCTGTTTCACAGCGAGTCATTTTACCCTGAGACACCTGTCCACAAAACTATTAAATTATTAAGTGATATTTTGATTGTAGGTTTTGGTCCTTAAGTTGTAAAAGACCTTCTGATACAGAAAATATTTTGTCACAGACACTTGCACAGGGGATGAGAGTGGGGGTTGCTTGTTGCCATGGAACTGGTGACCTTGTTGCCTTGGCAACAACCAGTAACACTACGCAGTAGGCTATGCAAGGTTTTGTGTAAAATTCTACAATCACAGAGGGGGATTGTTTTTTGTTTTTTTGAACCAGTAATAATTAGATAATATCAGTATGTCATAGTGGGATAATATTAATCATCTTATTGTTAGTTAATTCAAATTCATTGACCTTTTCTTGCCTTTTCTCAGTGATGAGTTATTCTTTGAGTGTTGAAAAATAAAGCTGCTGCAATAGATATGCTTCAATTCCACAACATTTAGGCTTCCTCCTCCTCTGTGTGTGAGCAGTATCACAGTAGAATCAGTGACTCCATTCATCCTAGGTGACAGCATGTTCACAGGGCATCAAACACAGAGGTTGATAGACCATCAGTCAGATCGTGACCCTTATCCCTTCTTCTTCCAGCTTCTAGCTACCAGTCCACCTGGAGGAGCAGTGTGGCTGAGACCTGAACACCACAACAACCCCGACACACACACATATATGCACACGCACTGTCCCGCCACTAGGAGCACTACAGGAGGTGGATACCATAGCAACAGAGGTGTCCTGTGTGAGTCCTGAGGATGCCTCTCACTTTCATCGGGGTTGCATCAAGCTCGGAAGCATTATCCAAGGATGAGACTCTGCTAAGTAAACAGAAGACAGACAGCTGTGCCATGGGTGTGTGTGTGCACTTTGCGTAATTTTGTGTAGCACTAATTGTGTATGCATACTTGTGTGTGTGTGTGTGTGTTTGTGTTGAGAATGTTTATGCATGTGCCTGTGTGAGTCTTTCCAGCTCGGCTGTTGAAGGCTGTTAATCATCAACCTCATTCGAGCCAGCAGTGAACAGCGTGTCTTAGATCATGTCTTCTCTCCTCTGCGACCGTCTCTCCCAAACGGTGTGAATTTGGTTTGTAAGTGGGTTGGTCCTGTGGCTTATATAACTATCCTTCAGCATCATAGGGACGTCATTCCTCCTCCTTACTTCAAATTCACAATTGACACTGAGTAATAGATCGCAGAGCAGCTGAACCCATCTGAATATCAAATGAGACTCTATCAATACAGTCAGTGTTTTTGTGTGGTCATGCTGCTCTACAGACTGTTTTTGCCTAATGCCTAATGTGTATGTTCTTCTGTTTCTATCTCAGAGATTGCCACGGATGACCAACTGATGGAAGAAACTTGAGAAAAAAAGTTTAAAAGAAACCCCACAACAATAATCAACCATGTACATCTTCGTTTGGACTGGCATCGCCTGATAGTTGCTATGGCATATTGTAATGAAAGCCTGCTGGAGGGATGTGAGTTCATGGAACCGGACAATGTGGGGGAAGGAGCAGAAAGTCTCCCATCAGAGGCTGGGACTCCACTCATGTCGGTCACTCTGCGTGTGACTCTGGCGGCTATAATGATCTTCATGATTACTATTGGTTTCCTTGGCAACTCGATTGTATGCCTGATTGTTTACCAGAAACCTGCCATGCGTTCCGCTATCAACCTCCTCCTCGCCACCTTGGCCTTCTCAGACATTATGCTCTCCCTGCTCTGCATGCCTTTCACGGCCGTCACAGTGGCAACCGCCGACTGGCGCTTCGGGAGCGGGTTCTGCCGCGCGTCGATCATGCTGTATTGGCTGTTTGTCCTGGAGGGCGTGTCCATCCTCCTCATAATCAGCGTGGACCGTTTCCTTATCATCGTGCAGCGGCAGGACAAGCTGACCCCCCACAGGGCCAAACTGCTGATTGCAGCTTCCTGGGTGCTGAGCCTGTGCGTGGCTCTCCCGTCCGTAGTCGGGTGGAGATCGGGTGCAGCGGGAATTGGAGGTGCCTGGGCGCCACAGTGTGTGCTGGGATACAGTGAATCTCTGGCGGACCGTGGCTACACGGTACTGTTGGCTGTGGCGGTATTCTTTGTCCCATTTGGGGTGATGCTCTACTCCTACCTGTGCATACTCAACACAGTGCGCCGCAACGCCCTGCGCATCCACAACCACACTAGCGAGCACTCCTGCCTGCCGGCCCTCAACCAAGTCAGCAAACTGGGTCTTACTGGGCTGCAGCGCCCTCCTCAGGTCAACGTGGACATGAGCTTCAAGACCCGAGCCTTCACTACCATCCTCATCCTCTTCATCGGGTTCTCGGTGTGCTGGCTGCCCCACACGGTGGTCAGCCTGCTGGCCGTGTTCAGCCGGCAGTTCTACTACAGCCCGGCCTTCTACCCGGTCAGCGTGGGCGCTCTGTGGCTCAGCTACCTGAAGACAGTCTTCAACCCGGTCATCTACTGCTGGAGGATCAGGAAGTTCAGGGAGGCCTGCCAGGAGTTCATGCCCAAGAGCTGCAGACTGTGTCCCAGGGTGCCGGGCAGGAGCCGCAGGAGGGTGAGGCCCAGCAACATCTATGTGTGCAGCGAGACCCAGTCAGCTGTGTGAAGATGGGACACCAGAGCTGAGAAATCTGGAGGATGCATAAACCAGCAGCTGTTAAATCTGCTATCAACTGTTTTTTTTTACTCTTATTTTCTCATAAAAGGCAAAGGTTTAACTGCAGTCACCTACTGATGTTCTCTGGAAAACAGCATACAGCATGCCGTCCTAAAGTGCAAAGGACCACCTATATGCCATAGAGTGGACAGCTCTTACAGTATTAATCAATGACTGATGGACTATATGGCCTCTCAAGGTTACTGACATTCAAATATTTTACACCAGCCATTGTCCATTTGTATCTCTGTTCCATCATTTGTCCCTGATCTGTTCCATGACTGTTCTTCTTCTGCCGCTTCATACTGCAGACATGGATCTTCACTCTCTCATCCTATAGTTTGCCCTCTATGAGTAGTAGTGTTGTTGTACAGGTGAAGACCAAAGAGGATTCTCTCCCTCTGCTTTGACAAGCACAAATAATATTGTAACTCACTTGTCAGTTACTTAATTAGTTTCACAAAATTCTTGTAAAAGAAAAACACTAACAGCATAATGTACAATTATGGTTCCCTTTTCTATAATGTTCTTTGTCTTTTAGAGAAAAGTCTGTAAGTATTCAACTGATGGTTTGTTTTAAAACAGCTTTTAATGAAATTTGTGGAGAAACTGTTGTGAGAGATGAATTTATTCATTGTTATTTTAAAGAATGAGCAAGTGACTGAGCAAGTGACTGAGTTTGTGTGTGTGTGTGAGTGAGCTGTGAGCATTTATATTAATTCACATATTATCTATCTCAATTCCTGAATGATCAAACCACATAATTCACATCATAAATACATTTTTTAATGAGGTGGGGTGGGCTGAATATTGTGTTTGGTTGCCAAACAGATTCTAGCTTGTAATCAACTGCTTCTACAATGTCAATAAGTTGCTGCGTTGCTGGGATACTAAAGACCTCTATTGATTGTGAGTGAATATGTATCTACTTCACTGTAGAAAACAACAGTGGCTCATGTGCTGCATTTTATCTCCTTCCACTGCTGTCTGTGGTTAGATTAAAGGATATGGCTGGTGTTTTTAAATACATGACTTATCGTCAACAAATCCTATGAAAATAACAAAATCAACAATGCGTTTGCTCTATTCCCACTACTTTCCGACTTCCCACGTTCCCTTTAGTTCCCTTTAGTTCCCTTTAGTTTCATTTAGCCTTCAACCCAGAAGTCATTGGCTCCAATTGTAAGCTAAAAACCTTTAAATACAGCTCATAAAGACATAGTATCAATTTGAAAAATCGCTAACTGTTACCATGCTATTCTCAGGCTATTGTAGTTATTACCAAATCAAATTCAAATGGGAACAAATTCTTCATTACGCCGGGGACTATTTTCGGTACTACGGAACTACTTTCCTGAGATCGAAAGCGTGTTTACGGTCGGCTTATTAAGTTGTTTGAGGAAAAAGTTGGCCGGCCCGGTGCATTGCAATGATGAAATATGCTGCCCAGAGCAACGGCATGGCTCTTTTTTTTTTTCAAGATTTATTTTTGGCATTTTCATGCTTTATTTGACAGGGAGATAGTTAGAGAGAGACAGGAAGGTATGGGAGAGAGAGAGAGAGAGAGAGGAGGACATGCAGCAAAGGACCGCGGGCCGGATTCGAACCCGGGTCGCTGCGGGAAGGACTGAGCCTTATGGTACGCGCTCTACTCGGTGAGCCACCGGGGCGCCCAGGGCATGCCTCTTTGACGTGTTTTTAATAGTTTTTTTACTACTTCACTTGGCTTTATTGGCCATCGGCTACATGGACGACACTTGTTAGCAAAACAAATTCACTGCTGATTTTGTTATTTTCATAGGATTTGTTGATGGTAAGAAATGCATTAAAAAACACCAGCCTTATCCTTTAAAGGGTAACTTCGGTATTTTTCAACCTGGACCCTATTTTCCCATCTTTTTGTGTCTAAGTGACTAAAGGGGACAACAATTTTTGAAATTGGTCCAGTGTTGAGCGAGATCGCTTCAGCCGGCAGCCGTGAAACAAGCTGCAATGTAATCCGACGGGGCAAATGCGCACTGTCAATGTACGTCAAAGTGTTTGCTTTTGCCACTGACAGGCTCAGATTGTTATTATAAGTGTCTGACAACATTATGGAAAGGACCCTACAGAGAAATTAAACGTTTTTCTTTGCCTTTCGCTTGATCCGGTCTGTGTGTAACCACGTCTCGCGAGAGTTGAGCGAGACTAGGGTCCAGGTTGAGATAGGGTCCAGGTTGAAAAATACCGAAGTTACCCTTTAATGTTGAAAAGAGCAATTCCAATTCAGGGGTGAGCCTATACAAAAACTGTTGTTTAACTGTAACCCATGACTCTTCAAGGAATAGGCCTACGTTGAATGAATGAATTAATGCAAGTAAATGCATTGTAGTTTTGATTTAATGATGTGTAGCATTCTACAAAATCCAGGTCGGATTTCGCAGGAAATCTTTCTGGATTGGAAGGGAGCACTGCAGGGAGGATATGGACCATGCCATAATATACAAATTATTTTCTGTGTAGAGGAAAAATAAATCAACTTCTGTCCCAAACCCTTGAACCAGACCACAGAGACCAAAAGTGTTAAAGTGTTCTCTATTAGTGCTGCAGTTTCCTAACTGTAAAGGCTCCATCTCTTCCAGACCTGTTGCTGTGTAGTTTTCTTATTCCGATGGATAACTGGTCAAATGTAGACGATGTGACATCACATAGAGATATATCCAGCATCTAGAGTTTAATAGCAGAAACATTTTAAAAAAAAACCTTCAACTTCAGCCTTCAAAGATCAGTTGTTGCTGTGAGACTCACCATTTTGCACTGGGGAGAAATCCATTGAGAAGAGGCAGAGATAATTTCTCCACTGCAGTAGCATCAATAGACCAGAATGCAACGCTGCCACAACACATGTTGGATTTTGAGTAAGGGGTCCAACTCTCACTTTTTTTTCTGGACTGGAAAAACTTGCTCAATGACTGAACTATCTTTATTGCTCTTCTCCTAAAAAAAACGGCAGGACTCAACAAGTCCAGGCACATTCTCTGGGTTCTGTGGGAACTCACTTAAGTAGAATTAGACGAGGCAGATTGAGGGAAAGCGGATGGATACAACAGAAAGGGAACACACAAACTGACCACACTTCATTACAAAGATGCTCAAAGCATTCCAGGAGTTACTGATTGATGATACATAACAGTGTAAGAGCATCTGAGAGTGGACTCTTCCATAAAGTAAAGACAAATATAGAGACGATGTCATCAGCAAACTATAAGTCATATGATTGAAACTGACATTATTGTGATCCTTTATGAGCATAATATTTCTATTAGTTTGCGAGTGTGTGGCTGAGTGTGCCTGTGTTTTATTTAATGTCTTTTTTATTTATCGGTGGAATGTGACAGCCAGCCAACCCCATTTTTTGTGACAACCATCAGAGCAAAAAGTAAATTTCCTGATGACATAAAACATGATAACAAGTCTACAGGCATCTAGACCAGTTATCATCATCTAGACTAATCTAGAGGAAAAACATACAGTTCAGTCTCTCTCCATGATTTAATTATAATAATAGATTTAGTTGACGTCAAAAAGGGTGGAAATGTTCAGCACAGTAGCATTTTTATAGTGTCTTGTTATATAAAACACAAGAATTCTCCTCAAACCAGTCTTCTGGGTTAGAACAATTAGAAAGATTGGACAACTTCACTTTGCCCTAAACAAGGAAGCTTTAGAAGTAAGATCAAACAATGTTGAACTGGGCCTCTACACATGTGCCATGTGACACCCAACCCATGAGACAGACAGCCAGTCGCCCTTAATTCAGGTCTCATGCTTGCCTCACCTCATGTTGTTGACCTGAATGAATCACTTAACTTTGCTCTGCATCAATCAAGTCCTTTCACTGCCAAGACGTCATCGCTTTTAATTAATCACATTTTTTATGGTTACAGAGACGTGACTTAATGACGGTGATTCTGTCCTTTTGATCACTGCTGCCAATGTATGTCATTTCCACCTTTCCAAGCAGTCTGGTTATGGTGATGAAGTCATTAGCCATAAAAAAAAGAATTCAAGTACTTCATTATGTCTCTTGGCAGATTCTCAATGTTTGAAAAAAATGCTTTTTAATTAATTAGGGTCTTTGCTCTTGGTATATAAATTCTAAGTGAGTACTAAATTCTGAACTAAATTCTGAACTTCTATTACTTGTTATGCCCAAATATCAGAAAAAGCTAATCCTTGGGGATTTAATAATGCATGCTTGTTGCTCATCTCATGCAAAATACATCTTGTCAAATTACTGAAGTGACAGTTTGTTAAATGCCAAGGCTCAGGCGGTGCCACAGACACTGAATTACAACAGTGAGGCACATTTTCACATGACAAGCTCACCTGATTCAATTAAGTTCAATTAAAGCAATTTCAAGACCATTCAGTTCATTTTTCATGGTTTTCTTGACTGTCACGAACATTATTTCCCAGTCTATTGAGGTGAAGTTTCAAGTTGTTCTGCAGCCAGCAGAGGGCAATACAGGGACCATCTGGACTTCCACATTGGCTTCAAAAGCCAAGTCCAGTTTTGGCCCCTCGTTGTACTAGACCTCTTGTTTCTTATAGCTGCTCTATCTAGCTGCTCTAAATCACCAGGAGTCTTTCTCAATATGCGTTCTTGTTTGACGTAATATCTAACTGCCATAGTATGATCCAAAACAAAAGAACCTTGAGGATGGATAAAGATCCCCCTCAAGTTCACCCACCAACCACAAAATGTCAGGATGCATCAGATGGTGACTTGGACTGTGTTTCACCTGTCAGTACCTGCACAGGGTCTTCTGTGGTTCTGATCAGCAGGGGCTTTCCATCACTGCCAAGGCACCTGCAAAATGGGTGTGATTTTTTTTTTCATCAGAACAATCAGAACATGTAAACATAACTTTTAACATTGCAAATATGTAATATGATAATAATACAGAATTCTGACTTTATTCTCAGAATTCTGACTTTATTCTGAGATTAATCTCAGAACTCAAATAGATTTTTCACATGTGGTCCTAATCCTGTTCAGTAATCCAGAATTTAGAAGAAAAAGAACAACTGAAATAGTTTCTTCTTCAATATCACAGAATGAGCGGTTTGGTGAGATGTCAGCTTTATATTTTCATATACATGTGTTGCATAGATAAAACCGGTGTAGGACCTTCATATGAACTTCTTTGACTTTGTGGGTGTCAGAAACTTGTTGGGATCAGACCATAGTCCTACTCTGTCTTTGATAGAAATGGGAACAGACTAGATAGCTTCCATAGAAATAAAGCTTTAGGGGTGTAACTGGTGTAAGTAGGCCTATCCTCCTAATGTGTTGTTGCACCTGCAATCAGTTCAGTATCCCCAACTGCAAATCAGAGAATTTCTCCCATTAAAGAACTATAATGTAAAGTAGCTTTCACAATTTAAAAGCCTTACAGACTTTTGATCATTCTAATTAATTCCTTCTTTGGGAAGTCTGGACCAGTATCCCTGCTAAAAACCTGCTAGGTTCACCTTGAATGTTTATCAAATCTGAAACAAATATGATTCCCTCGCATGATTCTGTCAGAAATATGTTCTTGTTTCTAAACAGCATGTTCCACATGGAAGTAGTATGAGGAGAGAAATTACTTAAACTCAAAAGTCTGTTTGTGATAATAACTTTAGGGATGGTTTACTACAACTGAAGTTACAGGAAAGCAACATTTTTAGACTACTGCAGTCCTCAAAAATCAAGTTGGGAGTGTAGCTCCATAGACAGTGTGCACCCGAGAGAGACTTTCTGATCAGCTGTGAAATGTGATGTATTGCGTTAAAGAGCACCGCTCATGGATGTATTAAACTAGGTACCGCTGCCTTGTTGTGACGCGGGGCATGATGGGAGTATCTGGGCTGCAAACATGGCGAGCTCCACGGGACGAGAAGGGAAAGACAAATCTACCTCAGACGCAGATCTCTTACTGCACCCTGAGCTCTTGTCTCAAGAGTTCATGCAGCTACTTTTAAGCGAGGTAAGCGTCGTTTTGAGAGAAACATGAGAAATGTCCCTTAATGTGGAGTTAAAGTAATGTAACGCTAATGTTAGCTAACTAGCTAACTGTCACTCTCATTGAGATTCCTCATGGAATGCTTCATCTAACATAATCTAGCTTTCAGTTGCTTACCCAGTTGGCTGTTGTTGTTGAATGTTAGCAGCATGTCGGGTAGCTAACCTTAACTTATATCTGGAACAGAAAAAGATAAGTACCGGAGACTGTGGGAGCCGAGACCGGCTGACAGAGCTCTATCTCCGGCATGTCATCCCGCTCCCGCAGAGGACTTTACCCAGCAGCCGCTGGGGTAAGAGAGTGGAGAAGACCCGGGGCAGACAGACTGGATCAAACAGGTAACCGATGAGCTTTCAGGATAAAGCTGTTATGTTTTGATGGGAAGGTAGTAATTCAACGTGTAGCCCATCATATGGACCTCCCTTTGGCTGTGGTGTTCAGATTTAGGTCGGCACGTGCAGGAGTCCCTGTCTTCGCTGTAACAGTGTGAGCTGTAGTCCATTATAGTGTGGACATCTGCAGACCTGTTGGCCTGGTTTCACTTTCAAGGCAGAGCAGCTGCATGATTTGTCGTCCTCAAGGGATCTGGCTCTTTTGCTCCTAGATTTTGGAGAGGCTTCATAGAACAGATTGAAATCTTCACCATCATAAAAATAACATGTTAATTGTGTTTTAGGATTTCCCTTTTAAAAGCAACACTCCTGAGATTTCCACATCTGTCAGAGTGTGCTCTCCACCCACTGTGTGCGACTGCGACAGCTGTAATGGATGTAGTTCTTTTTAAATGACAAATCAGTGTTTCACTGTATTAAATGGGAATTTCGTCTGCTGAATAAAAATATGGGCAAAACATTTCTGCATGGCGAAGACATTAACAGATCACTTGAACCGCTGGAAGCACGCATGGTGAGTGTTTTAGAATAGCACACCAAGTATCTCACTTCACTGTGTAGATGCAAAGTATCCTGTTTCCTCACATAGGGTGGTTGTTCTATTCAATGTCTCGCTCTAGTTTTATTTTATCCTTGTCATCATTACTGTCTGTTAATTTTCCAGCTCCAGTAATGACCACAATAGGAAGAGGCCTCAGATCGTGTTTGACGGCAGTTCCTCTCACTATGGCCCGTTGAAAGTGAAGAAACCAGAGGGAACCACAGTGTCAACAGGGATCACTGACAGGTTAAAACCTCCTCCAGCCACAAACCTGTCCAATCCCGTCCGTAAGCTGTCTGGCAGCACACCTTCCTCTTCCTCATCCTCCCAGACGTCTGTCAGTGGCTCTCAGACAGCCAACCTCAAACGAGAGGCAAACAGCTCGGTAAGGAGCCTCATCTCCTGTAATCATATCATGTTTTTGTTGCGTCACTTCAGTTCCTGATAAACACTAATACAGAGAAGATGCATACTTATCACTATTGTGTTGCATGTATTTTCTGAAGATTATAACCTTGTAATATCTGCTGATATTTCCCCCTCCGTCTCTCCAGGATGTACTGAAGTCTCCAGAAGTGAAGAAAAAGATCCAGCATGTGACATGGCCCTGACCTCTGAACCTTATCCAGATAGACCTGATGAGAACCCAGGCTCTGGGGGACAGACCACTGCGCTCCAGCGAGGTTACTAAACGCAGATTGTTGCTCCCAGTTATCTTTGCTCTCCCCATCACAGAAGTTCTCCCACTCGTTGCATTTCAAAAAAAGAGGTGGAAACCCATCTGCCCGGGTTTCTCTAGCCTATCCTTATGCCCTCTTTCCATTCTGAGAGCAAAAACCTGGAACTGACAGAATAGGGCAGTGCTCAGACCATCCATGATGACCTGCTTCTGGAGTCATGAGCTTCCTTGTTACTTTCCACTCCCTCAAGTGTCCTTACCACCAATGATCGGCAAACTCCCTTCGGGTCCCACACATGGAGACAGTGTAGAGGACAAAGCAGGCAGAGGACATTTGTTTTCTAAAATGTCATGACTGGAAATTTTGGCTCTTCTGTTTCTGTGCAGAGGTTGATTTGGCTAAGAGGCCCTCCAGTACTGGGCTGCAATATCGATGAGTGAAGAGAGTTTCTTGGCCGGGGTTTTATTTATTATGGTATAAAATGTTGCGAATGGAAATCTGTTCTTGTATTGATCGTGTGTAATAGTTTGGAATTCCCTGGTTCATACATGCAAATAAAGGAATATAAACCAACCAATTTAGACTGGACATAGCATTTCAGAATGTGTATGTACATATTTCACATTTTGAATAGGTACTAGGTTTAATTTTGAATTATGAATGAACTCTATTCCAGTGAGGTTTGCATAAGGAAAGTTATCACAGGTTGGTCAAGGTTGTGACTGGTAGTGTAGTGGAATTGAAATGTTTTTTTATGCAGTTGGGGCAAAATAGTCTGCTAAATGGTCCTAAGTACATTTGGACACTAGATGGAAGCAGAGAACTTCATTCATGTTGTATTTAAACATCACCAGTTAAGCATTCATAAGAATGTAAGGAATACCAACTGAATACAGAAAACTGTCATTTTTAAGCAATTTTATTTGGATTTTAGATGAACAGACTTTGCAGGCAATGTCTTTGAAAATGTCTGATATAGTCAGAGTTGACCATTTCACCAAGTACAAGACTCACACAGGAACAAGATTTACTAAGCCTTTTGAATCCAGTGTCAAATCCAATCCAGTGTCAAATTTGTACCAACTGTTTTTTTAAATAAAGTGTTAACCTGAATAAAAAGAATGCCTTTTATTTAATTAGAAAGGTCAGCATATCTCTGACCATGATCGATATGCCTTTACTGTAACATATATACTCAAATTGAACATTGTTGTAGAACCAATAATAAAGGAAGTTTAAGGTTTTTATTAGTGGTTTTATACCCACCTCACTGCAGCACCTTCCTTACTGCCTTTATGTGTATTTCTAGCTCAAAATTGGACCATTGAGACCCAGTAAATCTGTCCCTTTGTGTGTTTGTTCATGTTTTATTTTTGCCACAAGAATTCTGAAATTTGTCATTTTATGCACACCTCCAGATAGCATTTATAAGAGTAAATATATAATTTAAATATATTGATATTTATATTTCATTCATTATTACAGCACTCATGCACAAAACCTCAAACTGATCATTACAATATCAAGCTGGTGCATGCAGAAAGCATTAACTGCTACCACACTTGAAGGTTGATAGTCTGCGTTAATATTGTAGGGATTTTATCTCAAAACGCTGCATCCATTTTAGAAAAAAATGTTTTTAAAAAAATTTTTTTTTTAAATGGATAAAGTCCATACAACAACTTGTTACTATTTTGTAAGCAAAGGTCTTAACATAGCTTGTGTGCTTTACATTCATGCCAACAATTATTTTATTAGTGGCCACTTTTTTCAAATAGCAAACATTTCAACTTGTTTTGAAATAAAACTTCCTAAATTCAAATAACACGGTTAGTTCTAGCAATTTGTATTTCATGTCATATAATACTGTACATTGATAGCCATGCTAGGTAAAGAAGAAGCTATGCTCTGTGCTTAGATAGTATTTATCTTTGGTATTCCTTGGTCGTTATATGGCCATCCAATCTGACATATCCATCATCCTTCACACCAAATTAGATGTCCTTGCCACACTCTGGGCATAGGATATCATCACGTTCGGTGAGGAAGCCACGTCCAACCAGGGACACGGAGCACTTCTTGCAGTTGAAGCAGTCATTGTGCCACTGGCGCTCCTCAAAGGAGATGTACTTGCTGCCTCCAAGACCTGCAAGTGCAAATAAAGACGAGTCAAGACAACAGGGAAACACTTCACAAAAGATCATCTTTAGAGTCAGGCAGACAGATAATTAGTGACTACCGCTGATGGGGGTGGTGCAGGAGGCACACTTCTTGGCATACAGGTTGCAGAAGCAGTTGAGACAATAGGCAAAGTCATCCCTAGAGGTAAACCGCTGGCCAGACAGCTGCTGCTTGCAGCTAGTGCACAGGAAGCAGTCCTTGTGCCAGGGCTGCTCACGGTAGGTCACCCCGCCAGTGGTAATGGGCTAGTAAGAGAGAGAACATGATCCACATTTTTAATATACACAGATACTTCATCATCCATCTCTATGGATTGTTAAGACAATTTATTAGGACAGTGCAGAAAAACTACCACTTGATGTTTTTCCAAGTGAAATTCAGTTGCACTTGAGTTCCTGATGTGAACAAAGACACATCTTACCTTCTTGCAGTGCACACACTGCATGGCAAACTGCTTCTCATAGCATGGCACACAGAAGTTATGGTTGTCCTTGGGGATAAAGCTCTTGGTGCCGATGGGCTGCTGACATCTCTGGCAGGTGAAGCAGGTCTCGTGCCAGCTGTTCCCCTTGTGCTCCATCTTCCTGGAGCCTGTAGAGCAACAGAGAGAGAACGAATAGGAGGGAGTGAGAGAAAGGATCCTAACCCTGAAATAAAATATAAATAGAGGAATGGTAAATATGGGCTCTGGATTCAACAGGTAATAAATAATATGTTTAGTTTATTTATTGATATAAGCTTATTAATGGGAAAATGGTACAATTAGAAAACCACCTCAATTTGAAGAACAACTTGAACTTTTAAATGGTTCTTCAGTACCATTTGAAAAAATATTAGCAACTTCCTGAAATAGCACCTAGTTGGTCCATATAGAATCAGTTCTTTAATTGTTCTTAGTATCTATTTAGAACAATCAAGGATTCGTCATGATACTGTAGTGGTCCTGTACTAAACTTGTGATGGCATTTTATAGTTCTTCAGTGGTTCCATATAAAACCATTGTGGTTTCATATGTATGCCATGATAGGGTTTTAGAATTGGCTTAGTACACTGAACTTGTAATTCCTTAAACACGTAGAGGGCATGTAACATTGGATTGAATTGGATTTTTTTTATGAGGTCTGCAATGACCCCGGATTAGGTTTCGGTACCGATTTTGTTATATATTGTTATATATTGTTATATTTTGTTATATTGTGGGTGATATTACAATACACGTCTCTATTAGCCTCCATACCCACCAATGACACGCTCAAGCTACAGAGGAGCAAGGCAGGGATGCCCCTTATCCCCATTACTTTTTGATTTAGCATTTGAACCAGCAATTTTGCTTAATCAGTGTCCAGCCTTTGAGGGATAACTTTGAGGGATAACTTGAGGGTTAGGGTTAGGGTTAGGGTTAAGGTCTCACAAAGTGTCCCTGCATGCTGATGACCTTCTTTTATACATAACCAACTCCATGTGTTCCCTGCTCTGTATTCTTGCTACACTATAACAGTTTGGAAAACTTTCAGGCTACAAACTTAATTTATAAGAGGGGACTTTATCCTGTGAATTATTCCTTTGATATCCCTATTTTTGCTTTACCTTCAAGAAAGCTAGTTCCTGCTTTAGACACCTGTGGATTATGTCCATGTATTCCATGTTCCTAATCTACTTAACTACTACTTATTCTGAATGATATTTGGTGGGCTCAGGGCAATTCAAGGGCTGGAACACCTGACTGGGCAAAGATGGAATTCCATATGACCCCAGTTCACGATTTAGGTCCTTTAGCTCCTTCCCCCTTTAGCACTTGGGATAGGATATTAGAATATACCCATCACATCTCCTGTGACAACTGAAGAATTGCACCACTTTATGTATAATGTATAGATGTGTATGAAATCCTGTTAATGCTTGTATACTATGTATTATTATTATTTGTATATTACATCCTTCAAGGGGGGCTGTTGTTAACCTGCAGAAATGTCTGAACAAATCTTGTCCTGTTTGACAGCACAGATTTCCTGTGTAATATACTGAAACACACTTTTAGACAGACATTTAGATTTAGAATCAGTTTTCATTGACCTAAATAGTTTAATAAGTCACCCATGGGCAAACCACTCACTGGTAAATCACCCTGAAACCTAGATTTATAGACTTGTGAATGTGTTTCTCTCTCAGTCTAATCACATTACTTCACATAATTACATTGGTACATTGGTAATATTTCTGGTGCTGGAGCCTGATTGGATAATGTCTGTAGCACCACACAAAAAGTCACAGATAGTTGTAACGTCTCGTTTGAAATTCATTCAAATATTTGATTTAACCCAACTCACATGGATTGCTATATTTGAGTGGGTGAAGCGAGGTTTTTCAGAGAGCTTTTTTGAAATTCATTTAAGTATTTTATTTAACCAAACTCACATGGACTGAATATCAAATTGGCTGAAGCGAGTCAAAAATGGCCTTTTGCTGTTTGTTGATGCTATTTGTTTGCTGTTTGCTTAAAAGCAGCTTGCATTGCTCTCTTCGTGGTTCTCTTCCTACCTGGCATGATGGTTTTCTTGCAGTCATGGCACTTGGAGGAATACTCGTTGGAGTAGCACTCAGTGCAGAGCAGCTGCTCGTCCTTGGTGGAGAAGGGCTTATCCACCAGTGAGCGCTTACACTGGAAGCACTGGAAGCATTCCTCATGCCAGTGACGGTCCTTGTAGGACAGGTCCTACAAGAGCATGAATTTAATGCTGATTAGTGTTCAAGGCAGAGAAAGAGAACATGTTTGTACTTGTATGTCCAATACATTGTGTGACATCCCCTACCCTGGTGTTGCAGCCAATAGGCTTCTTGCACTCCTCACAGGTGTTGGAGTACAGGCTCTCGTAACATTTCACACAGTAGGGGTTCTCCTCCCTAAGAACATACTTCTTCCCAAACAGGGACTCTTTGCAGTAGTGGCAGTCATAACGCTCGGTCATGTTGGCCCTGGGTCACTCACCTGAGAGAGGGAGGAGAGAGAGAGAGAGAGAGAGAGAGAGAGAGAGGTGAAAATTGTGTCAAATCCATGTGCCCTTTTATATAAAGTCAGTGCATGCCTTTAGAAAGACTACAAGACTTTGCGCCCTCAGCAGTAGGAAGCTGTAGACAGGTAGACTGTCTGGTTAGTGTCACATATTAAACAGCTTTTGCCTGTGCTTACAAAGGAATTTCAACATCCTAGCACCTGAGTGAACAGAAGTTTCATAGAGTCTTGTCTATTTGCCAGTGCAAAGACGTCTTTTCACTGACACCAAGTATCATGCCACCCAGGAGAGTAATAGCTCAAAGAGGTTATATTCCTAGCAGTGAATATTGCCAAGAGTTTTCTAGGACACTGTCAATATCAAGACACTTCACAGTACAGTCAATCACTGTGGCACAGGGTCTTTTAATTGTGTGGGTGTTTCTCTTTTCATCTTTCTCTTCCATCTCTCAGCAGCCCTTCATTTAGTTCTTGGTGTTAGAAGTAGAAGGTGACAGATGAGGAGGATATAAATAGCTCCTATCAGTCATGTTTAGAGAGAGACAGTCAACTTTTGCTCTGTTGTACACTGACCCATCCATCACCTCACCTCCAGCTGTCAGCACCAGATCACAGTATCCGCTGTCGTGTGTGTGTATGTGAGTATGTGTGTGTGTGTATGTGGTTCTGTCTATCTGTAAGTGGGTTCAAATGGCACTCTGTAATAATGGCTACTCACAATCTGCAGCTGTTAGCAATCCCCCCTGTTAAGCCCTCTGGTTATCCCCACCTGTGCCCGGACAACCTCGCTCTGTCATTTGTTTCTGTGTGTGTGTGTGTGTATGTGTGTGTGTGTGTGTGTGTGTGCATGCGTGTGTGTGTGCATGTGTGTGATATAGAGAGAAAGTAAGCAGTTGTCTAGTGTCCCCAAACACACAGCTCGCTACACCACCCCAGACTTTGGTCTCCTCAGCTCTTTCCCTCTCTCTCTCTCTCTCTCTCACTCTCTCTCTCTCTCTCTCTCTCTCTCTCTCCCACACACATGCACATGCGTCCATCTGCCCATTGATTCCTCGGCTTTGACTATATAAGGAGGCAACGGCTGGAAAACTCAAGTTCCCACTCAGATAAACTCATTCCCTTTCACTGTTTCACACTTTTCTGCTTTTCTTATTTTCTGTTATTCTCTTTTTTTTCCTCCATCAAGCTGCTCTCCTCTAGTCTCATTCGCTTTCTCTCACTGTCAGACCTCCTATAATTTCCCTTCCATCAACTTGTGATCATTCCCTATTTCTGCCTCAGGAGCTCCACGTCTGCTCTAAAGATCAGTGAGTGATTTGGGATGTTAGTGGTTTGTGAAGACATGATGATACAGACATGCTGATAAAGAAGTGGGCTGCGGCTTTTATCTAGTTGAAGTCATGATAATCTCTGATCCTCTGCTCTGACCACTCTCCACCCCTCCCACATTCCCTCATTGTCTGTTGCTCCCACCATGACTCACCTAGCTTATATAAGGATTTATCTGACTCCTAAAAATAAAAAAAGGATAATCTGAACTACTACAAATATAACCTCCAGCTATTCAAAAATGTCAAGCAGCTGTTTCCTGGCTTCTGTGTCCCCTTTGATGCTGCCCATCTGGGAGCTGGCTAATGCCAAACTGAGCTCCAGCCAGATAGATAGCAAGCGTTTGACCACTGCCCAGCCAGGACTACTCAGAAAGTGTTGGATGACTAGAGATAGCATATCTGTCCGCAAAGGTAGGAAATTGGTTATGTAATACTGTTTTTCCCCAGACAATCAAATTCCTGTGAAAAATAATGAGTCAAGACAAAAATGCAATCATATGACATCATTGAGTTTATCAGCCTGAGATGGCTCAAATAAAATGAACATACATGTTCCCATAACTATAATATGTACTACATATCTACAATTCTTTATTAATAATT
This sequence comes from Centroberyx gerrardi, assembly GCF_048128805.1. NCBI lineage: Eukaryota > Metazoa > Chordata > Actinopteri > Beryciformes > Berycidae > Centroberyx > Centroberyx gerrardi. The sequence continues at coordinate 19,042,058 of NC_136006.1, read as the reverse complement.
CCAGATGTTTTAAAGAGGTATGGCAAAATGACTGTCCTTGAAATGTCTTCTAACCATCTGAAGAAATGCAATCAGTGGAACAATACTTTCTTTGACAGTAAGAACTCAAAACAACAGCTAGATTAAACTGATAAGTATTGATTTTTCCAAAGCAACAATTTTGGGGTAATTTCCCTTTGATATATATGTAACCACAAATAATGGCCACTAACAATAATTTTAAGTGGACAATTGAATCAACTGATAAATTTAATAAAGCTTCCGACAATTGGTTCATATGTTTGTGCATCTTGTACCATCTTTTTAAACCCCCATTTAACCTAGACTGTATGAGTCTGAGGAATATTTGTAAATTGGCACTGCACACTGGGTTCAACCACGGTCAGTACTGTTTGTCATTAAATAGCCTCACTGGAGCAGCTGAGGACAGAGTATCTTCTTCAACAGTAGTTTTTAAGGGAGGGGGGAGCACTTCTCTTCCACCTCACCCCACCCTGACTATTCTCAGCAGTTCAAACCTGTGACCTTCCTGCCACAAGTTAATGGCTCTGCCCTTTGACTATTACCTTCCCCATCTGGGCTGAAGTCACATGTATGCTCATGAATGCATGCACACACGCACGTACGCATACACACACACACACACACACACACTCTTACACACCACTTATGGGGTGCATGCCTTTCAAATAAAGCAGGGCAAAGGGCTAAGGTTGTAGAACAGAGGCCTACAAACACACAGCCTAAAAATGACTGAGGTCATCTCATGACCATGACAAATGAAAGGATTGACTCAGTTCATCATGCCAGGGCAAAGTAACAATGCATTCATATGTCGGCTTATGTCTCATATATGTGAAAGTGTATTAATTCACAAACATTTAAGGACAGTTGACAGAGCATCTCACAGTCAGCGTCGTCAAACTGTTACAGTCTTATGTAATCTTATTTCTGTTGTGTTTTTAGGTCAAGTGCATTAACAGCTCTGGGGGCTTTGAAATGACTCTCCAACTCCAGCCTTTATGCATGGATTGGACTCCATAACCTACAATCTGACAGGTATAAGGCCCTCGACCACTAGGCCCTGCTCTATCTCCACACTGAAACAGTATCCGCAGCCCTCTACTGTGAGCCTGAGCCACAATGGTGGGAGCGGTGCACAGTGACATGCCACTGCTATGACAGCCAGTTATCTCTGAGGAAACTGGAATGCCTTTAGGGAATTCCAAAAGAGGCAGTTAACAGGTGGCCAAGATGTGTATTTTAGCAACAATAATCCCCCCCTCTGACACACTTTACCACACACATACTGTACCACAAATTCAGCCAGATGACACTGATGCTGTGCCTCACATCTCAGCTCTGACAATACACAACCATTCTGTTCCCATCTCATAGAGAGTGTTTGATTTTGGACTGTGAGATGAGAATGAGACTTATCTTGCTGACCTACTAATGTAGAGAACACACTTAGATATCATTGTACAGGCAAATGTACAGGCATAGAGTGCTCCAGAGTGTTATGGCTCTCTTAAATGCAATAGCCAACTAAATTACAATACACACTTTACAAATGAAAAAATATAAGTGTACTTTTCAACCTGACCCCCCACCACTTGCTATACACTGCTGTTCCTCTAATAATTAGTCATCAACCTAGAATCTCGTTCCATAGTAGTTGCATTAAAAGGTACTTTCTCATACAGTTTATGAGCACCTACATAGTGGAAATGAAAGTTAATTGCAATCACTGTTTTTTATACTGAATCACATTGCACCAAAATGCTGTGAAGTGCATCAAACCCTTCAATATCATAACCATGGAAACACCAAAAAAGTCAAGTTTGCCAAGATAGAAGTCACATGTAATCCCTCAATCAAAAAGGAGTTGGCACCTGCATCTACAGAGTTTTGCTGAAGGAAGGGATGAGGATGATGAGGAGGGAGCAAAGAAAGGCGGAAATGAACTCTGCACACAGGGGTCAAGAATACGTGATTTTTAGACAAATAACAGACAGCAGTATTTAATCAAGGAGGGAATGCAAGGTTGTTGACCGGTGAGGAGTAGAGAAAGTGGGTAGAGGGAAGAGGTGGTTAAACGGTGGAGATACTGTGCAAGTGGAAAGAGGGAGTAAATGGGCAGGTGGGTGAGGTGGGGTGGGTTGGGGGGGTAGGAGGATGCCAGAGCACAGTGAACAGCTGTGTCCCAGAGAATGGAAGAGAATGAAGACGTAGCTAAGTTGCAAAAGTGAAGGATGGATGAGTGGAAAGATGGACGAATGAATGGATGGATAGTGGAGCGGTGAACAGAGTCTGGGTCTTACCTTCCTGTCTGAGGAGTGTGTGTCTGTGCGGAGTCTGGGCAGACTGAGAGAGCAGAGCGGGGGTGAGCTGTAGTAACTCCTGATTGGATTACTCCACCCATCGGAGGCTAATTGAAAAGGGGGGAGGGGCAACAGAGGGGGGTAGAAAGGGGGCAGGCAGTCTTTTTTGAGATGGTCTATAAATACAGTGGCGCTACACAGAGATAACCCCGAGGCCCCCTTTCACTCTCTAACACCAACAGGACCATGTGGTCTTTTAAGGTCACTGATTTGTGGTTCACTCACTCACACGCTCACTCGCTCACTCGCTCACTCGCTCACTTACATTACCTTCATCTCTATCCTTGTCTCTCCCCGCTGCAGTCTTATCCTATCATCTCTCCCGATCCCTTTTCCTGGAGAAAAGAGCCAGAAATAACAGATATCCAAGGCATTCTTTGGAATCTAATGTAAGAGCACAACCCCGTTTTCTTTGCAACAGGAATCTCTGTGGTTATCGTTATCATAATACCGCACAAATACAGGCATAGACACACACACACACACACACACACACACGCATTGTTACATAATCCCGCAATATCCCCATGGCCTTTGATGTATAGCTATGATGGAAGCGATGCCAAGGGTCAGATGTCAAAGATTGTTGTGCTGTGAGATTTGCCCCTACTCATATATCTCATCTTTCCCTTCCTCTCTCCGTTTCTCCTCCCAGGAGAATACTCGTTCACTCCCCATTCTCCATCGTGTGGGGTATGGTATCCAGGCTCGGTAATGACAGACACCCGCTTGGTTTCTCAGAAAATTGTAGCGCTATTTTCTGCACCTTTACACTCTCTTGTTCGCACTCCTAGCTCTTCCCCCTTCCAAACTCTCTCTCTCTCTCTCTCTCTCTCTCTCTCTCTCTCTCTCTCTCTCTCTCTCTCTCTCTCTCTCTCTCTCTCTGTTTGAAGCAGGTTTTCCTGACCTGGTGGTCCCTGGACACTCTCCAGTGAGGGGAAACAAAATGCGTCATCAGTATTCCACTAAGATTCAAGTGCTCTATTTGTAGACCACTGTAAAGAGTGTGGTGCTTGAAGAATTGTTAAATCAGTGTGTGTGTGTGTGTGTGTGTGTGTGTGTGTGTGTGTGTGTGTGTGTGTGTGTGTGTGTGTGTGTGTGTGTGTATGTGTGTGTGTGTGTGTGTGTGTGTTTGTATTATTTTGGTGTATGGGTGTTCTGCTTGGGGTCCATTCTAATAAGCAGGGGTGAGAATGAGTCAATTAGTTCAGGAAATGATTACTGCTCTTGTATGCAAAACACAGCTGAAGTCAAAATAATATCATAACCAAGACAGGAACTTGTCATTTCTGTTAATGGTAAATTACAGTCAATTCCAAGTAAATTTATCAAATCATAAAGTTTGTGTAGTGTATTTTAACTTAGTATTTAGGGAATGCTAATCATTCAAATAACATCAAACCAAGATTAAAACCTCACAGAACTTGCAGTAACCCTCTAACCTCCATCTGAGTGAATCTCCAGCTTAACTGTAGATAGGAGCTTGGTAATGCTGTCATGTATCTATCTATGTAAACAGGTTCAAAATAGGCAACTTTGCTAAACAGGAAGCCATGTCCTGTGGACCAGAGGGGGAGATTGAAGTCAGATGACAGTTTGTCATAAAGTAGATGTTGTACTCTCTTAGGAGACAAAGAGAGGGGAGAGATTTAATTTGATTACTCTGCCTCAATAACAGACTTCTGGTTATCTTTACTAAAACAGTTTCATTCATGCACACAATACAATTTTAGTCAGAAGGCAGAATAAATTGATGTATTCAACTGTATAAATCACTAATGTTTATTATGTTCCTCTTTTGCTGCCAGCATGTACATGCAACATCACTGAAATACACTCAACAACAGGTAATCCATTGCAACAAGTCTCCAGTCTTTAGCCTGGGGTATTAAATGTTTGCCCACCAAACATTTAATACCCCATGGGACAAATTGGGTTTAGGAATCTGTTATATGCCCAATTGAAACATTGCCCAAGACCGCCCGAGCATTCCCTCAATTCTTGGTTCCCAGTTCCTGCCCCCCCAGTCTTCGCTGCTTGCCCCTGCTCCACTGGCCCACAGTTATCCCTCCCCCACTCTTTGGTCCCTGGATCCAGGCCTCCACCTCAGCTGCTAAGGCTGGGGGATAAGAGTGCAGCTGTCTGGGCACTGCCAGGCTATAGTGATGCTAAAGCCTGGTACTTACCTCTGCTGCAAATACAGCCTTGTGGAAAGGTCAAGCCAGACAGACCCCATCATCACTGCTGGACCGTTAATCATTAATTCCACAGCAACCAATTGGACTGGAATTTCCCTGGGTCATCCAAGATCCAATATGATCCTCTGGAAGAACTTTTTGCACTGCCAGTCAAACACACTGAAATGGATCCCAGCTACTAACTTTAAAGAACCTGCAGTGTCATGCTGTGGGTCTCAAATGGGCAATTAGAACTGATGAAGAGAGATGTAATCATTTAGGGCTCCCACTGTGGGGACAGAGTACTTACAGCTTAGCAAGTGTACTGCAGGAGGCTGTTTAAGACTGCCATAGCCTTGTTTTATGTTGGATACTCTCTAGACCGCACTACTTGCATTCACATGCCACAACTGCAATCTGAGGTGGGAACTGCTGTGGACAACGTCAGTGTAGAGGGTTAATTTTGTAACAAATTGATCCATAAGGGAAGAGTTTTCTTCCAAAATGAGTTATCCACAACTTTAGGAGAGTGGCACTTCTGGCACGTCTGACAACACCCGGTAAGGCTTCACCCAGAGACATTACAAAAACTGTAAGGCATGGCCCAGTGGTTCTTCCCTGCACAACCTTTTGTCAAAGTTGTAATATTATGTGAATCTGTTCTGAAATGCACAAAACTGCACTTTTTTGTGGAAGACCACACCCACGCCCACCACCACTACCCTTTTTGGCCAATCGACATGAAAAGTTAATCAGTTCTTCCTTGGCCAATAACCAACCTTCATACCAAGTTTTGTGAAAATCCGTGTACAACTTTTTGAGATATCCTGCTAACGGACGGATGGACGGACGGACGGACAAATAAATAAATAATAATAAAAAAAACTTCTGTTATTGCTAAAGTAGAGAACACAGTTTGCAGTTGACATATAGCAGAGTCACAATGAACCGACAGAACATGGTTGTCATGTGTCATTACCAGCAGAGCACAGTTAACCCAACCTAGTTAAAAAGAGGGTAGTGAATGGCTTCATTCTCTTAATTTCATGGAAATCCAGTCCTGCTGTCAATGTGCTTCCTTGTCACTAACATGCCTTATTGATTAGGTAACCTGAAAGATAATATGAGCCTGTGTCCATTGTGGACTTCTTGTGATCAGGAGGGCCAGGGCTGGAAAAGTACTTTAGGTTCTGTGAAGTGATTTATTTCCTTGCCCATTTGCCGCTACAGACCCACAATCCATCCATCCTAAATAGGATTTTGTTTACTGTTACTGTGCATCACGAGGCCCACATTATGCTTTTTTTTTGTTTATTTAGGTCATTCGGTCCCTGAACACACACATCGAGGGCTGTGTTCTCATTTTTGGCATTAAGTCAGGCACGTTCAAGGTGGGCTTGACTCCGCCAAGGGTGCACATTGTCCCCTCTCCTGTTTGTGATATTCATGGAGAAGATATCAAGGCATAGCCAAAGTCTGGAGAGTGTCCGGTTTGGCAACATTAGGGTGGCATCTCTACTGTTTGCAGACGATGCCGTCCTTCTGGCTTCATCAGACTGTGATCTCTGCACTGTGAGCAGTTACTTCACTGGAGCAGCTTGCAGCTGAATGTGTTTCGGTCGGAATGAGGATCAGCACCTCCAATTCTGAGGCCATGGTTCTCTCCTGGGAAAAGGTGGCCTGTCCCATCCAGGTGAGGGGTGAGCAGCTGCCCCAAGTGGAGGAGTTCAAGTGTCTCTGGGTCATTCATGAGTGCAGGTAAGAAGGATTGTGAGATTGACCTCCGGTTAGGTGCATCAGCTGCAGTATGTGGGCGTTGTATCTGACTGTGGTGGTGAAGAGAGAGCTGACCCCCACCTATGGTCACAAGCTTTATGACCGAAAGAATGAGATTGTGAATACAAGATACAAGAAACAGATTTTTGCCTGAATAGATAAAGGGTTAAGAGAAACAAAAAAGAATAAAATTCAGCCATGTTTTTCCCTGATAAACTAGCTTGTTGTGGCTGGTCCCATCAAAAAGTTGACTTTATATGAAAATATTTTTGACTTTGACGATCAGGGTCTCTTGGGCTCAGGGTCTTCAGTCCAATAAGCCTGCATTACAAGGGGAGAGGTGTTAGGTAAACAGAGTTAGGTAAAGACTAATATATTCCATCTCAGAGGAAACAACAAACCCCTTGAAATATAATTGATCAAACTCTTGCAATGGAAAAAAGTAGTAGAGTAGTGCAGTGTGGTTGGCTTCGTCGCCTGAGAATGAAATGATGACAGTCCCAGGTATTGGAATATGTTACGCTGTATTTAGTGCAGTTAAATTGAAAGTCTCCTCTACTCATTTTCACTCTTTCTTCTCCTAGTAGCATAGCAGTAAAGTGATGTGGGTCTATATATGAGAGAGCAAATCCTTGGTCATTTAACCCGGTGTTGTATTCCCAGACTGCTAAATCCCTACGAAGATTGGTAGGATGTTTCAAGCCCTGCAGTCACTGGACACTTTATTTAGACACTAGGGTTGACTATTCTCTTTGTTACTTTTACTAGCACACCCCCTCATACACACAATCACACAGACAGTCTCACACACACACACATACATACTAGAGCATTATGTTCAAGATTTATATCTAATTTGGTCTGGAATCATCTGGATGGTAGTGTCACATTGTAAAGCACACAGTAGCTCCACACCAGTTTGCTCTACTATGCTCTGCAATACTGAAAAGTAAAGTAGCACAGGAGCAAATCCTGAAAAGAGCTTCAGTTTTTGAGATACAACTACTACTACACGTAGTAGTAGTTACTACTACACGTAGTAGTTGAGTAGGAGTAGAAGAAAACATGACAATTTTTTCACAACTGTGACATGTCCCCTTCATGAAATGGATGTTCATTTAAAAATATTTTACTGCAAAAGTGATTGATCAAGAAATTGATTGCACTTTTTTGAAAAAGTGCAAAATAGAGCGTTTCTGGAGTACCTACTTAATCACATGTAATTTTTCACCTATTACGCCTGGATTTACCTCATATTTGCACCAAAGCTGCCCTGATGTGTCCCAACGTCTCTAATTTAGTCCTTGAAGACCTTGAGGAGTAATGCATGATGATTTAAACTGAGATGGGGTACCTTGGAGAGGGGTACCATGACATTTTGGAGACTTTGTTCCTGTACTAAAGATGTCACACATGGGCACATCAAACCATAGAAAAGAACCATATGAATCCAGACATTTGGAGGCTGTGAATGATTATCACCTCCCCCTCACTAATGAAGCCCTGGTATGAAATCCACCTCTCATAATTAGTTGAGTGAGAAACCTCAGGTTCAGTGAAAACCTCCAGTCTTAATCACTTAACGACTGGGTTGTCTCTGTCTCTCTGTGTCCCTGTTCACTGATTGGGTAAGAGACTGCTGCAGCCCCATCTGACCCCACTTGTCTAGAGAGCAACTGGGCCTCTCTGTCTCTGCCTACATTTATCTTACTAATTCTGTCTGCTGCAAGGCAAGGACAGCTGCCACGATGGCACGCTAGCAGCTAGGACCGAGACCCTCAACATGTCTTTGCAATTCATTTACAATTACGTTAAATTACAATAACAATATAGCATTACCATACCATTACATACATCTATATATCCATATAATGTGTTGAAATGTGTATATATCTATATATAGATATACACATTCCAATACACTGAGAAGAATCTAGTTGAAAATGTGACAATATTTTGCTCATTCAAATGTTTGATTAAATTTTTTCCCACACGTCACTCATAGACCTTCAGTTTAAATTTCCTAGCAGTCTTCAAAAAAAAAAAAAAGATAAAAATTTCCTTGTTGCTATTTTTGCAGAATTGGCTGAGTGTAACAGTTTATATTTAAAATTATGAAAAGCGAATGTTTTGCACCCCACTCTCAACTTGCACTAGCTATTTCTTCTACTGCCCATGTGACGCTGGACTGTGCTACCACTACACAAGTGGTAGCCAACACAAGTTGTTTTCCCCTTTATTGAATCAGCCAGTCTGCCATATTGCCTCCTACAGTTAGTGAAAGCAGGATTTTTTTGCTTTATTTGGAGTTTGATTCAATTGATCTGGCTGTGATACACTTACAGTAGAGGCCCAATGAACCTTTGAAATGCCAAGTGATCAGGGGAAAAGAGGACAAAAGAACAGTCTCAACTTTACAGTTTTCATCCACTTCCATTCACCATGTATTAGAGCTGGATGATATGGTTGAAATCAATATCATGATAATCATAAGGATTTTTTTCGATATCGATATATATGACGATATGGCTTACATAAGCGAAATCACGTTAAATAATCAAATTAATGTTCATCATATTGAACCGAATGGTAATGTTTGGTGTGATGTCAAACTAAACTGAAATTTTCACATAATATTCCTACCATACTTCATTTTGTCTGAGTTTCTAAATAAAATTTGTTTGTTCTCATCAGTTTAGACAGCAGAATTCTGCGTCTCGATATCCCAAAATCACCATATCATCACAATATAATCCCACTGAAAGACGATAAACGATAATATTGAATTATCGTCCAGCCCTACCATGTATATTAATTCTTTGTATCTCTGGAGAGTTAAACACTTGAATTTAAATTCTGCAATCTACTCTAGCATGTAAACTGCAGTTAACAACTTTGTAAGTGTCAGAGGGCACTCTGGTTTTTATGCAGTGTGATGAGCCTGTCTAAAAGGTTTAGCCATGCCAGTGAAGTCATGTGGAAGTACTCAGTGCAATATTCCTTGTGTGTCTGAAAGTATCTCTTTCAGGAGTCCAAATTCATGTCACTGGAAGTCTAGACATTTACCAGAAACATGTCTAAAACCTCTCAGAACTGATTAAGCTTCTTTTCATACTGTGCCAGCATCTGAAAGCCTCTTAAATGTTTTGGTTGATTGTGTCAGAGCACTAGTAGAAAAGAGTAAAGTAGGTAAGGTCTAAGCAACACAGTTATTACTGCACTAATGTTAATCTTGTATGGTTTTTCCTTCTTACATTGCCAGTGGCATAAATCTCCTGAAAAGTTAACACAGCAAACCACTGATGTGCAAGCCTCGTGGTTTTTGACTGTGTTAGGTCAATCAAATTAGTATGGTGTACTATGTGCATGGTATTGCACCGACAGTGGTTCCAATAATTAGAATCCAATAAAATTAGATTATCAAGTCATGAAGATCGGCTAAAATGGTGCTTGGACGTAAGAAACTATTTGCCTCTATAAAACTATTGGTCATGATCATGATGATCTGGAGTATATTTCATTATGTGCTTGATGTATTTCTTTTAACTATGTCTTTAATGAGGAACCCACTTTAGTTCATTTTGCACTGGTATTTGCCATGTTTGTGATGTTTGCCTTAAACATCCTAGGTCCACCTGAAATGGCACAATCACAGCAATTCAGCTGTCTGTCTTCAGCGTTTTCAGCTGCATGTATCAATACACATTTTCAAATGATTATGTGCAATAAATAGAATATATTGTCGCATTGCTGCATTATTTGCTCATTAAACCAGTATGGTTTAATGAGCAAATAGACCAGACAGACTGTAAGTGTGGGTTTCTTCTTACCAAGGTTCTACAGTATGTAAAGTCATAAACTGAACTATATTCTTTTAAAGCTGCAGGTTGGTTAGAGAGGCCACATAAGAGTTTAAAGGTTACTGATTTGATCCTCAACACTGACGGTTCCCAATACTTGAGGCGTCCCCCTGAATGAGGGCAGCGAACCCCCATCTGTCCTGCATGTATAACAGCCTGCTTCAAAGATCTGCATTGAAAAGTAGCAAGCATTTACCTAGATGCTGCAATACAATATGTTAGGTGCTTGCAACATATCATTGTCAATGTAAAAATGCACAACTGTCATTATAAATATAAAATCATACACATCCATTCAGAGTAACAGAACACTTTTCCAACCAGAGTGATTCGTTCAGATAGATTAGAAGATTGAATCAGAGAAATAAATCTTATTACAGAAAGCAGAATAAATGGAGTAAACAAGACGCGGTGTATACATGTGGAGCGTGAGTTCCTTCACATAAGCGCTCACTTGATTTCTTACATGTACACACAAATAAGTATGAGTATACACTCAGATTAATACTGACAGATGATCCTCATTATCGTTTTAAAAACAAATATATTCATCAAGCCAGTGATCCTCATTTTAATGTAATGCAACATTTGTTACATTATAGAAACTCACATTGTGTAAGGAAGATAAAGGTTAACGGATGTCAAGGTTTGAGAGAATGGAAGGCATGTGGCTTTACAGTGTTTAATAGTAATGTTATTTACGGATTATGGTCTTGTGTTTTCGATAAATTGGTCTTTTGTCCTCATAAATCAATTACTCAAATTATGGGATGATTTGGAAATAACACGTGTGACAGCATATTACATATACCTTATGCATATCATCTGCTGACAATTTCACTGTGGGACAGTGGGGATAGCAAACATAGAGCAGGAGCCGCCACTTCATCATGCACGTCATCACCTCTAGTCAGGTGGACTTAAGGACAGGCGCCTTTCTGCCAAAATAAACTTCTAGTTTCATCAGCGCTGTAAGTATAGCTGCACTTAGCTGCAGGCTCTCAGCAGTCACTCAGTGGGGTGATTTGGTGCTGATGGTGAGAATGGAAGGGCCATGGATTTAAAATGGAAGACATCCTGGTTATAGCAGTGGTTGATGGAGTGTTGACAAGTGTTACTCAGCCTTGATTAATAAGTCAAGCCCTCTTTGGGCCTTAAAGGAGGAGGGGCAAGAGAGACAAGTGTTACCCAGTCCGGTAATCATGCACTTATGATTGTCTATATCTACATGAAATATTTTACATCAGCTGAGAATCTCCCATACCACAGCAATGTTATGCAATGTTACGGTCACAGGCCACCTAGCTGTTTTACGTCAAATGAAATCAAGCAGAAAATCCAATGATCCTCATGTCAGGGAGCTTCACGTGCAAACTCAATGGTTTCCACTAAACCTTTGGCCAGCTTTGTTTCAAATAGGCTGCTTGACCTGTAATGGTTCTTGAGCAAATGAGCATGTGCTTGTACTTCTTGCGATTGCTTTATAATTGTATAGATTTGATAAGATATCAAAGTCACTGGTCACAGTGTGTGTGGGGATGGATACTCACCAGGGGTTATCTTACCATCCTGACGCCATAGTACTGAGGTTGGAATGTGTGACGTGCTGACGGGACGACAGGGACACACTTTGCTCTCTACCAGGGACGCTCTGCCCCCTTGTGATGGGCAACGCAACACCTCACAACACGCAGACAGGCATTTGTTTTAGCAGGAGGCTTTTTGTTTTGAATTGATATGGTTTTGCTCAGGTGCAAATGCTCTGTGTGTAGCAATGCCTTTATGGATCTGTACATATATGGATCTGCCTGCACTTTATAAATTTAAGAAATGCTTTTGCTTGAGGATTCAAATTGGATTGTATTGTTTTTACCTGAGAAAAAAACATTGTTTTTACCTCAGACATGTTTCTGTCATTGTATTTCCCCTCTGACCAAAATCTCAGATAAGTTTCATAACATATTTACAAGTGTATCCTGCTTTACTTCCCTTACCAGTGTAGGAATAAAAAATAGACATGTGGGGGCGCCTTGGGACAAGGAACAAGTGATTTGCATCAGGCTTATTCTGGGTATACCAGGGTACAGATACAATGTATAAATGTTGCACATACAAACTAGTAAAATAGGGATGGGGTCATATGAGCTGGATAAAGTCTATAAGTAGTCTACAAGTTTACAAGTGCGTGGTAGTTGAGGAGGCTGGAATATTGTTTAGGTGATGAGGATACAGTGTGACCCTGCCATCATATACCAATGGTAATAAGCTTGATAGATAGTTTACTATCTATCTAGTTTACACCCAGAGAAAGAGGTGGGAATACCTGCCTTACATTAGAGTAATTCTGTGTTTTACAATTCAAGTTTAAATTTATTTTAATTTTTATTTTAATTTCACTGATTTGATAGAAAAATCCATAATAAAAACAATGAATGTATATTTGACCTCAGAGGATAGCACAAGAAAGTGTTACTTAAAACATTTGTTTCCATTGTGGTCTCAATTTGTTCTACAGTAATGTCCTCACATCATTTTTAAACATAGCTTTGGTACGACAGCTTTTGATTTGCAGAGCGATGCAGTTCCACAAACTGATACCAGAGAGACAAAATGATTTGATAGCGTGTTTCACACACAGGGGAAACCAGACTGGAAGTCATACAGAGCGTGTTCTGACGCTTTAAATAAACACTGGTGTATAATTACCCACACCAGTTTTGGAGTTCTTTAGTATTTCAACATTTCTGCCTTTGAGAAATGGTTTGATGGTATCTGTTTTGTGTACACAATAGAAATTGCATTTAGATACATATCAATTCATATATGAATTAATTGCATATTTTACCTAGGGATTATCCAATGTATTATACCAAAACACTCAAAGTGAGAATGATTCATATTGTTGTTGTTGTTGTTTTTATTTTATTCCAGTTAATTTTGTAAGTATAATAATAATCCTTATATTTTTTTATAAACGTTTTTCCTCACATTTATTGGTTCTACTTTCAATAAACTTCTAACATTGATTGAATAGCCATTTGATCCATTTTAAATAAGTAACTGAAAGACAAAATTGCAGGAATACCTGCATGAGAATGAAGTTCAAAGTTAGACATCCCTTTAAAAATGACACTGTCATGATAATACGACATTCCCCTCCAGTCATTCAGTTATGAAATAGTTAAAAATTCACCAGTGACTTTTCTATAGATAACTCCATTCCCTGCAGCCTGGATATTAACCTGAGGCAGGAGAGCGAATGAGTCTAGTGTTAATGAGCTCTGTTCTTTTGCCCCCTAATTATGGAAAAGCTGTACAGCACCTTATAGGACAGCTTCCTTAATGAAACTCCTCTCTAAACGGAGAATTAGTTGACTCCTGTAGGGAGGGTGGGCCGTCCTGTCCTGTGATGCTTCACAAAGACTTTTAAAATGTAGCGCTAAAAAGAATGTATGTACCATCCCTTTTGTCTCTCTCAGATTAAATCCAAATTCCCTTGCTTATGATATATATTACTCAGGTCTTTCACTGGATTTATAACACACAGAAACAAAATGCTGAGCAGATGCAACCTTTAAAAGAAGATAATAATAGTAGTTACTAGTATTTTCCTTAGTTTTATAATTCTTAAATCAACAGACTTTGCTTATAGTTTTGGAACCTATAGGCCAAGGCTTCCCAACCGTTTTTGGCAGGTGACCCCTATATCAAAGTTGAAAATATCCTGTGACCCTAGTATTTGAAACACATCATGGAGCATGGTGTGCATGGAGAGTCAATATTTCATTTATGAGGAGACATAACTGCAGTCTTGTTGGCTAATCATCAAACTAGCTTTACAGGTCAGACAGGGTGTGTGGCTTTCCCATGGGCCTCTGTGTAGACAAAAAGGTTTAGTTATTAATTTAAAAATAACTATCAGATGATCATTTCAGCAACAGGAAAATTGGTCAGAAGTTTCCAGTGGACCCAGTTTTTCAAACAGGGGATCTCACTGGGCCAGATTCCGTTTCCTGTGAGCCTATCCTTGAACGCTATAATAAAGAAATTCAGTGGGACAGATGCTATCTGACTTGGCTATAATAACAATAGTAGTGCCCATCCACTTGTCCCATTGGTCAGTGGAGAAAAACGTGGTGGAAGTGGGGAATTCCCTATTAAGCGATGGTGTTTACACCTTCAGATATAAATGGTTTTGTGTGCCTTGTTTCCCTTGCGATAGCCTACTTCAGTTTGTCCGATCCGTTCCCATCATCATCGGCAAGGGACCGCTGAGATTGTCCCCATTCCCCCGGAGGTGTCCTGTGCTAGCCCCGGCGTTGGTGACGTCACCAGCGGGACCAGTAGTGTTGGGTTGAGCGAGCTGCGTCAAGCCAGCCAGAGACAGCACAATATTACCGGAAGTTAGGTGGGTTTTCCTTAAAAATAAAAGCGCAACTTCTTGTCGCCTCTGGAAAAAAGAATAGGCTAATTAAGTGTTGCAGTGTAGACAGCAACGGAAACTGTATCAACACACACTTTTCAATCATTGCATTAAACATGGAGTGAAACTGTAGGCCTACAAGAACTCTACAAAACACAAAACAAACTTACTGTACTGTGTTATGGTGCATGGTATTTCTTGATGAAAGAGTGCCAAATTTAAGGCTAAAAAATAACATAGAATGACCTACAGTTAGACACTAAAAACATACCAGAAATCTTCAATCTAAAAATGTCAATTTTACGCGTTTTGACAAAATTGTTCCTAAATGCTTTAGGGTGGGAACTCTAGTATCCAGTGTTAAGTCAGCAAGGAAAAGCCAACACCAAAATGTCCTTTGCTGTGCCAATGTAGGCTACTGTCCTACTATGTCTCATTTTGTATTCAGAAACGGCTTTTATTTTGAAGGTTAGGATCGGAAGTCTTATTTTTTATTGTGGCTGGCTTGACACTGGTGATTGAGGTGGAGGCAGGCAGCCTGCGACGGAAAAACAAGCAAGGATAGGTCGAATAGTATATGCTTAGTTTAGATTTTTAAACAAACAAAAAACTGTGAAACAGAAGAATATGTGGATTTGACGTTTATTTTTGTCGCTTTTCCCTGGGCTTACTTTATTGTTTGTACAAGGGTTTTCATTTTTGCGTGTTTGAGTGTGTCGCCGGTTGCCCGTTCTCACTGGAGTGAACACTAAGGTAAGCTTAAAACGGCAAACGAACTATGCAAGTTGGTGCAGTTGAACAGGCTACCTCGCACACTTAAGTGTTGTTTGTATGTGTCTGTTTTGTTTTGCTGTCTTATTTGTAATGTAAACTCCAAACAATCGCCAAAGTTGGGACCAAAATGGTAGCTTCACGCGTCTCACTTCGAAGATTTATTCTTTGGCGCTGGGTCTTTGTCCACTCAGATGTGAGTAGACAAATGAGCTAGGACCAGATTTTGCTTTGCATTTGGATATAATTCGATTAAACACCCTACTGTGTAAGGTTTCATTTCGATTAAAGATAAAATGCGTAACGTTAGTTTACATGTGTCCACTCTTTCATTCACAATATTTGTGCTGGACCACTTCGTGTAAGCTAGGCCTAACGTTACAACTGCTGGCTAACTTACTATGGAAATGTTCTAGTCTCACGTCTCTGTTTAACAGACTTCTTTTGAAGTTTTTAAATCTTTATTTACTTATCTTAGTAAACAGAGACTTGCTTCTCTTTTACAAGTGTGCATTGTGTATAGCAGAGCATCCGGTAGAGATACAATAGCTTACACAATGAAGCCAACTCATTTTCTAAACACATAGATGGGTGACTGGTACCACACATCGAGCTTGTCAAGGTTTCTAGTGACTCTGTTTGCTAATTGTAGGGGCTACATATCATAGCATGGTTTTGTTTTTTCCTTCCTTACAGGTCAAAATCAAAGCCAATCACTACTAACATATAAATTCCAAGGAATGGCTCATTATATATTTATTGCTGGATGTAACTGCTGCGTGACATGATCCGCAAACGGAAAACCCAGTTGATCACCCAGTTCCTATAAAGTTATATCAATGTTAGTTATGAGAGACCGGGAGGGAGACGGAAGAGGTCTTTATTTGTCTCTGATTTAATCATTCCGGAGGAGTGACTGCGAGGTACAGGACAGACTGTAGTTCATGGTGCAGGTACAGTTTCATGCCACACCTATTTTGCTGTCACACCCTCAGTTAAGATCACCATGGTAACAGTGTTGTAGGACAAGGTTCGCTTAGCAATGACAGGTATGTGGAAGGCAGGCCCGTCGACTGCCGCCGGTCTATTGGGTTTAGTTTGTTGTTGAACTTCATTCAGTTGAATCCTGTTCCGTTTATCTGGCTTCAGACCGCGGTTTAGTCTTTTGTTGAAGCAAATATTGGTTAATAGGTCACAGGTTCACCACACAGCCTTTCAAGATGTTAAGTTGAGCTATCATCCATTTAGGACTACTAGTTGCTGACTGTAGATGTTCTGAGTCCTGGAGGTAGAGTATGTGGGAAAGGTAGGTTTTCTTGGAGTGAAATTGAAGAAACAAGACATATTTTGAATAGATAGACACTCAGTTGTATAGTGAGTTTAACTAGCAACAGTCCTGTGAAACTCTGGCTGAGTAAAAAAAGCACCTTTTCTTCAAAATGTACTTGAGTGTACAAGTAGGTTAGGCTGCATCTACTCAGGGAAGTGCAGATTCTTGAAAAATCTTGTAGGTGGCTGTAACAATGTAGGCTAGTTGTTCATTCAAGGAATCATCATCCCTTGAATGTTTGTACCTGCGTGTGCCAGTAAGGAAATACCAACAATTATGTGCAGTCACTACGTTTTATTTTTTGCATGCCTACATCTTTTGCTCATTATACCTGGTGGATACATTGGCTGGTGCAGATAAACAAGGTGGTACTGCAGGTCTGTCTGGGCTTAGTGTTACCTGTTAGTAGAACTACAAAATGGAAACAGAAGGCAACAGTCACTCAACTAGGGCTGCAGCTATCGATTATTTTAGTAATCGAGTATTCTACCGATTATTCCATCGATTAATCGAGTAATCGGATAAGAAATACTTTTGCTTTATTAAAGAGCAATAGTAAATATACAAAAGAGAAAAGCTGTCCGCACGAAGCTGTCCATACGACACTGTGATTTACTGAAAACGAGGTGAAATAATTATTATTATTGATATTTATTACTAGGCCTAAATATCATACAAGTTCATAAGACTGGCTAATGTACATTTATTTACTATGTTGAAGGGTTGCCCTACACCTGCTGACCCTACTCACTGTAATCAAACTAAACTGAATATACCTGCTGTATTGGACTGGTGCATTTTAGGCTCCAATTGCTACTTACACCACCTGATATTTTGCTTTCTGGGGTATTTTATGCATCACTGTGAGGGGAGTAGGTGTGTGTGTGTGTGTGTGTGTGTGTGTGTGCGTGTGTGTGTGTGTGTGTATGTGTGTGTGACTATCATAATAATAACATGAATGAAGCTCAGGCTTTCACAAATTGACTGCAGCATTTTATTTTCTGTGGTTATTTTCTTCAGCAAAACTTAGCTAACTTAGGGACATCATAACTAGCCACCATATTGATTTACGTTCTTAACTAGCCATTACATATAGCCATAATTAACGTGCATTCTTTACTAGCCTTCATCTCATCCCGTTTTAATATTAAGTGCTGACTCCGCCCACCCGGGCCAGTTTCGGCGTACGCCGGTAGCAATTACAAGTGGACCCTATCCTACAGTCCCTGCTCTCAGCGGAGGGAAGGAGCTACGCTGTGTGTGGGAAGCGCTGTGACCGTCAGACCTCTCTGGATTAGACAAGCAAGTAGAGAAAACCGGCATCAGCCGAACCAATTTATTGCCAAATGCTTTGGGATTCAACACATTAACATTGCTTCCCATGGTCAGAAAAAGTCGGCAGATTTGTCGCTAGTCGCTTTTGAGAAATAAAGTCGCCAGGGGGGTCTGAAAAGTCGCTAAGTCTAGCGACAAAGTCGCCAAGTTGGCAACACTGGATCCGAAACTTTGGACACTTTCTGTCGTTTTCTCTGGCCTGTCTCTTCTCTTCGCCCCTCGCTATTTTCTCTCTCTTTCTCCAGCGCGTTGTGCAACAGTAATAATCATCCGTGCGAAACACTGAGCGTGTATATAGTTATATGGATTAAACGAAGCTTCGATGCAAAGAATTTGCATCGATGATTTTTAGTAATCGAGTTACTCGAGTTTCTCGAGGAATCGTTTCAGCCCTACACTCAACATTCATAAATTCATGCACACTAACACATTAGTTAATTTTATTGAGCATTGTATAGGTGATGTGTATGTGTAACTGAAAAGCAGTTTGTCCATTGTACCAAGAGAGCCCCTTAAAGGCCCTTTTCATTTCTGGTTACAACTGGAATTGTTACATCATAAATTGTATCTCTACTGGTCACTGGCTTCTAAAGCAAAGACCTGTGAAGATTATTTTTGTAATGTGAACGTGACAGTGTGTAATTTCTAAAAAAATTAATTATAAGGTCTGTTGCTGTACGTACAAAGGTGTGCTTGTAGTACCCTAAACTCCTTATAAGGCGTATTTACAAATCTGAGCAGTGTGTTATGCAATGTAGTAATTATTATAAATTTAATAGTAGGCAATTTTAAGAGTAAAATGTAATGTAAGACTAAGGTTTTTAAGGTCGAGTGCATCATCCTCCAACATTTTATGTTCCTTACTAGATTTGGTTTCTCTTGGAAAATGGACCCTAAATAGATTTAAATGTCACTTTAAAACTCTAATTATGGTGCTTGAGACTTAGTCGAGGTTTTTAAGTTCATAGTCCATCCTTTGATATTTAGTGGTTTCTTATTCCACTGAAACATATTGCTTTATCACATGTTCGTGGCTTCAGCCACACATTTTACATAGCTGTCTGAGCGTCTCAAGCAAAATAAGACAACTTCCGGTTTTATAGCTTCATGACAATTTGCCTCTTCTGTGTTGATTCTCTATTATTTCTGATTCTACAGTCCTCTTGAACTTAATGGCTTGCCTTGGACTATAGGTCGCACTACAACTCGAGTACCTCCAGTCCTCCTTGGGGGAAGCTGGAGCACAGCATGAGAAGCCATGTAGGAATCGGTGTCAAAATTGATATTTTGTCTCTTTAGAAAGCTGAACGTTTCTCTCTGTGACTTCTCCCTTCCCCAGGAAATTCTAATCTCCCTTAGAGAGGAGAAGAAATAAACAAGTGCAGGCACAGATGGACGGTCAGGAGACATGGAGCGATATTTATGAAGAGCATCACAGTGGGAGGGAGACAAAGGCCATCCTATTGTCATTGTAATCACACCTCTCTAATCATCTGTAATCTGGGGCATGGCAGCCATTAAACTGGCAGTAGATACAGTAATAATGACAGTGAACCCCCATACTATAACCCCATGACCTCGGAGGAGAAAGGATTTGTGCTCCCATTGAGCAGAAGGGACACAATGACAACTGAACAGTTTGTGTGTATCCATTTCAGCGTCATGAGTGTGTGCGGCTTGTTTATAGAATTTATATATCACTTACTGATATTCTTTTAGAAAGTTACTTGACACCGCATACTCACAGTGCAATCTTGTTTTCAAATTTGTCGCAGTGATCTTTGAAATCAGTTTGAAAATCGGTCAGTGCTGTTCATGAGCAGTTCTCCTTTTATGTGCACACTTAAATTACACCTTACTTTTCCACAACTTCAGTTTAAATTTCCTCTCTCTTTCTCATCACTGATCTAAGGTTTCAGCCGTCTGTCCCAATGTTCCCTTTTGTTTATTTTGTTCATTCTCTTCTCCTCGTCCTTCATCTCTCTCATCACCTCCCTCCTCCGCCACCTCCCTCAAGTTCTTCATTCATGCCCAACAACTGAACTAACAGTCTGTTGGCTTCACTGTCCTTGTGTCACCACTGGGCACCAGGCCTAATCCTACTCTGGGACACTGAGAGAGACCATGAAGGGAAGGACAGAGAGTGAGGGAGGAAGGGAGGGAACAGGGAGTGAGAAAAGCTGGTTACATACTGGTATCTCTACCATACACTCACTCCATCCATAAAGCCGCAGCCCTGGTCCTTGCAATCTATGGATAGAGCATGGCGAAGGGTGAGGCCTGAGATGCCATGGGAGGTACTCACAGAAGTTCAGGAGGTTAAAAGTTTGAAGCATGATGTTGAAGGCAGCTTGAGAATGTGAGGACCTAGGGTAGACAACATTTTAAAAGTAGATGAGAGTAGAAAATGCCACAGATTCCTGAGATCCAGAGATTGTATAAGTTTGATCTCTTAAATTATTAGGGTTTGTTAATTCAGTGGATTCAGTGGACATGAGATGGGGAACTGTCAAACCTCCAGAGAGCTGGACTAGAGGGTAGTCAGGGGGATTACTCTGGGGATTGTAAATTCAGCCCCTCCCCCCCCCCCCCCCCTTTCATTGCCCCCTCCCCAGACAGACAAAAGGGACCATTAATTCATAAACACCCTCAGAACTGCTCGTTAAATAGTGATTAAGGGTCGATGGCTCTCCCCCACTATCCCTCAGTGTGTATGTCTGGGTTCATATTACCTGGTGGAAAATTGGCACTTTGGGCTATGAAGTGAGACGGGGCAAGGGGTGAAACCCAACACTTCCTCAGAGGGAGAGTGCAAACTGTGGACGTAAGTTCAGGACCTTAGGCAATAGGCGCCTGCACACACGCACAATATTCACAAGCATTGTGTCTCTAAATGAGTGAAAATATCAGTAACAGCAGATCGAGACATATGCTGCACCTGTTGTCAAACATGCATTCAGCGTTGTGTTACGACTGCATGGAAGAGGACGCTGTATCTCCTATATAAATGGACTTTCTGTGACTCATGAAGAGAGTTAAGCTATTGTTTGTGAGTTTGTTTTATCGTGTTGTTTTTAGTGGAGGCATTGGCAGCCCTTCATGCTCTAATTGATTCAATTAAGTGGACATTTCCCCCTTTGGCTCTGCTGATGTGCACACGCACTCACATGCAGACAGACACTCAGTTATCTCACCCAGAGCATGAGGGCTTTGCTTATCTATACTCCACAGAATGATCCACGTTCCAAGTTCCCCTCGCAGGACCATGGCCCACGTTACAGGCATCCCTCTGAGGTTCAGCCTCATTAACGCACACTCTCACCATGCCTATAGACTCTTCTGATGGCACCAACGCTCTAGTTAACATTCTGATTCACATTGGTTAAGGCTCGTCTCTAATCAGCGTTTGGCAAATCCTCATTCTGTCTAGCCCTCACATTTTATAACTGGCCAAGGTATGTGTGTATATACAGTATAAAATTACACCCAAATTTATTGAATAAAAATTCATTGCGATAGAGGTTGGTCCTTAAGTGTTTGTAGCAGTGACAGGCATATATTGTGGTGGTAGGGGGTCAGATTCTACAAGGGGGAATGCGAAATGTGCACGTGTGTGTGTCTACTACTATAAAATTCATATGAAGTCATGTCACATATGGTGCAATATGCCTGTAAAAACATAGCCTAATATTAGCCCTGTTGGCTAATTGTGGTGTAAGTGTAAAATTGTAACAACATAAATCTGTGAGTTTCACAGCATCTTCAGTGTTGAAGCTCCAGTGACGTCTGTGTTCGTCTGAGAGCTGACAGTGAGTGGCATTGTATCTTTCCAATGATTGCAAATACATGTTGGAGGTTAACAGGTGGCGCATCAGAAATTAATGAGAGACTTGTTTAGGGGTTACAGCAGGGGTCTCAAACCCTGCCTCTGTCTCAATCCCAAGGAAGCTTCCTATTTAGGTAGCATTTCTACGTAGGAAGTCGAGATTTGTAGGACTGTCTCAATTGGGAAGAACACATAGGAAGCATCCTTTTAAGGTACCTTGTTTTGGCCCATTTTGAAGGAAGCATACAAGTAGGAAATCCCACCTTGCAACATAAGCGAAGATTAAGAAGAAGAACGAAACATCCGCTAAATTTATGCCAGGCGGAATCCCCGCTGCGAGAACAGGTTTTCCAAATTTTTTACATGAAAATTGTCAATAGGAAGTCATACTACTTAATTTTAGTACAGTCAGTTGTTTCTGGAATGCCGCTGAAATGACTTTTACAGATCGGATGGAGTGTCCTGGCATACAGACCCTTGGGTTACAGGGTCCGGTGGCATCCCATGGGCCGCCAGTTGCTCATCATAGATTTATAGAATTATAATTCCAGGTTTATGACAGTTACACAAGAGAGCAAACAAATCAATGGCTTGTGTGAGTTAAGCCTACAGAGAGGATGAGGTCTTTTTTTCTCAATACTATCCCAAAAGAATGTTGTTGAGCATTCTCTGTGATCAAGGCCCCGCTACACACACAGAAAGAGAAAGCGAGAGTGTCCCGATGCATTACAATGGGGTGTGCGGTTGCCGAGACATGCATGGAGGGAGGGATAAGGGAGATGGAATTCAACTCCAGTGAAAACCTGCCACACACTCCTGCGCCTCTACCCGGCACGAGCAAAACAAAGGTCAGGTTGTCAGAATTACAAAATGAGCAAGACAAGCCACAACACAGAACCACCAAGTGGAGGTACATATCTGAATCTGCCCGTGTTGAGACCTGACAGCTGGTAGTGTACAGAGGGCTCTGAACTGCCGGGTCTTCTCTCTCATATTATTAGATATTCTTGTTTTCCGATCTGTTTCTGTGCTGCAGTGTGCAGGACTGGCTGTGTTTGTCAAGGAGGAATTGCATTTTTGTCCTGTGTCTGCAGGTGTGGTGCATTTATCGAGGAGTCCCCAGGTGAATGGCTTCTCTTAGAATTTTGTCTGCCTTAAAATAGTGTCTGTCACCTGGCTTGTCCTACTTTCACCATCTAGAGTATGAGTTGATTTTTCTTCCCCCTTCAATGTTTTTACAGAATTTTCCTTTCTCATCTCTTGTCTCTCCCTCACACTCCTGTTTCCTGCTGTCTTCCTCCAAGGTTTTGATCCTCTGGTTTGTAGGCTACTTGCCATCTCTGACATACCTTTACTTTAGTGTCATACTGCTTTTGTTGCTGCTGATTGTCCTTGACCTGTCATTAGCACAGGTACTATCGTAGTCTGGTAGCAATATGAAACAGTTAGACACAGAGAGCTGTGATAGCCCCAGAGCTCTCTAACACTTTTAAAAAAAAGTAGATTATATCCTAAATGTCTGTCCACACGCTCGTATCTGCAGGTTTAGTAGTTAGTCAGTAGTCAGATGAAAAAGGCTGAATAACTGTCATACATACAGCGAATGTTCAGTAACAGACAACTGTCATGCGACAGCCTGTCTGAAATTCTCCATCAGTCAAAGCAACCATCTGGACGAGGGTCTGGATAATCGTGGTTGATAGCGCACTGCTCATGAATTCTGCTTTATGAAAGATTAATGGATTGAAAAGAACACATGTATTTTTCCATTGTTTCCTTAAACACCAATTGGTTTAACAGTTTTTCAAGTGGAATTGTCAAATCAGTTCATCTTGAAAGGCGTAGGTTACAAAGACGTTAGCCTATGTCTTTTATATATCCTGAAATGTGCTGTTAGGTGCTGGTGTTGATTCACAGTTGCTGAATGGGGCAATGTGATAGGCCTCCTCTAATCCACTCAGTCACTCACTCTCTCTCTCTCTCACTCACTCACACACACACACACACACACACACACACAGTTACTGCTGTAGGAAATCCTGCTTTATTTATGAGATGTATAGCTCAAAGTGCCACAGGGTTCTCTCGAGAATGGAGGGCTGCACACACATAGTATTTGGTCTCTATATACACAAAGTCTCTCTCTCTGTCTCACACACACACACACATACACACACACTTGCATACACACACATACACTTGCTGCAGGCCATTTATTTACCCTATCTGCTGTTTTGACTTGGCAGAGGCACAGCTGTTTGAGTGTGACCTCTGTCTTCCTCAGCAGTGCATGGAGAGCTGCTGGCAGATGCTTGCTGAATGTGGTGCTTCAGTGTTTTATGTGGCAGCAGTTATGTGGAAGGAGTGATATCATCTGCATGTCAGAGAAACAGAAACGCCATCCTAGGCAGAGGCCACACTAAATCACTGCAGTGGCGTTGGAGTGTGTAGTAAAACGTCAGGCTATGGAATTCAACGATGCAGAAAGCCATACGAGGAAGAAGAGAACTCAGAAAGTGAGCAGAAGTATTTAATTGTTTAAAAGGTTGGTCAAGGCAGTGAACACACTGATCAGGGCAGACCACAGCGGTGGCACGGAGCCCAGATGGCTCATCTGCCACCTTTTGTTCAACGTCTTGAATTGTCTCTCCAACAGCTGAAGGGCAAAAAACCCTCAAGGCTGCGAACATGATTTAGAGGCGTCAGAAAAACACACTTCTTGTATCCGTACTGACCATTTGGCCAGGTGTTAGCCTACATTCCTTGGTTGGACTTGGCATTGGAATTTTGGCAGTTAACACCAGATGAATAACACTCAGGCTAAATATTCAACACTAGAAAGTTGAAAAGATAAATCATGATCTTGAAACATGTTATAATGACAATTAAGGCTTTAACTATCGTGCAGTAAACATTATATATATAACCCTAACTATACTATAATTTGTGCAGTCTGTCCCCATTAGATGATCATATTCCCCTATTTTTATACCATTCATTATTATCCCATAGAGTATTCCATGTCTCATACATAACTCTGGGCTCATGTGTTGTGGATTTTGCATGAACGGAAAAACAATCCTTTTTTTTTGTTCCTCCCAAACTGCACAAAATTGATGTAGGCATCTAAGAAGGAAGTCGAAACAACTGTAGAAAGTAACGAATACGAATCCTCCCCTCATTCTCTGTTTGTTCTCCTTTTCCCATAATCATTCTGATACAATTTTGTGAGCCTGAATTACCTCTGTACTATTTTGTTTTTCTTTTACTGGCAAAATGTCATTATAGAGCCCAATGCCCACTCCACAGGCTTGGCAAGGCTAGCAGTGTTGATGCTGTGAAAGAGGGCAAGTACACACAGGTGTCACGCTGTCTCTTATCCGGCTGTGACATTAAAAATATGGCTCCCAAGAACTCACATGCAAGTTGTCCATGGATAAAATGGCAGAGGGCTGTTCCCTTTCACACATGCCACTTCCATTTTCAACATACTGTTCTGGTCTCCCCAGGGCAATGACGTCAACACAAGTTATATAAGATAAACAAATAAACATGCGTAAGACATGCAGGGTACCAGTAACGACTCCCTACTCACGTTCCTCAGACACTTGAATTAGATACAGGAATGGGTCATAGAAACCGAATATTCTAATATTCCTCTATGCGGATCAACGTCAACTATTGTAATTTGGCCGTTAACATTTTTATAAAATATTGATGTCATTACAATAATTAACAGAGTGTAAGCTCTCAGTGCTCAAGCTGAGTAACAGCAATGTTTTTGGCTTTAGTGTCATTAAAAAAACAACAACATAACACAAAGCTTCTTCTCACATCGTTTTGTGCTCATCCTCAGAAAGCTGCTTTCGGTAGCAGTTCTGTCATTATCAAAGCCACACAAAAGCCCAGCATGTGCAAACTTCTTCTGTTCAGTGTAAGGTATGTGGAACGGAGTTGTCTTACGATGGCTTTATGTCATCAATGCGAAATCATCTCAAAAAGCATCCAGATATTTCTAAAAGTGAGGAAGATGGACTTAGCCAAACAAGCATGACAACATTTGTGCGGGTGCCTTGGAAGTGTGACAAAAGTCAAGCTGAAAGAATCTCTGCCATCATTGCCAACCAGATTTTTAAGACCTGCAATCGTTCAGTATCGCAGAGAGAAGAAAGTGATGCAAGTGATTGTTTTTGTCCATAATCTGCTTTAGCCTTTTCTAATTTTTGGCACGCACATACTATTTTAAATATTAATTTAGACCATCCGTTATCAAATAGTCAACCATGAGGAAATGGACTTTGGTGGGGGTGGACAAGGCGTCCAACAGGTGTACATTGCTTGCACCACTCTTTCTCTACTGCTTTCGCTGCATCAGTCTGTTCTCTCTGGGGAGCCACAAGGTTGTACCTGATCAAAGAGAATAATTCAGGACCATAGCAGAGGGAGGAGTGGAGAGAAGACCCAAGGAACAGGAGGTACAAAGAGAAGGTAAAGCTCAAGCTGGGAGAGAGTCAACAGTGTTTTTGTGTTACACAGAGAAGAAGAAAGGGAGAGAGACAGAGTTTCAGAGAGCTATTCCTGTACTTTGTTCTTCTTTGCAGGATATTCTGCACAAGCTAACCTCATTTTACAACATACTCTTTCACAACTTATTATCTTTGCGTAGTGAGATTAAGTAGTTTGCAAAATGCCTTTGGCTGCCCATCGGGTGATTAAGATTGAATTTATTTTCTTATACTGCCCACGGTCATCTCTGGTGGTGCTGACTGCTTACTCCTCACACATAATGAAGCTCACAGTGAGTACACCACAAAGCTGCTAATTGTGCACACACATACACACACACATATACACACACAGGATAGATGCAGCTTGTTTGTAGAGTTTCCCTCCCATGTTACCTCATTAAAAGAATGTCTGTGCCTGCCGTTCATTGCTTGCAGAGGTATTCACAGATGTATGTTAAGGTGTATGATTGCATGCATGGATAGGGATTGTAGAGTCAGATGTGCTAGAGTGAACCCCTTTAGTCCCCTCCTCAAGGACTGCTTTTGTTCTTTCCCTAGACCCGCTGCCTTTTCCTCTCCCAGTCTCTGTTGTCCAATCTCCATGATCCCACTTCAAGCATCTTGTTCCCTAGATCCCAATCATGTAGAATAATCTCCCAAGGCAGATTAATACAACCAGGTTCAGTTTGTCCTGCGGGTTTATTCACCACGTCTTTCTCCTGACATGCAGAATTCACAGATCGGGACGGGAGCTGTCGGAGGCTGTGAGAGGGAGTATTGGAAGGCTTGTAGGAATAAGAAGGCAATTTGAAAGTAAACACAGACACCACCGCTGCTTCTTCTGCATCCCTAGATGGGAGTTGAAAACAGCAAAACATTTCATGAGCAGAAGTAGTACAGCGTGAACTTGCTCACAAAAGTGCCCTTGTGTGTTCATGTGTTGAGAATTGTTGGTTAGAGGGGCCTAGGATGTGTTGCACAGAGTTTAAGCTTCCATGTAAAGTAAAATAAGAAGACTAGATGTGTAGTCCTCTGCTGTGCAGTGTTTTTGAGGTCTTTTAAGGTAGTCTGCTGCCACAAGAACTGTACAAAGTTCAGACAGAGGTTTTTATGGTTATCATAAAATTACCTAATACACACTCAAGGAAAATGCATGTCACAGCCATGTGTTTGAACCCTGGCCTTTCATTGAGTCTGTAAAAAAACAGTCCATTGCAAACCTGGCCTGCAGTGGACAGGAGATTAAATGTTTGCAGGAGGGGAAGATGTAGGTAATAGGAGAATAGAGGCATCAGATATCCTCAGTTCGGGTTCTAGGTGTGTAGGAGGACGTAAGGGTTTGCTGAATCAGGCCTTACTGCTACGCAGCTTGCTTGCTTATACAAGCAGACCTGAAATGAGTCTGTAGTCCCATTACTCTTCATTGCCTGACTCTCATAGTCATTGACTCTTGAAGAGCATTTACCGTATCCATATTCTGAAAGCATGGTTATAATATCTGATCACTCTTTTTGTTTTACATTTAGTTCCTGTGTATCTACTTACTGCTGAGTGTTCCTGATTGATTATTTTGTCTCTGGATTGTTTGTTTTATGTATAAAGGAGTGGGGGTGTAAGAAAAGCTGAAATGCATGCGGCTTGTTTTGCTCATGGCATTTAGTTTATTTGATTCCTAATACTCAGCGTAGTAAAGTTCCCAGACCGATAATACACTGGAGTGTAGAAAAACTCTCTTGCCTCTAGTCTCAAACTGCTCAATATGGCTTGGAGCACTACTTGGTCTTCGTCAAGTTACACATCAATACGTCTCTCTTCTACAGCATATTTTTTTTACTCTTGTTAAATTTAGCACTGCTTCAGGTGAGAATGATGCATGCGTAGGAGAAAATCACCTGGCCTTCTTCACCATTGTTTTTCTCTCCATGTTTTAACGGCACATGGATTTGCAAACCCTAGAAAGAACACAGTATAGTACAATTGATGACTATGTGCAGTACAGTAGCTTACAGCCACTGCCACATCTTTGTTATTTGGCCTGGAAATGACCCCATTTTCTGATTACATTAGAAGACACAAACACGCCCACACACATGTACACACACACACACACACCATCACCCCAGGTTTTCCCTGTCTCCTCCAGTAGAGTGAAAACAAACAACATTGTACATCAAAGCTGTTTTCAGTACATTTGCCCCATTGTGCTTTACAGTGTTTGCTTTTTGATGTTGTGCCAGGGGACAGGGATACCAGACTGTCACCCAAGGAGGTAAAAATAGAGCCGATCATTCTCACTCTGCTTATGAACAAGCAATGCAAGAAAGATAGAAAGAATGACAACAACGAAACTATAGTAATGGGCAATGACTCGCAGCAGAGAGCGCTTGTGTTGAGACTGAGGTTGATGTTGGAGAAGACTCAGGGGGATGGGAGGCTCATGGGAGGCCTTACTCTGAGTTTAGAGTGCAGGGAGGATGTGCAAAGTGAACCAGCCCTGCATTGTTATGAGAGGAGGGGAAATGGGCATGAAGAAGTGGAGGAGACAAAGTAGGTTTGAAGTAAAGTACTTACTCAGCAGAAGGGGAATGGCAGAAAAAGAAGAATATAGAATGAAAGTTGAACCTTTCTAAAGAATATAGAAAATAGAAGAGTGGAGGGGATAAAAGTCAGATTCTTTAGGGGATACCCCTGTCAGTGAAAATGGGACCACCCACCGATCGTAGTCATGGAAACTGACTCAATAATGTCAGCCGTACTAAGGAGAGGAGGGTTGAAGTAATGACAAAAAATGGAAGTGAAGTGAGAAATTGCTTATAAAGAGGGAATGGGGGAAGGAAGGTCCAGTTAAATGAAGAAGGGAATTCCACATTTCTGTCATCATCCATCTAGGCAAGTGAAGATAGGCATTTTCGTGGAAGTGCTGTGCTTGAAACAGAGGCTAACATAACTCAAACGGCTATTCCCACTAGAGTTTTTCAGGGTTTTCCCCATATACAATACATAGATTATATAATTGGATAAATTAGATGCATTTAGAAGTATTAACATTTTAATTTAAAGTTTACTTCAAATCTCAACTTAAATAGTCAGCTATTTGATGATAGTTTTGCGCTCTTAGGTCTAGATTTTATGGTCAGAGTCTGCTGCTCAGACAGTCTGTGTTAGCATCACAATACAGAGCTGAACATTTATAGTGGCTGTATTCCTGTTCTCAGTCTTATTGGCTATATGGTTTAGATTGAGTCCTTCTGACCAAGACTCAGAATAGTTGGATTTGATAAAGAAGGCTACCCTATCCTCTAATGTGTAGTCATGTGGTGGGGTGATAGCAGGCCTGGGTCTTATTCTGCGGTCTGTCGAGTGCGCCGGTAGCTGAAATCATCTCCTCAGTCCTATTTTGAGCCGGCAATGAAAGGACCGCTTGATGTCTTCTGCCGTATTTTGAGACCTCCTTGAGTGGTTCAAGTTTTGGGCGTATTTGATGTTTTTATCCTGGTCTCTTTGATGGAATCCACATGCATGGTACCCATTTTCTCCCCTGAAACAGAGGAAGAGCAACCGCCAACCTCATCAGAGAGAGAGATGAGCTGACGCTATACACCACACCCTCAATTTGGGGCCCGTGTGTGTGAGTGAGATTGTGTGAGAGAGAGAGAGTGTGTGTGTGAATGAGATTGTGTGAGAGAAAGAGGTTGTTCATTTGGTTAAAAAAAAAAAATCTGTTTCACAATGTAACCTGTCAAGATTAGATCTGTCAATCTACTTTTGGCTTGGTTAGTAATGCAGCCATTTGTCAAAAAGCAGCAGCCATACATGTGGAACACATCACTGACTGCATTTGAAGTGCATCAAATGTACTTTGCCTCCATAGGGCCAGCTCTGACCTGGTTTCAGAGAGCATTGTAACAGCTAAAGCATTTTGTTAAAAGATCCATTAAGCCTCTCGAAATCACAGTCATCACTTGTTCACAGCTATCCAAATGGCTGTAGTAGTGCGCCCGGGTCTGCCTCCATACACTCCGGTCTATTCAGTTTACTCCGAATGCTTCAGACACTTAATGCTGGCAGGGGGTAAAACAGTCCGTCTCCCTCTGAGAAGCAACTAATGCAAACAGAGTCTAGAATGGAGGGGGAGGTGGAAATGTTCTCCCATTGGCTGATCTATCGGCCGTCTTTGACCTGAATGCCAAACACAGAAAGCTCTGCCAAACTTTTTTTTTTGAACGTTCCCTCTCTCTTTTTTTTATAATCCTCTTTTACTTTCCCTTTCTCTTTGTGTGGTGTTGAAAGAGCCTCTGAGCTTTTTCCCCCCTCAGTGAAGGGCGTTGTGAAGTGCTGGCGTAGCCCAACTCAGCAGTCTGTCGCTCATCTTTCCTCTTTTAACTCTCTCAGTAGAGGAATGGAGGGTCACAAGGAGCATGGGCTCTCAGGCTTTTCTCTTTTTTAGGCCTGCTTTCTCCCAAATCTGTTTGTAGTCTTTGTGTACGTGTGTATGTGCTCACATATAAAGTCGTTTTTTTTTTTAGAGCCGCTTGTCTTTCTGTTAACCATATCAAGGAAACTGAGTATATCAGGAAGATTAAACTAGAGGCTCTGATTAAATGAAGATTGTGTTTCATGCTAAAAATGTTTGTTAGTGAACCCAATTATAGCCCACAGCTGAATGATGCACAGGT
The DNA here is from genome assembly GCF_048128805.1 of Centroberyx gerrardi. Lineage (NCBI taxonomy): Eukaryota > Metazoa > Chordata > Actinopteri > Beryciformes > Berycidae > Centroberyx > Centroberyx gerrardi. Next base: position 19,010,992 of record NC_136006.1, on the reverse strand, counting down.
GCTATAAAGTGAGACTTTCAGATTGATTGCTGTATAAGCTGCCCTCATGGATTTCCGTGCGTCGAGATTGACAGTGTGTTTGCAGGGCATCGGCATGCGTCTAAGAGTGATGGTGTATGTGCCACTCTGCCATACATGATTGCACACAGAGGAGGATGGATTTGATTTGGAGTGGCATTCCCATCACTCTACTTAATGAGCATGGTTGTCAAGACGACAGAGAAATTGCTGTGGATGAGGGGAAGAAAAGTACTCGTGCTACGATGGGAGAGAATAAGAATAATGGGTTGGCTTGCCAGTTAAATGGTAATTGTGGTTATTTTCAACCTGGGTCTTATTTTCCTATTTTTTTCCATAATTAAGACCAAAATTGTGCTCAATATTTCGTCACTTACTTCACTGTAGAGCTTTATGTATCTCCAGTTCGTGCTGCTCTCCTATACACACCCAGAGGGCTAAAGCCAGCTCCAATAGTCAAACCCAAAAAGAGATTAAAACACGCTCTTCATCATTGAACACAATCAATCATTGTGATGGCAAAAACTAGGAAAATAGGTAAATAGGCCCAGGTTGAAAATAACCGGAATTAACCTTTTAACATGGAGACATGAGCAGAGAAATGGGGAAAAGGTAGAGGGTGGAAAGGCTAGATGTGTAGCGAGACTGTTTTTCAAGTGGAAGGTCCAGGTTCAAGTCCCTGTGATGGCAAACATCCGTCCTGCTGAAGTGAAACCCTACCAGCTTCATTGTTCTGTAGCTGAACATGTAATGCCTACCGTGACTTCCCTGTGTAAGTGAAAAGACAATAGTGTATCCCAAAAAGAGGTAGTTATCAATTTCTTTCATATTTAAATATCTCTAAAGTATAGACACAGCAACAACAAAATACCTTGAACGCGTTTCCCCTCCAGGTTTCATCAGGTTCCTTATAAATTGCGCACACTTGAAAGTTCAACACTCTTCAAACGTAGGTGCGTAGATTCCAGGTATATCAATTTAACCAACATGAACAGAATTCACACACTACTTAACAAACGGAAAAAAAGTCCTTCTCACTGAGGCTTTGCTGTACAAAGCTGTGTCAAACGTTTCAATCACGTCTTCCTCAGTGACAGGGACTCTTTTCCTCTTGTTAAGTAGTGTGTGGTTTCTCTTCATGCTGGTTGAATTCATCTGGATCCTACCAACCACAATGGTAGGAATAAATGCATTGGAAAGAGAGAAAGCAAGTGGCAACTGTTCCAATTCAGCAGCTGCAGCCTGAGGCAGACAGAGGCCACGGCACGCTTACACACCACCCGTCACCTGAAAGGGTTAACGTCACGTCAGTTCCTGTGTTATCGCCAAAGCAGCACAGCAGCCACTTTTTATAATTGACCCTCCCTCTTTGTAGCTGCCGTTAATGCTACAGTCAAGTGGATTTCTTGGCTACATGTGTAAATTAAGTTATTGTTAACTCCACACAGCTCTCCCCAGTGGCATGTTGCACAACTCCCTCCGCCGCCTCCTCTCTCCTCCTGCTGTCCCTGTCCCAGCCTGTGAGGAAATCCAGTTTGACAGCTTTAGTGACGGCAAGCAGAGGCACATTCACAAGTGCAATGCTCCACTGCACAAACTGTTACACTTGATTTTTGCCATTCACAGTAGAGACAGAAAGAATACGGTTATTAGATGTTCTCATATGGTGTGACACAACCCTGGTTTTGGCTGTGCATGTAACTGTAACAATTGATTCAATAACGGCTTTGCTGTCTCTCCTCTGCGATGGCTGTGCTGTCTCTGTGGCTCTGGCCTAATTGAAGTGGAATTTAATATCTTCTGTTGTGCCTTAGAGTGCCTCCATTTGCATTTCATGAAATATAGTCTGCACAGAAGATATCAATCTTTCCAGCAGTAATGGAATCTTTTATATGGTGTAATTTGTGTGGCTACACTTCTCATGAGTCATAATTCTCTTTTGTGGTCACGCTTTATCTGCGCTGTGCCCTCTCATTAAAGAATAAAGTGTAAATGACAATATGAGAAAGGGAATGCGGGATCCCCACACAACTTAAATGTGTGCCTGTGCGTGTGTGTTTCTGCTCATTAGTCTCTGGAAAACTCATGTTGCACACACAGATACGCATGCACAAATACACACACACACACTCACACCCACCATCTCACTCATACAGTTTTCATACCCTCTGGCCAGTTAACTGTGTTTCACTCAGGAGGGCTTTAGAGTATTCTTCCTGAAACACAATGAATACTAAATGGTTGCATTACTATGCATATTATGTTATTCATAAATTACTTAACTTGGTGCAATGACTATACACCTGTAAAAAGGATTCTGAAATGTACAGTACAGTACATTTAACTGTCCATTTAAGCTCTTAAAGAGTGTTGCTGCTAGAAATTACAGCATCCCACAATAGCTACTGGGAGCACTGCATCAGATTGGATGTGCAATTGGCAAATTTGTTGTGATTACTTAGACTGAACATTTGTCTGAACACAATGACTGGAAAAGAGCCAGAAATGACTTTGGTCATTGTGTATTTCTATTTTTCCCTCCTTGTCTTCAGATAGTCTCTTTTTCATGTGCACCAAAGTTACCTCCTTTATTTATTTGACTGATCTTTTTTCCAACTGCAGACAGGCAGCATTCTAAACATAGACTGGATTGCTAAGATGGTTATCATACCATGAGATTCCTCCTATCACAGGAAAGGTTTTGACAGGACAGAAATAAACTAAACAACATCAAACTTCCCTGATGCTTTCATGCATATTCTTAAACAAGCAATTTTAGTTTTCGTAGTGTTGCACAGGCTTCTCTAGTGTTGCACAGATACTCGTCCATGGAAGCCCTCATACAGATACAGCAGTTAAGGTGGTCCTGTAAACCCATGTCAAATCACCTCAGCAAAGGCTTGGTGAAATAGAGCATGTAATCCCTCACTGTCTGTCTCCCAAACAAATAGGCAAGGCTGTGTGTGTGTGTGTGTGTGTGTGTGTTTGTGTGTGTGTGAGCATCAGAATGAGCATGTGCAACAATTTAGCGTGTATGTCCGCTCTCTACAGTAAAACTGAAGCCAGAGGTTCTTACTTGGGCCTAGTGTTGCATTTTAAAGCTATTACCATTCTGAAACCTGTGCCTTTTGAAACTGGTATTTGGGGAACTGTTATATTGGTTCCATATAGTATCTTCTTGGGATTTTTTGTGGTTCATGTGAATAGTTTTAGTCCCAATTTAGACCTTGAATGTTAACATGAACATTTAAACCCTTATTTAGCAAGACTAGATGGATTGTAAAATGACTTGACATTTACAGTAAAAGGACAGGAGGGCACATAATGTGAGATGCACATGAGAAACACACACGCACCTGTAAGCTACTCAATACAATACAGTCTTACAGTATATATACAGTCTACAAAACAGTCTTCTGCCAATGCTGATGACCAGTGAGCAAGTCATTTGGAACAACTGTAGATCCTCTATTAATTATGAACCAAAGAACCACTTCTTGGTCCTGGTTTGCATCTTTTTTTCTTGTACTGTGCACTACAGAGACGGGCACATTGATTGCATCTTTTATATGAAAAATACATCTGGAAGTCTCATACCTACACAATATTATCTTAAACATTTGGAATAACTATTTGGTTATTTTATGCATAATTACCCCAATACACACTGATCTTACCCTAATGTCCTACTAAAGCCACTGTATACCCATATCCTGCCTATGTGTTATAGTTTGTTAGTTGTGCTCACCACGATCCCCTTTCTCCCCAGGGAGACTCCATGAAAGATGACAGAGGAGGTGATTGTTGTAGCCAAGTGGGACTACACGGCCCAGCAGGACCAGGAACTTGACATCCGCAAAAACGAGCGTCTCTTCCTCCTGGACGACTCCAAGACCTGGTGGCGGGTCCGCAACGCCTCCAACCAAACGGGGTACGTGCCGTCCAACTATGTCGAGCGCAAGAACAGCCTGAAGAAAGGCTCGCTGGTGAAGAACATCAAAGACACACTGGGTAAGAAGAATTTAGTTTTGCTTTGCTTGGGGGGGTAAAGGTAGTCTGTGTGTACAAGTTGTCAAAGTCAGTAGTTTCTTTTCTGTAAAAGTGGAAAATCTCTACACTTCCTTTTCAATACTTTCTGCTCCCTGGTAGAGGAGATAGATGTGGTCATTAACAGCGGACTGTGTGTGTGTACATGAGAGAGTGTGTGCATGCATGTGTGTTACCCTGAATCTCTCTTAGTGGAGGTATAAATGATTCCCTCACCATCTCTCTGTCCTAGTTGGGAGCTGTCACTGAGTTCCCCAGGGATCGTGTTGAGTTGGCCATTGCTCTCAACTGTCAGCACATTGTCTCTCGGCCCCCAGTCCTGACATGACTTGAATATAGCAGATTCTAGATGTAGCCGGAGTGCAGATGCCAAAGGTGTCACAGCCAGAAAACCTTGACAGAATAAGATGGCCCAAGTCATAGATGTTTATTAATCGGGGATGGATTGTTATGCAGCGTGCGAGGGTCATTTGTGTCAAGAATAAAGGAATTAACCCAAAACTGATCAGCTTGCTCTACTTTCTTGAAACTGGGAAAGAGAGGGACAGAGAGCTGAGCGGAAAACATATTTATTTCGTTTGACAGTTCTAAGTATGAGTTACCACTTGTGTCTGGAGGGAAGGAGGGAGAGGGAGAGAGACAAAGGTAGAGAAAGGGGGGTTGGGGAGGTAATATAGAAACATCTGGTGGAAATTCTAACAAGACGGAATGATCAAATAGTATAATTTATATAAATGCTAATTGTGCTGTCGTGAAGGGCAGCCATATTTACAATGGGGAAGGAGGGGTGAGGAAAAAATAGAGATACAGGGAAGGGGAGAGCGAGAGAGATGAGGGCCGACGGAGAGAGTCTGTTCCTAACGCACTGATTCCTCTCGGCTCTATGGATACTTACCCTCGGGGAAACTGTACCAGACTATGTGGGCCAACATGGCACAGCCTGTCACTGTCTCCCTCACTAGGGCTATGTGTCTGTGGAGAGGACATGTATCTCCCTCTCACTCCCCCAACACCAATACTGTTTCAATCAGCCTCTTTCTGTCTTTAGGCTCTGTTGTAGTTCCCTGTTTTCCCATGATCAGTAGATTGATCAGTGAGGGAATCACCGGCCTAATGGTCGTGTTGGAATGATGGATTACCTATCTGCCCCCGACCATGTAACATATTGACTAGAACATTATGGCCCAGTTCCATTTCAGTCTCAAGCACTTTGCTTCTAGCCACTCGCTCTTCAGTGTTAAAAGCCTGAGCAAGAACATTTTCACGCTGAGGTGATGACCAATAGGTGAGGTCAGAGGCTAATGGAACGCACCCGCGCTCTTGAATGGAGAATCTGATTCGCTATTATCAAAATTAGTTCATCCAGTCTAGTTTAGTCTGGTTGTCCTTTTCGGTTGTTCATTAGGCCCACGTTGTAATTATAGAGCTGGCAGATAGTCAGTGATTGCTGTTATCTCAAGGTTTTCTTTCTAATCCGAAGTGCTTTAATGTGGTTGTGTCATGCACACTGATGTGGCTTTGTGTAGACAAGTACTCCCATCCACGCAGAGTTAAATTGTAAATGGATGCTTGCTGCTTTGTGTCCCAATTTCCCCTCACAAGGAGTAACACAGTAGCACAGGAAATAAATAGCCAAAAGAATCCAGCAAACGTCCCACTGACAAATTGTCTCATTTGTCTCCTTAAGCTTTTTGGCAGGTTTACTGTATCTACACTCAGTAATTCATCAAGATTATGGACGCTTGTGGAACATTAAGTATAGAGCAACACTGTGGGAGATATCTTCACTTTAAGTACTCTTTTAAATTACAGTAGTCACTGACACAATGCTAATGCACCATTTGTGGGTCACATTGTGCTTTTTCAATTACTGAATACACTTAAGCGTATCTGGTGGGTGGTGTGGTACTGTGTAAACTCATTTAAGGCAGTAACTTCCACTCTAACCTCCACTCTAAGCCCCAGAGTGAAGCAATGTGCTGCTAATTCGCAGTCCTCCAGGCTTTCAACTCCAACTCGGTACCTTCTGAGTTGGAGGCCCCAGGGCTTGAAAAACCGACCTCCATCCACAAGATGAAGAGGTGGGTGAACGCTGGGAGTGAATGTGTGGGAGGAGAGAATATAGTCTGTTGCTCCTCTAGCCAGCAGGCCAGTGCCTTGAAGTGGAAATGAGTCGGGATGTGTGTGTGTGTGTGTGTGTGTGTTTTTGCTGAGCTGAGGAGGTCTTATGGGAGTGTGTGTCCGGTGCCCTCTTGCACATCTCTGCTCTCTACCCCATGGCCGTTGACAGTCTATTTTCTTTTTCCTGTGGGACCACCTGAAGTAGCCCCAAGAGACGGCCTTTCTCCTTGCCTTACAGACAGGGAAATAATATTCTCTCACACACACACACATACATACACACAGCTATCACATGTATAGGATACGCATATTGGCATCCATTGTATCACTGCTGATTCTATTAGACACGATCTGCTCAGTATTCCTGTCTCATCGCCTCTCTTTGTGTTTTTGTCAGTTGTGTCCTCTGATGTATCTGGTCCACCGTGTGTGAGAAACAGCTGCCAAGGGACCCGTCGTCTTTGTTCCCTACTCTCCTCTTCCTCCTCTCCCTGTCAACAAGTTTCATGCTACTCTGTGTGAACCCAACAATTTTCCAAATGATCTAAATGTTCTATTCAGCTCTGACATTTCTGTGGCATTTTAGTGGGCTCTCTGGAGCAAACTGGACGATTAGCTGTCGAGAAATTAACAAATTCGAAAAGGATCTCACTTTGGTTAGTAGTAGTAGTTCAGGTGGTAGCGCATGCGAGCATATGCTGACGTCAAACTCAAAAGGTCTGCTGAGAAGTGAACGGTTTAAATGTTAGCCACACAGTATCACATGCCTTCTTTTAACTTGAATTTGAAGAGGAGAGCTCCTCGGTTATGTTCAGTTAGGAGACTTTGGAGACTTAAAGTCCCATCATGGTCTGCCAACACGTGTTTAAAGAGATGTCTTTGGAAGTATATAAGTGAAAAAGCGAGAGACAGGTAGGAAAGGAGCCAACTTTGATCCTTGAGATGCCTGTCATTATCAAGCCCAGGGTGCCTGCTCCACTTTTCCTCCCATGTCTACACCACCTATTTTCAGCCTTTTGATTAGCATAGATGCGTGTAGGGTAATGGAGATAGTGGAGGCAGAATAGCAAGTTTATAATGAGCACTTTCATTTCACTGGCCTTGAGAAAATGGACATGTGGCGCTCAGTGTGAGTCAATGTGGCCAGCGCTGGCTCCATTCTATTATCAGTTGAAATATCTCTGTCTGTCTGCCCTTCACTGCTGAGTTTTCTCAGAGGATATCCTCTACCCTCTGTATCTGAAGTAGTTGTTGCTTTTGAGGGGCCCTGAGTGCAACTTGCATCCTCAATTAGTTTCCTGCTCCCCTAACCTGTGCCTGCTCTCCCTGTGGAACTCGGGCCTTTCCATGCTTGCTAATCAGCTCAATCTGCTGACTCATTCGCCACAGCCTCTTGCCACTGCTGCTCTAATGCCTTATCAAAGTTCAAAGTCGCTTTATCAGAGTGTTTGGATTATAGTTTTTTGAAAGTAATTGAAAGGCACATTCCCTGGAAAAGCACTGGAGGACTGGCAGACGTTCCACTCTGTCCGCTGTTTGAGACGCAGATAGCTTTCACTGATCTAATGATCTCTCTCTTCATTCTCTTTCTGTTCCTCTTGATGCTTCAGGCTTGGGAAAAACTAAGAGGAAGACAAGCGCCCGCGATGCCTCCCCAACGCCCAGCTCGGACACAGAGTACCCCTCGAACGGCAGCGGGGGTGGAGGTGGGGGAGGAGGGGCCGCGGAGAGAATCTACGACCTCAACATCCCTGCCGTGGTCAAGTTTGCCTACGCAGCGGAGAGGGAGGACGAGCTGACCCTGGCCAAGGGCTCCAAGGTCACCGTGATGGAGAAGTGCAGCGACGGCTGGTGGCGGGGGAGCCAGGCGGGCCGCGTGGGCTGGTTCCCCTCCAACTACGTCCAGGAGGACGTAGTTGGAGGGGATGACAGGGAGGAGGGAGATTCCTCACGGGGCTACTACGAGTCTCAGGGGACGCCGTTGGCTAACGGGCGCGCGGGGGGCCGCGGCGCAGTGCTCCACCTGGTTCAAACACTCTACCCCTTCAGCTCCGTGACAGAGGAGGAGCTGAACTTTGAGAAGGGAGAGGTGATGGAGGTGGTGGAGAAGCCCGAGAACGACCCCGAGTGGTGGAGGTGTAAGAACTCGCGCGGCCTGGTGGGCCTGGTGCCTAAGAACTATGTGGTGGTGATGAACGAGGGGCCCGGCCTGCCCTCCTCCGCGCCCAGCTCCCCGCAGAACCGCTCTCTGGCACCGGCACGCTCAGGGAAGTTCGCCGGAAGGGACTGGTACTACGGCAACATCACTAGACACCAGGCCGAGGGTATCCTCAACGAGAGAGGGGAGGAGGGCGACTTCGTCATACGAGACAGCGAGTCATCGGTGAGTCGGGGTGGGGGCATGAGAGAGTATGGGAGAAATTTTAATGAGGAAGAAGAGAAGGAAAATATAATGATTTAATAAATATTAGAAGGAAGGGGTTTGGAAATGACAAGTGCAGACCCAGTGAAGAACATGAAAGGAGAAAAGATAATATAACAAATGGTAGATTGAATGGATGGAGTGACCTTGTCACCCGTTTTATGTTCAGGATTTCAGCACGGCATGTTGTCAGATCTTTAAATGTGATAATATACTGCCACCTGCTGGTTGAGAGCATTCTGTTCCACTTTTGAGTTGCACAAAACTTAATTTGAGGGAAGTATTGACCATTTCTCTATCACTCTTCATTTCTAATTGTCTCAACCACTCTCCCCTCTCTTGTTTTTCAGCCCAATGATTTTTCTGTCTCTCTGAAGGCGGCGGGTAAGAATAAGCACTTTAAAGTGCAGCAGTCGGATGGAGTGTATTGTATTGGCCAGCGCAAGTTCAGCTCCATGGATGAGCTAGTGGAGCACTACAAGAAAGCCCCCATCTTCACCAGTGAACATGGAGACAAGCTGTACTTGGTCAAGGCGCTGCTGTAATGCACACATCCACACACTTACACTGGAATATGCTTGTATGACACACACACACACACACACACACACACACACACACATACATACAGACACCTGTACCAATTCCACTCCCTAACTGTCTTAATGCAAGCCTTAGCTCTGGACCCTCTCGCTGTGGACACCGGAGATCTCACACCTTCGGTACTGCATCCAGACCCTCAGTCACCCCTTCAAGATTTATCAGTCGCCCTCCGGTGGTGAGAAGGTGAAATTCTCTCTGGCTGTAGAACCAAACTGTTACCCCAAGACTGCAAGCATTGTGTAAGCAAATATCCAGCCACGTGCATCATAGCCAGTGCGTATTCATCCACTCTTGGAGTGTGATGCTAACATTTGCAGCGACCACATCTGCTGCTGACAGAATGCTTGAGGCCTTGTTTGGGGGTTAAGCTTTCCTTCTGATGTCATACAAAATCTCCATTTACTTCCAAACACACGTAGGTTACACCATGGCTCTTAACCCGCCGGACATGCTACATAGGAGGACAGATGTTAAGAAGAGTTGAAAGAAGATATGAACCTCTGAGGGACCTTACTGTCTGGTGTTGTCCTGTCTGATTGCCTGCCTTTGTTTTATTTTGTTCATTTATTTTTAAAATATGTCTGAATGCTTGTTTTTGAGTCAGTAGTGTGTTTTTTAAGCTAATTTAAGTTCCTCTCCGGAGGTTCCAATCATTGATCATTCATTCAATGACTTCACAAAGTGACCATAATCACTCTCTTGCCTTTTTCTCTTTCTCCTAATCTTCACCATTCCTCTGCACGATTTCTCTGCCCCCTTGACTTCTTGTCTTCCTTCACTTTTTTGAATTCTTCCTCCTCGTTTGTGGCTCCACAAACCCAGTCTTTATCCAGAGCGATCTTTTTTTTGTAAATCTGGATCCCTCAATATTTCCTATTCTGTGTCTAAAAACAATGGAGGGGAGTATTACTGAGAAAAAGGAGATCCCCAATGTCCAGCAGAGTTTGAATGTTTGTCAATGTACAACCAAATGTGCCACCCTCTACCTGTACTACTGGCTCCAGTTCTGCACTGCACTCACTATACTTGCATTCATCATTCGTAGCTCTACAGTCATGCTCTGTATTGTTTCAAACTCACAGTGAATACGCTTCCGTTCTGTTTGTCCAGTGTGTGTCTGAAGCTGAGTGAGAGCACTAATTCAAGAGTAATGAGAAGCTTTGGTAACACTTTTGAATAACTACACTCGGTCTGCCCCCAGCTCAAAAACATTTTGAATTCTGAGTTGTTCTAAGTTGTCGTCTGTGAATAGCTTTTACCATACTGTCTTCCTGCAAATGAATGCAGTTAGGAAAGATTACCTCTTTTGATCTATTATTTGTCAGAGATGAATATATCTTTGTGATTCCAGATAATTTTCCAGAAAATGACTCATACAATACACACAAAAAAAACATATACACATATACAATACACACAAATTCAATGATCGACTGAGAACTTAATGACAGATTAGTCACCTATGAGGGGGCAGCCCCAAGCGGTACATTGTAGGACATTTATAAATCATGAGTAAATTATCATTTAACTGTCAACAAATGATTTAGAAATGTGTGTTAACAATTAGTTCATTAAATCAGTCCAATAAGTTTGACTGTTGTAGCAAAGCAAAAGCAACTTTTGATAATTTGATGAACATCTTTCACTGCTGTAAAAGCAGTTACTGTCTTCTGGTTTATAAATGGCTTATAAAGAAAAAAAAATCTCAAGTCCTACCAAACCTTTGCCTATTTGTTTTTATTTTCTTTTGCTATGTGCATTTGTTTACCAATGGGAGTGTCGATCATGGGGTCTCAGCTTTTATAAGATATATCTGAATGTTATTGAGCATTGTTATTTAATTCTTGTCTCCACTGTATGTATATATTCAAAATAAGATGAGGTGCATATATGAATCGTTTCGATCCAACTATGGTACTGTACCGCCGACTACGTGGTGAGAATTGAAATACTTTTGTTCAATAAAAGTTGTTTTGCAGAATACTAAAATGATTTGTGTTGAAATCACTTTGTGTTGTGTGATTGGTCCTCATTGGCTTTGTTGAATACTCTCTTCTGATCTCCAATATTACTTTTACTTTATTCAGAGAGCACGAAACTGTTGAGGTTGAACGGCAATCTTATGGCAAAATAAGCCCCTTCATTGCGATCAAGACCGGCTCGCTGTATGTGACATTATGCCTTAATATATTTGTCAGTCTTCGTAAATCCAGTGTCTGATGTTTCTCTGAGCCAATTGCAGTCCGTCTCAGTCACGATGAACCACCATGGTGGCAACCTGGCTGTCACATCGGGCTCCCTCAGATCGATGTTACCGGTATCTCCGCCTGAGGGGGATCACGGTTCATGACTCATCTCTCAGCCAGACTCTTACAACAGCGGAGCCATCGGTATGGACGACGGAGCTCACATACGCCGTGCATCTCCAACTAGACATCTGCAGAATGTCACCAGCATCCATAACAGGCCAGCAGCAGACCACCGTGGTTTCACAGACACACATTAATCCTAATCCGATGCTAAATTGTTTTTCCAATGGATGCCGCCATTGAAAAGTATGCTTTATCCATGTCAGTTCAACTAAGCCTATAAACTCCCTGGGCGCCTATTATTGCATTGAGTTACCCGTTCAATGATGCAGTTCAACTTGTTTACTGACAGATCTAGACAGGCATGTCCACCTGCCCCAGTAGAAATAGACTAATCCATTGCAATGCCACTACTACTACTACTACTACTACTACTACTACTAGGCTACTAGCTGCTACTACTACTACTACTACTACTAATAATAATAATAATAATAATAATAATAATAATGATAATAATAACGATAATGATAATGATGATTCAACAACAATGGAAATGTAAAAAAAAATAGCTGGCCTGACATGTCTGTGGCTCCAGTACCCTTAAACTCCCAAAAGATGGCAGTACCGGACTTCTAGGAGTGCAGAGTATGGCTGTCTGTCAGCTGTGTTCACAAAATTGAATTGAATTGAATCATTGATAGATTTGAAATGTCAGTGGCCTGATGTGATCATACAAAAGGAGTTAGTGAAACACAAAAAGTTGCTGGTGAAGGAGCAGACTGCTCTAACTTTGCTGAAAGGGAAGGTGGATTATAGGCTTATTTTTTTAAACGCAGATTTTAATGATTTTTTTTTTGCTTATTTGCCTTCTTAACGTTTGAGCAAAATCGTATGGCTCCCATGAGCTCACTAAATGTCAGAGCGGAGTAGAAACACAGCTCTACATGCTCTGAAGGCCTTATAGATATTGACCTTTTATTAAAAATCAGTCGTATTGGACGAACCTCCTTCATATGAGGTTCATAGTATTTGTTTGTTTGTTTCAGTTGGCTGACCAGAGACAGCATTCCAGTGTGTTGTGGGAGTATTTCACTCAAAGGTTTCAGGGTGTCAGTCTGCAATGAAACCTGCGCTGCCAAACCACCTAATAGAATTTAATTTGTATGGATCAGTGGAGAGTTTAAATGTCACATGACGGTCTGAGCATTCTGGGGGAAACACTGAATCCATATAATTGTTTTATATCAACTATTGTCAGTTTTGATTAAAAAAAAAAGAATTATATTGGTATTGACCTTGACAAATCCATATTGGTCGAACCCTACTTTGAATGCTACCTCTCTGTTATTTCATCAAAAGGCAGAAAGCGTAATGAGCTTCATAGAAATGTATAAATGGAAATCCTATTTTCAATTTCCTCCCATCACTCTTTCATTTCTCTCCCACTGATTTCTCCTCCTCCTCCTTTTCCCCCCACCACTTACTCTACCACTGTCGAGTGTGTTTTCATGCTATGGAAGGAAATGTATGCTCTCCCCCCTCCCATTATCGAAATAACCTCTGTACAAAACCACGGCAACAAAATCAACATGGAAATGGCCTTTTGCTGTAGGAAATATGATTAAGAACAAAATCAAAAGAAAGCTATAACAACATATTGGAGCCCTCCAGAGAGCGTCTCTCCACTCAGCAGAGAAACAGAAATACAAATAACTGATAGACTGAACAAAGTGGATGAGGGGGATTGAGACAGAAACATATAAGGCCCGATAAATAGAGCACCATTAACTGCAGACCGTATATGTTAACAAGATGTGATGTGTTGACAAGATAATGGTTCTGAGATGCTCTTTACATCTCTGCAGATCCCCGTCTGCTTTGTTTGGTCCCTGATTCCATCTCATCACACTGAGAGTTACTGTGGCGACAGGCTCCGCAGCATCACACCTACAGATTGTTCACACCCTGTACTGATGGAAAGGCTTTTAGCCATACGCCTTGATTCATATACACAAAACATCTTTTCCTGTCTCTCTGTCCCTTTCTTAGATTTCATTGTTGGGCATCAATTCATTAAAAAGCTTGTATCTTCTTGTTACAAGTCCATTTGAGTATTAGTGGACAGTAGCCAGGTCTCTCTCTGAGCTTTTCCCTGTTGCCAACCCTCTGTCAAAGTACTGTAAATATTTCTTCTGGCTGTCAGAAGAAGAGACACAGAGACACAGCATGGTGTGCAGTTCTCCCCTCCTCCCCAGCACCTTCTTCCACTCTGTGCCAGAGTCCTTAGCCTCACTCAGGGGTTAAGAGCACCCCACCTCCACAGAGTAGATAAATAGATGGACAAATCTGTCTGAGTCTGAACTAACTTTACGTCTTTATCCAGACAGGCTGCTGGCAGACTGCTGGCACTGTCTGTCTGGATACCAAGTGTGAAAACTGTCTGGTACGTGCCTCCGCCCATCCTGTTCATCCCAGTTCCTCTCCTTTTCTCCCTCCTTTTCTTCTTCCTTTCTTCTCTTGGTACAAATGAAATCCTTATTAAGCCAAGCCGGCATCTCAAAGGACCAAGCAACCCACTGAACTCCTGACGGTTGGGACAAAAGATTTAGAGAAAGTACATTCATAGATATCCAGTGACAGCTGAGTGAAAAGTTTCAACACAGCCCACAATTTGTGTACAAATCCAAACTAAGATGAGTGTTCCAATGCTCTCATACATCGTTATTAGTATTTTTTGGTAACATTTTATTTTACAGCCCTAATTACGGAGTAACTGGTTTGAAATTATGGGGTACTAATAAAATAACAATGCTGTAGTTACAGGGTAACAAAACAATAAGTCTGGGAATTAAGGGGTAACAATTTTGTAATAATAATAATAATAATGGACTCTCAGTGAAAAAACAACCACATTTAGAATAAATATTGATTATATTTTTAGTAATAGAGGTACAGAAAATGTTAATGGCCAACATATATTGACTAATTCCATTACACTTTCTCTGCTTTAGGCTACAGGTTACCCATAACTGCAGGAATAAAGGTGTGTTTTGAAGAAATGCGCAAAGACACTATAACAGTAGTGTGCAAATAAATGTATTCAAATAAAATGATTCAGTTGTTCAATTGTGTAAAGTGGATAGGAAGATGACAGCAGTTCAGAAGTGGACTGCAGGTGAGAGGGCAGTCAAGCAGGGCTTTGGTTCATCTGCTTCTGTCTGGCAGGTCTGTTGGAGCGGCCTCTCTGCTGTTGCAGCCATGTTGTCAGCAGATTTCTTGTTCTTCTTGAATATGCGAGATAGCCAAGAAAAGAAGCCACGCTTCTTCTTCTTCTTCTTCTTTGGTTTTGTCGACAGGCTGTCTTTGGCACTGGAGCTCTAAGGTCCTGTAGGTTTGACCAGTTGGACAGGTGAAAGTGTATTTTCCAGGGTCAGACCAGACAGATCCTTGGTGTCCGTTACAGTTTCAACCACAAGGCTTGGTGGAGCTTTGACCTCAACCTGGATGGCTGGAGCGTGGGACTCCTGAAGCAGGTTGGTTGATCCTTCCTTAAGCAGGTGAATCAGGGTGTTTTCAGCAAGAGAGATGGGGAGAGCCCCCTCTGAGGTGGCGTTATTGTCATGTCCAGCAGAGAGGACAGTGACTTTTGTTCCCTCGCAACATTCAGGTTGATGCAGGACGGGGACAGAGCTTTCAGCAGCGGCCTCAGTCTGTGCACAAGGGCTGACCGTTTCCCTCTTGACGATAAAAGGACATTGTTCTTCCTCCTTCTCCAAGTCCTGGAGGAACAGCATCAGTTTAGAATCAGCTTTGATGATCAGCTCCCATTCATCAAGATGATCTTGAGTAGGGGCATGGTGTGGAGCACAGGCAGCCAGAAATGTAGAACTCACTGTTGAGGAAGCATTCATGTGCTTTTCACCAAGTTCCTCCTCCAGGAGGACTGAGAGGAACTGCATCAGATGAGAATCAGTGCTGCTGACAACAGGTTCCCATTTGTCAAGCTGGTCCAGAGTCGGCCCATGCTGTGGGGAGCAGTCACCTACAAATCTAGAGAGATGTGATGAAGCGTAGAGGAGCTCCTCACCAAATCCCTCCTTCTTCAAGTCAAAGTGGGACTTGACCAGTGGCTCCCACTCATCCAGGCAGCCCAGAGTGGATCCACAGGGTGAGCAGCAGTCAGCCACAAATCCAGATGTGTCACCTGGGGGGGCATAGAGGTATCTCTTTCCAACTTTCCCCAGGTGGTAGTCATCGTCAAAACCACAGGGGGAGTGCTGAAGCAGCCTCAATCTCTCAATGATTTTGAAGTCATCAGTCATTTGAGCCTCATGGGACGGAGCCTCAACAAGGCGGAGCAGGTTGGATTGAGCCTCAACATGCTGAGCTGGGTGGATGGATGCTCCAGCATTACCTAACGCTGTGTCTTCGGTCATGAGAGGAGACTCTTTCTCTGTGGGAGGAAGGTCTCCTTTGTCCACATCCAAGAGAAGTTTGTATGCTGATGAAGCTGTGTTGGATATTGGCTCCCATATATTGAGGCTCTCAAATCCACAAGCAGGTTTGGAGCCGAGACCAACAGCAGACTGAGGTGAAAGATCACAGTCGAGCTCAGCAGTCACTCCAGAGAAACTAGAGGCTTCAGCATAAAGATAATGCTCCTTATTCAGGACTTTCGCAAACATGCAGTTGATGTTTTCATGGCGATCGTCATTAAGGGCATTGAGTCGAGCAACCATTTGCATGGATGCTGAAAGAAATGCAATAGCAACATCTTAATAATCAAATAACTATTAGGCCACCTGATGTAGCTTCAGTCAAGGCCAACATGCTTCATCATAGCTTCATCTTGTGCCTTTCATCATAGTTTTGTTTCAACAATAAATCTAACTGAATTTTCAATGTAAATCAAACTAAGGAAGTGGACACAAATGCAAATCCTTCAACACAAACAACTAGTCTGTCCTGTTTGTCTGTTGTTTGTCTGTTCAGCAAAATCCTCTGTGGGGGCGGGGGGGGGGGGGGGGGGGGGGGGGGGGGCAGAAAAAAATAGTAATTTAAAACAAATTTCCTGCATTTCTACACCACCTAACCTCTTGGATTAAGTCAAGAAACAGCAACCCTGTATAATGTTAACCAAAAATGTTAAATTATGTTATATTACTAGATTTCAGCATTGAGGTGCTTACATTCATGATTTTGCATAGGCATACTAACCTAAAAACCTATTATTGGGAATCGCGAGAAAGTTTCAGAGCGACAGACACAGAGCGTCCCTGTAACCGTAGTAACTCACTCTCACTCCTGCCTGCGTGCGCACGGCGCGAGAGGAGAGGGAGAGACGCAGAAGAGCCGCTGACTGAGATTACTCTGAGCACCATGCATGGGAATAAATTACAATATAATAGATTTGTGTATATTTCTCGCTATTCAGATGGTCTGAATAACTCGCTGCTGCACGGTGCTGCTCTGTCTCGTCTGTCAGTGTCCTCTTTGCGCCGCGACGTTATCAGTTATGAATTTGTTTTTCACTGCGTGAGAAAATGGACTTGTGGCGTGAGAGCGTGTGAAAAATGTCAACTGCGTGAGTCTCACGGTCAATGCATGAGAGTTGGCAGCCCTGTGATCTCGCTTGACATTATTATGTATGAAACTGCCAATCAGATTTATTTACTTATTAATCGAATGTGCTGGAACGCCGTTCCGGATCGTTCCGGCCCACTTTAACCCCGGCCTGTAACTACAGCTTTGTTATTTTATTAGTACCTCATAATTACAAACTACCGTATTTCCTCTAATAGTGGCCGGTAGTCAATTAAAAGCCGGGTCTCCAATAATGGCCGGGGCCGTGGTCGACACGAACAAATAAAGGCCGGCCCCAAATACAGGCCGGGGAAAAAAACAAAGGAAACAAGACTAGGTCAAAACCTAGTATATGGCTGGACCGTGTCCGTCACCTCTCTCCGCTGCTGTCTTCTCCACCGCGCCCACGGCCCGTACCTATCGGGGACACCCGGTGACGCATCGGCATCGGGACCCCACCGAAATCTCAGCCGGATCACCGGGAACAAATCGGCGCCCAGCTATCGGCACTGGCCGGAACCGTGTCCCCGGGAAACTCGAAGCGTCGGCAGTAAGCCCTCGGCGCGCCGAAACCTCCATGCCGCCGACAGAACAGAGGGCTGTCAGGTGGACTGAGCTCGCGCATCGAAATAAACGGCGATATGATATAATTGTATAGATTCTACTTTCTAATTTCAGTTAGCTTCAGCTTACATGCAAACAACGGTGGATACCAGTAAACTCCTGGCGCCTGTTATACATGTAACTGTAGTTTGTAGTAACGTACAAGTGCCGATAGATGGCTCGGCCGGCGGAAGTCTCTGGAGCATGCCGTCGTCGATTACCGTAATTATCGTAAAGCATTGCAGTAACAAAAAAACGGCTACCTAACGAACCCCAACAGAAGCAGATCAGAAAATCAAACTTCATACTAAAATATGAGCAAATATACTTATCAAACAGAGGGAATTAGAAATAAAGGCCTGTCTCTAATATAAGCCTGCTTCCAATAAAGGCCTGGTACCCTCTGCAGTTGAGGTAAATAAAGGCCCAGGCCAATATTAGAGGAAATACGGTTACACTGTAATTAGCGGGCTGTAACATAAAGTGTTACCTATTTTTTTACTGTTAATATGAGGGGGAAAATCACCTGCTGGATCCTACTTTATCCCAGAGTTATATGTCTGGCCCTCTCACTTTATCTCCACATGCTTCAATCATCTGTAATTCAGAGAAAGAGCATTATACATTATACATTTTAAAGATAAATTCAAAAAAGTTCCATATATCATGGCTAAAGAAAATGCCGTTTATGAGAGTATGGATATATTCATCCATACAAAGACGGGCATGAGGGGTGTGAGAGCGGCTCTCTGACGTGCTTTGGAGAGACAGCCAGGTGTATAGAGGAACACTGTGAAAAACAAACATGTCTACCTTGGTCTCTCCTTCTCATCTGGAGGCAGTCACCATCCTGAGACCAGTCTGAGAGAGAAGGACAGACAGGACCACAAGCAGAAACTGCTGCTGCATCCCAATCAGGTAAGACGAGGCTGTCTGGATGCAGAAAATGACCTTAGTCAATTGGTTTTCAATGAAGCAAAGATGATATTGTCACATGCTATTTTTTGCTTTAGTTTTTCTTCTTAGTTATGTTGCAGTCTGCACGGCTGTTATGCTGTTCTCACAAAAATATTTTTCTTTCATGTCAAACATGTAAGACGGATTAAATTTCAATAGTTGAAAACCAAACTGTGCTATATTTTATTCTTGACATGCTGCATTAAGTTGTGGAGGCGTGAATACGCCTTACATTCATCTGTATGTCACACTTTTCTCGCTCTGATTATTGAGCAGTCCATGGTGCAACAATAGGACCCTTTTCAAACTTCATCAGTCCAGCTCTGTCGTTTTGTGTTCTTTCTTTCAGCGTTCATTTCCTGAAAGCATGCGTGGCCTCTATCTATCTGTATTGGTCTATTCCCTCCTGCTTGGTTGCCGGTGTCAAACAGGTCAGTAAACAGCTTATAGATGGCGCTGTACTACTTTAATACTCACAACACAGTGGACAGACACAGGCACTATGCACAGGACAAATAAATACTGTATTGATCATCATTTGAGGTGAACGAAGGTGTGAAATTCTTTATCATCTCCGCTCCTTTCTCTCACAGGAGCAGAAAAGACTGATGCAGCCGTAGAGAGTGAAGGCGGGGGCGAGGAGAGGCAGAAGCGCAGCCTGCCCTACTGGAACCTGTGGTCATCAGACTTCTTCGGCTGGGTGGAGGAGCTGCGAGCCCAGGCCGGGTATGAGCGGCTCCAGGACCTGGCTAGAACCTTCTGGGCCCACTTTCCCATCGCAAACGAGCTGGGCTACGACAGTCCAGACCCTGATCCTCAACTGCAGGAGTGAGGCAGAGGGGGAGACAGAGATTCAAGAGAAAGTCTGACTCACTCCATAGCTGTACCTTTAACATGCATATAACATATGTTTTGTATCCAGATTGATGTTCAAAGTTCACACTATCAACAGCGGCGATTGATGACTTACATATTGTAACTGTAATATTGTGCAGGATTATGTTAAAATATACAAACCTACACAGCTTATAGGTAATAATGATCAATAAATCCTTTTAATACGAAAATAATTGGTGGTTTAATTGTCTTTAGTCTTTAGCTGTCTTTTTTCTTTTATGTGATTGTTATCTGGAAGTGCACTTCAAAGTCTCAATGTCTCAGATCAAGTCACAACTTGCCAAGTAAAGAGTTGGACAGGAGTGAAAGAGGGATCAGAGGAATCAGTGTATGTAGTGTATAGAGCATGCATCCAACTGACCTTCTGAATTTCCTTGTGATCTAATAGCCCCAAACCCTGCTAAATTATGCCAAAACATATTGATATATGAGAGGGAAAATCCTATTTACCCAGTCTTTTTTTTTTACCAAGAGTGCAGAGACTCTGCTGCGAGGGAGAACCACATTTCACGGTTCTGTTACTGCAAATGGAAAATAATGCGTTTTACCTGAATCTGAGTCACAGTGTCCAGAAATCCCCAAACTTTGCTGTTGTTCCTACCTGAATGTGGTGCATTTGGATGGGCAGGCTCATACCTGATGTCAGACATATTTATTTAAATGAAGAAAGCAGTGGTTATGAATTTCTTCATTCTGTCAGCAACACCGTATATTCTCGTTGCCATTCACGTCTTTCATCCCCAGCTCTCATTTCTGCTCCTCTTGCTCCCTCCGCAAAACATATGGCACCTGAGGGGGGCTTGACTGATCAGGGTGCGTGTCTGTTTTCAGAATTATGCTTATGTTTCCAAACTTTCATGCTAAAATATTCAATGCTCAAATTCCATCAAAATGTTGCTCAAAAGAAAAAAAAACCTGTATTTTTATCACATAAATCCACAGACATCTGTTTTCCCTCTAGTGGATTTGTTCCATCTGCAATGGAAATATGTGCTTAAAGACAGTGAGCCTCTGATGCAGCTGTAAGGGAAAGTCAGGGATTCAGTCCGGTCCCCCTCAGAGAATACCTGATGCTTTTGGTGAATAATAACAAAGGCAGGAGAAAGCGCATCTGCAGGCATGACTGTGTTGTGTGCAGTGACTTGTGCTCATTCATTAAGCTTTACTGCAAATGATGCCAGCCATGCGGGACTCGTTTGATTCACTTCAGTGTGGGCAGATCTATTCATCTCACTTACCTGTAGTACGGTATGCCCTTTATATATGTGTGAGTGGGTGTGAGTGTGTGTGTGTGTGTGGCTAATTACTGTTTGTGTGTGAGTGGGCACACAGTTGGGGCAGTGCAGACTTCATAAAGAGGATTTAGTCACTGTTGGCTGGCTCTGAATGGCAAAATTAGGAAAGAATGCATTCATCCTCACTCTGCCCTTTGCAAGCTGTTTGTCCTTTACCTACTATCCCTTTCATCTGTCTTTTTCTTTCTCTCTCTCGCTCTGTCTCTCACCGCCCTCTCCCTCGTTTCATACCCCTCCTGAAAGTGGTTCAGTCGTCTGCCAGCCGCTCGTTTC
Source organism: Centroberyx gerrardi (assembly GCF_048128805.1). NCBI lineage: Eukaryota > Metazoa > Chordata > Actinopteri > Beryciformes > Berycidae > Centroberyx > Centroberyx gerrardi. Next base: position 18,989,861 of record NC_136006.1, on the reverse strand, counting down.
CTGCATTCCAGCTCTACCTGAGAGAGACAGAGGGACGTTGTTCACCGTTCCAACTCAAACATCTCTCTCTCTCTCTCTCTCTCTCTCTCTCTCTCTCTCTCGCTCTCTCTCACACACACACACACACACACACACACTCACCGTATTGCAAGCTCCAGCCCAGTGTAATCTGTATCTCTGAATGACACCTCTATATAAAGTGGCGGTCCATCATTCATGCTAGTGTCAGAAAGGCTGTGATAACAGTATGTGTTTTCCACAGTTGCTTTGCTGGGAATCCATTATGCACAAACACAAACACACTGGCAGTCGAATGAAGACATTGATATTCAGTCAGTCATTTAGTGATAGATGGCTCCATCCAGCTGTCATAAGCTTCGTGTTCTCATTGATTTCCGGGGATCTCCCTTCAGAAAAGGCGAGAGATGCATTTGTGTTCTCTGAAGTTAAAACAAAGATACTGCTAAGAGAGACTGGTGCTGTAACATACCACTCACAGTCAACTTGCTATTGCTGAAATGAAGCGCTGGAAGTAGCAGATAAAGAATATAACCATGATATTGACCTGGGGTACAAATAAAAGTGTTTTGAATTACTTTTCAAGCTACCCAAGGCTGGAGTTTTAAATGTAGAAAACATAAGATATGACTGAAAGACATGAAGTACCAACCTCATATTCATGCTGCATGAAATAACTTAATCTGCAGCACCATACACTTTTCTTTCACTCCAGTTACCTGCGTTAAAACTTTTTTAAATTCTAACTTCACAATGAGAAGCTCCCCCCTTACACACACACACACACACACACACACCTGATGCTTTTAAACCATGGCTGGAAAAAAGCTCAAGGTCTTATTTGCTGGTTTATGACACTGTTGAGATGAATTCAAAGACCCAAGGTTAGCTCTTGCCATTGCCCAAGGCCGTGTCCATGAAAAAGATTTTAGAGCATCCAGTGTCAGGGGGAAGCCTCTGCAATAAAGATGACAGAGACCTTCAACATGTAAATGTGGAGAGAAAAAGGTTTATGAGATTGAATTATTGAGCACAGCTTTAGGTTTGTTACCAGACAATCACACTCCTTACTTTATTTCTTTGGATCCTTTCTATCTCTTAACTGTTTTTCTTCTATCTTTTTCACTGAGATTCTCTCTGGAAGAGACTCCCTGGACAAAAATGCAATCACGTGCCAATGAGACGTGCAGAAAGAGTGCAGATAGGGAAGAAAGTGTAATCCGATAACTGTCCACACCACATGTTTCTACAGAACATTGCAACCTCCAATCTCTGTTCTCTGTTTGAGCCTGAATATCATGATATGGGACAAAGCAATGATGAGCTGTATGCTAAAGGATAATGGGAAGAGTAGAGCTGTACCCCTTCCCCCTTCTCACTGCTGCTCCTGTATGTATGGGAGATGGAAAAGTACCCCAGATGAAAATTCATTTAAGAGGGGGAAAGCTCCAGTCTTGTGTCTGTAGGCAGGGAGGTAAACGACATTCCACTGCCATAGGCCAATTTCCACTTGGAACGTCTGGCTCGCCGCCCCCCCTCTTCCCCTCGCTTGTGCAGCAGTTTATGCGCGCTTGTTGCCTTTGAGCAGGTCTGTATGAGACTGACCGGGGACATGATGGCTTCTCAGCAGCTCTGCTTGAGGTTAATGGGGCTCACTGTATTGCTGACACTGTTGGCCCTCAGAGGTGAGCTGATTCCCTTCCCTGTCTGTTTTTGCCTTTCCCTCTTTTTTCGCTTTTGCTCTGCATTCAATTTCCTCTCGTGTCACTCTTTTTGGTCCTCATTAGCCTATCCTTCACCATCTGTGGCCTTGTCTGTAGCTCTTGGGTGTTTAATTCTAGATTTTCATGGCATTGGATTTTTAGGGGGTAATAGCAGCTTAGAGGGTAAAAGTATGTCAGGGCTACCTTCTCAAATATGTGAAAAGACAGACAATGGGGTGATCTGGGGCTGCAGTTGTGTTGCAGGTAATACAATGTTATCTCTCTCTCTCTCTCTCTCTCTCTCTCTCTCTCTCCCTCTCTCCCTCATGCACACATACACACAGGAGAGATGGAAGGTTGACTCAGACTAAAAGACAACAAATGAGATTTAGAGGCTGGGGGTCATTGGCCAGACAGGCAACACTGATGAGTCACAGGGGACAAGATGTCTCTCAAATGCTTCTTCTCTACGTCTTCTCAAATTCAGTTTTTAAGGAACATCTAAATATTTACAATAAGTCCATTAAGAGTTTGAGACAATCTTACATCTCAAAGTTGATTGCTGTTAACCATTCACTTCAGAGAGGCTTTTTCCCAACCGCTCTTAACAGCTGCAGTTAAACCCCTTCTGAAGAAGAGTAACTTGGACTCTTCTGTCCTTAGCAACAGGCCTATTTCCAACCTCCAAGTTCTCAGTAAAATCCTTGAAAACTGTTTTTTATGCAACTTGATGATTTCCTTGATGTTAATGGTACTCTTGAACAATTCCTGTCTTGTTTTAGAGCTCATCGCAGCACTGAAATGCTTGTTCGAGTTCTAAATTACTTAAGAATGAATGCCGTCTTAAAAAGTTAATTTATATAAGTGAGTGTAGATATATTCGTATGCGTGTATAAGCTATGTATGTACATATAAATATTTGTGTGCACACGTGTGTATAGGTATGTATGTGTATATATGGATGAATATGTAATTACTCTTGTTTTGTTTTTTTTCTTTTTTTTTCTTTTTTGTTTGTTTGTTTGTTTGTTTGTTTTTTTTTGTTTTTTTTGTTTTTTCTTCTCTTTCTTTTCTTCTGTGTGTATCACCGGGTGTATAAAATACAAAAAATGGAAAAAAGAAAAAATTGCAAGGACATGAAAATATACTAGACACCTTGTGGTTGTACTGATTTATGAATTAATTGCAATAAAAGTATGAAAAAAAAAAAGAATGAATGCAGATGCCAAGAAGATTTTCTGTCCTTGTGCTTTTGGAGCTAACTGCAGCATTTGACCCTGTTGGCCATGCAATCCTTTTAGATCGACTGCACCGCTGGGTTGGAATCACTGCCACTGCACTAAGTTGGTTCAAGACATATCTCACAGATAGATGGTTTTGTGTTAGTCTAACACTCCTCCAATACCCACAGCAGCAGCTGTGGAGTGCCACAGGGTTCAATTTTAGGGCCAGTCCTTTTTAATCTGCTGCCACTATACCTGCAGTGTCATCAGGAGACATGGGATACAGTTTCAGAGTTATGCAGATGATACCTTGCTGTATATTTCCACGCCCCCTGATGACACTAGATCCGTCAGCGCTCTAATAAACTGTATTAATGACATTAAAATATGGATGTCACTGAATTGTTGTGGGGTCTAAAGCCCAGAGGAAAATGATCCCCTCCCAGCGCTGGACACTGGCACAAAATTTGGGTGTCATCATAGACTCAGACCTCTCTGTTGAAAAACATATCCGCAGTATAACTAAATCAGCTTTCTACCATCTTAGAAATATAGCAGAAGTACGGCTATTTCTTTCCCAGGCAAACACAGAGCAGTTTATATATTTTGTGCTTTGTTTTTATCCTTACTGTGTTGTTGTGAAGCATTTTGCATTGCATTCCATAGCTTGGGGATGAAGGATGAAAAAGCACTCCTGGCAAATCTCTGGAAAGTGTGACTCATAATTAGATATAAATGTAATTTCATATTCAACTAACATGAAATTCACCTCACACTCTTTCTTTGTCCTGCAGCCAGGCTGCGATGCTCTTGAGAAAACTTTGGCAGGGAAATTGATCTTTTTCTTGTTGCTCAGTGCTCGTTTGCAACCCGAACACATGCGAATCATTTCGTCTAACTGTATCCATGTGTCCTCCTTATGACTGTGTGCTACATGTGTTGTGCTTACGGCTCTGTGTGTATCAAGATTCTTTGATGTACAGCACCCATGGTGAAGCGGGGTCAGGCGGGGCAGATGCAGAAGACAGTCTAGTACATTCATTTGTACCCTGGTAGCAATTAGATATGCTAACATACGCTAAAATATTGCATGGTTTGGCACCACCTACACTCAGGTGTTTTGTAGTCAGAGGACATACTCGTGTCAGATTACTCCAGGTGCCACAAGAGGGAACTGTGTTTTCCCACTGCCTTCTCAGTCAGAGCTTCACAGGAATGCAACTGTCTGCCAACAGAAATCAGAGAACTTAACACTTATCGGTCCTTGGCTCATTAATAATCACATATGCCAGCATTAAAACAGTGCTCCTTTCTCTGACTGTTGCCATCTTGACTTGCTAGCCTGTCATGTTGTCTGCCCGTTACCTGAAGTTGTGTGTATTTATCTCAGCTGTTTGCATTCACCTTGTTTAAGTTAACTTGCTGTATGTCTGCATGCTTCAGTATTATGTGCTTGATACATGCTGTGCTGTGGCTTTCACAAATGCTTACTATGTTCTTTGTGTGTCTGCTTGTGTCTTCATGTACTAACTTTACTGCTGCCGCTGATGATTTGCCATGACCATTGCTTTTGTTTGTCGTGCTTCTGCGTCATACCCATTTGCTTTATTGTATTAGGTATTTTAGGTATTGTTATGTAGGCTATTCATAGTATTCCCATGATGTCACATGCATTTCTTACTAATATGGTGCTTTACAATACACACAGCTCATTGGCTGTGTTTGTCATTTAATTGTAATCACCTGTGATGTAACAGAATACTATGGATAGTTGTGTTTTCCTTTTTCTTTAAACTTTGGCTCTGATTTTAATTCTAATTGTAGGTAGCCTTGAATATCTGACCAGAGGCTACAGATGAAAAATAGCCCCTGTGGCTAACTGCACATTTACATTTAATATTAACATGCACTGTCCCTGTCAAATAAACTAATGAAAGAAAAAAAAATATATATGCCAAATTTGAATATCTTGCAGTGAGTATAGATTGCTGACAACAACTCATGCTTGTATTGACATAAAAAAAAAGAAAAGAAATAATTAAAACATAACTGCTAAATTCAGACACAATCTAAAATCAGTGTGGGCTCTCAGTGTCTGTGGGTGGAATATGAGTGTGTAAACCACTGTTGCCAACTTGGAGACTTTGTCACAAAATTTAGCAACTTATATCTCAAAAGCGACTAGCAACAAAAATAATGACTTGTTCCAACCATGGGGAACAATGTTAACTGCCAAGGCATTTGGTGACAAATCGGTACAGCTGATGCCGATGCACGTTAATTTGTGTTATTTGCTTTGCCTAATCCAAGGAAGTCTGATGTTTGCAGCGCTTCCGATACACAGCGGAGCCTTCTCCCTCCACTGCGGGGGGTGTTGAGGCACGGCGTAGCAAATATATTTATATGCAAATTAGTGTATGGCGTAGTGTTCTAGCTACTTTTATGGCTACTTTCCTTGGAAAAGAGTTGGCAATACTGGTGTAAACAACTTCCCCTTTAACCCCGCTGCCTAACCTTATGAGACAGAAATAAAAAAATGAAGTGTATACCTCAACTGAAATGAATCCGATAAAGTAAAAGTAAAAATCAGAAAATCATCAAAAATCTTTGGTTTCAGTCTTGGCCAAAAACAAAATGAGAGTAGAGTTTAGGAGAACCATCCAAAAATGACTGGCATCCACTGGCATCCATTCATATTCATTTTTGAATGGCATCCACATTAAACAGTGGTCTATCCATCAATAAACAGTGGTCTAGTAACTAGACCACTGTTTATTTTTAACATTGGCCACATGGAACAACAACTTGAAACTAAGCTTGACTGATTATGTGACTGTGCTGACTAGATTGTGCCTTATCACATTAAGCCAGACTTGGGTTATCTGTCTTAACGGAGAACGCTGCTCATCCCTCATTAACTCTCTATTGACTCTCCCTTATCAGATGTTTCCAGTGATAGCAGCCTGCACAAGATCTTGAGGAAAAGAGACGGTAACATCCATACAGGCATACTTAACAGTGTTACCATACTGCTGACATGCAGTCACAATGAAAACTGATTTTGCATGTCTCTGCCCTGTTGTGCTTCCCTCCAGTGGCAGGAGCTGGTACCGCTCCCTCAAAGTCTGAGGTTGCTGTCCCTCCCTCCAAGGCCCAAGAGTTCCTGGCGAAGCTGAGCCGGACCAAGAGGAACATCTGGGACCGCAGCAGGCAGGACGTACAGCAGTGGATTATGCAGTTTAAGTACATGGGCTTTGATGAGCAGGTGAGGGACGAGGGACGGCTGGGGAGCTGTGCAGGGTCTTCGAGGTTTATTGTAACACACTTCACTGCCCTATCCCGTCCTGAGAGTTCACCTGTCCCCTGAACTCTTGACCCCTTTGCCACACAACAAGAATAAAAACTCTCCTGAACACACTGACCTCAAGTACCGCTGGAGAAATTTCATCGATAGCTGTTACAATACTCAATTTATGATCGAGTCACTCCATCTCCAGTGAGGCTCTCAACATGAGAGTAATTCTACTAGATCCACACTGCAAACAGATTGGTCTAGCATAGAGCTACCAGACAGATCCCCTGTCCCTACACAGGCAGATTTACTGCATTATATCTGATTTCGAAATGCCTTTGAGAAAGGATTCTATATATGATAAGTTTCCAAAATCCTATATATCCATTTTACTATCCATTTTGTAAAAACAAAAATCAAATTTTCCAAAATCAGAGTGTTACAGGATATACTGTGCATACAGAACACACTTTACCTGTTAAAGGACATGCATTTTTTTGTTTTTGAGGAATTTTAGCTGATTTGGTGCTGTTTTGTATTGACTTGAAATACTTAAACCTGTTGGCTTAAAGCTATTTAAGCAACAGCTTACAGACATCAAAGACTCCAGATGTCTGGATGTGGAGGATAAAAAGTGTGAAGAGTGACATGGGTGGGGTTGGATTTCATTTGTAGTCTGTTCTGGAGTCTAAAAGAGAGTCTTCCAAAGGCACAATTATCCTCAGATACTGAATATGTTGCTGTCTGACAGGGACTCTGAATACAAATATGGAAACAAATGCATGACAGTATATGGATTCTCTCTCTCACACACACACACTCACACAAAGCCTTTCAGTTTTCTTTCAGGTCAGTGACTTTAGAGATTCACCGGGGTCAGTAAGGGATGGAGGGAACACACACGGCAACAAGTGCAGAAAAAGAGAGACTGAGTGCGAAAAAGTGTCTCCCCTCATTATTTTTGACAGTTGACAGCATTTGTGTTTCAGCCAGCAGAATTTCTCAAACGGCCCTGTGCATGACATCCTGTGCATGGGCTATATTTGCTGTTGCCTCCCCACTGCTGAAACTGACAGCTGTGGCCTTTAAAATGACGTTGGCCTTTCATGCTCGTCTCCGTGCCACACACAGCTGTGCCGCTTGCTCCTATTGACGCTCTGTGCCGGAGAAATCCTCCACTGAAGCTAATGCAGGGAGGGGCAGTTTCTTTGAAGGCTGAGCGCTCACGCCCGTGTTGTTTCTCACCAGAGGCTGGAGGCGGACCTGTCTTACTGGATGGACCAGGCGCGCTCCAGTGACCAAGGGCGTCAACACCACTATGATGAGAACTCGCCCATCGGCCCGCGAGACGCCAGCTCTTACAGACATGGAGCTAATGTCAACTACGACTACTATTAACTCCAGTCCCACAGCACCGCACAAACACACACACACACACATATATATGTATCTATAGCCTATACTGCTCGTCTTTGGTGTGTTGTCTGAACATTGGAGAGAGGTTATCTCTTCCTCTCAGCCGGTCTCTTCCAGTGAACATAGTCCATAACAGCTATATACCGTGTATGAAGCTGTTAATGCCACAGTACTCAACTGCTCCCACTTCTTCCTCCACCTCCTTTACATATTAGCCCATCTATGTGTGTGTGTATGTATATTGGACATCAGATAATTTGAATTAGATTTGTTTTTGCCCTGATTAAACATCTCCTCCTGTCTGCTCTATAAGGCTGACTTGTATGTAATGCTGGTAAACTCTGATGTGTTTGAAGAGTGTGCAAGTGTCTGATCACTAAAGGATTATTGTAAATAAAGAGACATCTGGCTCCATCCTGCCTACTCACCTCCTTCACAACACTTTCCAGCGAAATGTTACGGTGATGCCAAGAATTATCTAACAAACACATACACATGTACACACACACACACACACACACACACGTGCACACAGTCTGTCTCACCAAGTCTGGCATACACACGTTAACATTGGAGAGGGCAAAAGGTACTGGAAATGTTTTATTAAAATAGCATCTTCACCTGAAATTGATAATACATGATTCACGTCTTGGCATTAGAGATTTCACAAAGTAGAACACAATGACCTCTGGAAACACACATATGATGCTGTAACAGTCTCGCTAGAAGATGTGAGATTTGTCCAATCCTACAGTGCGTTGCGTGATTCAGGCAGCAAACAGATTGTCAACTCCTCTCAGAGACGGAGGACAAAACATCCTGAGGCAAACCCAATCCTTTGCTGTCACAGTCAGGTAGTCCATCTCCAGAGACACAACACCGCCAAACTGATAAAATAATCAAACAAAACACAAACACTGACAGTGCGAGCTGTTAACACTTTTCTTAAGTCAGCATTTTAAATAGCAAAAGCACAAATTCACAAAAAAAACAACCCAAATGTGGGTTGGGTCTGACATTTCTTGTCTTTCATTTCCGTTAGTCTTTGATCCAGGCATGTCCATCTGACATGCGAGCCGCCAGGAGGGAAGCCCTTATCCTGCAGATTCCTGTGAAAAAGTGCAACTGCCGCACCAACGGAAGGCAACGTCTTTTCAAAAAGACCGAATAGTTATTTCAGCTTCTCTGAAAGACACCATTTCCCAGAGTGCACTACTCAGCAGTGTCATTGGGAGAGTTGCTCTTCAAGGGTCCTGTGAGGAGTCCCAACGTCCTTCAGTGTTGCAGGAGTCTCTGTGACGGGAACCCCGGCCTCAGTTGTGTCTGGGTCGTCCTTTCTTCATGCGGGCGGCTTTGGGTTTGGGGATGTACTGGTTATTGGCCTGGTGCTCCAGCTCCCTACTGAAGTACTGGATAGTTTTGTTCAAGCCTTCCTCCAGAGGCACCTGCCAACACATCAGAACATATGCAACATAAGGATGCTGTTGTTGCCAATATGAAGACCTAAAAAATACACAATGGACACTATGCATTAGGGTTAGACCGATACATCGGGCCAATATTGGCATTTTAATAAATATCAGCTATTGGCCAGTCATGTCATCCACTGCAGATATGATGGAGGTTCCTCCCTGACCACAGCTACAGAAAAACAGTCTGTAAAACATGCAATGAAATTTTAGTTTTATTATTAATTTAATTGTTCAATAATATTTTCTTGTAAATTAATTCTTCATTTACTAGTCTTATGTATCCCACAGTTTCCCCTACCGTTTAATCGGTGGGGTGAGTGCCTTAAGGAGCTGCTAACCCACCTAAAAGAATTTCATTAATATGGGTTTTAATGAAGAGTTTTAATGTCCCATGATGTAAAAGCTGTTTCAGAGGCTTTTCCAACCTGTCGAGAACAACATTCTGGGGGAAACACTGAATACTTGCAATTGTTTAGCATGAAAATGTGCGCAAAATATTGGTTATCAGCCACTTACTGGTATCTGCCTTCCAAAACCCATATTGATTGAACTCTAGTGTCAGTCATTGTGAAGCTACTAGGGCTGCTCGATTATGGCAAAAATCATAATCACGATTATTTTGATTGATATTGAGATCACGATTATTTAACACGATTACTCATCGACTTTGGGAACATCATGCATTTATTGAACTTTAAATATAATTGAACTGAAAAACAAATAAATAAATGAAAATAAATAAATACAAGTAAAAAACAATGAGATAAATAAATAAATAACAAAAATAAATAATATAAAAAATAATAATTAACACCAACGATGTTGTAGTCACAACCTACTGCAAAATATTCAGCATATTGGTAAACTATATCTCTATATGTCAGTCAGTCAGTCACTCAGTCGGTAACAGAGGCACAAAATCAAAAGTTGCACACTGTATATAAATGGATCTAAATTGATCTCTAATGCGCCTGATGTCATCATGTCCTGTCTGTAATTTGGAGAGTCTCCCGGTGTGAAAACAAAAGTGAAACTTAACATTCCACAGTCAGTAACGGGGATTTGTAGACAGTAACTCGTCTTCGCTGCCCTACAGACTTTAACGGTAGGTGACTTTAACGTTACCTTGTGGTATTTAAGTAACGTTAGTGGAATTAGGTAATTTAACCGTGTCGCAGTGCTTCAGTGCAATTGAACACGTGCCGTGGGTCTGTACAGTGTTTCCACACCAATGAATTTGTTTTACCTTCCTGTCGACCAACGGCTCTCTTTCTGTCATCTTCTACCAAGGAAGGTTTAAAAATAAAACAGAGAAACATGCCGACTCTCTGTTACCGACTCCGAAACTACACGCACCACAGCGTGTTTGGGCTTTGGCGGAGGGGCGGAGCACACCGCTGCGAGGGAAAGGGGTGCGCTGGATTTACAACACAAGACAAAACGAAAGCAACATTGCTAGACGGAATGCGGCACAAAAATCGTTTTATCTCGATTTTCTTGTTTTCATGATCGTGGGAAGCCAAAATCGTAATCGAAAATAAAATTTGATTAATCGCCCAGCCCTAGAAGCTACAGTGCAACAAGATTTAATATCAGTCGGAGAATGAGGGGCTACATTTGACATCTGATCCACATTTTGTTGATGAGACACTGATCGGTAACTGGTCAGTGCATGGACAATTCTGCAGCCTTGTGTCACGTAGGGTCAAGAGCTGTCTGCAGCGGGTCACTAAATGCCTCAAAATTAAGATCTAGCATTTATGCTATTGTGTCCAAATTGAGTACTTAGCATGTGATAGCGTGGCTGTGTGTGCGTGCAAGCATTTGTGCCTGGAGAAATGTCTAGCTGCCTGTCAGAGTGTATTGTGTTCCACACGTACCACAGGTTCCCAGCCCAGCATCATCTTGGCTTTGCGGATGTCAGGTCTTCGCCTCTGTGGGTCATCCTGGGCCTCTGGAAGGAACTGGATCTGACTACGGCTTACTGTGTGTGTGCGTGTGTGTGTGTGTGCGTGTGTGTGCACAGAGGAAAAGAGGAATAAGAGAGAGCCATAGTTAATCTGGTCAGATCTACCCTTTGACACTGATGAGTAAACGCACGCAATATGCAGCGTTTCACAGAGATAAAAGCAGCTTTTACTTTCGTAATCAATACTGCTGATGGTCAGACAATATATAACGTAAGTGAAGGAGCAGAGAAGTGGGAAAGAGTGAGTAAGGCAGAAGATAAATGATGGGGGAACATTATGAGATAGCCAGACATGCTGGGCATGAGTGAACAGGGGATTGATAGCAGCGGTCAAGAGTTATAAGAGACGAAATAATGATTGTTTCGATCAATCTCAAACCTTACCAACGAGACTTTTGATGAGACGAGCGAACTCCAGTATGGTGTGTTCCTCCGGGTTCCCCTGCGAACACATTTCATAAACCTCCGTCATTTCAGTGCCAACAGAGACAGACGCAACCACTGACTCACCAGTAAATGATCAGCCTGTACAGAGCCATTGCAAAGACCAAAGATGGCAGAATACTAAAATAGGACACGGCTGGGTATGAACTCACCAGATTGACTGGACTGCTGATGTTACTGTTCATCAACAACACCAGGCCGTTCACCAGATCACTGGAGGAGAAGAGACAGGTACAGAAGCAGAGGCATTTCACATGGATTCATTTTCTTTCTCTTTTAAATTCCATTATCGGTAGCCTCTGTTTATATGAGGGAGAGTGCAGTGAGAGAACTTTCCACGCTTACACATGCTCATAAGTATATATCACATATATAGTATTTGTGATAATGAAAACCTCTCAGCTGACAAGGACCCCTCCGCTCCATTTCGATACTGCTTTTTCACACCGCAAAACAGCAACTACAACATCGCTGCAGAGCATGTAGTTCGCCCATTCACAAGCCCTTTGACCCCTTCTTTCAGTCTTGATAATAAGACAACACATGGTCTGTAAAATATGCAGCCCACACACACACACACACACACACTCAATGAAAACAAACAGCAACAACAACTGATGGAGGGGAAACAGTGGAAGTAGTATCATAAAAATCGAATTCTCAACATTGCACCACACACCTCACAAGTTCCCTCTACTCATATATCGCTATGGCTAGCAAAATACAGGAGGACCCTAAACCTCAGACATCAACACTGACTGGTTGATTGGGTGCATATTTGTGTGAATTTTGATTTAGATGCATGCAAATTCATGCCAATGCAAAGGCAAAGGGGACTGTACTATTTTAGGAATGCCTGTGTACGCATATTTCGTATTTTAAATAAGCTTTTAGCCAGAATTTCAGCAACTCATTCCACTGGTTTGAATAGGCTTTGTTCCCAAGAGGTTGGGTTAAACAAGACTCTACTGTGGCCCACACATTCCTATGCTGCATTTTTCTCTATGTGACGATGTCATTGTTTTTAACATAGGCGCGCAGACATAGAAGCCGATGAGCCAGCTTACTTCCAGATGTCTAAGCAGAACACAAACAGAAACAGCTGCTGGTTCGCATAAATCTGTGAATGGTTAAGCCTTATATGCACATTAAGTTTGGCCAATTAAATATCCTCATTTGCACACACTGCCCACCAGAATCAGAGATGATTTCAGATCAGTAAGGAGGAGGTGGAGGGATGGATGGATGGATGGGTGGATGGACTTCTTGTGGGTCCCAGTCTAACAGCTGTGGTTGATAATACGATAGACTCATTTTATTGTGTACAAGCATTCTACCACTCTTCATCACAACAGCTGGCCAGGCTTCAGAGAGAAAATGTTTCAGCGAGGACACAAGAAACACAGACCCACTTTATATGTACGCACGCACATGTGCACAAACACAACCACACCGACACACACACACACACACACACAGAAAAAGAGATCTCTCCTAGGTCCTAGATAAAGTCTGAATAAGCTCTTTCCCCCTGGTACTCACTGGTCACTCAATATCATTGACTAGTCACAGTAAACACACACACCATTTACTCTGGCCCAGTCAGCCAATAATTAAATGTCAGGGATGAAAATCAGGCTATCAGTAGTAGAACTATCATAGTCTCTTCTACAAAAGGTCGGCAGCAGGTATAAAACCTCCTGCCGAGACAATGAATCTCTCCCTTTCTCCCTATTCCTCTATCTCTCTTGTGACCCACAAAGCAGGCTCGACACCTGTCCTGTGGGAGTAGGACCCATATCACTCTGAATGAAGCAGGGCGCGGCTGAGCTGTTGATCTGGCCCACAAGGCCCTGTAGGCTGCCTGGGCTGGCTTAGGCTAACCTGGTTTCACAGGGCGTCGGGATTTTCATCAAGTCTTCTCTAAGCTTCTTACTCCTCCCTGCTGCTCTCACCGGTCGGAGAGCCGGGCCCAGCGAGCCTCGGTTCTGCTCCTCATTTCAGTGGCTCCAAAACAGAGCAGCGGAAACTCTGCTTACTGACAGTCACAAGGCAAGAAGGCTCTGTTGGCTAGTCAGAGGCATTTGGCTGCAGCCTGTTACACACATATACGTATGTGAATACACTACCAGACAAATGTTGGGACACACCTGATCACATCTTAAAGCCATTTTGATCTAAAGGCTTATGCTTAAATGCTTGAAATTTACATAGTGAAGTTGATGCCTATGTATGAATTTCTTTCCAAAGCCTTTGCCTTTCCATCAAGGCAAAGGGCGGCTACTTTAAAGAATCTAAAATATAATTGATTTGTTGATATATTTGATTTGTTTAACACTTTTTTGGTCACTGCATAATTCCATTTGTGTTATTTCATAGTTTGGACGTCTTTATTATTCTTCTAGAATGTGAAAAAGAGTAAAAATAAAGGAAAATGTGCTGTGTCCAAACTTTTGACTGGTAGTGTAGATGTGTGTAAACGGACACACATCTACTTCAAGATGGGCATTTTTCTTTTCTTTTTAAAAGGAGAGTGGGCAGTTCACTGACATATTTTAGTTTTTTACATATTGGGAAAGTAGAGAGATAGAGTAGTTGAGACACAGGAGAGAAAGCTTCTATTAGCAATTTTTATGGAGTCATAAGATTAACTGAAAAATGCAAAAAAAATAACTTTTACTCAGTGAAAAAGTACGCATTTTTACTGTCAAGTGTAATATCAGTGATTGACCGTGGCGTTGCACGTGTGAAAGTAGGTTAAAATCAGGTCTGTAGATCTGTACATAGTTATGAGCAGATATAGTATGTGCACGTTTATCAAATGCGTCTGTAGTTTGTCTCTTCCCCTGACGCTAGATAGCTGTCCGGGCCGCTTGCTGGAGGCAGACGGACACAGAAGCTCAACACAACAAAGAGGCTTTGGTAGAAACGCAGTGGAAGCAAACATCTTGCCAGAGATAAAACTCCAGCCCAGCACTCACAACAGACATCCATAAGCCTTTATTCATGCACTAAAATCTGTACATCCTCTAATGTTCGTTTTCTCCAACAGCCTGTTAAGTTGTACTTTGCATCTGCTGTCAGACTGGATGTACTGCACTGCTGCTGGACACTGACAGTGAGGTGTGACTGGAGACAGAGGGGGGTGAGTATAGCGAGAATGGACTCAAACACGGTTGGCTTACTGGTCAAGACGGGTCGCTGCAAGAGGAGCATGCAATGGCATTTCTCCTAATGTCAGTAAGGTTCAATACACTGACTCACTTTGACCAACTTTGCTAAAAGACATTCCCCAACAGGCCGGCCCTCCACAGCGGGACGCTTTCAAATTCAGTTCGTTCATCCATCCACTCTTCCTCTTTATTGTCCCATGAGAGAGAAAGCGGGACAACAGGGAGGGCAACGCAAAACTGAGAGAATGTGAGGATTCACTGACAAAATGTTTCCTTGCTGATTTTGTGCTTCTGTAGAAAAGAGAAAATGAGAGTAAATATTTGAAAAATAATTATAAATTCAAATCCTCTAGAAACTGCTCCAGTAGATGTAGCAGTAATGGTGACCTTGGGCTTAATGGAATCTGCTGAGCGACAGTTATAATTTGCGTGATTGGAAAATCCATTTCTTCAGACTACAAACACCCCAAAAAGCCAAAAAATAGTAAGAAGAGTACTTAAACTGATTAGGCCTCAAAACAAATGCAATGATATGGGCTGGAAAATGTCCCAATGCTTGTGATTTAGCACTAATCAGAGCTCAAAGTCGACTTATGCTTGGCCACAGGGGAAAGCAACAGAAATTCTTAATTCCTAATTATATTTCTACTCCTGCAACACTAGCCTTCCAGCCACCAAAGCATTTTAAACCAATAATGGCAAGAGGAAAGAGAAAAGATGGGAAATAAAAAAAAAAAGACATGGGGTTGAAAACAGAAATGAGGAGTAAGAAGTGCTCCCTCTATTCTGCAAATGACATTAAATCAGATGTCATCAAGTCCCGTGGTGAGAAAACCTCTGAGAGGAACTAAGAGAAGGCAGATCAGAGATATTCAGAAGGGGCACAGCTGGAAACCAATCATTGCTCATCGCTCTTCGCTCACCACTGTCACCAGCTAAATGGGCTGAGTCAAGCTTTCACACTGGCTTTGAGAGGGCTCGCCGACACAGGTGAAAAGAATCCTGAGAGAATAGAAAATAAACTAAACGGACCACCTCAGGAAGAAAGGAACGTAATTCAGCTCTCAGCTACAATGATAAACTTCTTTGGGAACGAGCCACTGAAGTACACAAATAAAGGAAATCGTGACGTCAAAGGAAACTGGACACGCTCTGCATTGTACGATGTGGAGGAGCATTAAGGTGATGAAATGACTGATAGGTTCTGTAACAGAGGAAAGCATTGCAGTGGAGTGAGTATTTTCTGATAAGTGTACATACACAGCTATGTGGTCAAATTACATTTGATATTAAGGTCACAAGTGTAACGGGGCATTTGAACTTGACCGCTAAAGTCTAAAGGAGACAGAGCAGTTAGCACAATCGGAGTCTTTAGACTTCATGAGTTTTGACCAAATCTGCTGATTCAGACATAAAGGAAATCATAAAGGGAAGTTAGCCAAGTCATTTGACGTTTTCCGAGAGTTAAACTTTCAGGAGAGGTTACCTGAAGGCCTTTGCTTTCCACTGTTTACACCACACTAATTGAGTTATTCAGGGCTCCAGGTGTTTGCTTTGAGGAGATACGGGAGCTTCAAATATCCACCATGTCTCTGATCTCTCCTCTCCAAAGTGCACTTTGTGTCTTCCTGCATATCATCAGACCAAGCAGCTGATGAAATAAAGCTTGGTTCAATTAATCTCAGATTATCATCTACACACAAACCCACAATCACACACACAATTGGGTCCTTTGCTTTTAAGATCTCTTATTGAGGACAAGGCAGAAATATGTATTTTTGCACGTGTTGGTATTTAAAGTCCATCACCTTTCAAAACAAAACAATACTCTTCTATCAGTGTCCAAACACATGTGGACTGAGGCCATATGATCTGTCCTAAGAATCTGTTGAGTAGGGATAGGAATTGATAAGATTTTATTGATACCAATGCCATTATCGATTCTGCTTATCGGTCCGGTTCTTTAGCGATTCCCTTATTGATTCCCGATAAATTTTCTGTGTGGAAAAAAAAGTAGGCCTACACAGGTTTTCAGCGTCAATGCAGCTGTTTTATTATCTCTTGAGTCTGAACACAGTGTAGAATGTCTGCCTAATAACATTTGAACATGTTAAAATAAATTACAATGCTCCTTTTCTTAAAATGATATAACTTGGAAAACAAATAAGATCTTTAGATGGTTACCCTAAAATGTTTCAACATATTGCTGGTGTTTCCACCCTTAAGGCTGCGTTCACACAGCGTTTTTTCCCCAACCACCAGCGCCCTTTTCTCATTAAAAGTAATGGGAAGCGGCCGCAAGGCGCACAAAAGGCGGCCGCTCCCGAAAAGCGCTGCAGCGGTGTTTTTTTCGTCAGAGCGGAGCTTTGAGAAAAGTTGAGAAATGTTCAACTTTTCAGAAAAGCGCCAGGTGACGTGAACCGCTTTTTCCCAGCAGACCAATCGCGATGACAGAAACGCTGGCCGTTTCCCATAGCAACAACAAATATGGAGAAAGTGAAAGTGCCGGTGGAGAAATGGGACGTTGTAATAAGTGAATTTCCGTTACCGCAACAGCGATCATAAAGGCAGTATGGATTATACTGGACATGTATTGGAAAAATCTGGTAAGCCTTTGCTTGTTGCACAACACTGTTCTGTCTGCTAGAAGTGAACCAGCTGGTTAGTGAGCTAGCAGCTGCTCAGCTAACGTCAGGTGACGTTGCCGTGATCCGCTTCTTATTTCTCCTCACAAAAAGCGCTCCAGGCACATCAAAAAACGCTATGTGTGAACACAGAAATTATAATTTTACAGACGTTACAAGTAGCACTCTGTCATCTTTCTTCGTGAAATGAAGCCACGCTTTGGACCGTTTCTTCCTCTCGGCCATGACTCCTTCTTGTTGCAAGTTTCCAGCAGCGTAGACGCAGAGGAACCGGTTCTCGATTCCCATCCCTACTGTTGAGTGTTATTAATATACCATACCGATATATCAAATTACTTGCCTAACACACCACAAACGTCACGTAAGCAGAACGCCTTGGTTTCTTCTGAGTTTCGCAAGGATGCTGCACTGGTTCCATCATTAGCGCGTGCGTCAAAATCAGTTGGAATCGCAACGATGGGTAAGTAAATGCATTATAAGTAGTGTTGTGTTTTAAACCTGTAGTCACTTCAGCAATGTGCCGTCGGCAAAAAAAAACAACTAAAAAAAATGGGCTGAAGCGTACAGTGAATGTGCAGCGGTGCTTCTGGCGCGCTTTGCCTCGTGTCATGTGCAACCGATGTGGCTTGTTCAATTAATTAATACGGCAGCAATTCAGCAGCAGCTGACGCTCGCTTCCATGACGGAGCTGTTATGCTTGCGGTGTGGTTTCCGGGTAACACAGTTCTGAGGAGAGGTTTTCTAAACCCCAAAAAAGGAAATTACGTATGCATGCATATATGCACACTGGTGACTTCACAAGGTAGAAATGGTAGCTAGGCTACACAAGCTGAAGAATCCCGAGCAACAATATTTGGCTACATACTAGGGGTGTAACGGTACACGTATTCGTACCGGACCGTTTCGGTACAGGACTTTAGGTACGGTGCAGATGTGTACCGAATGCAATCTTAGTAGGCTTGTTTTGCGTGCGGAACATACTTCAAATCCGAGTTCCCACACGAACATATTAAGTGGCGGACCGGAAGTTTGTTTAGTCTCCGCCTAACACTTTGAGCGCACTACACAGACAGCACGCTTAGCCTAGCCTAGCCTCTGGCTAGCGAACGTCATGGCCAATGCAAACAATAAGCCAGAGCTTGAAGACCCTCCCTTATCGTTAAGGTCTCCTGTTTGGGAACACTTCGGTTTCCCGGTGAAATACAACAACGGACAAAGACAAGTGGATAAGACGAAAGCTGTGTGCCAACATTGTTCAGTAGTGATCGGGTATGTTTCTGGCAACACATCAAACTTGATAACTCATTTGAAACGACACCACGCGAATGTGAATATCACTGCTGCAAGGAAAAAAACGAGCATAGTGCAAATGCTGCTCCCTTCGTCATTTATACAGCCTTTCGCTGGTAATTCAGATAGGGCCGAAGCAATAACAAATGCTGCACTTTAGTCAATGTGGAAAAGTTCATTTCCTAAAAAAAGAAAAGATTATTATAGTTATTTATATTTCTTATTATATTTTATATATTTCTTATTATATTTTATATTTTGTTTAATTTATTTGAGAATATTTTATTTATTGGAGAACTTAGTAGTAGTAGTAGTTTGCAGCAGTATTCTATTTTTTATTCTATTTTATTTTTATACATTTTATTTTTTATTATGTTTCATTTAAAATTTTATTAAAAAAAATTATAAACTGTTGATGTTTACAAAAGTTCATAATAAACGACAAGCAATTTTATGTTTTGCATTTTTTCCCCTTACTGTACCGAAAATGAACCGAACTGGGACTTCAAAACTGAGGTACGTACCGAACCGTGATTTATGTGTATCGTTACACCCCTACTACATACAGAAGAAATGAACGATGTATTTGGGTGGACACAACAAAATGGGTTTGATTTAGCTAGAGCAGCTGGGCTTACCTTACATACTGAAAGGCTCTTGTTTGTGATCCGGTACCATACACCTAGAATAACAAGAGGAGATTGATCATAGATCTCTTTCTGTGCTATCATGCACTGTAGTGTGAGCAGAGAAAGAAATGTACGGCCTATCTACATACATCCACTCAACACACATTTATATTTTTAAAGGTTGAAATGCTAAGCATACTGCAGTCGTTAAAAGCAGGTTATATAGCAGGTACATATACATGCCATATAAATATACAGTTCCATATAAACGTAAACACCATCAACACAGAGCCCAGCTCTCGAGCATCTAATGAATAAGGTAAAAGCACAGTATTAACAGAACGCTTGTAATTCGTACAGTGAGAGGTTCTCCCTGTAGAGCCTGCAAGATGAAGTTGCTGACAACGCGTCCGTCGTTCATGTGCATTCTGGAGCCAAACGTGTTGAAGATTCTTGCCACCCGCACCTCCACTCCTTCCTGTGGGCAAAGAAACAACAACGTGAGTAGGATAACAATAGAAAAAACAAGGATACAGTGTTATTAAGAAAACCAGAATAAAATTGGCAATGAGCTTTTAGTTGAGGCTGCATGAAAAATGTAACAAAACTCCCATAAAATATGAGGCGTAATGAGCCCAAGATTATCAAAAACAGGTGTCTTCTGTCTTGAAAAGTCAGAGGCGACAAGAGGGGAGTGCCCTTTAAAAAACTGAGTCAACACAATCCTAATAATAAGAGAGAAGAAAGTTTCAGCAGCAGATTTTCACTTTGAGTATAAATGATCCAGATTCTCATTCAAAGGCATCAAATTATCTCATTCATGTTTCATTTGATGATGAAAGGCGACAATCTGTTAATGACAAATATAATGCTTTTGTCAAACCCCAAACTATTAATCCTCTCACAATTCTGCCATCTGGTATTGTTTTAACAGCCAGCACAAAGCAAATCTCTAACAGGTTCCTCAAAGCATGTTCTCATCCAGATATCTCTTCATCTGACGAGAATATTACTATTTTCATCTTGAGGCAAAATGCACAGCAGCAACAGGCCCTGACAACAACATTTTTCCAGGGACAAGATGTATGTATATGGATCAGTGCATTCGACTGACAGGGATTAGGAAGCTTTAGTGCTTTCTTCTCTGTGTTAACTTTCAGAACTCTCATATCTGCCACACAAGCAAACACACAACGTAATGAACGCTTGTTTTACATAGAACAGCAGATCAGCCAACAATTTAGCAAAGTTGGTGGTGACAGTCTTGTTCAACAGAACAATCACTCAGCACACTGCACCATTGCACCATTTATTTCTCTATTTCTCTATAAAACTAGTCCAATAACAAGAACAACGAAAACAATTGACACATTTCTGTGCTGAATGAATGAATATTCAACATACAGCATTATTATTCTATAAACCTAGTGCAATAAGGATAACTGTGGAGCCCCCCAGGGGTCACCTGGTACAAAAAAAAAATGATCGGAAATCAGTGGGCACGGTTTTCTTAGTTTACTCCTAAACCGTGCCCACGGATTAGTAACCCATGCGCACAGATTTGTAATATCTACGTTGATAACATCAAAGAGGGACTTTTAGGCCTATATACAGTGAGGCAGAGCCATTACACACCGCTTGGCATACATATAGTGAGCTGTAATAGCCATTAGGCACCTAGGCCTATATGTGAACTGGGGGTTATGCATATAACCAATGTTCCCTGAGGGAGGGAAACGAGGTACAACACATTAGTATGGGGTTTGCTTCCTCGCTAGACCAACCTGAAGAACCTTTCTCAAAACGCCTGTCAAGGCCAATGAGACTGAAGCAGGCAAGGGGAGTCCCGCCTTCCCCTGGGGCTACAAAAGACCCTGCACAGTCTCTGCTCCTCAATCTAACCGCACTTCACCGAGCCAAATAATGGGCGGTGAGGGGCTAACTTGTGTTGTACCTCAATTCCCTCCCTCAGGGAACATTGGTTATATGCATAACCCCCAGTTCCCTTTCGGTCGGTACACTCGGTACAACACATTAGTATGGGGACATAGCAACACGCCCCTAAAAACGCCCTTGCAGATAGACTGAGATGAACTGGCCCTGATACAGCAGCCGTGATGACGTCAGCTACATTACCTTCCTGCTGAGAGCACAGACTGAGTGACATCCTGAGCTGTCACATCCAGGCAATAAAACTTCATGAATGTATGTGGAGAAGCCCAGCTCGCAGTGGAGCACACATCCTCCACCGAAATCCCTTTAAAAAGGGCCCAAGATGCAGCCATACCTCTGGTGGAGTGCGCGCGCACGCTACCGGGCATCTGTGTGCCCTTGCAGGCATAAGCACGCGAAATGGTCTCCACTATCCAGTGAGAAAGGCGTTGCTTGGAAAGTGCCTTCCCTTTAACTGGGTTAGCAAAACAGACAAAAAGCTGGTCAGTTTTGCGTATTTCCCTCATATGCTCAACATACACGCGCAACGCACGTACCGGGCATAGGTTATGCAGACGCCGTTGCTCGGTTGATGCAAATGGGGGTGGTGAAAAGGACGTGAGCTCAAAAGATAATGCCCTGTATGACAAGGCAGGCACTTTAGGGATGTACGCAGGATTAGGACGCAGTATCACCATAGAGCTGTCCAGCGCAAACTGTAAACATGAAGGATGAACAGAGAGCGCATGGATGTCTCCCACGCGTTTCGCTGATCACAGTGCCAATAAGAATGCTGTCTTATATGAAAGCACATCAATGCCCACAGACTGTAATGGCTCAAAAGGCGCATCGCACAGTGCATCTAGAACCAGAGCAAGGTCCCACTGGGGAATCATGGTTTTGCGCATTGGCCTCTTATGCCGTACGCCCTTCATAAAACGCATCACCAGAGGATGGGAGCCGGGGGATTTTCCGTCAAATCCCACATGGCAGGCAGAAATAGCCGAGAGATAGATCTTAATAGTGGAAAAGGAAAGGCCTCTTTTCAATAATTCTTGGAGAAATGTCAAAATATCCACCACAGAGCTTTGGAACGGAATATTATTCCTTTCGTGACACCAAGCATCGAATAAACGCCACTTGAGCGTATATAACCCCTGTGTGGACACTGCTCTGGCACTCTGTATCGTGTCAATGACGTTAGCAGGCAACCCCGTCGCTGTCAGTTTCTCCCTTTCAGGGGCCAGGCCCACAGATCGCAAATTTCGGGGAGCGGGTGCCAAATCTGGCCCTGGGCCTGCGACAGCAGGTCTCTGCGCACGGGGAGGCGCCGTTCAGAAGATAAATGATCTCCATGAACCATGCTTTCTTGGGCCAACGTGGGGCGATCAGAATCATAGTTAATCTCCCTATGCGCACACGCTCCGGTGTGGTCTGGATCAGCGCCACCGGAGGAAAGGCGTACAGGAGTGTCTGAGGCCACTGATGAGCCAGCGCATCTAACCCAAGGGGCGCGCTCCCGTCCTGTAGCGAGAAGAACATAGGACAGTGCGCGTTTTCTCTCGAGGCGAACAGATCGACGGTGGCTCTGCCAAACCGACCCCATATCTGTTCCACTACCTCGGGGTGCAGTCTCCATTCTCTCGCCAGTGGAAACCCCCTGGAGAGAAGGTCTGCCCCGCTGTTCAGTATTCCCGGGATGTGCGTCGCTCTGAGATACAGCAGGTGAATGCTGCTCCATGACAGTAGGCTGTGAGACAGAGAGAGGAGGGGAAGAGAGCGCGTCCCTCCCTGTTTGTTTATGTGCACAATTACGCACGTATTGTCGCTGCGTACTAGAACATGCTGTCCCGACAGCAGACCCATACTGTAAAATCATCTTAGTGACAGATACACAGCATAGAGCTCCAGCAGATTGATATGCCATGACCTCTCCTCGTTTGTCCAGGTCCCATTCACATGCGCGTTCCTGCAGAGGCCTCCCCAGCCCCATTTGGATGCATCCGTGGTGACCAGGACGCGTGAGAGAACCCGGCCCAGAGGGGCTCCCTCGCTCAAACGTGCTGGATCTCTCCATGGAAGCAGAGCCTTCAGACACAATGGTGTGATCCGCATCCTCTCCTCTCTCCGACGAGAGGAAAATACCTGTCTGGCCTGCACCCAGCGCTGGAATTTTCTCATCATCAGCAAGCCCAGAGGCACCGCTGGAATCATAGAGGCCATCAATCCCAGCAGACGCTGGCACTAATGGAGACGCACAGTGTGATGCAGCTGGAACAGAGACAGACATCGGTTGAAAGCAGTCACTCTCGGGGATGATAACCGGGCTCGGTTGTCTATAGAATCCAAATCCAGACAGAGAAAACACATTTTCTGACTGGGAGTAAGACAGCTCTTTTTCCGGTTTATGACAAATCCCAGAGACTGTAGGTGAGTTACCAGCTGGGACGTGTGGGTCTCGGCCTGATACTCCGAATCCGACAGAATCAGTAAATTGTCCAGGTAGTCGAGGGTTTGAATCCCCTGGCCTCTGATCGGTGCCAGCGCTGCCTCGAGAGGAGCGAGGGATAAGCCGAATGGCAGAACTTGGTATTCATACGCTGTGCCGTCGTAGGCAAGCGCAGAAACTGTCTGTGTCTCGGTAATATTGGCACGTGAAAATAGGCATCCTTTAGGTCCACCATAGTGAACCAATCCCCCGGTCGAACCGACTGCATTACCTGGCGTAATGTCAGGATTTTGAACTTGAACTTTCTCAGGTATTTGTTTAGTACCCTCAGGTCCAAAATAGGACGGAGGCCTCTGTCCTTTTTCGGTACCACAAAGTAACGGGTGTAAAATCCGCCCTGAGCTTCGTTCATGGGGACCCTGCTTATAGCCTGTTTCTCCAACAGAGAGTGGATTTCCTCTCTTAATACTGGGGCGCAGGATGGATGCACTTTTGACATTACAATGCCTCTGAATAGTGGGGGACGCTTCCTGAATTGGAGCCTGTAGCCCTGAACTACATTCCCCATGATCCACTGTGACGCTCCGCATGCCTGCCAAGAGGTTTCTCTCTCGGCTAGTCTGCCGAGCATTCGTGGTACCGCAGTGCCCTCTGCTGGTGGGCTGGGGCAATGACCGGGACAGGTCTGAGAGGCTAAGTTTGGGAGCGGACGAGGGGCTATTTCCTCGTTTATTTCCGCTATCTGAGGATATATCGTGGGGCAGGAAAGGCCCTTTATTGACACACAGGTTTTCTGAACATTGTGAACTTTCTGACATGGTGAAGGGGGAGTGAGTGTGGGGGCTGTGCTTGAGTGCAACTGTTTGCTTAACCAATGTTTCTTTAACACCGGTGCAAACTGAAAATGAGGGATCTCTCGGTTTAGCCCTGTGGGTCGAGAGCCCGTAGTATAAGGGGAGACCGCGAGCGCCCCCGGCTTGACCTCCCCCCCTGCTCCCCCCGGGAGAGCTAGGCGGAAGACTGCTTCCTCCCTCTCACTGTGGAGGATGAGTTAGAGGCTGCCGCTTGTCGTGGGACAAAACACTGTTTACCCCATGTGGACTGTTTCGGCTGGGATTGGGGCTGCGGCTCAGGTGTGGGTGCCGCTGGCCGGTGAGAGTAGTCCTCCGGGGAGGGTCTCTTCTGGGCTGTACGCCGGGGGAGGGAGTTGGAGTGTGCACGGAGTGTGGACGGGCGCGTCCCTGGCTGTTGGGAGGCTTCGGCTGTGCATAACAACACCTGGGCATACTCATACGCAGCGCTTCCTCCTGCTTCTTCCTCTGATCGCAGCAGGTCTGGATTTTCTCCAAAGCCTGTCCGAATAAGCCAGCAGGCTCAACAGTTTGGCGGAGAAACTGGTGGAGTTTCTGGCAGCTCCATGAGTGTCAACCACAGGTGACGCTGGGCGACCACCGTCTCAGCCATGCCTTTCCCCAGAGCGACGGCCGCTGTGCTGGAGAGCCGGGAGATAAAATCAACCGTCCTGCATGCTTCATCCAGTAGCTTGGCGGGATTCTCCTCCTTTGCCAGGGCCTTGTGGAGATCCCGCAGCTTCTCCGCTTGATAAGCCTGCAACATTGAGGCCGTGTTAAGCACGCGAGTGGTCAGCCCCTGTGCACGGTATGTTTTCTCGAGCTGAGAATCTGCACTGCTTACTGGGGAGAGTGGGTTTGCTCGCTGTGTTAGGCTTCGGTGCCAAGTGGACAGCCAGCGTCTCGTCCATCGGAGGAATGTTAGCTAGCCCCGCAGCCTCCATATCCTCCAAGCCCAAGAACTGGGTAAACAGCAATGACAGAGGAGCCTTAGGGGATGCCCAGGACCGTGTGAGCTCGTACACAAAGTCGGGGAAAACAGGTAATTTGTGTCTCACCGCTGCGAGCTGCTGCGGGAGAAAATAATTTCCTGCGAGCCGAGTTTGCTGTTGGTGAGGAGGTGGAGCTGGCCATGGCACTTCAAGGTGCTCGGCCGCGCGGTGGTACAAGTCGATCATGGCCGGGGTGGTGCCGTCGGTCTGGGTCGGAAGATCTCCAGCACCGAGGACCTGGGAAGGCTCCTCTTTGTCTCCTCCACCTCCGACTTCGTCCGAGAGGCCGCCCGAAGCGGCGAGGGAAAGCTCGTCCTCAGACAGCATGCCGAGCTGTACATTGTCAATGGAGAGGGTGAAGTCGGCTGGGTCCTCCTCCATACCCACGTACTTAGTAACGTTAGTATCTGGCAGGATATCATCCATGTGATCGCCCCATGACTGTCCTACTCCCTCATCGAAGTCCCCGCCTTCGGGTTTGAGCTCCGCGGAGGACTCGACGGCTTCAGACAGCAGAGGATCTCTGTGCACAGCTGAGCTTCCCAGCACCCTCGACAGGAACGCCACACATCTTTCCAGTGTCGTCCTCCGGAGTCGGCGACAGTGCGCACAGGTCTCCGGATTAGCAAGTGCCGCTTTAGCATGCAACATGCCGAGACACACCGGGCAGGCGTCATGGGTATCCATCTCGGAGAGAGAAAACCCACAAGCACTGGGGCACGCACGACTTTTCGCCTTCACAGCTTTGCTAGCTTTGCTAGACCCGCTGGAAGAGCTTTTCTTTCTATTTTCAGGTGCCATTCCACTGGCGAGTTAGCTTGCTAAACAAATTGTTAGCTTGCTAAACAGGTATGGAAAAGGTGGTTCTGTTAGCGAGGCTAAACAGGTGCACGTTAGCTGGGCTAAAGGCAGTAAAGCAGCTAGTTAGCGAGCTAAACAAGCGCTGTGTAGAGAGCCTTGGTAGTGACGCCTTGGGCAGGGAGCTAGCTCACCTCCAAGCAGACAGTTAAATCGCTAGCAAGGGTCCTACGAGAGTCAGGTTATGCAAGGTGAAGTGCAAAAAGATTGAGGAGCAGAGACTGTGCAGGGTCTTTTGTAGCCCCAGGGGAAGGCGGGACTCCCCTTGCCTGCTTCAGTCTCATTGGCCTTGACAGGCGTTTTGAGAAAGGTTCTTCAGGTTGGTCTCGCGAGGATGCAATCCCCATACTAATGTGTTGTACCGAGTGTACCGACCGAAAGGGAACCATAACCATTGATTGATCACATCAGTAGGTCTAATTTATGATCCAATGTGTGTTTTGGTGACAATATGAAACCCATTTACTCCCTATAAAACATGCTTGTAGAAAAAGCATGTTAGTTAAATTTTATATGCAACTCTGTGGGCCGCTGTGGTGTCCCTGTTTGACGTTATCAACATATTACAAATCCGTGTGCACGGTCTACTAATCCGCGGGCATTGTTTAGGACTCCGTGCACACTGATTACTAATTCGAGGGCACGGTTTACTATTCCGTGCGCGGTTTACCAATCGGTGCCCGTATGGATTTCCACACCAATTATTTTTTTCTTACCAGGTGACCCCTGGGGAGCTCTGTAGAGCCTAACAGCCAAAGCAATGCCACATTTTTATGCTGAATGACGATTGTAAATTGTGAAAGACAGATCACGTTCAGGTCTGTCATTGCTGCTGGAGCGGCAGCTGTAACTGTCGCTCCCGGCAATGTGGTCAGATATCGGAGTGCGCGCATAGCGGCGTTGTGTCTGGGATTTACCTCATGTGGAAAGAGCACTTTCTTTCTGCTGGTTGAGCACACAGTGCAGAACAAACAACCGGTTCCCTTAATTTGTCGCACCAAGTGTCAAACGGTTTCCCGTCTGCACCCGCTTATTCAATTCATACCTATCGCTGTTTGTTTTTTACTCCTCTCTCAGTGACGCGTGTATCTTCACCAGCTTTCATAAACTTCGTTTCCATATTTCAGCTGTGCTACACTACAGAATCGGTGCTACATTGTGATAGAAAGTAGCTTGCTGTTCATTGGATAAAAAAAAAACTTGCTCGCATTCCACTGGTAAATGTAAAATATTGCTTTGCTTCGCTGAATATGATTGGATAAAACGCATCAAAAACAAAAATCCACGTGGAATGAGTTTTTTTTAATTTTTTTTATCGAAAATAGTTTGTGAATCTAAAACGTCCATATGCTGGAAATCCGGCACCTGGCCGGAGGTCTTTAAGCCCTGTGTCATCAAGTCACAAGATAACTGAACTCAAGTGAGGTGAATTGAACCCAATTTATATTTGTCGACATTCTATCTAGGACTTTCTCAAAGGTAGTCCATGTAGGAGTGTTTCTTAATATAGGATTGCCAAATGAACTGTTATAATTGCTATTAATGCTACAAAATAGTCATATAGCATTAGTGAATTGCTTTCATACACATTTCATTATTTCCTCTGAGATGAGATGAGTTGCCTGGCAGGGGCGGCTAAATGTTTTGCAGTGAATAAAGTCTGAGAAATCCCAAATTGGACTAATGAATGAACGCTACGAATACTGTTTGTAACAGCTACAGACACTTTCCCCCACTAGCATTGTAATATGGCATCACAACTAATTTCACAGATTAAATTCACTTAAGATTTTAGGATTCTAATGTCACAAGTTTATGAACAGCAATCATTTTCTAAGCAGACAAATGACAATTGAACCAATCTATCAATCTATACCCAGAGCCAATCAGAACCTGTTGCCTAATACATCAGAAAGAAAACAGACACAGCCAGGTTAAAGCCTTTGCTACAGCAAGGTACAGGGATCATTAAGAAAGCAATCAGTTACATGGCAGAAGCGCATCAAAAAAGATATTGGCTTAGAAATTGATCTTGTGGCCTTGCACCTCAGAGTGAAACACTCATATTTCGCTGAAGAAACCATAGAGATAAAAACTGTTTTATCTCTATGGAAGAAACTGCTCATCCTCATTTTTTTTTGATAGTGTGTGGCTACTAGTTACTAAACTGGACAGAGAAAATTAAGCAACATTAATAACAAGCTGAAATGTGAGTAAGCTGGTGGCTAAATCACTTAGTGCACTTAATGACACACATGCCTGTTTTACATGCCTGTTTAATTTCACTAATCACATACTTGAGAAAGGTGGAAGGCTGAGATTAATTAAATCAATTAGGGCCTTGACCAATACAATCAACCATGGGACTTGATTACTGTTCACACACCAACTGTTAAAGCACACACACACACAAATTCTACTCACATGCACACGCACACACACAGAGTTCTTCAATTGTACCAGCTGCCAGCTATTTTGTTGTGTACCAACATAGTCGGCCAGCTGCTCTCTTTTGGTAAAACATTAACAAGTATTCACTTTTCTTCAATTCATCTTGTGATTTTATTATTTTATTCAAAAGAAGTGGAGGAACAAGGACAGATGGAGAGACATGGGAAGACAGAAGGACAAGGAGAGACAGTGAGACAGTGAAACAGACAGAGTGTGTAGTTAAATACTGAAAGCTGAGAGGCAACAGAGCTGGACATGGAAAGATGGAGAAGATTGAGAAAGCTTAAAGGGAGGCTTTATTTTCTAATAAGATCAATTGAGAATGTCTGTTGGATCATTTTCACATAATTAGATTAGTACAGAAAATAATTGGCTTATCTTTATTTCATAAAAAATAAGGCATGCATCAATTAAACTGTTTGTACCTAGGTTTCATTTCGTACTTCAAAATGATTAGTTACTAGATAAATCCACATATATAGGGACATATATATAAATCCACACAGAGACCTGTGAAACTGAGAAAAAAAGAGAAGGCATGATGAGAATATTGGTGGGTGTAAAGCTAAACTAAAAGCTCTGACATTAATATACTGACTGTGTCTTAGTGTCTTATTTGAAAAGTACAACAGCGATCTGTCATGTGCTGCCTTACAACAAAACCTTTCCCTACAGAAAGTGTCAAGTATTGAAGTAATAATACACACTGACATGAGAAATGGGCAGCCACATTCAACAGGGCTTAGAAGTTAGCTTCATTATAGCAGAAAATGAAGCTTTCATAATGTACCGCCAAATTCACACACACACACACACACACACACACACACAGAGAATAAGCAAATGAAGCAAATATCATGGATGCTCACACTGATTCCACAGTCTCCCATTTTTTTTAAAATTATGACCTTAGCAGTCACCCTCACGCGTCAATACTACTTCAGAAAATGGAAATGGAAGTGGAAGAATGGAAAGGGGGTCTACTGTAGGTCTTCTAACCATGAATAAAAACATGACTATGTAAATTGCTCTCTTGGAAATATGGAACATGCAATACAGCAATACAATGGGCACAACCAGCAAATATTCAGTATGGTAAACAACAAGGACACAATGAGGACAACATGATAAAGTGGACTTCTTGGAAGGTGTGCACATGTAAGGGTGTGTACACGCCCGTGTGTGTGTGTGTGTGTGTGTGTGTGTTAGACTGTGAGCATAAACACCCTCCTGGAATGGTCGGTTCTTTTCATCTGATCCTGCCTCACTGATTACGTTGCACACCAATACTCCACTTACTGGGAGTAATCAGCTTAAGGCAACATTTCGTTTACATGGCTCAAAGTAATGCAATTTCTCTAATAACCCGGTTTATGTGGATTCAATTAATAATTGATCTATTGTTTGCCACTCCAAATGTTGTTTGCTTTGTAAATACAACATTCGGGTTATTGCATCTTAGCGACCCGCTTGTGCAGTTAGGGTTACAAAAAAATTTCAAAAAGTTTACATGCCCCAAGAAATAAAAAAAAATTAGCAGAAATCTAGCTGTATTACCTGGTTATAATCATGACCTTACTCAATTAAGATAATCAGATTAAGTCATTTACATTACATTTTTAATAGTCGGAGCATTGCTTTAATCAGTTAAGGACCGAATTATTGTGCATTATATGTAAACGTCCTGTCTGTGGGTGTTTCTGTAATACTTGTCTCAATTATCACTAATGCTTTTTGACAAACAGGAACAAAGGAGACTCATGGGAGACAGACATCCTGCTCTCTAGGCCAAACACAACCCCCACACCATGGGAAGTATAGGTACATGCAAACAAAAGATGTCAAGGGAATAACCAAAAGGGGATGTGATTGAGAAGGCCTAGGGATACAATCAGGGCCACACCAGGCTTACAGCTAGACAGCTTTAGAGAGATGGAGGACCTTTCCTGATCCCTCTGTGGTGCGAATATCACGAGTCGGAGTTCTTTGTTGCAATTACAAGCAAACTTTATTTCCTATTAAAATCACAATACTAATTTTCAGGGAAAAGGAGTTACTACTAATGAAGCATAACGCACTTCTGATTTCGCTGTCCGGAGTGCTGAAACATCACTCAGAATTAAACTGCAACACCCTCATCAACAGTACAATACATCCTCAAGCCTGTTCTCAGTCATTAGGAAACTGTGATGAACAACCTATGCCACCCACAATCACTGCATGCTTCCTGAGAAAGGTTACTGTGTATTTGTTAAAATTTGTTTGACAAACTATGCAATCAAAATACCTCAAACAGCTGTGTGATGCTTTCAGAGTGACACAAATCCGGTTCAGGATTTTTCTGTCTGTATTACTTGTGTTTAATCCCCCATCATGTATGTCTGTATGCATGTGGGTCAAGAAATGTTACAAAGATGTGGTTTTCATAGACTGTATGACATCAAGATTAGGGGTGCACCCATCGATCAGCCACTGATCACTGATCGGACAATAAACGTTCTGAACAGGTTCAATGATTGGCCGATCAGTTTCAACTGCCCAATCTAAATAAATGAATAACTAAATAAACAGCGTTTCAATAGCCGGATCAGCACAGCAGTCCAACGTGTGCCGTAAGTATGAGCCAATTTGCGGCGGTCAGCAGAATGTTAGTAGCGTAGGTGTGACGTTTTTCAAATCACGCTATCGTAGTATGTAAACAGTTTAATATATTAGAATGCTGCCTAATATGAATTTGCTGCCTGTGCTGCAGCAATGAAAAATACACTATCAGTGGCAAAGGAGGTGAGTAAGCACCTCAGTCATCAAGCTCACACTAATTACTACAGTAGTCAGAACGGCCGTGCACAGCCACTTGTGATCAGGTGCTGGCTGATCGCAGGAATACAAAACATTCCATATAAAGAAATTATGCAACCGCACACTGTGAGACTTTGCTGAAAATAAAATCACATTTTTATTTTTTTAACAGCATTTGCAAATAGGCTTGTAAAAGGAGCGAACAACTCGTTTCACTTGTTGCTTCCTCAGGTTCGCATGTAATTACTGTTTGGATAAAAGCTATGTTTTATTTACACATGAGCAGGCCAACTATGTCATGCAGCCCAAAGAACAATCTGTTAAACACAGTGCCATATTTGCATTTTAATATTTATGCTTGCTGTGCACTTTTACATGATGCCCCATTGTTGGAAGACAATCTGAGTAAAACGTAATTGGCAATCAGATCATTATTAGAACATTGTTAAAGAACAATGGTAAAAAAATAAGCAATAACAATCGACCCAAGAAAATCTGACTGGTGCACCGCTAATCAAAATGAATGTGAGATGTAATGGCTTACCATATCCTATACACACACACACACACACACAAACAATACAGTATAATAAAAGAGAAACAATCATCAGAAAACGATTCATTGAGCACTGCACGTCTTTTACAAGTGAAAAACTAAACTGCAGAAGGTGGAGGAGATGGATGAGGAGGAAATGGAGAGTGTGAAAGAAGAAGCATGGAGGGGAGATGGGCGCACCAGCTGGGTGGGAGGGGATGGTAAGATGGCACGACAGGCCAGAAGGGGGTCTAGGTGGACTCATGTGTGACACCCAGTGATTTGATTCTGCTAATTGGAGGTTGGGGTCAGGGGTGTGCCTGTGTGTGTGTGTGTGTGTGAGTGAGTGAGTGAGTGAGTGAGTGAGTGAGTGAGTGAGAGAGAGAGCAAATGGTAGACATTAATAGCATGTTCCACCTGCAGCGTTCTTAATGTGACAGTATAACATTGGAGGGGAGAGACCGAAAGTGAAGGACAATTATCGGGTGACAATTGGGACAGTTTGGGATGAATGCAAATGGTAACGTGTGTGTGTGAACGCCAACTGCAACACGCCTCACTCTCCTTTAAAGCTGAAATGGGGATAAAATTATGCTTTAGCTCCCTAGTGTGCTCTTTGAATAATTTGCATACATCAATCACAGAGGCTGAGAAATTGCGAGAAAGTGAGAAAGAGATTGCTTCGGAGTGAATGAGAACATGAGTGGGAGTGGAGTTCGGTGTATGAGAACATCTGTGCATCTGTCCACTCAATAAGGTGAGAGAGAGCTTGACTTGAGTAGGAGGATGCTGGATAACTAAACATGACATTACACCTCAGAGCATTATGTCATACTGTCTTGCGAGATTAATACCAACAGAAACTACCTGTGTAACCAATAGATGAAGAGGTCTGTCTGGACTGGTTGCAATCTACCCGGCAGAGAGCTAACATAAAGGCAGCCTGCGGACAAAACTCTGCCAATCATCATTTAGAGTGATTGCCTTCTGTCTGAGGAGGAAGAAAGACATGCTTTTTCACCCACTGTATAACCTATACTCATCACTTTGTAAATGTCAATGAATTTCAATTAAAGGACTGGGCAAACTGATGCAATTTGTGATATTCCTGTCCTTCTGCCCAAATGACTGACAGCTGGATATCGTAGGCAGGCCCTTTCCCAGAATTCTCCCGGGCATGGGCAAAAAAAATTGATTAGAAACTGAGGGAGAGTGGAAGAAGAGAGAGATAAAGAAATATCACCCGCCTGAATGAAAGGCAAGAGGCGACAATCAAATCAGATCATCAAAGGCTGGCGTCAGTCAGTCAGAAAAGGAAAAATTCATCCAGATGTCTGAGTGAATGTGTGCAAATAGGAGGGCGGAGGAAGAGAGTGTGTCTGTCTTTCCGTCTATCATTTCATCTGTCACCCAAAAACAGTATGTGAGCATTGCTGAGCAACAAACTAAAGTGTGTGTGTGTGTGTGTGTGTGTGTGTGTGTCTGTGTGTTTCAGTGACTACAGTGGCACAGGTTACGGGTCCCTGTTTCTTGTGCTTCCATTCAATCCAAAATCTGCTGGGAAATGAGGCAGCCTTTGATTCACAGAGGTAAGATCAGTGGCTCTACAAGGCAAACAGCAGACATGAGAGAGCTTACTGTGGAAGGCATATAAAGTGGGAGTCTAGCAAGAGGTGAGGGGAAAGATGGCAACAGATGTGGTGCAGGAGGAAGACAAGTGCAAGAAAAATATAATTTCCTCAACTGTGATGAATAGATCGACTGCAAAATGTGGACTGTTGTGCAACAATACATTATGCAGTGTTTCCCCTACATGCACCTAGCAGCGGCGTGAGGCAGGGAAGCTCAGATGTGAGTGGAGGCCAGAGCAGAGGAAGTGAAGGAGAAACAGGACAGGAGCATAGAGGAGAGGGGCAAAGTGCAGCTGCTGCTGCTGTACTAGGAGGAGCAGAGGTAGGAGGACCAGAAAGAGCAGGACCAAGGAGAGAGGTGGAGAGAGGTGGAGAGAGCAATAACAATAGTGGAGCGAGAGTTTTTCCAGTCAAGAAAAAGTGAGAGTCTCTCTTACTCAAAATGCGACATGTCTTGTAGTTGCATTGCATTCTGGTCTATTGAGGCTACAGTCACTGGAGAAATTGGCATCTCTGCCTCTTCTACGATGGGTTTCTCGCTGGCTGATTGTTGAACGTCGGTGACATTCGCTTTCTGTCTCTACATACTATTCAGCTGCATTACATTTAAATCTGATCTCTCCTTCCCTCACCAAAACACAGACTGACATGCAAATACTATGAGGAAGTGGCCTCATAATATTTACATCCTTTAAAATTGACAGTAAACTCCTCGATTCGCACGTTCCCCATCCACAAGTATCCTGACAATCCAGATTTGACAAGCAGTTTTGGCAAGTTACTATCCGGGCTGCAGTCTGTCTTGCTTTGAGTCTTCACCTGGATTTTTATGTGCTTTTGCTCTATCCGTTTGTGATTCAGTCACCCAGGGTGCATGTTATTAATGCCAGATGTCAAGGGGGTCGTCGTTGGCAACAGAAGAAAGGGTTGTGGTGGATCTGATTCAAGGTGAGCATGTTTCCAAGGGTAAGAGTCTTAACCCCTACTATCTCTGTGTACATGTAAAAAGACCACTGTAACATTTACAGATCTACCAGGCACACTGACAGATGTGTTCACCGTCTGATTCTCATCCACATGTAAAAGCTGATAGTGGGCAAATGGAAAAAACTAGACAAAATACAGGAACACTCCCATAACCAAGGGAAATCAATAAGAATGATAAGTGAGACAGAAAGAGTGTATGCGCAATCCACAGGGCTGTGTGCTACCCAGGGTTATTCATCATACAGCACAACTGTCTAAAATCCTCGAAAAATATTTAACCACCACTGCAGTTCCCCACAACAGACAAAAAAACAAGAACCGAAAACCCTCCTTGTTATTAAAGTGTGTACCTGCTTCATGTAGGCGTAACACATGGTCTCAGCTACGCGTTTGCCCTCATCGTAGCAGGCTCGAGGACCAATAGGGTTCACATGGCCCCAATACTCTTCATTTTGGGGGTGTACCTCTGGGTCTGAAACACACACACACACAATTTTGGGAACATATTAAGACACAACATTCAAGTTAAGGATGTCAGTCGGTACAGAGAACCAAATGAGGTTTGAGTTTGTATTTTTCATTGCTGCAGCACAGGCAGCAAATGAGTTTGTGCCACCCACCCACATCCACACACACCTTCACAGCATGTGTCCCCAGTAATGTTATCCCTTCAATTAAGCGTTTATATCTACAGAAGCACTGTGGACAGAATACCTGAAGACTAACCATTACACAGCAAACACAAGATTCTGCTTTAAAAACAGTCAAAAGTAGATAAGTTTGTCTTTGGTATTCTAAGTAGGGGAAGAAATTGTAAGGGGAAGATAAGATATTGTAAGAGAGAATACATTCACAAATATATAATCATACAATGTTTCTATAGTTCTGACACAGAGCTTTACTCTGGTGTGACTGATGTTTAGATGAAATAAAGTGTTACCATTTGATTGGATTTTCAAATGACATAAAAATTGATTGTTTTTGTCGATTTATGGTGACATATACAATGTTTCAAACCGCCATGAGGTCTTCATCAGGTAACATAC
Organism: Centroberyx gerrardi; assembly: GCF_048128805.1. Lineage (NCBI taxonomy): Eukaryota > Metazoa > Chordata > Actinopteri > Beryciformes > Berycidae > Centroberyx > Centroberyx gerrardi. Next base: position 18,954,056 of record NC_136006.1, on the reverse strand, counting down.
ACCCATTCTAGCAGTATACAGTGAGCGGACAATCCACTTTTATACATGCTGACATGATGTCTTTTTGCCTAGCTCCTGAGAAGAGATTTTGGATGTGTGCAAAGCCCTCATTTTTTCCTGGATTTTCAAATGACTCAATTGTCATGACGCCTGTCTTAGTGGTGCTAAGCGTCCAATCAACAAGCGTCCAATCAAGACAAATGTGAAAACACCATTTCCTTGAGGGTCCACAGTGTGACACTTCTAGCCCCTCTTCTCCTATAAAAGTCATGCATGAGAAAGTCAATACTCAAGTACCGAAAGGCCTAGTCTAGCACAGCCCAGGGAAGCTTTAAACTGCAATACAATCAATATACAGGCAGGTGTGTGTGCCTGGCAATTAGTACTCCAGGTTAGCTCTATAGAGGATCCCATTTAGCCTTTTAGTCAGTGACTTCTTACTATACTTCTAATCAAAACTCACAGCAAGCACAGCCAGCACCTTGTTAGCCCCGGCTGTGTGAAGGAACACTTACAACACATTCGGGATAATAATACAGGAGGGAGAGTAGTGAGTGTAGCATGAATCTTTCTTACCTCCGTACACCTCAGAAGTAGAGGCCAGGAGAAGTCTGGCACCCACACGCTTGGCCAGGCCTAGGACATAAACAAGACAGTGAGAACAGAGTTTCCCTCTGGGAGAGAGCAGAGCAGATCAAACCCAGGGCTGAAACCTGGAGAAAGAGACAGACAGGTTCAATAGGTTCAAGTCAGCAGGTGGAGAAACCCAGGAGAGGGACAGCCCACAGCGATCAAATGAAGCACAACACCAGCAGAGATACAGACAAAAATCAATGGAGCCTGGAGGCAGACTAAGTTAGTTTAAGGTGAAGTTAAACTTTATTTATCCCAGAGGGAAACTCATGTAGCAATGGCTCCAAGAAACAGCAACTTTAAAAGAAAAAACATATGACAGCGAACATATATGACAGGACATGACACACAAATAAAACACATCTCAGACACAACTCCCACCTACCCCTACCCTCCTTACAGGGTTTCACTAGAGAATAAAAGACATGCAAGTAAATTAAAGGGCAAAAAAAACAAAACAAAAAAACAGAGTCTGATTGCAGTCAGTTACATACATGCTCACTGTACAATCTAATTGGAGCTAGGACAAAAGAGCTGCAAAGAAGTTCAGAGCAGGTGTCTACTCCCTCTCCTGCTGTAGAAAGGAGGGTGATGGCAGAACTCAGATTAACGTTTTATGTCATAATAATGTTAAAAAGTATAATTTTCCATCTTGCTTCTGTAATTTGAGGTATTTCCTGTTGAAAAAGGACGGGACAAAATGCTGAGGAATCATCAAAAGTGTAAAGAAATGGGACATCCGTTAGGGAGAGAAAGGCAGTTCTATTTGATGGGAAGAGCGGATGATGGTATTATTGGTTGGAATTTTTATATGCGCCTACTGGCACACAATGAGACAATCACTAAAGATACACATGTATATTATGATATGAAAAAATAGCTAACAAGGTGAGAAATCATTTTTCATTTCGTTGTGACTTTAAGAGCATTATGCATTCATCAAATGTGTGTTTTTCACCATTTAAAAGCAAGAGAAAGTATATGGAAGTCACATAACAGGAGGTCTGACCATATTGGAATAGTTGGGAGGAAATTAGAAAACAGTTTGCTTAAAATCATTTCCCAGTAGTAATTGTTTTCACTTGTTTGTAATGAGAATATTGACTTTTGCCCTTATTTGTTCAGAGTTGTCTTTGAATGGGGAATTGCTCTCAAGTACATCAGCTGAGTCAAAATGATCATTATCAATATCATTCATAACAAGTCGCTGAACATCATCCAGTTCTACCTTTGGCTGCCTCTGTCTTTTAGACCTCAACCTGGCTCACGTTCAAGTCCAGCTTTTCACAATTTCCTGTGAGATGGTAAATGATACAGCCATTTGGAACATGACAGATATTGCTGATGGCTTGAAACTCAAGAAAGATGACCCTGATAGTCCGGGGTCTTATAATCTACAGTATAATCAAAAAAATTCACACAGTACACATAACACTGTAAGTCTGATTGACACCCACCTCAGTACACACATGCAACTGGATGTGCTCTACAACTTTGCCACTGGGACCTCTCCTGTCCACTATATTGCATTTCTGCAATCTTGACTTTTTGGTAAAATATTTTTTTATCTCCTCCATCTTTGCTCCAATTGGCACCAAACTTTGCAGAAAGCATCCATGGACTGAGCTGATCAAAAATTGCATTCAGTTTGATATTTTACGTGGTTTCACAGATATTAGCCAATGACGTTTCTAGCAGGCGTGGCCTATCACAACATTGGCCAGAACTCATTGACCGTGTGTCTAATCTTCACAAAACCTGGTATGCATGATGCGTACAGGTAGAGAAAAAAGTCTTCCAATGTATTTTAAAATTGACCAAATGGCAAAAAATTGTTTTGCCTCGTTTAATCAAATTGCATGAAATTTGGTACATATGCTCTAGGTACAAGTATTAATCAAAATATGAATCAATCAAAAATTAATTTTTTTTACACTTTTGTACCTTGATGCTGACATTTGGATACTGGAACAGAGTTTCAATTAAAAATCTTGATCCTGTGTTATACACATTTTTTTATGTTGTAAAACAAATATATTGTTTTTTTTGTTTCTAATGACGATTATCTTTTCTTTTCCAGGACTAGGCCAGGGGAGGAGATACATGTGGTATTATACTGTAGGTTATATATGCAGGTAGCTTAAGTTGTTACTATGCAAACCCTTTTCAAAAACCCATTCACAAGACTAAATTTGAAGATATACCGTAAATCCTCTAATAGTGGCCTGTAGTCAATTAAAAGCCGGGTCTCCGATAATGGCCGGGGGCGTGGTCGACACGAACAAATACAGGCCGGGGAAAAAAACAAAGGAAAGAAGACTAGCCCTCGGCGCGCCAAAACCTCCGACAGCGATATGATATAACTGTATAGATTCTATTCTTAGCTTCAGTTAGCTTCAGTTAGCTTCAGCTTACATGCAAACAACGGTGGATACCAGTAAACTCCTGGTGCCTGTTTGTAACTGTAGTTTGTAGTAATGTACAAGTGCCACAAGATGGCTCGGCCGGCGGAAGTCTCTGGAGTGTGCCGTCGTCGATTACCGTAATTATCGGTAATGCACTGCAGTGACAAAAAAACGGCTACCTAACGAACCCCAACAGAAGCAGATCAGAAAACAAGGAGGCTTCGTACTAAAATATGAGCAAATATACTTATCAAACAGAGGGAATTAGAAATAAAGGTCTGTCTCTAATATAAGCCTGCTTCCAATAAAGGCCTGGTACCCTCTGCAGTTGAGGTAAATAAAGGCCCAGGCCAATATTAGAGGATTTACGGTAAGCTTATTACCTCCGCCAAGGAGGTTATGTTTTCGGTGCCGTTTGTTTGTTTGTCTGTCTGTTTGTCTGTTAGCAGGATTACAGAAAAACTACTGGCTCGATTTTCATGAAACTTCGTGGAAGGGTGTAGCATGGGCCAAAGAAGAACCCATTAAATTTTGGAGCGGATCCGGATCCGACTCACGAACAAGCAATAATAGCACGAAGCACGGTCTGCGCTCTCCAAGTGCCCTTCTAGTATTTTTATGCTATGGTCTAGTTGTACAGTCCAGTGTAGGCTTGGCGAAGAGATTTGCATGCATTTCAAGCTGTATTGAGAAATGTATGTAGATTGAACAGACACTGACTTCATACAATCCTTTATGGTTGCAGCCATACATTTTTTATCTGTGTGGCTAAAAGCTACAAAAGTCCAGCAGAGCAGCATCTCTCTCTATCTGCGTGTTTGTTGATTTCCAGATTGGATGCAAAGATCCTCACCACCCCATATGAAGGTGATTTAAACACAGGATAGACTTTTTTTTTTTTTCATTTGTCCAACCTGAGCTTTAGCTCGTCATACAAATCGACTGATCGCCTCTTTCCATTGTAAGTTGGGCTTTGCAATAGGGATACACCGATATGGAAATTTTGGGCCGATTCCAATAGCCAATTTTTCAAACACCACAATCGGCCGATACCGATAGCCTGCCGGTATTTGTTTCGTATTGACCCATTTGTGCCCTGCCAAAATAATCCATATTCTGCCCTTCATTATACTTTGCAATGAATATAGATTTAAGGATCAGCTTTTATTGTAACATTCTTTCACATAACCAAAAATGCCTTTTTAAAATAAGCAAATAACATTAGCTGCGTTTACATGGAGACTTTTAATCAGAATAGTAGCCCAATCAGAATAAAAATGCCTCATATAAACGCCTCAATCAGAATAAACTGTCTCGATCCGAATGAAATTTCATTCCATTTGAGAGGGGTGGTATAACCCTTTCATAATCCGGTCGATGGATAAAATTTCGTCATGTAAACACTCATTCCAATCACTTTCTTTATCTCGCCTCTTTCTGCACATGCTCGCGCATTTAACGTAAGTCACGTCAATTACGTTACCCTTTTTTTCCGGGAGGATTCGAATGGATGTGCTTGTTATTAACCCCGGGGCGCTCGGGCTTGATGTGGGCGGTGCAGCCCGTTTTTATATCAAGTCCTGACTCCGCCTCTCCAGGCCAGTTTCGGTTTACAGCGGTGAAAATTACAAATGGACCCAATCATTGCGGGGGCAAAACAAAACGTCTTTTTCTGACACTTCTGGAGTCGTATGTTTTGATAGAACTGTTGCTTCATCAGAAAGAACAGCAGTAAAGAAATAACCGACGCAGGTCCATCTTTTAAAAACGTAAGCCCATGTTAGAGTGCTGGATTCGGTGTTTTGCGCATGTCAGAAACTTTTATTCTGATTACATACTGTGGAGCATGTAAACGCAGATCTTAATGCGATCGTTATATTTAGCGCTCATGTAAACACTTGCGTGGCAATCTTCCTTCGGAATGATTTCATTCAGAATGAAAAAAAATGTCTCATGTAACCGCAGCTAGTATTGTTACCTCACGCTGATAGGCTGTCCTTCCATTCAAACTTGAACGTCTTTGGAACAGATTAGTGACGCAATATATGTTAATGAGTATCGGCCACTGCCATCGGTGGATTTAATCTTATCGGCCAACAATGCAAAAATTGGCCATTTCCACTACTTTGCAATGATTTTGCAGATTCAGGTCACTTATCCTGGCCATTGATTTAACATTATCTATATGCAACCTATTATCTATTGTTCTGAACAATGACTAGTGGTGCACAATACCGTTTTTGCGGACCAAGTGCAAGCGCTTAATTGCAAGTACTCACCACTACCAACTTACAGAACAAATATAAAGTAAAACACGGCTCTGCAGAGCTTGGCACCGGCAGAGGTTCAGCACCCTGGACAGCGACGGAAGCCAGCAGCCTTGCAGGTGCCAGTTCAGCACATCGGCCAGCGACCGCCACACAAGAGGGCGGGGCCAAACAACTGCACACACCTGTGGGCGCTGTGACACAGCTGCAGTCCTGCTGGCCTACAAAAGCAGCAGGGCAGGCAGTCCAACACGAGCGACTGCACAGCCAGCAGCACTCCAACGCTCACACTTGTTTTCTTCCTACATACTCAAACCCCAATGATGTCTAAAGCCAGTCACCTTCCACACACACTGCATAGGCAAGAGCAGGTGATGTAACAGGGGCAAAGTTACCTCCCAGATCTCCACTGCATGATCATTGTGTTCATTTCACTGAGCTGTCACTGGTTCAAAGTTTGATTCCAAAGCCACAATTAAAAACATTATGCATTGGCGCCTATTGCTGCAGATATAGAAGCATAAAATTGATGCTGGGGGCTGGATGCAGCCTGCAGGCCACCAGTATACCAGTTCCCCTTAACTGGTATACTGGTTAAGGAGGAAATGGGCTGCCTATCACAATGTTTCACTGGTTGAACATGAAAAATCTTTCACAGAAACCAAAGGGCTGAGGCTGCATCCTACAATCAGTCACATCTGTACATTAATTTGATCACTGTACATATTAAAAAATAAATGCTGATGAAATGGACATATTCTAGTGCAGCAATTTTTGCTAAGTTAGAAAACAAGGTGTCAGCCCTTGCAGCTCAGTACAAGCATAAAGCAGAGTAATTGCAGAGATATTGCTTGGTAACCTAACCATATGCCAATTAACATGGATGATTACATGTTACATGGAATCATATGACATCTAAACACACGTGATGTAGACCACAGTCTACCGAATCACATCGAGCTAAAATGAAACCAGGCAACAGATTCTTGGTTCCCATCTGCTCAAGTGTGCAACCCCTACAACTGTCAATAATAAAAGTTAGGTCTCAGGTGGACACTGAAATCAAAATAAATTGGTATCTATTGTCGAAGTGTTGAAGGTGTTCAAAGTGATGCTGAAGGTGTGATTACTCTATTATAGTCACTGATGCAGTTGAAACACCCCCCGCCCTCCAACACACACACACACAAGTGCACAATATGTACTCAACCCAAAGTGCTCAGTTATTGGCACAGGAGGGTATATATTGAGCGTTTATGTCAAAAACAAAATCAAGGGACTTTAAACAATCAGGGCTCAAACTACTATCCTTTATTCTACTGGGAAAGCACCCATTTGCAGATGAGGCCATTGTATCTCAGAGAATGCTAACATGCCTTAAACCCACAGGGAAGTCTCCACACATATTGACAAGTTGTCTACTCTAAACACTCTACTCTAGACAATCCTCCATCACCTTTCCTGTCTACATTAGAATAGGGAGTATTAAGATGTCATACTTACACTGTAAGAGACAAAAACACACCCAGAGTTCCATGACAATCTACCAGACAAATTATTTGCCCACAGTTTTGATTAATGGCTGTTGCACATGGGGAATATAGGACACACACACACACACACACACACACACACACACACACACACACACACTCTTACCTCCCAGTGAGAAAGTGTATAGAGGATAAGCGGGAAAAAAATAAAACTACGGTATTTGGGCTGAGAGAAGAGAGAAGTAGAAAGAAGAACTGGTGAAAAGGATAAATGAGTAAGTAAGACTAGGAGGTGAGAGAGAGTTATTGTGTGTGAGTGTCTGTGTGTGAGTGTGTGTGTGTGTGTGCGTGCGTTATGTGTATCTATGGATCATGGATCACAATTTTCACATTTTTGTTAAAGGTTATTTTACAACTTTTTTTTCACGTCCCTTCCTTTCCCTCGGTATTTAGTGAAGACCCCAGGAGGCAACAGCCAATTAGAGCCTGATTACAGCCAATATCTTCTCAGCCAATCAAATCTTGACACCAGAAAATGGGTCTGTCTGTGATCCATTTCTAATGTTCCCCTAGATTAGGAGCATTGGAAGACCTACTGTTGGTCTTTTTGTCTATCCAATGACATGCCTGTACTGCTAAATTCCCACTAATCGCTAACATACTGCAGATAAACAGTATCTGGATTTGTCCTAGACCGGAGGAGCAGGGAGAGACTGTACCAGCTCTTTACAAACTGGTATTGTTACATGGAGGCTAGCAGAGTGCATTTACTCACCAAGCATGTTCAGAGTGCCTATGGTGTTGGTCTTGAGGGTTTTGATGGGGTTGTACATGTAGTTTGGAGGAGAGGCTGGAGACGCTAGGTGATAGATCTGGTCCACTGTGAAGAGCAGGAGAAAAATAAATCAGCTCGCCTTGTTGATACATGTATATTGCAGCCAAATGCAATCAAATGTAAAAATAATAATTCAAACTATGGGACAGAGCATGCCGTTCTTTCAGCCTGACAGTTGATGACTGATTCATTGATGATTTACTTATTTCATTCCTCGCTGCAGCTTTTAGGGAACCTTGACTTTAATGACTGTGTTGTCACCCGGCGCAGGATAACAGGAGGAGTGGAGATCAAAAAGAAATACAGAATAGACAGAAATGGCAGAATAGCTGATTCCAGTTAAAGGGGAATACAATATGATTTGGGCAAAATAAGTGTTTCTGTTCTATCAGCACAAAGCCAACCCTAATGGTGTCCACTGAGGAAAGCCTGTTTGACTATAGTCTGACCAAGCAGGTCTGACACACACACACACACACACACACACACACACACACACACACAAAGACAGTTTCTTCTGGCACATCCCATCACTGATTAAAAAAAAATGAGAAAAACTCACAGTCTTGAGTCACCCGTTCCTTCATAATAAAATGAATCAAAAGTTGTGAGAACAGAGACAGGAAAAGGCTACAGGAGAACATGGCGTACATATGAATTGAGAGTCAAACTCTCACACTGTGTGCACATACAGGCTGAGGCCTGATTATATGGGACGTGCATGTGTGCCTCTCGTCCACAACAGGTCTAACTGCCCTAAGTCTTCACATTGGAATTCTCTCAACTATCTCTCATCCATTCTCTAGCTGTCTCCATCCTCTTCCAATTTTCTAAATTGACCCTTTCCTCATTCACTGCTTCCCTTTTCAAGACCACTTGATTTCATCATCATTTTGATACTTGACTTTCTGACCCGCCACTCAAAACGTTTTCATCGCTCATTGTTGGCTCCCTTTTATCTCTTAAAGGATAATTCCGGTTATTTTCAACCTGGGTCTTATTTTCCTAATTTTTGCCATCATGGCGATTGTGTTCAAAATTTCGTCACTCACTTCACTGTAGAGCTTTACGTACCTCTCAGGTGCAGGGAGCGCTGCTCTCCAACACACATCCACAGGGCCAAAAGTCCAACAGTCAAACCCAAACAGCAATTAAAACAGCTCTTTTGAAAATAAGGATGAAAATAACCAGAAACATCCTTTAACAATTCTCTTCACTGTAATCTTTCAGTAACCTTTCCGGGCCTCTCACCTTCCAAATCTCTTTACCTGTATTTCTCATTTTCTCTCTCAACTCTCTCTACCTCAGCACTCTCCAGTTCTCCCTCACTGCTCTTGACTTCTATCTCCAACCCTCTCATCCTTACTGCAACCTTCTTTATTTATGCCTGCTTCTTCTTGGCCAGTTTCTTTTTGAACGCAACCCTTTCTAATGGTCTGTTGTGAAAGAGTAAAGGTATCGATCCGGTGTCCTCTACAGAGCTGGTAGGAAAATGCACTAATACAGTCTCAATCAGAGAGTAAACACGTGCCAAAGCCTTCTACAGCATTTCATACAGTACCTCACCCTTGGCCTGAGGTGAAATGCTACTTAAAAGCAGACATGTCAGATAAGTGATCTTTGTGATGATGTGCAGTAGGGATGGGCATGAGTACTCGAGTACTCGATGTGGACGTCAGTATTCGTTCAACGGTTCAACGTATAGAGTACTCGCATTTTTTTTTTTTTTGCTTTGTAAAAAAAAAACATATATGTATATAATAAATATAAACGTAAATTGACCCTGTTCTATATTAAAAGTTAAAAATTTTTGGACAGGACTCCTAGCAAAAATGATAGATCTGCGCACGCATCGTTACAGGATCTAACGTTACAGGCAGAATGGCGACCAGGCATAAGAGTTATGTTTGGAAGTATTTCGACAAAATAGACAAAATGAAGGTGCAGTGCAAGCTATGTAACGTTAAACTTGCGTATCATAGAACAACTAGTTCGATGATTAACCATTTGCGCATTAAGCACAAGGAGAAAACAGCGGAGTCAGATAACAGGCGGTCTCACATCAGCTCATTTGCTAGCAGTGTTAGCACACGCCGTTGTGATGCCACCAGGGCAGAGAAGATTAGCCAGCTCATCACGAAAATGGTGACTGGAGATATGCTCCCGTTAAGCTTTGTGGAAGGAGAAGGCTTCCGCGAGCTGATGGCGTTTGTTGAGCCGGAGTACAAGCTACCATCGCGGCGAACAGCTACGAGAGTGGAGAAGAAGTATGAGGAAAGTGCCGACAAGGTAGCCTGGTTGTTCAATAAATTAATTTGAAATTGCACTTGTTTTCCGTTGTTGGCCAATTTACATAAATGTGAAAGCATTAGATAGTAATAGATATTATTAACTGTTTAGCGTTAGCCAAACTTTGGTTCCGCTTGTGTGTTTCCAGTCGGACACGGACCCCTACCCGCAGTTTCGCTTGGGTGTTAATTTCGGACCATATTCTTACGTTATATTTTTTTTGTTGCGAGTACTCGAGTACTCTAATGTGCAGGCTTTGATAACCTTAAAAGGGAGTTCTCTGATGTGTGTCTTCGTGTCTGTACAGAAACACGATTGGACGCTCGCACACTTAAAGACCTACACACTTCTCCTACAGAAAGCTGAGATGGATGAAAGCACCAGTCCGCAAACTTCAGCTACAGCCCCAGGATTTTCCAGTCTCCTGAGGCCCGTTTAAATTTCAGAAAGAAGTCAGAAAAAAAAATCAAAAGAAATTCTGGATGCAAAGAGGCAAACATCACGGTGATCTATTTCAGTGATTATCAGTCTTTTTAGCTTGCAACCCATGAAATCAATGAATGTCTCCTCATGATCACTGAACTGTGCACCGTGAATTATCAGAGGGATTCTAGAGGCTTCAAATATTCATCCAACTCCTCTGATTTCAACCCCTGCGCGATGCTCAGTATCTCTCAAACAATGTCACTCACACAACCACGCGCAGCAAAAACCAAACAATCATTACCTAGAGGTTGAGCATTAACAACACCCCAGGTAACCAGAGAAGAGGAGCAAATCACTAGACTGGCACTAACTGGTGCTGAATGGTATTCCTCCCCTGCCTGGAAACATCAAGGCTGCTCCCCGCATGCAATGAATACACAGTGATATCAAAAGGAACCAGGCAGCAGTCCAAGCTGTCATAAATTAAGATAAACCAGGGAGGAACATCATTTTGCTCTAACAAGCACATGGGGAAAAGAGAACAGCTGCATCATAGGGTCACCTGCTAAACATCTAAATAAAAGCTCACAACCAGCCAACACAAACATCTACGTAAATCCTTTGTGGACTGAAATGGATGAATTTGGACAAAGACAAGTGATGCAGAAATTAATCATCTTGGTGAGAGTGAGCCTCAGCTATCTACTGCAGTGTTGCCATGAGACACCCAAACAGTGTGTCACATGGGTGTCAACAAAAAAAAATGTGTCGACTATGTAATTTTACATACATGAACAGCGAGCTTATTGAGCTGATTATTTCTTGATGTACCCGTGGCTTTTGTGCTCTCCATTATTTTTCCCTTGCTCTTTCCAGTATTCATCTCATAAGAATGGATCTTAGTAATAAGCCTGCCTCAGAACCAAGCAGTTGGTTTCATAAGCTGTGTACAGTATATGTACTGAACTGGAAAGCCAAGCCTCACTTTCATGCATAAGAGGGCTTCATTACATGGACCAATTACCCCTAATCATGGTTCTCCATTTCATGGCATCATCCTGATAGCAATTTCAAATGTATTAGGTATACCTGACAAACATTTTTTTCTGAAGCAGAGATGTGGGATTTGCTTTTCAAAGGAGTGCCATTCAGCACAGATTCTGAAAACTCCTGAGTAAAAGATGGTTATTTCCTTAACTGAAATAGATGAAATAGATGGACATACAGTATATTAGGAAGTAATCAAGAGAATAAAGGAGAATAATCCAGAGAAAGCCATTGTGGATGTCTCCGTCTAGGTAAATACACATTTCAATCAGACTATCCTTTGTTGTTGCTTCAGTGACAGACAACACAAATTAACCTTGTTGGAGTGGCATTAACACATCTCAGCAGCCATCACCTACTGTACAATGCCACACACTCTGAGGCAGAGTTTAAAAAGCTGTGCACACAGTGGGAGACAGAAATGACGGCTTGCAGCATAGGAGAAGTTCAAGGAATGTTTAGCTTTCACACAAGGGAAACGCATCCCAGAAACGGCACGTCTGGTTCGTTGTAGAAACAATTTTCCTTTTTTTACGATAAAAATGGATGAAAACTTTGACTTAAGACGTAAGTATGCTCTCGACATCAATCTTTTTTAAAATCTTTTGCTGGTCGAAGTTCAAAGGAAGACGCAAAAATAACAAGAGGGGAATGTTCTGTTGTCGGCCTAGTTGCTAGTAGGACAACACACAGGTGAACACCAGCACCAGGCTCCGCCCTAGCACCTTGTATTGGTTCGAGGCGGTTTAAAGCATGACGACAGCCTACAGCGTCTCCACCCTTTTCTAATCAACTGTTCTTGAATTTCTCCAGACCTCTTTTTGTTTTACACATGGACGTCTGGCTACGTGAGATTACTCTCATTAATTAAGATAATTAATCAAGCTTAGTTTCAAACCAGCAAACAAAGCCTTAGATGTAGAGTTGGCTCTGGCCCAAGCAAACCCCACTTGGCCCCACTACAGTATGTAAAAAGTGTCTCATCACATCCCATGCCTGCACTCTCCCTCACCCTCAATATAAAGAGGCTCCACCACATCGTGATTGATGAGCTCGAAGTTTTCATGGCCAATCCAGTGCTCCACGTTTCTCTTCCTTCCGGTGAAGAAGTTGTCCACCACGGTCACCTCATGGCCGTCCATCATCAGTTTGTCCGTCAGGTGGGATCCCACAAAACCTGCCCCACCGGTGATCTAGTGGAGGGATACACAAGTATAATACCATCAGTAAAAGATAAACATTTATTGGTGATAAATAATAGATGGTCTGGCCTGACTTCCTCAGCATTTATTGCTTTTAATAGACCAAGACCAGTAGATGTTGGCCAACATGGAGAACAGCCTAAGAGTCTTAGAAGTCACAGATTTGATTTGATTTGAACAGATCCACTTTCAATGAGATCAAACTGGAACTTACAGTATATGAAATAATAAATATATTCTAGAATTTACATACATCAGAACCTTAACACATATACTGCCGAAATCAGTGTTTCCTCTGTGATGGTTTTGCAGCCATGATGATTGGGGATCATTTTTTATTTTGGTCCCACCTCCATCCCTATTCTGGTTATAGTGCTGGTTGAAGCGATAAAACTATTATGATTTGGATCATTTATCTTGATCCATAATTTCTAAACTATACCACTTAACTAGGCCTCTACTTTATAGAGCTTTTTGGAGGTAAAGTGAGCTAAATTCTAAGACTTATAAGTTAATTTTAAATTCAACCATTGAGCACTAGTTGTGGCAGTTTTCTTGAAGCTGCTGTAATACATTGATACAGCATTTATTTTCTCTCTCTCTCTCTAGAATTGTGAAACCGGGACTAGAGGTTGAATAATGTGATGCTAGTGAGTCGTGACTAATTGCTGTGAGTGTGTTTGTGTGTGTTTGTGTGTGTTTGTCACATACCAAAATTCTCTTCCGATCCTTTTCTGACAGGAATTTCACAGGAGGATATTTCTGGGAAAAACTGGAGCAGAGAAGATAAATTGGCGGTAGTAGTAAGTAACAGTAGTAAGAGGTAATGGTAGTGGGTAGTACGTTTGAGCAGCACAATTCTTTATACAATACCAGTAAATTCAATCACCTGCCAAAACAAATAATAGCCTGCTGTCTCTAATAAAGTCCTGTTTTGCTGAGGTAAATAAAGGCCCCAGCCATTACTGGACATTTTACGGTAACTCAGCCTTACAAAATACACAAGATAACAGAAAACATCTTTGTCTTCTGATTTTTTAACATTATAACTCACAAGCATGCACACATACAAGCAGGCACATGCACGTGCGCGTACACACACATTTACAGTATATGCACGCACACACACACACACGCACACACACACAGACAGTTTGGAATGCTGTGGGCTCAGATAATACACAATGCTTGAAAGGCTTAATACATATTTACACACTATCTGCCTGGCAGAACAAGAGGCGTGCTGTCTTTGTTTTGTTGGTATACTTGTGCTTTTCAGGTGACAGGGAAGGGGAAGCAGCTCTTATAGAGGTGCTCCTCCTGAGCACCTAATGATCATACAATTTGTATGAATTTAAAGAGAATATCAGTCAATTTTGTTTTGCCTTCGGACATGCCAATCATTATTTGAATTAACCATTCTCAACCAAAACGAGGAACCAAAGAATCAAGTATCAAATCTGTTACATAGTAGTGATATTAGCGATTAATATTTATATTCAAATGAACCTTTATTATAGTGGAGCTTTTGGTTAGAGGGCGGTACTAACTTTTCTCTCCTTTCTCTGACTATAAGAGGCAGCAATCAATGTTAAATAATATAAACCAAGATGTCAGTGCATGAGAATGGCATATTTCCAAGTTACACTTAAGTGGTATTACTTTTTAATAATTTTGTGTGTGTGTGTGTGTGTACATTTCTGTACAAATGCTGCATACATACCTGAGCTCCAGATCACGAATCTTCTCTCTAAGGGGAGCCACGGCCTAAAAGAGAGATGAGAGTAGAGATTGACAAGGAGGTAAAGCCAGTGCTTCAGTGAACTGAGCCTGCTGTGTCTCTTAGTGGCTCTCTTAAATTGACATGTTGGAGTAACACGGTAATTGTATTATATTTTTCACTATAATGAATTATGGACATCAAGAACGCCAGGCTGTAGCTGCTGCTGCCAACACATTCACCCCTAGAAATGTACATATGATGCCAACAAGGAATACCATAATATAATTTAATCCATATCACAATTATGGATTACAGTTCGGAGTCAGGGCTGGTGGGAGGAGTGGTTATACTTGTGCTTCCAGATGAAGAATGGAAAGAAAAGCTTCAGAGACCTCATGTTATCACTGTAGCCAGTGATGACACGTTTTTCGCTTCTTTGGATTTGTATCGAGGATCAAGACATCATGCAGGTAAAGCTACACAAATGTAGAAAATCTACTATTCTCTGTAGCTTCCCCTAATTTACTGGGCCTAAATAAATTCACAGGTGCATTTGTAGAGCACATTTCCTCTCATTACCATGACTTTGACTCAGCATTGTAGTTTGCACTTCAAAACAATTCGAAGACACCACAACATTCATTACGAGTCCACTCAGAAAATGTGAGGGAGGAAATGTCATCAGCAGTGAAGGCAAAAACAAATGAGGTTTCACAAAGCTGCCGCTTTGAACTGTAAGGTTAACCAGATAGCAAAATGACTTCATTTTAATGCGCAACTGCACCATTTGATAAGCAAATATTTAGATTCAATAACAGGGCGATAATGATCTGTTATGTAGCTGACTTTTCAATTGTTTGTTTGTGTGTGTGTGTGTGTGTGTGTGTGTGTGTGTGTGTGTGTGTGTGTTTACTGTTTGATACGTAAATTCCATTACTCACAAAAAAATGGCACATATCAAATTCCATTCACACATGTTGGATGTACTGAAAGAGAACTTGATGTGAAAATTGACTTGCCACAATGCAAACTAAACACTATGTGTTTGAAAATGTATGTGTGGGATAAGCGATAATGCGATAAGGCGAATGTCTGTCACTCACTGACTGAGTGACTGAGTGACTGACTGAGTGATGAAGTTACACCATTGGTCGGCTGTGGCACGTGGCACATCATAGGATCACAGAGCCAGAAATTTAAGTTTCGTTTTCTCCGCCATCTTGTTTCTCCGCTGAGATCGGGAACCCGTTTCTCCCACTCAGTAAGCAGGCTGACCAATATCATGCATGTAAGCTGAAGCTAACTGAAGCTAAAGTAGAATCTATACAGTTATATCATATCGCCTTTATTTCGATGCATATGCACGAGCTCAGTCCACCTGACAGCCCTCTGTTCTGTCGGCGGAGAGAGAGACACAGACAAGCATGGAGGTTTCGGCGCGCCGAGGGCTTACTGCCGACGCTTCCCAGAGTTTCCCGGGGGCACGGTTCCGGCCAGTGCCGATAGCTGGGCTCAGATTTGTTCCCAGTGATCCGGCCGAGATTTCGGTGGGGGTCCCGACGCCGATGCGTCACCGGGTGTCCGGCGAACGGCGTTTTCGGCACTGATGGGTACCAGAGCGACTGGCGCTTGGATCGGGAAGATCAATGCGGGCCGTGGGCGCGGTGGAGAGGACAGCGGCGGAGAGAGGAGACGGGACGCGCTGGAACGGAGATCAGTATGGATGTATGGACTATTATTCTGTATTAACAGTCTATAACGGAGTTAGTTACACCATTGGTCGGCCGTGGCACGTGGCACACCCATACACGGTCCATACTAGGTTTTGACCTAGTCTTGTTTTTAATGCTGCCGCCGCGCAGCATGCATTTGTCTTTGGAGATTGGGCTTTGGCTATATGTGTTATGTTCTTGTTTTTCGAGTCTGGTCCGTATACCTTTTGAATATTCGGTTTTCATATCTAGGCATGTTTATGTTGCATGTTTAATCTTCTCTCTGTAAAGCACTGCGCCTGGGAAAGTGCGTATTCGTTTATACATATTTTATGAAAAAGTCTTTACAGATTAAACGTGCATCTTCCGGTTAACAAAAACAAATTTAGGCTGAGTTTTATTTGCTCATTGCCGACCTAGAAAGGAAAAACGAATATCCAAAAGGTATACGGCTGTGACACATTGTTTACTAGCTGTTGCCATGGTGTTCAGCACCACGGACAGCGTACAAGCAGTCCGCATTGAAAAGCCGCGCCGGTATATTTTATCAATGTTGTTGTTAGTTAAGCGTCTATATGCGCACTCATAACGTCATTCCTGCCAGTTAAGTCGCGCTCTCTCAGCACCCCCTGTTCAGAATACGTTCCCACGGCTCTGCCTTGGATGATTGGCTCCTGACTGGGATTTTTTATTAAAAGAGGACCGATTCTAGTTGAAGCCTTAAAAACAAAATTTCACCCTTGAATATTCTTACACTGTTATATATCATCAATCTGTGATGATCAATGCATTCCAGGAGTTATTTTGTGATTAAGTGTTGAAATTTACTTCTTTGTTGGATCCACTTTCCCTTAACCTGCCTTGTCAAATTTCCTACATTTCCCAGAATGCTGTCATGGAACCCTTCAAGAACCACTCAGTGGACTGCTGTTGATTATGCTTTATTTACGTGCACGGGAGAAGACCATTGCCGTGGCAATCATATGAATCTCTCTCACCGGACACTAGATACTGATCAGTATTTATACTTGCTCGGGGGTGGAGGTTATAGAGGAAGTAGAATCTTACAGACAACCAGCCTGCAGTGACACCTACAGGTCTGGCGGCGCACAGCATATATATATACACAATTCTTCCACATTGCCTTTTGACATCTTGACTTGTTGCATTCAGCTGTTTATTTTACGTGTAAGAGGAGAGAGCAACACCGATAGCGATAGTAACAGCAAGTTTTTTCCAGTCGAAAAAGTGAGAGTTGGGCCTCTTATTCAAACCACAACCTGTCTTGTGGCTGCGATGCATTCTGGTCTATTGAGGCTACCGTCGGTGGAGAAACTGGTATCTCTTTCCCTTTCTCTCCAACTATGAGGGACTGATAGCGAAACCTGACATTTACTGTTGATGTTTTAGATCATTAAAAATTCTAGAAATACCTCGACATGATGTAACATCGTCTATGTTTGGCCAATTATCCAAGGAGTACGAAAAACACACCACCAACCAACAAAATGGACCCAGGAATGCGAGGTACATCGCTCCATGGCTGTTTTCTAACAGTGTTTAAGTGTTTGAGGGTGGATTCTTCCTTTAACTACATTGGGTTTTAAAGAGTAATTCTACACCTTGTCTGGGATTTGTCCGGGTTGGTGAGAAGAGGAGCAGGGTGGAGTGTTCGTGGGCGGCTGGGCCGGTATTTTTTATTTTTTTTAACCAAATTACATATCTTGACTGTACTTGAACATGGCTGTATCTCCAACTGAACAGCGGCTGCTCATTTTAACCACTGGAGGGCAAACTGAGCCAGGTGTAGTGAAATAAATATGGCAAATCTGGGCTCAAATGTATGTTTACAACACAAAAAAAGTGTTTTAGTGTGGAGTTGCTCTTGAACGTTCAATTGTTTTTTCAGTATTTGTGTGTGTGTCTGGATGTATGTGTATGTGAATGGTTGAGTGTGAGGACCAAAAAGTGGACTGCCCATTTTTTAAAGGCATTTCTGCCGATCCTCACAAGAGAAATGTCACAGATAGCCGTTAAGGTTAAGTTAGGTTCAGGCATGGACTAAAGTTGTTAAGGAATCAATGTAAATAAATTGAATGACCTCACATGTATATCATTACAAGGAGTAATAGTGGTTGATAACACACAACTGATACGATTCATAACAGATTTACAAAGCAATGTAAAAAGAAGAAACCAGACTTGAGCACAACTCACTTCATCAATTCTCTGCTCAATCTTCATCTCTCCGTGTTCCTGTATCGATCTGCGACAGAGGATGAGAGAAAAAGAGATGGGGAGAGACAGAAAGTAAGTCCAGATGGTTGCATTAATAACTTACCCCCCTCCTAAGTGTGATTGGAGATAATTACTCTTGCCTCACCATGGATCCATGCAGCAAGGCAACCATAATCAATTAAGCCCAGAGTCAATAGCTCCCCACATGAAGCACAGGTGCACGAGATTAAGAACACAAAAATCAAATACTAATAATGCAAGTCTATGAAAGCAAGTCTTGATAAGTGACTTAAAGGAAGGACACTGACTTTGCTAGCCTTATTTCCTCGGGCAGGTCATTCCACAGTGTAGGGGCTCTAATGGCAGGAGGGATCTGCCCCAAATTCTGCTTTCTGGTTCATAAAGGGTTAAAGCCAGACCTAGCTGTGCTTTGAAAGTGATCAGTAAGATCTTAAAATCAATTCTAAATGGAGGAGAGGAGAGCAAGGATCGGAGTATTATGGTCACTACATTTGGCACCTGTTAAAACTCTGGCTGCGTTTTGTATGAGCTGCAGGCATGAGAGGGACTGAGGCAGGAACAGCACTTTGGAGAGAAGTGCTGCCAAGGCCAAAGTTTGTACTGAGAACAAAATGATGTAGTTGATTGTGGAAACGGTGAAGCAGAAGAGGCAAGAGGCTGGTTTGAATCAAAAGGCTTTGTGTGAAAACAAATTCCACTCACTGAGATCCTTACATTCCACCAGTGGCATAATTTTCCGCTAACAAGCATTTTAAGTAGTTCTCAGCCAACCATGCAAGAACTGAGAATAAGGTAACAGAGAAAATAATTACTGTACCTCATGTTTGTATATGTTCCCCAGACAGCTGGAAGAGAGAAAGGGAAAAGTGGTCAAAAAAATTGGCAGAATATAATTCATGCACAATTACACATAACACTTTTCAATACTGCACTCGATTCACCTGCCCATCTCTTTTTGAATTAAGGCTTAACATTTCCAAACTTCAAACCCTGGCGACCAGAAAGTGATTACATGACGTCACACACATTTCAGGAACTTGACATTGTAAAAATAGACAGTGGGATGGAAACAGATTCAAAGGGTGATACAAAATACATTGAAATCACGTCTCTGCTGGTTTTCATAGGCTGTGAGTTGTCATTTACCTGTGATTTCCTTGCATTCCTTTAGTCTCACTGAATTTTAGCATAGTAATTAATGAAGTAACGGTTAATACTGATAGTATGAATGAATGAATGAGTATTTTATTTTCGTGTCATGCCACTTTGTGGCCCATCCCATATGGGATTATAAGACACATCAATAGTCAAACAAAAACAATACATGGGTAGTGATCGGACCGATGAGAAACCCTGTGCGGCATAGGTGGAGAGACGGGGTCAGATGGTTTATCGCTCGTCTCTCCAACCAGCCACCCAGCAGCCCCCCATCCCCCGGGCACATCCCCACATGTATAAAATTTACATCATCCTGACTTCCAGTTGGTGTTGTACCCTAGTGGGGGTTTTCAGTAGGTAGATGAAGCCACACCACCGTACATATACATACATATTGCACATAAATATACATAGGCCTACATGCTGCACATACATATACATACAAACATACACATAGGCACAGAAAACCAGGCCCTTTTATTTGTGTATTGCCTTCCTCCTCATCGACCAAGCCTTTTCTAAAAATGTGGCAAATGCAAAAGTTTCATATTGAAAGAGCTGTTCCAGTTTTTCGGAGTCTTCCAACCACACAATCCCTCATCGAAACCTCTAGCATCATTTGCAAACAGACTAGCAAAATCTTTTTCCCCATTTAGCAAGTACCTGAGAGGTCTCTCTTACTAAGTTTCCCCCCTCTCCCCATATTTCCATTTGTTGTCCTAATTTGTTAATTTCATTCCAGAAATGCTGAGGACTTGACGTTTGGATATTCAAGTCATTTGGTGAAAATTCCTGTATTTTTTCATATCACAGAAAAAAAAATATTGCAATGTCAGTTTTTTCCAATATCGTGCAGCCCTATCCAAATGTAACACCTGTCCCCTTTGATATCTACGTTTACAGAAGCGGTATCTTTTATTAAACGCATGTTGACATTTTCTGAAATTACTTAAAAGTTGCTGCCCTTCTTCTCAATTTCCTTACATTGTAAAAACAATCGTTCTGAGCTATGCATAGAATGCCAAAGATCCTGCAGCTCCTTGTTCCAATATGGTTTACTTTGCTTATAAACTCTAGTAATAATAGTATTAAAAATGAATAACTATCAATCTCACCAACAGAGTTAATAGAATTGACTTTTTTCATTTTCATAGTTCATAATACATTGTATATTGATCTACAACAGTGATTCTCAACCTTTTTCATATAAAGGACCCCTAATTTAGCACATATTTGGGCCATGGACCCCATTTAATGAGATTTTGTCTCTTGTACCCAAATCTGAGAATATTTTTATTGTTAGATATGATTTTGTCCAGAATTCCATGACTATCTGTATTGTAGGTAGAGAGATAACAGTGAAACGATGATCAAAACAGTCATTCTTCCACATTCTTTAATTGTGTTAATTAAATAATGGTGAAGTTTAACAATTCATCAATTTGCTGGGGACCCCCTGGAACCCCCTCAAGGACCCCTGGGGGTCCACGGACCACACGTTGAGAACCACTGATCTACAACACTATTGAATGATTCGAAAAGTCATTAAAGAATTAAAGAATTCCAATTAAAACATGCGTGTGATATTTATTGATTAGAAATTAATTGACATTGAGTGCAGGGTATAATTAATACACATTCATAATTTCTGAATAAAAAAAGTACTGTTCGAGAGCGGCCAGCATGTGTAATATTACTGAGGGTTTTGCTAAACCGGTAGGCGAATGACCAAAACAGAAAGAAGGTAATGCAATTACAAACATCACACGTTGTGAGACACAAAACTGAATCACAGATGGCGGATGATATTTTTCAAGAAGAGAAATGCTGCGGACCCCGTGTCACCTCTGCTGCAAAACAGTGATGTCACTGAAGACAGAGAGGTCAGAGGTCAGTAGGGATGGGAATTGATAAGATTTTATTGATACCAATGCCATTATCGATTCTGCTTGCTTATCTCGGTTCTTTATTGATTCCCTTATTGATTCCCGATCAATTTTCTGTGTGGAAAAAAAAGTAGGCCTACACAGGTTTTCAGCGTCAATGCAGCTGTTTTATTATCTCGAGTCTGAACACAGTGTAGAATGTCTGCCTAATAACATTTGAACATGTTAAAATAAATTACAATGCTCCTTTTCTTAAAATTATATAACTTGGAAAATAAATAAGATCTTTAGATGGTTACCCTAAGATGTTTCAACATATTGCTGGTGTTTCCACCCTAGGCTGCGTTCACACCGCGTTTTTTCCCCAACCACCAGCGCCCTTTTCTCATTAAAAGTAATGGGAAGCGGCCGCAAGGCGCACAAAAGGCGGCCGCTCCCGAAAAGCGCTGCAGCGGCGTTTTTTTCGTCAGAGCGGAGCGCTTTCAAAAGTTGAGAAATGTTCAGTTTTTCAGAAAAGCGCCGGGTGACGTGAACCACTTTTTCCCAGCCGACCAATCGTGATGACAGAGACGCTGGCCGTTTCCCATAGCAACAACAAATATGGAGAAAGGGACAGTGCCGGTGGAGAAATTGGACGTTGTAATAAGTGAATTTCCGTTACCGCAACAGCGACCATAAAGGCAGTATGGATTATACTGGACATGTATTGGAAATATCTGGTAAGCCTTTGCTTGTTGCACAACACTGTTCTGTCTGCTAGAAGTGAACCAGCTGGTTAGTGAGCTAGCAGCTGCTCAGCTAACGTCAGGTGACGTTGCCGTGATCCGCTTCTTATTTCTCCTCACAAAAAGCGCTCCAGGCAGCGTTTTTTCCACATCAAAAAACGCGATGTGTGAACACGGAAATTATAATTTTACAGACGTTACAAGTAGCACTCTGTCATCTTTCTTCGTGAAATGAAGCCACGCTTTGGACCGTTTCTTCCTCTCGGCCATGACTCCTTCTTGTTGCAAGTTTCCAGCAGCGTAGACGCAGAGTTTGACGTCATGACACATGAGTTTTTGCAATGCGCATGCGCAACTGTCAGAAAAACATGCCGGCATCGATAAAAGGAATTGATAACCTCGGAGGCATACGATTCCGATGGATCAGACAATTTGGAACCGGTTCTCAACTGGAACCGGTTCTCGATTCCCATCCCTAGAGGTCAGAGGAGGAGCCAGGAGCAGGAGATAAAGGGATACAAACTAAAGGGACAGGAAGGAGAATTTGGCCTATTTCTTTCAGATAAGGGCTCTGATTGCTTTTCTGTTATTCTTGTCCTTGCCACTTTGCACTGTTTATCTTTCTAAAAGCACTTCATGTTATTTGTTATTTTTCCTGTTTGGTTCTCATATTTAAGGAAGTATAAAACAAAGTATCTACTGCGCCACAGGTGGGAAACGTTAGTATGGAACCCTGCCACCACTTTCCAATTTCAAACTACACACACACGCATACAGAAGCAGTGCTAATGAGGGGTGGGGATGGGGGTGTATGTGTGTGTGTTGGGGGGGGGGGGGGGGGGGGGGGTACACAGAGAGGAGAGGTGATGCTGTCATGAGATAGATGCATCAGGGCAAGGAGTCCCGTATCGCATCTTGTCAGCGGTCTCAGAATTCCCAGCAACGCCCCGGAACACTCCCACATCCACACATCCACCACCACCTTCCAACCTCACACCACACACACACACACACACACAGTCGTCTATGAGGAATTAAGTCGCAAGGAAAGGAGTTGGGTGAACGAAAGAGAGTAAAGAAGCATATGTGGGCCAAGAGGAGAGGCAGAATGATAAATGTGTGTCCTAGTTGAGAGCGCTACTGTGCGCCCATGGCTTTTACACACATGGACTCATACAGCAACTGACCTTGACTGCAGTTACCTCGTCTTTCTGTGCCGACGACCCCTTGGACCCATTGCTAAAACAATAAACCTAAACCCTCAGTTTATCCCCACTGCCCCCCTCTCACTCCACCATCCTTCAAGCTACAACCTTCTCAGTCCTTCAGGATGGCTGTTAACTTCCAGCCTCCCTCGGTCACCTGCCAGCTTCCATCCTCTTGCCACACATTAACAGATGCCTTGTTCGAAGTATATGAATCAAACCTCGGAGCAACTACCCAGTTACTCTGGTTCTTTTGGAGAGGGTGACTCGCTTGTCAAACTCGTGCTCGCCGATCAACCAATAGGCAATACAGCCTTCATCAGGGATGGTGACTGGAAAGTGGAGCAATGTAGGTTTCACCGTAGGCAATCAGGAACAAAAATACCAGCACTAAAATACTGCTGATCAGCAATATTCCAAGTCTCATGTAATTTAAAATCATATTTCATCATAATGATCAATGCTTCCCGACAGCACAATGAGGAAGCTGTTGAAAAACAGGCTTTACCGCAATAAGGAGGCTACTCAAGGAAGCTACTCAGGAAAAAATCAACTCCCTTGGCATATTGTGCATTCAGCGTAAGACTCGCAGAAGCAGACTATCCTCATTACTGCCAACTGCTCCACCAGTCATCCAGTGGATCCTGTTTCTTAAGTGGGCCATTGGCTATGTGTTTGGCCTACTTGGATTGGCTATGAAACTAGGCCAGAACTAGATCTAACCTTCCCAGCCATGATCATTACAGCTGACCATTTCTACCTCAGCGGGAGGCCATGGGGACCTGAGGCTGTCCACTGTACTGGGCTACAACCAGTGAGTGTGGGGAAAAGATGAGAAAAACTGAGAGAGGGCGTGAGTGGGAGAGAGTTAAATTCCACATTGTAGTCAGATCTCAAGTCTTTGGACACCCAAGAGTTTAATTCAAGTCCAAAAAAATTTGAGCACAAACCTGAGCTCAGTATCAAGTGACCTTTTGAGTAAGTGACCCTTTCTTATGACCTCGTAATTGTTAATCGGCTATGCATTATTGTTAGATGTATGTAGGGCTGAAACGATTCCTCGAGAAACTCGAGTAACTCGATTACTAAAAATCATCGATGCAAATTCTTTGCATCGAAGCTTCGTTTAATCCATATAACTATATACACGCTCAGTGTTTCGCACGGATGATTATTACTGTTGCACAACGCGCTGGAGAAAGAGAGAGAAAATAGCGAGGGGCGAAGAGAAGAGACAGGCCAGAGAAAACGACAGAAAGTGTCCAAAGTTTCGGATCCAGTGTTGCCAACTTGGCGACTTTGTCGCTAGACTTAGCGACTTTTCAGACCCCCCTGGCGACTTTATTTCTCAAAAGCGACTAGCGACAAATCTGCCGACTTTTTCTGACCATGGGAAGCAATGTTAATGTGTTGAATCCCAAAGCATTTGGCAATAAATTGGTTCGGCTGATGCCGGTTTTCTCTACTTGCTTGTCTAATCCAGAGAGGTCTGACGGTCACAGCGCTTCCCACACACAGCGTAGCTCCCTCCCTCCACTGAGAGCAGGGACTGTAGGATAGGGTCCACTTGTAATTGCTACCGGCGTACGCCGAAACTGGCCCGGGTGGGCGGAGTCAGCACTTAATATTAAAACGGGATGAGATGAAGGCTAGTAAAGAATGCACGTTAATTATGGCTATATGTAATGGCTAGTTAAGAACGTAAATCAATATGGTGGCTAGTTATGATGTCCCTAAGTTAGCTAAGTTTTGCTGAAGAAAATAACCACAGAAAATAAAATGCTGCAGTCAATTTGTGAAAGCCTGAGCTTCATTCATGTTATTATTATGATAGTCACACACACATACACACACACACACACACACACACACACACCCCACACACACACACACACCTACTCCCCTCACAGTGATGCATAAAATACCCCAGAAAGCAAAATATCAGGTGGTGTAAGTAGCAATTGGAGCCTAAAATGCACCAGTCCAATACAGCAGGTATATTCAGTTTAGTTTGATTGCAGTGAGTAGGGTCAGCAGGTGTAGGGCAACCCTTCACATAGTAAATAAATGTACATTAGCCAGTCTTATGAACTTGTATGATATTTAGGCCTAGTAATAAATATCAATAATAATTATTATTTCACCTCGTTTTCAGTAAATCACAGTGTCGTATGGACAGCTTCGTGCGGACAGCTTTTCTCTTTTGTATATTTACTATTGCTCTTTAATAAAGCAAAAGTATTTCTTATCCGATTACTCGATTAATCGATGGAATAATCGGTAGAATACTCGATTACTAAAATAATCGATAGCTGCAGCCCTAGATGTATGCCATGCCTTATGAGGTCATATCTAATTATTATGGGTCAAATTGCTATGGATAATCACTATGGCCCCTTTGGCTAAAAAAAAAAATCTATAAATACGAAAAATACAATTAAAATTCCATTAGATAACACAGAGCAAAACAATATTTACCATGATCTCAGATTACACTGGCTATTGTGCAACAAGCAACAATAACAAGCAACAAGGAAAATTAAGTGAGCAAACCAAACAAAAAAAGAAAGAAAGAAAGAAAGAAAGAAAGAAACAGACAGACATTTACAGTACACCTTGATGTACTTCCTCTTTAGAAACTGATTTGAATAGCAAGAAGAGGCTTCAAGGCCAAAAGATTTGCACGTAATCAAGAGTGACAAACACTGGAAGATCAGCACAACAGCCAGCAGCCAATCCTGTTGAGTCACACAAAGCTAAATGAGGGTGAGTCAGAGGAGAGGACATCAAGGATCATATCAAGCAAGATAGCAGTGATCAAAGTTTTCACAAATGACACTTGGCGGTCCATCAAGAGCATGTGTAAATGCATGATGGCTTTCTCAAGGCATACAGCAGAAAGTTTAGAAACAAATATGTTTGACAAGATAGGCATAAATATGTGCATATTAGTAAAGTGCCCATGATGTTTAGATTGTTGATAATGCTACTCTCTTGAGTATCTAATAAAAGCATTTTGCATTCCAAGCTTTTAACATGTAAGAATAGTAAAGCAACAATAGATGCATTGCATTCATGGTTGGATTTTTAAGTTCTGACTTTCATATATTCTGCCATTGTGAAACCACCTCAAATTTAAAAGTTGAAAATCCATCCACGTTTCGCATTGAAATGTACAGATTTTGATAAGACTCCATGGTTTGTAGAGACTTGCAGTGTCACTTTGTTGTTTGGAGGTTTCAATATGTTATTGTGTCTTTGGCTGTTTCTGTAGCATGCAGAGAACTGCTTGTCCTGTTCAACATATCCAACTAAGTAAAAATGCGTACATGAGTTGGTGAACGTAAGCATTAGCCTATATCCTATTTACAATAGCTTGGATAAACTCACCTCAGAAACCGAAACCTCAATATACTGGTACAGTTGGATTTTCTGTCTGTTTTCATAGTAGCATTCTGAATTACTTTATAGGGATGTTTGAGATCAGAATTTGAGGATGCACATAAATAACTAATTCCAAATGAGCTTAACCAGGATATGACTGATACTGATTTTGAGGGGAATCAGCTCATGTTAATTTTAAATCAGACTGGGTTGTACGCTTAAATGAGGGCCACTGTGCATTGAGTGTGGTTAGCAGTTTCATTTATTTATACTGTCGCATTGGAGTGTAAAGTGTTCCAGCCTGCATGTTTGAAAGTATATAACTCTGATCATCATTAGCCAGAGGTTTCAAAGATTCCCAGTTGCCTGAGATGGATAGTTGCATGATGAGATAGATTTAACTCTCTGACTGAAAAACAATGTGAGACTGAGTTCATGTGTTAACTGAACATTTGCCTTCATCTCTCTCTGCAAAGATTTGCAAAAATATTATCATACAAATTTCTGAAGCAGAATATGTAATCATAACCCCACAAACCATCCTGGAATCTAACAGTCATGTTTTTTTTTACCTCTAGTAAAATCTAGCCTTTTGCTATTCATGAGAACTGCCAACTGTGATAATACACCATACTTTTTCATAGATAACACACGACAAGTGCGTATGGGTCATCAGGCTTTACCTCGTCCACAAACCATCCTGGAATCTAACAGTCATGTTTTTTTTTACCTCTAATCCGTTAAACAGACAGTTTTTCCTGATGACAAATCAGGGGACAATAACCTAATAGCTAGGCCTAATTTATAGCTATGCAGTTAAGTTGAATTTTTATATAGGGCCTATCAACTGAACCATCCCAGGGCACAGAAACTGGGGCAGCATGGTGGCACACCAGTAGGGAGACGTTGATTTTATTTAAGAGATTATAAAACCACTTTCAGTGTGTAATGTGTGTAGAAACGTGAATAGTTAACATGGAGACAGCAATGTTGTGGCTAATCTAGCTAAGCAGCCTTCCAAATCTTACAAGGCACTTTGTGGAGGCTTGGCCACTACAAGGTAGGCAGGCGAGCCCACTGAAGACCACTGACGTAAGACAAAACTAGGGTGTCATGATTAAATAAACCAAAATAGTGACAGGAATCGTGACAGCTACATGAGTGAGTTGCATTGTGTCATCGGTAACTAAAGAAGTGTACTTACAGGCAATGTAGGCGATCAAAGCGAGGGCAAATAGGAGCTTCATCATTCTTCTGTTTAATCCTGATATCACCCAGATGACCCGCTTCATCATCTGCTCAATGCAACATAGAACCAGGAAACCAGCGAGCCACAGGTTCAGGTCCAACTACAACATTTTTGAATCAGAACTGCCCCTGTCCTCAGTCGCCTCCAGGGTCTATTAAGGTAGTCTATTAAGTTGGCTGTCAATAGCTTGACACCTTTCATTAACATAAAAACGTAGCTAGACAAGACAGGCAAGCTAGCTGCTGCTGCTACGTCAACACTAAGCAGGAGCAGTCATACGTGGCTAGCGATACACACAGGTAGCAACAGGATCAGGTGGCAGGCTATGGAGTGCTAACGTTAGCAACTGGCTAAAAACTCACTACTTGTCAGTGCCATTTGTTCACCGACGAAGCTAGTTACTAGAGTTGCAACCCAAGGTCGTTTCTTACGTAGTCCGATAACTTAAATGTCCATTTAGAAACCGCGGTACTGAAAACTAAAAGTACTATAAAGCCAAACTAGTTAGCAATCGGCGCCACATTAGCAATTATCTGGCTAGCTAGGTACCTACCGAACTGACAGTGTATTTTTCTGCCTTTCATAATTGCCGCTAATAAAACACACGAGTTCCTCTCGCAATTGCATCAAGGTAAGTATCGGGAAAACAAAGCGGTTGCTCATTTTAACGGATAAATGCACACATGTTGGAGTTTGTTCCTGTCTGTTGGGCCGAGGCACTACAAGATGAGCGATTACTCCTAGCTCGATTAAGCAGTCTGCTGCTGCTGCGACGATTAACGGAGTAAACGAGAGCAAGACTTGTGACGTTTGATTGACAGGGACCGTGATGAGCTTTTGATAAAAGCTTTACTTTATTTGTGTGATTTTAACATGTCGTTATCTGTTTCGATTCGTATATTTTATTCAAACGAGCGTGTATAAGCGTTTATTAAGGCGTAGCTGACCAGTGCCGGGTGCATTCACCTTGGACACAATGGCTCATTCATAAAGCCTCACAAATTTGGGTAACTTTCCACAGCTCAGTGGACCAAACCTTGTTACATACCTAGCTGACTTTCTCGAAATTTCTGCCATTCACTTCAATTCGAATTTTTTTTTTTTTTGGTGCCATAAACATTGTCTGTGCTTTTTGCTTGCATTTGGTAGTTGGAGATCATGTTTCCTTATGTTGCAGATATGGTCTATTTTCACATAGACCTAATTTATTAACAAACTGAGGGACCTCAAGACTTAGAAGGAATGCAAAATAATGAGATTGCCTTTCCCTTTCTAGTTGAAATAATGATGTTTATTTAGGCTATTTGTAAATGAAGGTAGTGCAGGTAATTTGTTTCACTATATATACTCATATAGCCTACCTATTATTACTGATATACATTTAAATACATTGTTGTGTATTTAAGAAAGAAAACTAGTGTTTCTGTCAATAGACCTTCATCAGTAGGCCATTTCTGCTGTTTTTTGTTTTTGTTTGTTTCTTTGTTTGGGTTTTTGTTTTGTTTTTGTTTTGTCTGTTTTTTTTTTTTTTACATCTTTCAGACAGAACAAAAGGGCTCCAAGCTCAGTTGGCTCATTTCATTAAACATCACACACACATTACAGTGTTTCCTCTACCTAGAATGACACTGTATAGTGAGGTAAATCTTAACCTTTTTGACTCAGTAAGGTATTACATTACATTAGGTAGCAAGATTATTAGTGTGACCTCATGAAGTAGTAATTAACACCCTTGTGTGAACCCTTGTGTGTAGCTGTCAGAATTTTTTTCTGGTTTTTATTTATTTATTTTGATCAAAAAATGCAATCTGATAACATTATTTGGTGAATTGTTAGCAAGTTCCACACCACTGTAATTGATAGATTTGTTAGATAGATATAAATGTTTTAGATTAGGTTTTCCAAATAGGTTTAGTTTTAGATTACATTTTCATCTAACACAAGAGAGTTGTTTTATTACAGATAACCAGCTGACTGTTCAGTAGTGAGATGTTTGAACTTCAATTCCAAGTTTTAACCATTAGAGCTTTTAATCATGAATTTCTACAGGAATCATTAAGTGCAACTTATAGCCCCACTACACCGCAGCCATCGAGTATTCAGTGTGGCCATCAGGCACAGGCCACACATCTGTACACAACACAACACATGATATAAAACAACTGAACACCATGACATTTGAATTTACCTTGTAGAGACTAATTCTCCCCAAACTGTTCTGTAAATCGTTTTCAAGGCAGCTTAGTTCATATTGACCCGCTTATATTTGAGCTGAAGGGAAGGCATTGCAAATCAATAGTCATTATAGCATGAAACCTTTCCTTGTCCAAAATAAGGACTATACTGCGTGTTAAATTGTTAGAAAATGATCTGATGGTGAAAAATGGGAAAATACTTCTAGAGCCACAGAATCGTGGATTTCTCAATGTGGGACTGAGTTTATTTCCAAGGGCGTATAACAGAATTAATTACACTTATTGTGGGCATAAATCCCTAGACTTCACAATGATCTTACAATATTGAGTCTGATAGGGGCAATTCCTACAGGTGTTTCAATTCCAACTTAAACAGGAGAAACTAATTCACACCAATCATGATGTTGTAGAGCGTTGGTGTTTACAAGCTGCGGGCTGAATCTTTCCTCTGTTGTCACACTATACATTTTACTACACCTTTCAACCAATGATCAGAAGTTCACTGGACGATGTTGTGACATGTCTTCAACGCCTTACATCTACACTTATACTGGTGGAGATTACTATTTGAACAAAGACAACTGGTGCTCCCCAGTTTATTTGGAGTATTTCCAGACTGCCGTGGAATCTTTAAATTACTGTTGACTCTTCAAATGAAAGACCAACAGACCCACTGAGAATTGTGTTTTTAGTTTAATGGAAAAGCCTGCCAAGCCAAGGTAATGATGAGCTCTTTCATGTCCACTGAGCTCTGCAGTTTTGTGCTTCACCCAGCTGTATACAGGAATCAGCAAATTGCTAAGGAGAGCGATCTGTATACAAATCCTCCTCCTCTTCAGTGTCTGCCCCTTCCTATTTGTCTGATTCCTGCTCCATTAGGAAAGATGTGCGCTGGGGGTGAGATGCAAAGAAAGGTACTTTGGGAAAATCTAGATATATTTTGAGAGATGGAGATATACAGTACATGAACCAAAAGTGTATCTAATGAGTCCTACAGAATTGTAAATGCATGAATTCTACAAGGCTTTTTCCAGAGGGGTGGGGCAACAGGCGAGGGGAGTGGAGTAGCCCAGATTTGGGCTGGAGTGGCCAGAGTTGGAGTAGCCAAAATGTGGGGTGGAGTAGCCAAGATGTCCAGCCTTTCAACACTCCCCATATAAACATGATTTAAGCCTTGTACATACAGTATCTCCTGGAGATAAAGAAACTGTCATCTGTTCAATCATTTTGATATGCTGCTGCCAAGACTTATGATTGATGGTTGATTCTGCTGCCAATCAAACGTGTCTGCGCTCCTATTGGCTAGTTTTACTGCCTCCGCCTCTATTTTTTTCTCCTGTGTGTGTTCGTTATTCTCTCTCGGGCAGTTTAACTGAGCGGAGCGCGTGCCTTTGTCCTGCTCAGCTAGTCAGAGCCCTGAAGCCCCGCCCCGCTGTGATGTGACGGTGTTTATATCAAACAGCCCCCGCTGCACTCAGACACAGAGCTGAGCAGTTCGCTGTTCGCTTGTTTAGTTTATTAATATTGAACATGTCGCGTGTCCAAATTGCACCAAATCCGACACTGCACGTCCTTGGGTCCCCAGCAATACACCCGCCAAGTGTGAAGTCGACCGGACGAACGGTTCTCAAGATATGCGAAGGACACACACACACACACACACACACACACTCACTCACTCACAGACAGAGATTCCTCGAATTAGTAGATTGAATAGCAACCTGCCGTCCCTAGCCAGCTGCCGCCTGAGGCAAATGCCTACTGTATATTGCCTATGCCACTGACTACCATCGATGGTAAGCATTAGCTTAGAGCCCTAATGAAGAACTCATCAATATCAAATAGCCCACTCTCTCCATGACTGGAATGATAAGGCCCATGTCAGACAACATTGAGAAAAATCTATAATTTCAAACATTTTCTAACATATACATTATGTACCAAATACATAAGCCTATAACATACACTTCTTTTCATATCATACATCAATCTTCAACCCAATGTTAAAATCTATTTTTTTTCTTAAGCATACTGAGATAAGAAACATTTTTCCCCAAGTTTCATCATAATCACCAGATGATATTATAGACATGGAGGTCAAAGTCACATGAGCTTGCTCTTTGAGATTGTTCAAATAGTTCAAACATATTAGATAACGTGTCTCGGAGACACAATGTCTTTTGTCTGCAAGCCTCACTAATATCATGTAACACTGTAACACTGCCAAAAGGTGATGCAATAACAGTCAGTCAGCCTGCGAGTCAACAACAAAAAGAAACTTTGTTGCAGTCTGTTCGACGAAGAGGTGTTCACCCAACTTGTGACCAGGTCTACTGTCGAGAAGCTTATATGAGAATTTAGTCTTTACATCTTTGGTGTATCTATGCTGAGTTTTACAAAAGCTAAATACCAACTAAATGAAAAATTTCCCAATTAACAGGATAAAAGGAAATAAATGAATAAAATAGAGCAGAAAATTCTGTTGTGGCATGCACATTATGAGCATGCTTTTTAGTGTTTCTGATCCTGATGTGATACCCAGTGTGTTCATAGTGATGCTAAACAAATGTGAGTGTAAAGAGGCACACTTGTATTTGATGTACTGTTCAGATAGGCGCAGGCACAGGAACGCATGCACACTCACACTCACACATTCACCTCACATTCACTATCCTGAAAGTTGGTATACTTAATTGGAGTGGTGGAGAAGAGGCAAGTGGACCAGTACCGGGAAATCAATCTGGATCAGTAATTTCATGTTATTGTTTGTGCCTCTTCAGTCGCTTTCATTTTTACTGAAAGGATATCAATAAAATCAGAGCAGTTCAGTCTGTAGTAAACATTCAGTACTTTCTGCCATAGCCAGAAGTAGGACAGAAGAGTTTGTCCCACCGCCAGTATGTCCCACCAATCTACAGCTCCACAGCAATCATGAATTTAAAAATATGGAAATGCCGCCTTTGATAGTATCCAGGATGATTTTATAATATACTTTTTCATGTTTAGAATTTTAGTGCTGCAATAATACAAAGTTAAATTGAACTGAAAAGTTCGGACAAACACTGCATCAGTCCACAAACTC
This sequence comes from Centroberyx gerrardi, assembly GCF_048128805.1. NCBI lineage: Eukaryota > Metazoa > Chordata > Actinopteri > Beryciformes > Berycidae > Centroberyx > Centroberyx gerrardi. The sequence goes on along the minus strand of NC_136006.1, from coordinate 18,920,881 downwards.
AGTCCTCCATTGGTGTCAAAAGCCATAGCATTAGTTGTAAAGTTTAAATGAAACCTTTGATTAAATCTTTAATTTTTGTTAAGGCATATTATTAAATAGGGATTTTCTCCTTTTGATGTAGCATGTCCTTGTGGTCAAAAATAAACAATGGAAATGTCAACCTATATGTCATTTTAGAATGTAAGAGACACTTTTTAATCGTTTTTAATATTGTTTATATTGCTTATGTACAGTATATTGCCTATATCCTTTCTGCACTAGAAATTGCCATTATTTATTCCGCCTCCACAAAATTGGTGCGCTACCTCCTCCCACATCCTTTGCACTAGAAACTCCATTCAAGTTGCATCTTGTAGCATATGTTACGTAGATTTATGCTTGCATTCAACGTTTTGATCCGACTTTTACTTTTTGCACTATTTACATTTAATTGCAAATTAAAACCACATACACAATCATTGATGGAATGTTCAGAGACCTGTGGAGCAGGTGGGGCCATTCTCACTGACCAGAGTCGTTAGCAGATACACATGTAGCTACACAAAAGGAGACGGCCATGCACACACACACTGCAGCCATAGCTATAGCCACACAAACACACACCAACCATCCAGACACACACATTCACACCGCAGCTACCCGCACACACACACACACACACAGCTACTGGTACGTAGTACCACTACATGTACCAGTATGTGCCAGTACCAATACATGTATAGTCGGTTGCACACATGCTACACATCGGTACACATCCACCCGCACACACATACACAGCTAGAATCGCCCTAGCAACCACCTAGTATACCCTAGCAACCGCCTAGAAACACCCTAGCAACCACCTAGTATACCCTAGCAACCACCTAGTACACCCTAGCAACCACCTAGAAACACCCCAGCAACCACCTAGAACTGCATCTTAGCTGGTACTGTACAGCTAGCCCACGCATTTTCTCCAGGAAATGTATTCTATTTTTATTTGTATTATTCTTATTACCTTATTATCTTCCATGTACTTTGTTCTGCTACTGTACTGTACATTGCTGCTGTGACACCCAAATTTCCCCTAGGGGATCAATAAAGTGCATCTTATCTTATCTTAAATTACATGATTCATATGTACATGTGTGAACTGTTTATACTCTATACATTATTGTGTCCAAAAGGTTGTGTTCAAGAGCACTATATAGTAATAGAATATTATAGAATAGAATTACAGAAAATTGCAGACCCTCCACCAATTTCTCACCCCACCACTTTTGAAATCAAACTGACGCCCTCGGGCATACTTGGCTCATATCACTGTGTAAGGTTTATGAATCAGATTAAACTAGTTCCACAGCAATCAAGTATTTAGAACACCACTCAATAGGATATTTAATCTAGATACCCATACTATAATGCAGTACCAAATCATGCACAGGATGCATTGCACTTGCGTGTGTTTTAAACTCTTCTTTTGACCTAAAGTAAAGTAAAGGGATTTTCTGCACTCTCTGGTGGCATGATTTTGCTGATATCACAGCTATCTTCTATCTGTAATGTAGTCATAAACTACAGTAACAATATTACTTTTCCCATCTTGTATTTCTTTCATTTTAAGGAGGTAGTATTTCACTGATCAGCTGACACAGTTGGTCAATAAAACTCTAATCACCACATTCACAAACAGGACTTAGTGATGAGGTCCTCATTACTGATAATCAATATGCCATTCTACTGATTGAATCTCCCTGCACCCAGCATTCCAATATGACGCTTTTTGGCAAAGACTACTAATTATCCATCATCATCATCATCATCATTATCATCATTATCATGGCCACCATCACTGCTATCTTCATTATAATCATCTCCTTCTCTGTCATTGCCCTGAGCTTTTCCTCCTATACCGAAATCTAAAGACACCCATAGGATACACAACACCAGCATTATCATCATCAAGAACGCTGATGGCATCATTCTCGATTCATTTCTACATCTTGCACTCCTTTTTCAGTTTGCTCCGTTCTCTATGCAACTCTGGAATTGCTATAATTAGATATACAGCAAAGACCTCGAAAAAACAAACAAAGGCCATTCTCTGCAGCGGGGCTGTAAATAGGATTTGACAGTCTCATTTAATGCAGAGTGAATAGAAGGATAGAGTAATATAAATATGCATTCATCTCAGTCAAGATCATTTTGTTGTGATTTAACTCACCAAAGGAGTGTACTGAAAAATTCAAAAACTGAAAAAGCATTGGTAGTGAAATGCAAGTCAGTTCATATAGAGATGTGAGTAACATCCTGGCGTAGTGTGTGCTTCCTCTGCGGAGCTGTAATTGACCTTATGTGTGTAGACTACCTGCACTTTCCCTCTGGATGCACTCTCAGTGAAATCAAATCTCATCAAAAGTGCTTTTCACACAAACTACTGATTGAAAAATAAATAAAAGATGAAAGGGTTGCTTTTTGAGAATGAAAAACACATATGGTCTTAAATTTTTTGCTTTTAATAGATGACACCCACCTACTGTCTGTACAAACCCGCTAAAATAGGCAAAAGGTAATAAATCAAGAGTGAAAAAATCAATCTCATCTCCTCACCAAAACCAAAGTGACTGCATATTTGGCTTTATCTTGTGGTGTATTGAACAGAATACATTATTGGTTGTGTTAACTAATTATTTGATGACGTCATGGTCATGTGCTGTATCATGCTCTCAGAGAAGTCAAGTAAAAAGAGACTAAAACGGTGTCTGCTGACTTCGTTTATTTGTGTTAGTGAAAGTAATAAAACACAACAGTGGCGACGAGGATAATCAAAACAAAAAGGAACGTCACAGTCTGCAGCAACTTTAACCTGACAAATTGCATGGAGACGGAATCTCTGTAGACGGAAAACGTCGAAGTTACCGCGGATCTGAAGGGAGATTCAAGCGGAGCTTTTGCTGCATGAGGACGGGCGTCTTAAAGGGACATACCGCTAATTCGTAAGTGAAGAGTCTACCGTGGAAAGTGGGTGAACTCCAAAGATGGCTGGTTACATAGGGAAAACAGACACTTTTGACAGTACAACAGATGATTGGAATATATACTGTGAAAGGCTGGAGCAGTATTTTGAGGCCAATGATATTACGGATGAAAAGTTTGTGCCAGTGCTGCTGAGCTCTATGGGAGGAAAAGCCTATAGCTTATTAAGGAGTCTGACTGCCCCAATTAAGCCAGCTGAGTTGGATTATGCAACTCTGGTAAAGACAATGAGAGACCACTTGACACCTAAACCACTGGTGATTGCAGAACGTTTTAGATTTTATAAACGCAACCAGCATGAGGGAGAGTCCATTGGAGCATATGTAGCAGACTTGATGAGACTGTCTGAACACTGCGAGTTTGGACAGGGACTGAATGATGCTTTGAGAGACCGTCTGGTTTGCGGACTACTGAATGAAGGGATTCAGAAGAAATTGCTAACAGAGGAGAGACTTGAGTTTAAACGAGCTTTCGATATCACCGTTTCCATGGAAACAGCCGCAAGGGACGCTGTAGAGCTACAGTCAGGGGTGAAAACAACTGTAAATGTGAACAAAATGACAGCTGTACACAAACAGAAAGGAAAAGGTCAGAATGAACTCTGTTACCGATGTGGAAGAGGTTCACATACACCATCTGAGTGCAGATTCAGGAATGAAAAGTGCAATAAATGCAACAAAGTGGGACACATTCAGCGAGCATGTCGTTCTGGCAAATTCAAAGTCTACACAACAGAGAAAAAAGTCATACAGAGACACTAAGAAAGGAAATGTGCATGCAGTCACAGACAAATCAGATGAAGACAGTGACACTGGAATTGCTAACTTGGAGATCTACAATGTAAGAGATGAGTCAACTGAACCCATCTGGCTCAAGCCACATGTGAATGGCAAGACCATACTTATGGAACTGGACACAGGCTCGGCATATTCTGTAATGTCGCAAAGCGAATTTGAGAGCCATTTCACACATGTGAAGCTATGCCGATCCAAGAAGATCCTTAAAACCTACACAGGTGAAAGGATAGTGCCTGTTGGTGTGGCACGAGTGAAAATAAAGTACAACAACCAACAGCGTAAGTTGAATCTGTATGTGGTGAAGACAGGTGGACCAGCACTCTGGGGACGTGATTGGCTATGGAAAATCCGCCTTGACTGGGCAACCATAAAGAGTCTATGGGCTACGTCCAATATCCAATCCCCCACACAACAGAAATTGGACGAAATTCTGCGAGAGGCTGCACCTGTATTCCAAGAAGGAATAGGAACACTTTGCCACATCAAGGGAAAGATAGTGTTCAACAGTGACGCCACACCCAAGTTCCACAAAGCAAGGCCAGTTCCCTATGCTATTCGACAAAAAGTTGAATCTGAACTTGATAGGATGGAGGCTGAAGGAATCCTGTCTAAGGTTGACTGGAGCCCGTGGGCCACACCAGTAGTTCCTGTGGCAAGGAAGACAGGAAACATCAGACTATGTGGTGACTTTAAAGTCTCCATAAATCCTGTGCTGCAGGCAGAGCAGTACCCCCTACCGAGAATAGAGGACATATTTGCTAATCTTGCTGGTGGACAGAAGTTCAGTAAAGTGGATCTGGCTGAAGCTTACATGCAGATGGAGATGGAGGAGGACTCCAAGGTGTTTTTGACTATAAACAGGGGCTCTATCGCTACAACAGGCTAGTCTATGGAGTTGCTTCAGCCAGCCATATGGCAGAGGGCCATGGATCAGGTGCTACAGGGCTGCCCAGGCACTCAATGTTATTTGGACTGCATAATTACAGGATCCAATGACACAGAGCATCTAGAGAACCTACAGAGGGTCTTAAAGAGACTGGAGGATTATGGGCTTCGGGCACGACGTGACAAGTGTGAGTTCTTCAAAATGAGCATCGCATACTGTGGCCACATCATTGATGCAGATGGACTGCATAAGTGTGAGAAGAAGATTCAGGCTGTTGTCAATACCCCACAGCCACAGGACGTGTCACAACTGCACTCTTTTCTAGGTTTTGTGAATTACTACAATAGGTTTTTGCCAAACCTAGCAACGGTGCTCCACCCCCGTGAACCAGCTGCTACAGGCAGGAAAAAAATGGCTGTGGACAAAACAATGCGGCAAAGCATTTCAAGACGCAAAGGAAATCATAACCTCTGACAGTGCTGACACACTTTGACCCACAAAAACCTGTGAGGGTGGCTTGTGATGCCTCATCGTACGGAATTGGTGCTGTGATGTCACATGTTATGGATGATGGAAGTGAACGCCCAGTAGCCTTCGCGTCACGCTCCCTTACACCTGCTGAAAGAAATTATGCTCAGATTGACCGGGAGGCGTTGAGTCTAATTTGGGGAGTGAAACGCTTCAATCAGTACTTGTATGGCAAGGAGTTCACCCTCATCACAGACCATCAGCTGTTGGTAGCTATCTTCAGTCCACAGAAGGGAATTCCGCTGACAGCAGCTGCACGAATGCAGAGATGGGCTTTGTTCCTTGGAGGACATAAGTACAAAATTGAGTTCAGGCAGACACACAAGCATGCTAACGCAGATGGACTGTCACGTTTGCCTCTTTCTACAAGTGTGAAGTCAACAAAGGAGAACACACCACTTGACGTGTTTACTCTTTCTCAGATTGAGAATCTACCAGTTACAGCTAAGATGATACAGCGAGAGACAAGACGAGATCCTACTCTGTCTCAGGTGTACAGGGTAACGCAGAATGGCTGGAATATACAACAGAAGAGCCAGCTTTCTCAGTTCTACCAACGACGTGATGAGCTTACCTTGGATAATGGATGTATCATGTGGGGCCTTAGAGTCATCATACCTTCCAAGCTGCGAGCTAGAGTTTTGGAGGAGCTTCATGTTGGTCATTTAGGAGTTGCAAAGATGAAGGCACTGGCAAGAAGTTTTGTATGGTGGCCAGGCCTAGACCAGCAGATAGAGAAGCTTGCCATGCATTGCCCAGGATGTCAACATGTGCAGAAGATGCCGAAAGCTGCACCTCTTCATCCCTGGGAATGGCCAGCAAAGCCATGGCAGAGGATTCATGTTGATTTTGCAGGACCTTTCATGAATACAACTTTCCTTTTGATGGTTGATGCATGTTCAAAATGGCCAGAGGTATTTACCATGAGCTCCACCACATCAGCCCACACCATTCAGGTACTGAGAGAACTGTTTTCCAGGACTGGAGTTCCAGAGCAGCTAGTTAGCGACAATGGGCCACAGTTTACTTCAAAGGAGTTTGAGACATTTCTCAAGTACAATGGGATTAGGCACATTACCTCAGCTCCATTCCACCCTTCTACAAATGGCTTAGCTGAGAGGTTCGTGCAGAGCTTGAAAAATGCACTACGAGCAATGGTGAATGACCGCATCACACTGCAGCAGAAGCTCACCAACTTCTTGTTTGCATATCGCAATGCAACCCACTCTACAACAAACCAGACCCCCGCTATGCTGTTTCTGGGACGTTCCTTACGTTCTCGACTGGATTTATTGAGACCCAACTTTGGCGGAGTGTTCAGGAGAAACAGATGAAGCAATGTCAGAATCGAGGGATGACTCGGGAACTGGAGACAGGAGAGACTGTACTTGCCAGAGATTACAGAGGACATCGCAAATGGATACCTGCCAAGGTTAAAGAGCGAACTGGACCTCTCTCCTATACAGTAGAGATTACCCCTGGAGTCATCTGGAGACGTCATATTGACCAGCTGAGAAGATCTGGAGCTGCACCTCAGGAGGAGCTGCCAGATGTCAGTACAGCACCTACCGTACCATCCGAATCTCCATCAGCTGCGGCAACTGTAACTGAGGAACTGGAGGTTGCATCCCCAACTGTACTGCAACACTCACCTGCACAGGCAGTTCCGCCTTGTGAAGAGAGACGTTACCCTACGTGAGCACATAACCCACCACAGCGCCTTAACTTGTAAAGAAAACATAAATGGCAAAGAATAGCTGTGTGGCCTGTATATAGTTAACATAAGAGTAAAAAAAAAGTTTACTGAGAGACTGAAATAACAAGAACACATACTGTTTCTTTTTGAGTTGGTACTTTATGTCTAAACAGGGAGGAGATGTAGTGTATTGAACAGAATACATTATTGGTTGTGTTAACTAATTGTTTGATGACGTCATGGTCATGTGCGTGTATCATGCTCTCAGAGAAGTCAAGTAAAAAGACGACTAAAACGGTGTCTGCTGACTTCGTTTATTTGTGTTAGTGAAAGTAATAAAACACAACATATCTCATACAGGCATCCAAAGTAGGCCCTACTGAGGCAAAATTCATACATAATGTCATTATGCATAGATTACATCTGTTGTTAAAGACAGTCCTGAGTGTATTTGGAATTCCAGTAACTGAAAAAAATTTGATATCACGTAAACGATCTTTAATCAGATCATATCATTTTTCACGGTGCTCATGGTAAAATCCCCAACCAGGCCATGTGAACATCTGGCTGATAAAGCACAGTCAGAGAACTGTGAGCTGTTCCCTTTATCTCGGTTAGCCTCGTTAGCCAGATGATTATCTTCTGTTAATTATGGTGATTGACTCCAACTTGAGCTGTACTATAAATCAGCAGGCCAGCGATGGGTGGGTTTAACTGTCAATGACCTTCTAAACCAGGCCTGCATGCGTGTTATTTTGTCAGAAAATCGAACACGGAAGACAAACGATAAACAAACATGGACGTCCTGAAAAGGATGATGTAGATTTGGCTAACAAGCTAATTTAACAGGAGCTGGGGCTTTTAACCGAAGTCAAATTCCTGCATGCTTGGCCAATAAAGCCCGATTCTGATTCACACACTTCATTTAAACAAATGTTAGTTATGACTATTAGTCTAAATACAAATGCGTAATAAAGGTGCATGTGTATTAAAGTGTTTTCTTACAGTTGACAGACACAAAACCTGATTTTATCCTCCATGTTGAGAAGGTTGAAGGTTATTTACCATTTTTTACAGTCATTGGTCTTAACTCAGAAAATCAGACTTTGCGACTTCATCATCCGTCTTTGAATGGCGTTCATGTGAAAATTCCAGGTAGGAAATTTGTTCTTCTGATATAGCCTATCTGCTCGCACATGAATGCAGGTCATACTCTATGAGCTTTATTGACTTCTATCAGCAACCAGCAACAACATCAAACTGTTTCTCAGTTTGCGTTCTTATACGTTCATGTGTCCTCAATTTTGTGCTTTGGGCCAGTAAAAATCATTAAGTTAGTGGTTGGTAAAAAAATGTCACTGCTGTGATATGGGAGGTTAAGAGGGTCAGCCTACTACCAATAAGACTGACATTGGCATTATCTTTTATAACAACTTTCAACCATGTGGACACAACTGACAACTTCAACAACTGTTGGTGCTGTATGTTCTCTATGCAAGAAGAAAAGTTTTTCCACATTACACATCTCTTTAATGATGCATGCAACATGGAGAGAAGTACACAGTAAGACTGGTGCAGTTCTCTGAAAGGGAGTTATGTTAACAAAGCTTATATGGACAAGGCCAAACATCTCATAGACAGTTGTCTCATAGACAAGTGTCTCCCTAGACAAGGCAACTTCTCAAGATCACACCACTGTCACAGGAATGTACGGCACTTGTCTTTTCTGAGGAAGAACGCAGATATCCGAGCTTAAAGCAAAGACAATGCAACTTTTCTCCACACTTGCATTAATACACACCATACAAGGACATAATCGCAGCACCAGGTTGATCCAGATGGCTGGTTGCCTCAAAACTGTCATATTTTGGCTCAGGGTGATGGATCAACCGAGTGACATCATCATCTCATAATCCCACCTGCCTTAGGGCTCAGGTAAACAAATATTAATAACTGTAATTAGAGACAATTGTACATATTGTACAATTGTACACACACACGCACACACACTCACATGCATGTATGTGCTTTCGTGTGTCCGTGCATGTGTGTACGTATTTGTGAGGGAATTTGATGAATGCAGTCTGTAAAGAGAATCATTTTTTTATGTGAACTCATATACTTTAGTGTGGGCAGAGGCTGCTGAGCGGAAGTGATTAAGAGTCGGGCAGGTTGGAGTGGTACAGCTCACTCATCGTTTCCTCCAGGGATGATCTGTCTGCTCGGGTCACTGAGGGGGCCGACAGCACAGTTACCTTCGTGAACCAACTCTGATGGAACACACACCTTTCCGGTCATCCTGTTTTGTTTCCAAAGACCGCGCTAAATGCTGTGACTAATACAAGCGACCAAGTATGAATCAGTTCTGTGGCATCAGAGGTGAGATATAGGATTATTTAGTTTTTTGCTTTTTTTTAATACTGTTTGTGACAGCACCTCTAGGCAGACCAGTTATTTAAAAGCGGAAGGATAAACTCTTCCTTAATGAAGCATCTGGAAATTGCATGTTGAATTTTTTTATCCAACCCAATTGCTGGTACAACGCATCATTCCTACACACATCTCTATGCAGGGACCCTGTCATGATGCGACTTGAAAGCCAGAAGGAGGGGGACAGATGAATTTCATTTTATATTTAAAATTTACACTGTCTTCTTTTTCTCTCGCTTTAGGACGTCTTTTCGAGGTGATTCCACCAGCGCCCGCGGGAAGCGACATTAATCAGTGGTTTTCCCAGAACAACCTATCTGTCAGTTGATGTGTTTGGTAATTAACCAACTGACAGCTATTAATGGCAGGAAAACCCCTCAGCCAAGAGAGCTTCCTCTTTAGCGCCAATGACCTGCTAATATTCTCTCCCATTCTCTCTCACTCTCCCTTGCTCTCATTCTGTCTTGTCATTTATGGCTCCGTGGTTCCTGTTAGTGCCAGGCACAACCCAACAATGAACACCAGGACAACTGACACCATCACTGGCTGCCAAATGCCACATCTACAGGAGACGAGGCAGAAGGAGGCAGGTTGATCAGAGAAATAGAGATTAACCACTAGTCACAAGATCTGGATTTCCAGGCAAATTATGACATATTGGCTTGGTTCAGTCTCATCTGACCACAGTTGAAAAGTGGCTTTGCACACTCTGAAGTGTTGTCAGTCAAATATCTGTCCACCACAACCAGTCAGAAAGGTTATAAATGCTGTTGTTGTTGTTTTATGGCCATTAGTTGGTGCATTAGAGTATTGCCAAGTGAATTTGTTTGTTTTTGTCTTTGGATGATATAAAATATGGCCAACATTGGCTGACACAAGTGAACAATTTGCCCAATACTAATCAATTCTTGAAATACTTTTTCATTGTTTCTTATTGATGTGTTTTCAGGAGCCTATTTATTTGATTCAACCAAGCTGATAGAAATGCATATGATTTAATTTTTCTTTTTTTTTTAAATCAAATTTCAAAAGTTTGCTTAAAAAGTTGGATGGAAACATAGCTAATGTGGTAAGAGAATTTCCCTTAAACCAGAAATAACAGGGAAATATTTGGTTGCCTGGATACTGAGCCAGCGTCATATGACGCGCGTCATGTGCCGCCCCTAGCACCAATAGGAAGTGTCGCGCTGCAGCACGTCAACAGGAAGACGACCGACCACACACGGCGAGTTTTTGTTTTTTTCAGGGGCGGCGACCAAGGGCGGCGACGCTGGAAATAGGACAGTGGCGTGAAGTGTTGCGGGGCGGCGCGCGCCACCGGTGTATGGCAAGCCAAAGCGGCCAAATTACGTCACTTTTCAAACTCGTTTTGTTAAAAAAACGCCATAAAATGCGGCGTACAAACTGTCAGGATGGCGCATTTTACGGCGTTTTTTTAACAAAACGAGTTTGAAAAGTGATGTAATTTGGCCGCTTCAGCTTGCCATACCGGTGCGGGGGTTGTACATAGAAAATAATAGGGGCGGTTGTTTTGACACGCGCCGTACTGCGGCGGTGTGCTTTGGCCTCGACTCTTTCATCATTCTTTCACTGTGTTTACAGTCCATAGAGAACTATATGGCATTGAAAATGTACACACCTTTTATGTTAACAGTAAGAAATATCTCAAGGCCAGTCACAAACAAATCTGTTGAGGCATGATTAGAAATTTCTATTGTCTACCTCATTGTTAGACAAAGTCTGATCAAACAATGTTTGCAGCAAACACATATTGTTGGCTTGCATGTAGCTTGATCCCGAAGGTTTCTGAAATGACAATTCTCAGAAGAACCTTGCTCTATCTGTCCTTTACACCTACTGCCTGTTAAGAACTCATGATTTTATTATGTGATTTAGAGGAATGTTACAAATTAATAACTGGTGTAGGCCAATTATCATTTAGGGGCACTTGGAGGTATAGTCACACCTCAAGGAGGCAGAAAAGCCTTGAGCTATAATTATACAGCAGAAATTTTTTTTTTTTTATGTCCGTATAGTCTTCGCTCTGCAAACAGCCACCCTCATCTCTTTCGCCCCCTCTCCTCTCTGTGCCTTCTGGCTGTTTGGGAACTCGTACCTCAGGGGAGAATCTGCCTTTCATCTGTTCACCCATAACCCATTTGAAAGTCCATGACTGGAGCCCCCAAAGCCAATCCTATAGCAGGCTACTTTTTAGTATGGCATCTGGATGAGAAAGGAGCTTTTAAGATTCATTGTCAAATATTGGAAGCAGGCCATTCCTGTAACTGTGGGCCAGTTTGTCGCATGCTACCAAGAACATAGACACTGAACAGGACACTTCAACACTGACAAGGATAGGGCGCTTCCTACTGGTTATTCACAAAATACAACTTGCTTTGGACTTTTCCTTTTGTTGGAGTCACTGAAATCATTTCAAACTCTCTATAACGCTCTGTAAACATTCAATGTTGTGAATTATTGGACTACATTTACATATAAATACCACTTTCAAAATATTTTGCCAATTTAAAGATTATCATTAATTACACTCACTATAGACAAGTAACGTTTCTTTGTTGCTTTGTTTTATGTAAAGTCAACGGCATTTCACAAGAAAACAAAAGCAAGGCAAACATATGAGGGTACATGGTGCTTTGAAAAGACTCTTAGAATTACATGTTATTATAAGAATGTGGCGATGTTAATGGATCACAAAGCGACTGTGTGCTTTATTCATCTGTCCCATAGTTACCATTCTGCCATGAATCTGGAGGTCTTACAACAACAATCTGTGTGTGAGAGAGAGAGAGAGAGAGAGAGTGAGAGAGAGAGAGAGAGAGAGAGAGAGCAATGTGGCATCTGAAAAGATGAAATAATAACATGTAAACACACCCACACACAAGCACATAACACCACAAACAAAAGCACATAACACATAACCAAAAAGAAAAGCAGCCTTGGTGAACTGTCTATTGATGAATGTCTTCAAGAGCACATATGGAGAAATGTGGGCTAAAAAGTTTAAATATTCTACCAAAGGAAATATTACAGTAAAGTAGGCTTATTAAAGATTATGATCAGAGGGAATACATTATTTCTTATATGCCAGTAGGTCCCAACCTGTGTATCAGGACTGTGTGATAATTAATCCACCAATCCAGTAATTCTGCCAATCCAATCATTTTTTCCAATAATTAATCCATAATCCATAATTCCTCCACTAATTAATCAGGGAAATGGCCTGAAGAAGCAGAACAAAAATCACTGGAGCTGCTGAGTAGCAGTAGCCTATTTAATATTACAATCTTTCAGCGGCAGCAGTCAGTGTGAGCACCCATCCATCAAAAAAGCCCCGTCTACAGTATATTTTTGTCTAGAACACGTCCCATTACCATCCAAATGTAACAGTCTTTTCCAAACAACCGAATATGGGCACATTATATATGGTGTTGCATCCATAGTAGACTTTCCCATCATTGTACCATAGTGCATAACCACTCCTAATTCTAACAGAGCTTGAGGAGGGTGCAGCTGTAGACCTGCAGGCCTTCAGCACCACACACTGCCATTCACATTCAGATGCAGTCAAGATTGCTCAGTTTGGAGAAATTAAATCTTTTTGTCTTCCTCACCAAAGACATGCTCTCTGCTGAAACTGCCTCAAGATTCCTCCTAATCATTCATACCGTAATCATGTTCAACTCGTCAAGGGAGGCAAGTTCTTTATGTTTTAAATCGTTTTGCCATTTGTCCCAAGCAGATGCAGCAGAGTGCATTTGGTTCGTACATTCTGTATCTGTCCCAGGGGTTCACACTGAATTAGGTAAAAGGGCTTTTGTGTTCCCTGCTGCCTCTGCATGGATCAATGTAAAATAATTTAAAACTGAAAGACCTGTCCTGTCTTGCTGAGTTTAAAATGATTGAATGTTCTCAAGGCTCACTAATTAAGGAGCTGTTTGTCAGATTTTTAATCTGAACTGGACTACCTTACTTTGTATGTTTTCTACTAATCTCAGACTACACAGCGCCTCAGACTGGATTAGCTCCCTGTAGGCTTCTCACACCTGAACCTTTACCTCTGAGTGTCAGAAAGTAGAAATAAAGTAAAATGAATTAGATTTTTTGGATTTATGTAATATTTTAAAATAAGATAAAATACAATACAATGATTATCCTTAACATTTATTTCACTTTAATGCTGTTTTTATGGTAGACAAACATAATCCCTAGAAGATATACCAACGTTACTGTAAAAATAATTTCAACTAAATCAAAGATTGATTTTGGAGTAACCTTACTCATGTTACAGGGCTCCAGACTAACTTTTCCACAACTTTCTCAGTTGGTCGCACCAGCACATGATTTGATCGCACCCTTTTTTTTTTTTTTTTTTTTCTTTTTCTTCGTAAATCTTCGTATTTCTCATACGCCACCGTGCCCCCAGGAACCTCCGGGAAGCGTCGACCGACGCGTCGAAACCTCCATGCTTCTGTGTCTCTCTTTCCGCCGACAGAACATAGTCAGGTGGACAGAGCTCGTGCATGTGCATGGAAATAAATGGCAATATGATATAAATGTATAGATTGTGTGTGTTTGTTTTGACTTACCGCGGTCCCTCTGTCCCAAATGCATCAAGCCAGCTGGTAAAAACTCTACAATAAGGCTGCGTTCACACATAGCATTTTTTCCCCAACCGCCAGCGCCCTTTTCTCATTAAAAGCAAGAAAGAAATGTTCAACTTTTCAGAAAAGCGCCGGGTGACGTGAACCGCTTTTTCCAGTCAACCAATCGCGATCACAGAGACGCTGGACGTTTCCCATAGCAACAACAAATATGGAGAAAGTGAAAGTGCCGGTGGAGAAATTGGACGTTGTAATAAGTGAATTTCCGTTACCGCAACAGCGATCTTAAAAGGCAGTGTGGGATTATACTGGACATGTATTGGAAATATCTGGTAAGCCTTTGCTTGTTGCACAACACTGTTCTGTCTGCTAGAAGTGAACCAGCTGGTTAGTGAGCTAGCAGCTGCTCAGCTAACGTCAGGTGACGTTGCCGTGATCCGCTTTTTATTTCTCCTCACAAAAAGCGCTCCAGACAGCGCTTTTTCCACATCAAAAAACGCTATGTGTGAACACAGCCTAATAGTCCATACATCCATAAATCGCGTTTTTCTGGCGGTTTTTAGGCGCGCATAAAAGTTAAAATATTCTCAACTTTTCAGCGCAAGGCGCGGAGTCGCACCGCTCGTCAATGTCACATTTGGGCCAGCCAATCAAATCAAGCAGAAGGCGGGCTTTCCTTCCTGTTTTCGCATATGCGACCATTTTGGTCGCAGTCTGGAGCCCTGTGAATTCAAAATGATTGCCATTGTGAGCTAGCACCAATGGAATGTTGGTGTCTAACATTTAGATGAATCTAATGCATTAGCATAAATCACATTTATTGGGCCATTGGCACTGGCATTTTCCATTTGCCAAGGTGTGTTGATAAGCAAGATGTCTTTTTTTATGGAATGGGCACAATTAAGAATAGCTAAATCACCAAAATATTCTAAGTCATATCGTTTTGTTGTTTTGAGGATGTGAAATGCATCTTTCCATTGCTGTTCTGAATAGTTAGCAGGGTAGTATGGACTTTATTTTATTATATCTTCTCCCACAGTATTCCACACCATTCTGTAATGTGCTGGTGATTCTGTAAGGTTTTCAATGAAGCGATTTCTTGAATTAATGTTATCAATTATAGATTCATATAGGCAGTTACCATCAGCCTTGTTGGGGTTGCCACATTTAAGCTGGATATTATGTTTGGCACCTACAGAAATAGCAATGCCAAATATAGAACTGTCCTCACCAGCACCTCCTATTAGTAACTTTGCTACTACTTTGTTGTGTGTAATTGATGTTGGTGGTTCCTGTGTGTGTGTGTGTGTGTGTGTGTGTGTGTGTGTGTGTGTGTGTGTTAGTAGTCTAACATTCTGTTTGACAGTATTCTCCTTCAGACCCACTACATCCAAAAGCCTGCCAATCCCACACACCTGATCAACAGAACTTCCTTCTTGGACGTTCTTGTGTTGTCACTCTGTGTGTGAGGTGAAGGCTCATGAACAGTCTTGATTGGCAGTGGATGACACACAGGAACGTCAACTCCCTGTCAACATAATTTAACAGTGTTAAGTCATTTAATTCCAAATAAGTGTTATACAGAGTAGCATAATTTCATGTAGGAGGGAAAAGTACCTGGCAAGGTCATAAACCACATGAATTTGCAAACATTCAGAATTGTACCTGACAAATGTCAATGACTATCTCTTAAGCAGTTTGTGCAGGTAAACATGGATGTTGACCCGGATGCACCATTCTTTCATCTAGAAACATGTAACATTGGGAAGAAAATTGAAAAACTGAGTACTTGTATGTTTGTATAGTATTACTGATTAAGTTATTATAGTCACAACAGTAGTCACCTGGAGCTGGAAAAGTAGATATGGAAGGGTGGCAGATTGGAGGTTGAGGACTGTGGTGTATTGTTTTGTGGCGTTGTGTTGGATGTTTGTGTGCTTGAACAGGATGCCCTCTGACTGGAACAGGATTGACTAGGTCTTCTGGGTCAGGTAATGGTGTCAGTGTCTCATCATCTTGGGGCAGAAATGCAGGCTCCTCAACAGGCATGAAAGATAATGGGTAGTACATAGGAATAGCTTTACCCTGTGAATAGAATTGAACAACGTTAGATGATTACGTGTTGCAAAACATAAGTGCAGAATTTGTGTAAACATGAAAGATCTGAATTTGTGTCTTTGCAAGAAATTTACCTGGCAAATATCAATGAACATCTTTTTAGCCAAATGTGCTGGTAACCATCGCCGTCTATACTGACATCTCCTTCTTGTATCTAGAAACATGCAGAATTAGTAAGAAATGGAAACACTGAAAATGGAAACACTGAGTTCTTGCTATTTAGCAAATAGCAGTGATCAAAGTAAACATGACTGGGTACATGATAGTAACAAATAATCTTAAACATCGCAACAGTAATCACCTGGAGCTGAACAAGCATATGTGGAAGGGCGGCAGGTGGGAGGCGGCTTTCGGACTCTGGCTGAGGGCTGTATGGCTGAGAGCTGTAGTGCTTTGGTTTGCGACGTTTTGTTCGGCGACGTTGGTGCACAGGACGCACTCTGAGTGGAGCAGGATTGACAGGCACGTGTAATACAGAGTATGACGTCTGCCATATCAAATTTGCCAGTATGTCCATCCCGTAGTCATCACTAAGGTGAACACCATCCTGACACCACAGTTGCCTGTATTAAAAACAAAAGTTGTGTAAGTATATGTAAGAAATATTAATTACAGTACAGATACACATAGACAACATGACAAAATTTGGTTTGCTATGATACAGTAATAATACATGGAGCAACATGAATTACAACATATTTTGCATTAAGGCTGGGTATTGGCAAGGACCTCACGATACGATACGTATCACGATACATGGGTCACGATACATTGCGATACGATACATATTGCGATACACTGCAATACTCTACATAATTTACTGAAAATTTAAAAATAGAGCTGAAAATACAACTTGCTGTGTACCACCTGGGTAGTCCAATATGTACATCACATTATATTGATAACTCAGCGGACAAATTGAGTCAAAACTATTTAATTCAAAATTTCCATTCCAATTTATTAGAACGGTATTTGAATTGCACAGTTGCACAGTGTCACTGAACACACTGAACTGAAATGTAGATGCCATAACATCATATGAAAATAAAGTGCATATTAAGTATTCTTATAAACAAAATTCATAAAACTGAAATAGTCAGTAATATGCTGTAAATAAACTGTAAACATACTGTAGTCCAACTCAAAAGTTGTTTGCAAGTGTCCACTATACTTTGATATTAACTCTTAGTAAATGGTTACATTTTAAGTATCCAGTGTTCTGACCGTCTGGCCTATCTTTAGCTGAGTAACTTTAGGCCTGTCTGAAGTGAACACTGAACAGACTCTCCAACACATGGATACAATAGCAGGCCTACTTTGTCTTCAGATTTTTGTTCAGGAACAGAATTTGATCAACATGGTCTGGGGTAAGTGCACTCCTCTGTGCTGTGATTATATCCCCCGTGGTAGAGAAGACTCTCTCTGAGGAGACACTCGTGCCCGGGATACACAGGTATCTCTTCGCAAGGTGTGACAAGAGTGGATACTCGCTCTGGTGCTCCTTCCACCAGTCCAGTGGATTGGCTCCTGCAAGTGGCATGGGAGCTGCCTCCTTGTATCTTGTCATCTCCTCCTCTGCCTGGTCCTGTGTGGTTTTCAATTTCTTTGCAGCACCAGGTCTCACTGCACCATATGTTTGACCAAGTAGGTCAGCTAGAGTGCAAGAATCCCTTGATCTCTTGGATGGGGCTGCAGAGATGTCCTCTTGCACAGGACCTTGATTGCCCTCCTCCTCTGGCACCACATCTGCATCAGTCTCTCCTGTCTCCACTCCAGTCTCTCTCTGCTGAAAAACAGCAATACATCAAATTAGCTTTTGATTCTCTAGGAATTAGTGAATCAGTAAATAAGCAATACAATACACTAAGTGACAATTCAGGCCAACATTATGTTTTCATGTAATATAAATGTTTTACTATCATTCGCCAGTATTTATGCTTTTTAAACTTTTACTTTTAAAGTCCCACTGAAACAGAAGTTAGAGCGTCTTTAGCTTCTGTACTGTGACGTATTTCCCAGTGAAACGGAATATTTGAGCGGTGTACAGTTACAAGAGGGATTTAAATCAAATCCTTCGCATTTGATTGGACCGCTAAATAGTGGGCGGGGCTTAGAGTTTAGCGCGACAGAGAGAAACGGAGCTACAGAGGACTGTTGGCTCCACACACACCTCCCTCACCTGTTGTTAGATCAGGAGGAGGACAAGGTAGAGATGAATGAATTAGACCTCAGCGACATTGTTTTGGAAATGAAAACAACGTTTTTGCCCACTGATATCCAAACACACATCTCTTCCTATCTCTCTCCATATTGCTCTGTCAGCTACTAGCCTACAACCCAGAAACAGTGCGGTTTTATATGACCGGTGTGGCTAGCTAGAGGTTGAAGAATGATTGATGGGTGGATGTCATGATATTATTGGTTGAAATTGGTTGGTTCATGCTTACGTAAGCACACGGCATATTTTGTTTTACAGGAAGAAAACATGATTGGATTTTGATATAAGAATACAAAGAAATTGATTTTTTGTATTTTTTTTTCCATATATTGTTAAATAGGTGCACAATATGACCGGGATGTGATCTAAAAGGGTTAAAAACGCATTTTTCATTTAATCTCGACTTTAAATTTGAGTATTTATGCTTTTTAAACTGGCTGGGTCCTTCCCTTTTATGTCCCATTCCTCCAGTGCGGTTTTCAGTAACTCTGCGATGTTACTGCCAGTATGGCTCTCGTGCATTGCTCTTGTCTGCAAAACGTGAAATTAGTTCCCACTCCTCAGAGATATGGTGGGACGTAATCGTAACATACGATTCGGTGGCTCTTGATGTCCATCCGTCGCACGTCAGGGCCACTCTCTCTGCAGAGCTAAGAGATGCTTTAACAGTTTTCTTCACCTCTTCGTAAATCCTGGGCACTGCTATATCCGTCATGTGTCGGCGAGTCGGAATCACATACCGCGGCTCCATAGTGTTTACCATATGCTTGAAGCCGGGGTTTTCAACTACGCTATACGGGCGCAAATCGTTACAAATAAAAAGCACCACCGACTCCGTAATCTTCTGTGCACAAGCTGAGGTAGATGGAAGCTTGTAGGTGGTACTATCCAGTGTAGTTTGCCTTGGGTCCACAGGTTTCGGATGAGGTTGCTGTGCTATTTTATCTGCGTGGTGTCTTGTTAAGTGAGATCGCAAGTTGGTTGTGTTTCCTGAATATTTTATTGTAGTATGACAAAGCTTGCAAACGGCATTTGTTTTATCTAAATCATTACTCCCTATTTTGTTTTTAAAACCAAAGTGCACCCAAACGTCAGCTTTGAAAGATGAAGGCACTGCTCTAATATTTTCCGCCATGCTCGCTTCTGAAATATTGCCGGAAGTGTCGGGTGCCGGGAGGCAACTAGCCTACTAGCCCTACAGCGACATCTACAGGAGCGGAGGTCGTAGGCTATTTGATCACAGGGATTTGAGGGAAATTTAAAGACGAGATGAAATGAAAAATGCCTTTTTAACCCTTTTAGATCACATCCCCGGTCATACTGTGCACCTATTTAACAATATATGCCAAAAAAATACCAAAAATCAATTTCATTGTATTCTTATATCAAAATTCAATCATGTTTTCTTCCTGTAAAACAAAATATGCCGTGTGCTTACGTAAGCATGCCCATAACTAATTTCAACCAATAATATCATGACATCCACCCATCAATCAATCTTCAACTTTTAGCGCACAGAGCTAAGAGGCTAAGATTCATTAGTTAGCTAGCTAGCAACAGCACACCCACTTTTCAACGTTCAAATCAAATTCCTCCCAACGTTATGTCCCGCCTGTCTTTCCTGTTTCACTCGGAAATACGTCACGATACGGAAGTTAGATACTCTCGAAATGCCGTTTCATCTCGACTTTAAGGACATTTTAAATCCGTTTAAAACATGAATAATTTTTTTTAAATGTATCGATACGAGGGGCTGGAAAATCGAAAAAAATATTGCAATACTCAGCTGTATCGATTTTTTTTGCACAGCCCTATTTTGCATACCTATCACATAATGGAAAGAAAGCTTCTGTTGAGAAGTAGCGGACATTGAGCTGAGCAGCCACTCGATGGTATTCTTCTTTAAGATGAAGTTGGTACTCCAGAGGAATACTCCATGACGAACAGGAAAATCCAACACAAAAATCTATAAAGAACAAACAAAACGTGTTACATCACAGTAGACAGAAGTTTGTCCACTCTCAGAATGTAGGAGTGTATACGTTTATCACATATTGGATTAGAAAGCCTACCTGGGGTCAGCGATACAAAGCAGCTTGTGCGGCCATCTCAATGGTGCAGCTGGAGTTCAAGTTGTTGCTTGGAGCAAGTAGGCAAACTACATCATGAGTGAGAGGAGGGTCATCAGCGTGGTATATTTCCCTTCGCAAAGCATCAGGTGTAGACATGAAGCCAAAGCTGAACCGGCCCTCTGGCATGGCAACATAGCCGTCCACAAAGGATCTCAAATGCGAGTCACCAATGACAAGGACAAACTGGAATAGAAGATAACATGTTGTTCATCAATGCCTAAAAAAATATTAAAATACTAATGTGTTTTTCAAGCTAACACACTGGACAAATAAGTAATCAGAGCATCTTTACAAAAGTGTCAGAACAGTATAGTCTTACCTCTTTTTCGTTGGATCGCATTTTGTCTGGGTAAACAGTCTTGTGCACATAACCACTGATCTCAGACAAAGGCCACTACAAGACCTTATGGCGCAACCCATACACTGCCATGGCTGTAATGGCTGTAAAAAACAAAAAGGGACATTACAAATCAGGAAAGAATTGAACACATGGCGGCTAGTAACCGTCGGCGCAGATACTGCAGCACTTACTAACTTACAGTGCTCTGTTTCTATTAGACTGTATCTGCCTATTCAAGATCAACATATGCGGCTGTAGTTGTTGCAAGAGAGATGTAAATACTGAGCAATCACAAGTCATGCTACTGACTGACAAACTCCTAAAATTGTGTTATTGTCTGCTCCGAGTTCAACTGGGTTTGTGTGTGTGTGTTAAATGTCTCAGCCGAATTGTATTTTGTCGTAAAAGACAAGTCCCACAAGATGGCAGTAGCTACATTTGAAGTACCGTATGGGAGCCGTGCAAGTCACAGAATTTTACACAACACGAGCCTACAGATGTTTCACAATAAAAGCCTTGTCGCTAGAAGGCTTTTAACAACAGAACAAACGGGAGCGGTTTAAGTAACGTTACATTATTAATACTGATGAGTCAATGCATAAGCAGCATTTTATTGTTGTAGCTGCTCGAGGTGGAGCTAGTTTGAACTGCTTTGTAAGGGTCACAGCCCGATTTTCTGCAAAATGAGTAGCCTAATTCTTCCAACACTCTCAGTGTTGCCGAAATTACTGGGATTTTGGGAGCAAAATCCGGCCACATTGTTCATACAAGCTAAAGCACAGTCGTCGTGTAACATTAACTTCAATTTCTGGTAAATGTGTAACGTACTAACTTAATGAAGCATTTCACTTACCTTGGAGAGATAGACAAAATGGTCTGGTCAATAAATTCAGAAGTCTTTAGTCTTCGAGTGTTACATCCAAGAGCAGCAGAATATTCCGTTGTGATAAATTGGCTGGACCGTGTATGGGTGTGCCACGTGCCACGGCCGACCAATGGTGTAAATTCATCACTCAGTCAGTCAGTCAGTGACAGACATTCGCATTTATAGGGCTGGCCCCGCTGTTGCGGTCCAGCCAAAAATGCTCCAACATCAGAAGAGGTGTTCTGTAAAGATGAATATTAATTTTTTGTTGTGCCTTAATTTTTTCCAGCTGCTGTAAAGAGCTGGATTGTGAAGGCCACAGAAAATGAAATTGAAGCAGCCATGGGACTTCACCTGAAACATGCACCAGCAAGCACTGGGGGGGGCGGGATTTGAGTCTCAATAAACAAGCAAATGCAACTCTATTTTCAAATTTATTTATTTTTTTGTGTTTTCTTTATATCCTGAATGCTGTCTTTTGTTGAAGAGTATTAGGCCTATGTAATGTATTTATGCTTTCTCTATGCCCTAAATAGGTTAAAGATTTAAAGTATTCCATAAAAACAAACTACAAGGTAACATAGAAAGATGTGAAATTTAGCTTAATTCGATTTTCTTCCAAAAGTATGTGGGGATTTGGTGGCTTTGCTTAAAAGTAGGCTACATTTTATATAGGTTGAAATAATGTCTATAAAACATTGAAATGACGTGGATTGATGTCGTCTATGAACCGTTGAAACGAAGTGGGTCGAAAGACCGACGTCAGAAAAACGTTCATATCAGCCCCTCCACTAGACGTCGTATCGACCTCCAGGACCAACGTCGATTAGACCTCTGATCGACGTCGAACTGTTTGCTGGGACATGTTGCACTAGACGCTTGCAGCTGAAAATGACATCTTCTTTGTGTCATGTTCCCTTTAAACCAAATTGTTAAAGGTGCCACACATTCTAAAGGCCATACTTTAGATCTGGTCCTCACCAGTGCTTTTCCCCCCATAAATGTGAACCTCATTGACTTTTATGTCTCAGATCATAAAGCCATTGTTTGTAATGTTCCCTTATCTCCTCCCTCTAGTAAGCTTTGTGCCACTGTTGTGTCACGTGTTCTTAATGCTAATTCTGCCAGTAAATTCTGTGAAGCTTTCTCCAATACCTTAACCTCGAGCTCTTTTATGCAGCAACAGTGCCCGGAGGCTCTGGCTAATTCTTTCAACACTACCTGCCTTTCCATCCTTGATCATATCGCTCCTCTTAAAATCAGAAAGAAAAAGCATAATCCTTCTCCGTGGTTCAATGAGCACACTCGGGCCCTCAAGAGACAATGCAGAAAAGCTGAACGTATATGAGGGGCTAATAGGTTACAAGTTTCCCTTGACATCCTAAGAAGTCACATGGTCAATTATCAGACTGCTGTTAAAGAGGCAAGATCAGCCTATTTCTCCAGTTTGATTTCCAGCAATTCCCATAACTCCAAAGTTTTATTTAAGGTTATTGATTCTGCCGTCAGCGGTTCCTCCACCTCTAATACTGAACTCAGCCCTGAATTAGTGGAGGAATTTCTGACTTATTTTGTTAAAAAGGTGGAGAATATTAGGACTCAGATCATTTCAGACACGCGTGTCCTATCTGTCCCCCCATCAAACTCTGCAGTGCTGACTCAATTCCAGCCAATTTCCCTCTCAGCCTTAGAAACCACTGTCTCTCATATTAAATCCTCTTCCCAGCTTGATATTATTCCCTCTAAACTTTTAAAAGACGTATTGCGTACTGTCAGTCCCTGCATTTTATCAATTATTAATTGTTCCTTGGCCACTGGTATTTTTCCTTCTTCCTTTAAACATGCAATTGTGCAACCCATGTTAAAGAAACCTAATCCTGACTCGCTCACTCTAAGCAATTACCGACCTATTTCTAAAATTTATTTTTTATCTAAGGTGTTGGAGAAAGTTATTGCCTCTCAACTGATTGATTATATGAATGTTAACAGCATTTTCGATAACTATCAGTCTGGTTTTAGAGCTCTACACAGTACGGAGACGGCCCTAGTCAAGGTGACAAATGACTTATTCCTTGCTGCAGATAAAGGTGAAAGCTCCATTCTGGTCCTGCTAGACCTGAGTGTGGCCTTTGATACAGTAGACCACTCTATCCTACAGCATCTTGAAACTTGGGTTGGTCTAAAAGGCTCTGCTCTCAACTTATTACGCTCCTATCTGTCCAATAGAACCTTTTCTGTTGTTATTGGAAATTCCTCATCTTCTGTTTCCCAGTTCACTCATGGCGTTCCTCAAGGGTCAATCTTGGGGCCGTTACTGTTCTCCATTTATATGCTGCCCTTGGGTCAGGTCATTAATAAGCACAATGTACAGTACCATTGTTATGCTGACGACACCCAGTTATATGTCCTGTTACAACCCACTAATCATAGCAGCCTAACCCAACTTACCGCCTGCCTTTCTGATATCAATTGCTGGACTCATTGCTAGACTCAAAATTTCCTCAAACTTAATGATGACGAAACGGAAATTATCTTATTTGCCACACCCAAGTCTTTCAGTCAGATAGCCTGCAATCTTGGAGCCCTATCACATAACATTAAGCCAACTGCAAGAAATTTGGGTGTTTTATTTGATTCTGGCCTTTGTTTTGATGACCAAGTTAAGAAGGTTGTTCAATCATGTTTCTTTCAACTTAAGTTAATTTCAAAAATTAGATCCTTCTTATCCTTTGAGGATTTACACAAGGTTGTCCATGCCTTTATTTTTTCTCGTTTAGATTTCTGTAATGCCCTCTACACAGGTATTACTCAGGCTTCCCTCTTTCGCCTTCAATTGGTTCAAAATGCTGCTGCTAGGATTATTACTGGTTCAAGAAAACAAGATCATATAACTCCAATTCTGGCCTCCCTGCATTGGCTTCCCGTTCATTTTCGCATTGATTTTAAAATTTTACTGTTGACCTTCAAGGCTTTACATGACCAGGCCCCTGATTATATCAAAGATCTACTAACCCCTTATGTGCCTGGGCGCCCTCTTAGATCGGCTGATAGTGGCTTTCTGGTTGTTCCCAGAGCCCGGCTGGTGACTAAGGGCTATCAGGCTTTTGCAGTCCGGGCCCCCAAACTCTGGAACGAGTTATCTGCTGAGATTAGGTTTGCTAAATCTGTCACTGCTTTTAAATCTCTTCTTAAAACATTCTTTTTTAAGAAAGCTTTTATCTCTGTGAATTTATTTTTTATTTTTTTTATTATTATTTCATTTTACTCACTTATATTGTATTATTATTGTTTTATTGTATTTTATCCTTTTGTGAAGCACTTTGTAACATTGTTAAGAAAAGTGCTATATAAATAAAGTTGACTATTTATCTTTTCAGTGTGCAGTGTGTTTTTATGTCTGGTTGTTCAGGTTATAAGACCATGATCGTGGCAAGAACCAAGAGGATTGAATTAATTAATCAGGAAGCACTGTGCTGTGAATGAGAACATCCACACCATGGAAGAATTAGAATTACTACTGGAACGGTTTAGGACAACACATGGGAACACACAGATTGACTATAAAATTGTAATTATGAGCATAAAAAGGAATGTCCCTCCGCGCGCGCACACACACACCCCTCCCCCCCCCTCGTCCCCCTCTTCCCTGTCATCACTATGCCTCCTGACGTAAGAGTTGCCCATAAAAGATGCTGGATAGCCGGGTAGAGCTCACTTTCACAGTGTTGTCATTCTTACTCCACTTTACAGAACCTAAGAGCGCGGATACTTATTAGTCTACGTTATGTGACAGAGACATGGAGACGACACCGACTTTTAACCTTTATTTATTTTATTTTTTTATTTATTACATTTAAATTACCTGAGATTAGGAGTCTCGCTTCCAACGACTCCAAGACTGCCCCAAACATAAAGGTACACTGCTTTCTCGAACAAAGATGTAGGATCGGTTACATTTAAACTGTGGTGAAAACTGTCACAGTAATGAGGCAACATTCTGGACAGCTCATTGGAAATTGGTGAATGCGCAGAAGCTGGCGCGCGTAAAGGCGATGGGCAGGTTACCGCGCCGCACCAAGGCTGCTGTTTTCCTCAGAAACCTCAGACATAATCCTCACTAAGACCACTAGCGATGCATTTATGGTGGTAATGGCTTACTCGGGTTGTTTCTCTTGGGACGACGTGCCAGCTACACGCTCTCAACCTGAGTAGAGGAATGTGCGCTATGAAACCCGTATGGAGGGCACAAGGTTGCACGTCGCCAAGACAAAAAAGCATGGATACAGACTGAAGAGGTGAGCGGCTTGAACTTGTCACGCACAAGCTTTCCTGGGAACGGTACGGTGGTGTGACCAGAGCGACCAGCAGTATCGCCCCTAAAAACTTTTCCAGGTGAAGACAAGACTGGAGCGCAGGATGTTTTCTGGTCAGGCTGATCTGAATTACAGCTTCAACGTGAGCGATGACCGGGAATGGGACGACATGCCGACGGACGCGGAGACTCTGTCCCCGACGGGCTTCGTCGTGCTTTCCGTGGTCCTGGGACTGATCATGACTTTTGGCTTTTTGAACAACTTTGTTGTCCTGCTTCTGTTTTGCAAATTCAAGACGCTGCGCACCCCGGTGAACATGCTGCTGCTGAACATCAGTGTCAGCGACATGCTGGTGTGTTTGTTCGGCACCACGCTCAGCTTTGCCTCCAGTATTCGGGGGAAGTGGCTCCTGGGTCGCCTCGGCTGCAGCTGGTACGGTTTCATCAACTCCTGCTTTGGTAAGTTTCTTACAGACTGCAGATATCAAACATACTATTTCAAGTGGAACGTTTGAGAAACAAATGGTTGTGTCCACGTGCCAGAGTAGCACTTTGACTATTCATCTCACAAATACTTTTTAGTGGAATATGCATCAATAAAGAGTGCATTTGCTGTCTGACCGCATGCCATATCTTGATGAATGTGTTTTCTTTGTATCAGCATGAGAAACACGGATGGCGCCAGAGGCGGCCCCAAGGAACATTACGTTTGGGGCCCCCTCATTTGAAATAATGCCAATTCAATTGTCACGGTGTTGCAGTACATCTTTCACTATGAAGATGGAGACGACTTAATGGGGAATTAATGTGCTGATATTGGTTCCTGCAGAGCATGGCATTTCTCCTCTACATCAGTGGCCATCTGTTCAATGATTTAAAACATGATTTGCTGTGATTCACTATGTGTAGCAAGAATTAAAGGTCACAATTCTCATTTGCGGAGACAATTGATTTTTGACTAGTGCTGCTATCATTTCTCAAAAACATTTTTAAAAAAAAACGATAATCAGTAATATCATTTTCAGAGACCCCAAAACTCCCTAACATCTTGATTATTATAATTTATAACTGTGCAGGGCCCAGTGGTCAGAGTAAGCTGAGAAACACTATGTGGTTTAATCAAGAATAGGCCAAAATAGGTGCTGGAATGGGAAGAGCTCCTTTGACCACTGGGCTCAGCATGCACAGTAAGAAAGCTCAAGATAAAGAGTTTATTTAATAAAAAAGGTTTACAACGATACCTAACACAAATATATTGAATTCATTTATGACTGCATTTTAATGCCAGGACATTTAGAATCACAGTTTCACCTTGAACCTCGAGCCCCCGGCCTTTTGGAAGCTCTAAAGGATTGCATGGGCTGCTTGCACCTGAGACCAACATGTGCCTCTCTACTGTCTCCTTCTCCACTTTACTACTGCCTGAGTACAACATAGTGTAGGGGGATGGAATGGTGATAGTGCATGAATGAAGGTGGCAATGCTAAATTATTTTAGTCAGACTATAGATTAAATTCACATGACGTCACACGACGCAAGTTAACTTATTAGAGGTTCTTTGGTGAGATATAGTATACTAATCTTTCTCTAATTATAAGACAACAGATAAACAGATTGTTGTGTAAGCAGTGTTTCTGTATGTATGTAATATGTTATATGCTTGCTAACATTAACTTGCAAGCCAGGTAGCCTAACACTGCTGTTTTCTCCATAGAGGAGATGAAGATAAACGATCGACTAGGAGCCAGAGAGCTGAGATCACATGCAAATAAATGGCTAATTTATAAATAGCATTAGTAATGGGTATGCTTCTTTAAGCAATTTTTATCTATGTATAGAAATGACCGCTGTCAGCAACCAACGTGAGCAAGAGCATCTGGGGTCAAGTCGTTTAGTTGTTCTGGCTCTTCTTTTGTTTTAAGACATTAATCCACGTCTGTCTCCATACTTACGGCTAAAAAAATCCATATTTAACTTTGAATTTGAGGAAACCCTCGCTCTCCTATTATTCGCTTTGAAGTAACACTCCAGGGCATCCCAAACAAGGAAGGTGGTTTAAGTGTTTGAGGGTATTTTATTTATTTTTGGGCTTGTCCCATGGTGCCTTGATACAATGACCTCAAACAAAGCCATTGTTCAGTGAAATTGGTTCAGACGGCTTGCTGTGTAGCTGACTCCTTGGTCTATTACGCTGGGGCAATTATTTTGACAGACCAAATGACTTTATTTTCCCCAGTATGCTAATTTCATTTTCCTCTACAGTAGCTCTTCAATCTCCTTTCTTTGTACTTTACCCTTTACTCTGCAGTGATTTTGCATGGTAACCCTTTTATAAGGCAGCAAGGTCGTATTGTTTGCACATCTCAGATAGTGATCAGGTGCTTCATTCCAAAGGTAAGACAATGGAATTGAAAACAAGATCACAGCTGCATTTCATTAGGCATTCAACACTTTTTATAAAACATTGAAAGTAAAAACATAAGATGAGATTGAGACGGTCTCGTCTAGGAACAGAGAGCTTTCAGAAGAAACTGCATCAGATTTTCTTCTCAACTGCAATAGCTGTTGTTCCAAGCGAAAGGGTGTCCGTGTGTGTGTGTGTGTGTGTGTGTGTGTGTGTGTGTATGCGTGTGTGTGTGTGTGTGTGTACGTACATTTCCTTGTGTGAATTAATGGTTTGCTTATCAGCTTTCAGGGTTCCAGAGAGTGTGCTGCTGCACAGCAATTGATTCACATCTACAGTTACACACACAGGCATACATCTGTAGAATAGCAATACTAACTGGATTCTGCAGGTGTCTTGAACAGTGTAGACTGGCATGAAGAACATAAAGAATATCCCTCTCTCAACCTTTATCTCAGGCAAACACACAAGGAGAAGGCGCATCTCTCTTAGCCAGGGGTCCTTCCTGGGGTGTTCAGATTAGGAATATTCAAGATAACCTCTTTTATATCCCCCTTTCTTCTTCTGCTTCGTTTTCTACTGTAACAAACACACCGCTTCATCTCAGCTTGACATTCTAAATGTGTGTGTGTGCGTGCCTGCGTGTGTGTAATTATATTCATGCATACATATGATATGTGTGCATACTTATGTCCATATACGTGTAACCAGCGAGTAAACCATGATCTCCAGTCAGTGACCATAAGGCAATATAAACAAATATCAATTAATTTATGCTTCATTTAAAAAACCCTACTTTCACTTAACTTAGATCAGTTTGACACTACTTACTGTACTATGATGTATACTGTGATTTTACTATGATTTTTATCTATAGGAAACTGAGTTAAGGTGAGTTTACCCCACACTACATTCCGGATTCACTTAAGTTTAGCTAATTTAGTTAATTCTTTGTAAAAAAAAATAAATAAATAAAAAAAATGAATACAGAGCTGTTGAAGGGAGCATCTTCCTCTTATACTGAATACAGTTTCTTAAGTTTACTCCCACCTGTAGTTTCCTATTCTCACTTTCTATCCTCATCCTTTACATACATACTCTACATAAATGCAAATTAATTTTCTTGCTTTTAAACAGATAATATTCATAACAAAACTGATATTGGAATACTAATGGTTATGTACTGGAGGTGTGTTGGGTTTCCAGATTCTGTAGATCCTTTACCTTTGTTTTCCCATCTTTCCTTGCAGGTAATTCATAGGTACCACTTTTCCCTTTTGTCATGTCATGGTTCAGGACCAGACTGTGCATAGCTACACATGCACTCTGCACACACACACACACACACACACACACACACACACACACACACATAAACAGTACATAAGCAATCTTGTTCTTTGTTTCCTCCTTACATTCTTGACCTCTCAATCCCAAGGCACCACCCCACGACAATATGCCTTAAATAAATCTGCCCACACATGTTACATACATGTTCACAAACACACAGCACACGCTCGCATAGTACACCTTGTCCTCCCCCTGGAGTGGCCTCATTAAAAGAACATTACAACACCAGTTTCTCATGCCCAATGACGCATGGCCACGCTTAAACGTGTGTGAAGATTGCACAGTGCTTTGGTTAAACAGCCCGTCGCAGCAAAAAGCCTTTTCCGAGTCTGACTCAGATAATTCATTTTCTCCATAAAGCTCTCCTCCACCATACCCAGCCTCCTATCCTTCCTCCAGATAAGGTACATGATAGGGGAGAGGCTGCTTCCATCCACCAGAGCCTGAGCATGAACTCACACATCATATATAGTGCTATGGCATGAGTCTGCATGGAGTGAGCGCAGAGGAAAGTGGAGAGGGTAATAGCCTACCGGAGTGGGTGGTGGGTGGTGGTGTGTGTGTGTGCCATGATTGATCACCCATTGTTCCTGGACTACTGGGCTACAGTCTTAAACAAGGATTGAATGCAATGAATCATCCAGTTTTAACTTCACATGACGACCTCAGTGTCTTCTCTCCTCTCATTCATACATTTTTGTTTGGGTCCATAGACTTGTTCAGATTTGTCAGTTTACCTCTTGTCTTCTTAAGGAACAGAAGAAGATGATGGAGACCAGTGAGGTGCAGGATGAGTCATAGCCTGAAGTCCATGTTTATTCAAATTCACGGTGCGTTTTATCTACTCCGACGTCGTTGGAGTGCTCTCTTTTACATACAAATCAGCATTTTGTCTCTGAAGTGCCAAGGTGCTAATTCCTCCATGGTTTGTGGAAGATGTGGATTGATTGTGTTGGGAGGGGCATGGCCTACACTTAGCCTTTACATGGGGTAGTGGTCATGTCATTTTCCACACACTGCACATGTTTAAACACGAGTTTATGTGTGTTGGACTGTCATTTTCATTTAAGCATCACAAGTCTAAAGGTTGGAGATCGATTAATTGTAAATGTGGACGGTGCGAGGGAATACAGAGCTGCATCTTTAATAGGCACTGTAGGGAAGCTTTAGCCTTGACTGAAGGCATATCAATTAGGCCGGGGTCAGAGCGTGGTGATTGGAGCAACAAACAGAGAAAAGGGATATCTGCTGGTCTCATGTGGCTACACTGAGAATGGCAATGAGTGACACCGAGGCAGAAAAACAGCTTCTGACAGAGAGATGCAGCACATCGGTCATGTTTTGCTTTTTCATCAGGAGGGGATGCCTCTCTCTCTCTCTCTCTCTCTCTCTCTCTCTCTCTCTTTCTCTCTCTACTCTCTCTCTCCCTTTCTCATGAGAAGCACATCTAACCATAAACAAGTCAGTAAATGTAGTTGTTGCAAATATACAAGTCATAGCCATTGCTCGCCACATAAGGAAAGCTAACTATGATGAATGAGAGTAAAAACAATAGTCCGACTCAGGTTCATCAGTGATATTACACTCATTGCTTTTGTAATTTTAGTTGTAGCTCAGACAGAGATAAATGGTTGCACAATGAATACAAATTGACACCAGCAATGTGATGAGAATAGTGATGAGACTTTGACTGTGCCGCCACAACTTTACAGCAGAGATGTTAAACTCCAGCATAGCATTACGTATACCTAGAGGTTATTGTAATAGTGTGACAATAAAGCTATTACCTATTTGTATATTTTGATTTTAATATATATTTACAACACAAGCTTGATGTGTTGAATCCAACCAGTCCCTTCCACATTGTTGCTTAGGAGCCAGTTGTTAATTTGCATATTATTGAAAGTGGCCCATCTATTCGATCAGCAAAGTCATCAGAAATTACAATGCATTCCACTGCACAATGTGTCAGAAAGGTCTTTCTCTGCTGATGAGAGTTTAAAGACTGGATGAAAAGTGTAATCTTCCTTATTGTCAAAGGCTGATACATAGTTCAATAACATGCAGAATTAATCAAAATTATTAAGATTTTATCAAAAATCTGAAATTCTTGATTGATTCCTCCAATCCCTGTTTGCTTAATTTTTTACTTTCAATGGTAATGATTTTTTTTTTGTTTTCCCATTAGCATGCTGGCTCATCTCCAGTGTTGAAATAGGTTTTGTCACCCCTAGCTTCTGTCCTTGAAACATCAAGACACTAGGAATATCTTGTAATGGCACTATGAATGTAAAATTAAATGGTCATTATTATTAATGAGTCCATAGATGCTCATTTCCTGGTTGTGATCATTTTAGCCTTCACACAGGCGGAGAGAAATGGAAGTGGAATGAGTAGACTCACTGGGAGCTTACTTAATTCTGTTTCTGCTCAATCTGTTTTCACTTCTGCATCTCTCCTTTCATCCATTTTCCTCTGTTAAATCACAATTTCCCTTTTCCATCATGTTGTATTTCCTCTGGTGCACCTTTGCTGTTTCATATTTCTTTCTGGGTGAAAATATGTGCAACATTCTAGTCACCCAGAACAGCCAAATATTTTTCTGAAACTAACCAATTACAAAAACCCATTTGTAAGCAAAGGCCATGGTTATATTGTATTCTATTGCAATTTACACAAAGTACATTGTGTCTACTCGACTCTGCATCAAGAAAACCAAACACCCGAACCAATGAAACACATTAGTTTTAACAATAAAGACAGCTATTTTAAGAGAAACAATGTTGCAGTCTGTCTTTGGGAGTTGCTGTCTTTACTGAGTGAGAATTATTGAGACGTTTTGACAAGTATCCCAATCCCAAGAAAGAACATTTTGTTATACTAGAAATGACCTGAACCAAGATTATCATACATCTTAAATTGCCAACAAGTCCTCCAACTCATACGACCACATAGGTCGTTTGTTCCTACCCTCTAATACCACCCACAGGATGTTGGGAGAGTCCGTACTCGGGGAGTTGGCAGCGCTGCATGGCTCTTTCTGATTCGCAGCACAGATAATCCTCAGTAACCCCAAAGAGCAGAGTTACAGAATACAGCAAGAGTCCTGGGAATGAGGCTCTGCATCCTGATATGCAGGTCCTGTCTCTCCCCTGCACTCATGTTCAGCACTCATGTTCAGCGCTATCGCAGTGCTTTTCTCCTCAGGCTCCAGGATACAGTTCAGGAATCCGTACAATGTCGAATCACTTAAATATTTCTGCATTTCATTTTGTCTTCAGTCAAAAAGGAAAGTCAAAAATGTCAAACTAATTAAAAGCAAAACTGAAGTCCCTGAGCACCAGTGCTAATTGTGTACCATGGGGCAACTGTCTCTGTCCATTTCCAACCAGCTTAACCAACATTGTTTTTCATTTAATTTAAGACATTCGATTTCAGTATCTAAATCCATCAGATTGTGGATGGTGACTGTCTAGGTTGTAACCATAGAAACAAGGATCTCTCCTGGCCAGATGCTGTACCAAGGGACTGTCTGGCGTGACAAGGAATAAAGATCAATGACCTGTTCGGTGTCCACCTCTAAGACCCTGGCGGTGCGATTGTGGGATTCATGCAGTGCAAAATATTGCTTTGCAACGCCCTGCTGTTTTGCTGAAAGATTTCCAAGCCATTTCCAAGGCTGAGGGTTAAATGACAAATACTGACAGGCATATTGAAGATCTGTGCATGAGTGAAATGACTTGCTATGTCTCTGATCAATGTATTTCAGCACTGACTGTTATTTTCCTCTGAAAATGATACATGCTGTGAAGACTTGTGAACATAATGCATTGTTTATGCTGCTGTATCAGGTTCACCACAGTGGAAATTTCATTTAGCATCAACTTTTCTAAAAAGTTGTTTTTGTGTAATGTGATCGCAGTTTAAATGGTGAAACAGCTGGAAAAACTGAAACTGAAATGCGACTGTCCTCTCTGTTCCCTCCCTTCAACAAAAGCAAGGGTTCATTCCAGACAGCATTTTGGGGGAGAATGTGTTACCTGATGATCGTTGTTCAGTATTTATAAATTGCAGATGATTACACTTTTACTGTTTTGGAACTATAACTACAAACTATAACTTGTATAACTGCAATAATATGCAGTAGTGAGTTTTACTTTCATGCCAGCAATCATGTAGTCAGAGTTGTGATGTTTGGTGTTGGTAAGATAAGATAAGAAAAAAAAGATAAGATTGCACTTTATTGATCTCCTGGGGGAAATTCAGGTGCCACAGCAGCAATTAGTGGAACAATGCCAAGGAAGTCAAGTACAGGAAGGTAAATAAAAGAAAAAAAGTAATAAAATAAATAAAGGTAACATACATAATATAAATCTATAAGAAGCAGTGCAAATAAATGCAAATAATAAATGCAGTCCAAGGATATATTCCAGAGGTACGTAATATCCGTGTGCAACAGTGTCCAAGCATCCAGGTTAGAGGAACGATGGTCTGAGTTGGCATCTTAGCTTCTATGACTTATTAATATTTTCCGAAGCTACCAACAATCACATAAAAAACAATACAATAGGGTTCCAGCACTATGTGCCTGGACCCCGAAAAACACAATGGCAGAGCTTGGCTGTAGCCAGGAACAGATATTTCAAGTGTGTGTGTGTGTGTGTGTGTGTGGGTGGGTGTTTGTGTGTGTGTGTGTGCTCACATACATGGAATTATGGTGTTTCTCTCCACTGTCTGCCCCATATTGAGTTGTTAGTGAGATGGATGATGCGTGCGATTCTGGAGCCTGCTAACTTCTCCTCCCATATTCTCTTTTTTCACAATGGCTTTTCCACTCCCTATGTTCCCTCCGACTCTCTCTATTTCTCATTTCGTCCTCTGCTCTCATTCTACTCTATTTTATCAGCTCCTAACATTCGTCATCGTAAGTCCGTAAAAACAAACGGTCTAGGTAGGGCTAGGTTATACTTCAATACCCCCGTGATTCAAAATGCACAATATTACCATCTGGCATTCAAGAAATGGAGAGTTAAAGGGCATTAAATCCCAAAGCTATTGAGGAGAAAACCATGCCACACTGAAGCCAGGCAGACAGAACGCAATGCAGGAACAATAAAATGTTTAAATCTCCCTTTTTACTGTTATTCACCCCATCACTGATAACAAAAATGCATATTTAATATGTGTGCATTTAAATCAACGTCTCCTACGTTTGAAGTTGGATATTAAGAGGTGATGCAAAGGACAATATTTCATGTCTAAGGGAGAAATTTAGAGCGACAGTGCTACATACAGTATGCACTTGTGTTCCAGTCTGCATGCGTCACTGTTTTTATGTTATTTCTGTTAATAGTTAAACCGGGACCGACACTCTATTACATAAATATGGAAATTATACTTCACATTTCATGTTTTAGCATGTTAGAATTTAGAATTAACTGGTCAAAAGTAAAGCTAATGAGACTGTATGAGATCAAAGGCTGTGGGTAAGGCAGTGTGCTGGCTGCTGACTCAGCTTCTCCATGCAGAAGCCCAGTCTCCACCAGGAAGAAGCCAGAATCCATCAGGAAGTGAAATGAGATCAGTTCAGAGAGACACAGATCTGTCGTTCTAGTTCCCGCTTAAAATGCAGGATTGTTAAACAGAGCTACAGAGTCGGTGGGTCATATTTTGCTTGCAGCTCTCTGAGGAGGCAGTTTGTGTGTGTGTGTGTGTGTATGTGTGTGTGTTGAATTGAGAGCGGGGCAAATAAGGGACAAGGAGATGGTGTGTGTGCTGAACCGTGCAAATCACAGGGTCTGTGCTGGTCCTGTGGCGAGTAGCCAGTGTGATGATCTTTTTACCTGATGGATCATATGTGACATCTCACCCCCACGCTCTCCACCTGCACTCTCCCCAGGAATCTCCCTCGTCTGCCGTTTACTGTCAGCAGAATGAAGGGTTCATAAGACATAAGTTCAAACTAGAGACAGGTAAAACAGAGATGATGATCACCTTTGAATTAAAAAACGCATCAAAAAATATTTTTTTCCTCAAGAGATCATTAAAGTAAAGGAAGAAATCACTGTTTTATTCTTAGAAAAAAAAAAAAGAAACAACATTCACCATGGTTTTCTCATTAGTGTGGCAGTTGGTCAACAGGTGTCACAACTCATCACCATCTATATATCAGTATGTTTTACTCCAATTTAGATACTATGAGTGTAATTCACTGTGTCATAGATCATAAATGTCAATGTGCAAATGATTCACTGTCCGATGTTTCCCCCACTCACTCTCTCTCTCTCTCTCTCTCTCTCTCTCTCTCTCTCTCTCTCTCTCTCTCTCTCTCTCTCTCTCTCTCTCTCTCTCTCTCTCTCCCTCTCAGGTATAGTGTCGCTCATCTCTCTGGTGATCCTCTCCTATGACCGCTACAGCACTCTGACTGTGTACAACAAGCGCGGGCCGGACTACCGCAAGCCCCTGCTGGCAGTGGGGGGGTCCTGGCTGTACTCCTTGCTGTGGACAGTGCCCCCCCTGCTGGGCTGGAGCAGCTACGGCATAGAGGGGGCAGGAACCAGCTGCTCTGTGACCTGGAAGGTTCGGACGGCCCAGTCCCACGCCTACATCATCTGCCTCTTCATTTTCTGCCTGGGTCTACCCATCCTGGTCATGGTCTACTGCTACAGCAGGCTGCTTTGGGCGGTCAAGCAGGTAAAGAGACGGAGAGGCAGTGTGTGTGTGTGTGTGTATGTGTGTGTTCATGTGTCAGGCTTGCTATTTGACTGTGAGATGTTAAAGAAACAAATCCACCCTAAAACACTTTAAAAAAAAACAGCTATTGGTGATGTACCTTGCATTTCTGGACCCATCTTGTCATTTGGTGGTGTATTAGTCTTATTCCCTCAGATAACTAAACATAGATGACATGACATCAAGATATTTTCTGTTTGATAGCAGAAAAATGTTCAGCTATCCCAAACAGTAAACGTCAGGTTTTGGTGTCAGTCCCTCAGACTCAACAACCATACAGGGAGAAATCCACTGTGGAAGAGGTAGAGATGCCAATTTCTCCACTGACAGTAGCCTCAATAGACCAGAATGCAATGCAGCCGCAAGACGTGTTGCGTTTTGAGTAAGGGGCCATGAAAATATGCTTATTTATTAAGTATTTTCAAAAGCTAGGTGATGGGCAGTGTGCGTCAAAACACACAAAGTCTGTCAATCACTACAACACTGTCACCAAATGGATAGCACCCTTTGATCATTGCGTAAACACTGACACAAAAAATGCTACGTATTTGCATCAAAACTGGACAGATTGTGTAGCTTATATAGTGCTGCTGACAATACAAAGATTGCCCCACACACAAATATGAAAGCAAAACATGTCTATACAGTATTCATTTATCCCAGTCCATACAATGACCAAATGAAACAAAGGCAAGGCTGGTTACAGTACTGAAAACAAATACAATACACTGTCTATTGAAAAACGCAAGGTCGCCATAATTACAGTCAAGGATTGTAAGAAGCAGTCATTCAAAGGCAGGTGTGCTCTTTTACTTTTCCATTGAATCACACGTCACACTGACACAATGCTCCTTGTACATAGCTGACTGACAAATGTACAATCTGTTTTGTCATTGCGTCTAGGCAATGACAATTGCGTTTTGTGTTTTGCAAAATGTGCTTTAGCATTTGCATTTTGTGTGAACACAGTGAGAGTTGAAATAGTGCCGTGGCCAGTTGCATTAATGTTGTGGGGTTTTGACGCACTATTTTGAGAATGAGGTGTTGGATGTGTTTTGGGAAATGCATCTAAATGACTGAGAAAAACTGTAAAGAAGTAGAAAGTGGGTATACACCAAAAGGTCCATTACACCCCTTCAACACAAAATAACTCCTGGAATGCACTGAACATCACAAATTGATGATATCTAACACTGAGATTATCCAACGGTGGAATTTTCCTTTAAATGTCCTTTAGGCTTCAGATACACACTGAAGGAGATTAGAGCTGAACCTTAGTCTTCTGTTCAAAGCTAAGAAAAATATTACAAATGATATACAAGGCAGTACATTGTTGAACGGGGTTTTGTTGAGTCTTAGGGACTGAGTATTGTCCACCTGGAGACAGTTAAATCACCTGCACTCCCCTGCAGTGATTTAAATTGTTTACTCCTGAGAGTATAGAGTGGTTTAGCGGAGCAGGGGATTACCTCGACATATCTCTTTAGAAAGATCAGCAGCTTTGATAAAGCCTAAGCCACTCATAGTGAACAGACAGACACAAAACAGGACAATAAAACACACTATATAGTGTTTTGTGTATAGTGTAGTCTGTAACTGTATAACCACATATTGCTTTCTTGTCTTTTAAACACACACACACACACACACACATACAGCCCATAGTGGTCTTTCTTACTGTGAGTAGCTTGTTACTCTCTGACCGCTGGATGCCCTTCTGTAAACACGTCTTTTCCTCTGTTTGGAAGGGGCCCCTGGTAGCAATAAGCAGCTTTCACTATAAGTGCCCTTCACTCACAATTACCTCTCTGCAGGTCACATTGGCAAAATTGATTTCAGTCGGCATTACTATTGCTCTGCAGCCTGTGGAGCCAATTGCAGTGCAACATCTCAAACACTCTTTCAACTAGCCAATCAGTCATAACGGCTGTGGCTCCACCGCCACTTGATTCCAATGGACACCCTTAGCTACTGCAAATTCTTTACCAAGTCTTGTGATTAAATGAGGCCGGGTTGATACCTGCTGACCTGCCAGCGGTCATCACTGACTTGGCTTGTGTAACCCACTCCTGGGTAAGTACACCTCGCTCTAGGTTCGAAAGGAGCTAAGTTTTGAGTGCAATAACCATAGACACAACACAAGTGAATTCAGTTAACTGCAACTTTAGTTTGCCTATGAATAGCAAAACAATGCAACTTGCATCACATTTACATAAATATGAAAAATAAAAAACTGGGCCCTTTAAACCAAAGAAAATTGTCCTTAGTTGTATCAATTGTCCTTATGTGGGATTTCTCCACAGTTTCAAGTAACTTCCAAGTCAGTGTCTGATGACCATAGAGGAAAATTGGTCAAACTCAACTTTGTTTGAGTTCAGATCAGATGGAGGTCTGATCTGTCAGAGTCTGGTGAGTCAGAGTGCACTCTTTAAGTATAACGTGTGTTCGAGTTGGTACCAATCCAGGTGACTGGCACAATCCTACCACAAGGCAGATAGTTCATCCGGCTGTTTCAGTGGCAATGTAGATCCGGGTTCCTGGAAATCAAGCTGGGAGGCTCGCCATCTACTGGAATCGTTGGATCTTCTTCACTGGATCTTCTCACTCAATAAAAGACCTGACCGAGGCATGTGAAGTGCAACTAATTAAGATGAAACCGGCACTTCTGGCGGCCTCGTGGCTTCTGCAGGGAAACCGTTTCACTATCATCTGATAACTGCTCGACTTCAATAACCGTTTTGCCTTAGTTCTTACTGTTTCTCAACTTTTGTGAAGCTCAACATTGTTACACGGAGCAACTACTTCTAGCTCAACATGGCGACTCGAAGGAACTCTCTTTCTGTATCACAGACTTTTTTTCTGCTCGTAAACTGCACTGCAAAACTTCCGGTTGATTTTAGTAAGGGGTGGGAATGGGTGAAACAAAAGATTTGACTAAGTTATCACAACTGTAGTATCTAATAACAGAAATAAAAGCATTAACTTAAAACTTAAGTCAATAGTTCAATTGTTTATAACTTTATTCATTTCTATTTTAACCCGTTTGTTCAGCTGGGTTACACTTGCAAAGTCTGATTTTATGTGGTGAGGGTTGAGTGTGCAGAAGTCTTAAGTGAGAAGGTGCTGGGCCGTGTGTGAGTGTGTGAGTGTCCCCGATGCGTCTTTACGTCAGTCTGTTACCTCCTGACAAAGTCAATTATTAAGCAAGAGTGCACAGAAAAGGACAGCTGTCTCTATTTGTCTCACCTTTTTTGTACCGACAGAGGAGTGAGGGGAAATTGATTGGGACAGCTGGAGTTCTGTCATGAAATGGGGAGGCAGTGGAACAGAACTGTTGTTAGGAAAGACATCTGCAGGCATAACATGAATGTCTGCCATAGCGGATCACAAAGGAGCCAGAATGAGAGAGTTGTAGATGAATGAATGGGAAAAAAGGGAGTGGATAGGTGAAAGAAAAGCGAGTAGGAAGAGATTAAAAGATATTTAATGGGAGAGAGATTAAAAGAGATACAATTAATGGGATGAGGAGAGAGAGAGATACTAGCTTGATAATCAAATATAGATCAAGAGATAGGTAATGAAAAAAGAGTGAGATAAGGCACTTCTTTTCTTTTTAACTGTGGTGTCTGTCTTACTCCCTCTTACTCTCTGTCTTTCACACACACACACACACACACACACAAACTTTCTCTACCCCTCTATAACCACATTTTTTTAGTAAGTTTGTGTTCCTCATGCATATGTAAATCCTCCATTCAATAATATTGTTCTAAAAGTAAATTTCAAGGTTTTAATCCATAGCAGCAGCCGGAAAAACAACATTCCAGCACAGAGCCTATTCTTTGTCAGTGTTTCACCAATTTTAAGTAGTAAGTGAGTGAAGCATTAGGAGAAAACGGGTCACAAAGGAGGAGGAGCGGTGTCTCTTTCTCCCCTCCCTTCCTCATCTCTTCCCCTCTCTCGTCCACAGGTGGGTAAGATCCGTAAGACTGCGGCCCGGCAGAGGGAGTTCCACATCCTGTTCATGGTTCTGACCACAGTGGTTTGCTACATGCTGTGCTGGATGCCCTACGGTGTGGTGGCCATGATAGCCACGTTCGGCCCGCCAGACATCATCAGTCCTGTGGCTAGTGTGGTGCCTTCGCTACTGGCCAAGAGCAGCACCGTCATCAACCCCCTCATCTATATACTGATGAACAAACAGGTGAGAGAGAAGTGTGTGTGTTTGTGTTACCCTTTGAATGACAAGAACAGCGCTCTACATGTACAACAGCTTTATTTACATGGTAAAAAAAGACGAATTAACAACAGCTGAAATCATACAAACGGTCTATTTAAATATCCATTCAAGTGTAATAAAAGGGCCTTCAATGACAAACCAAAATGAAAATCTCTTAAAAAGAACACCCTAAGGCTATAGGGAGTGAAAGAGGAGCTTCACTCTTATTGTGGTCAGTCATGAATGTTTCTTCTCCTCTTCCTCTTTTGAGGGATCCTCAAGGAGCTTGAAGGAAATGTAGAAAGTGAAACTGAAAAAGTTGGACAATCCTTCAGAGGCAGTGTGGTGCAGCAACTCCCCACAATACAGAATAGAGAGAATATACATTAAAAGAGAGGCCTCAAGAGCAAAAGGGAAGAGAGAAATAGGCAAAAAAAAAAGAGCAAAAACATGATGAGCATTGAAGAACAGTGACCTCCAAATATTTTCTCATCTCAGCACATCGCCGCTGATCAAACAGGAAAGTTAATGCCAAGTTTCAGTACAGTGTCCCCTATTGAATACTGAACAGAAAATTACCTTCTTAAAAAAGGCATTTAAAATTCAACCAAATCCCACCCCAAGCATCCCAGAGAGAAGCAATAGCACCTTAGAAGTCCTGCTATTACTTAAAAAAAATCCCTCCTCCTGCCTTTAACCCACCCAGATAAAACATAATTAAAAAATGAAATTTGGCACAATATCAAGATTCTACTGCAGTTGCCAGAAGGCATTGCACTTCATCAAATGCTTCCAGGGAAACTAATAATAGCTGCACCGCAGCTGGATGTGATTTCCCTATCCACACGCATGCATTGAAATCTGCACAACACCAGTAAAAAAATCTCATTTTTAGCACAGTCTCCTGCTTCTCACAATACCAAAGACGATGCTGTCTATTTACAGTACGGTACAGCACAGACATGGACAGTTTAAGACTCTTAGCCCTGATCCAGATTTGCATGCTCTGTGCATTGGGAAGTAATAAAATGGTTATTAGAAATGTACATGTACAATATATTCAGGGTTTTTTGCACCTTCAGTGTGTTACAATCACAAGCAATAAAAACATTTGATGATTTATGTCAACAAAGAAACAAACAAACAAAAAAAAAACAACAAAGCTAAAAACCTGCATGATTCCAAATGAATACTGAATCTCCTCAAGCCTCAGAAACGCCCTCTGGAACAACGACTACTTCTCTCTGGCTCCCTGTTAAGTACCTGCTAATGAGATACCCAGTAATTCACTGACACAGCACAATGCTAAGCACCAGGATAATCGCATTCAAAGAAAAAGCATCTTCTAACAAACAGCTTTGCCATTTAGCCTTTTTCATCTACTACCTGGACAGAGCCATCTTCTTCAACACACATCGCAATACTCAAAGCAAAGTTTTTCTGACACGTTTCAACATCATGTACCAAACCACAAACAATGGGCACAAAAACATTTTCTAGAATAGCATACACTTTCAATAAAAATCTCCGTTATAGGCAATACTTTTCTGACTGCATGGCTCCAGTACAAATCACAACTCCTGTCATGTCTGTATGGCGTTTCTATGTCATTCTAACTCCCATCTCATATTAGGAGGGAGTTATTTGGCAAATTACCATACTTATGACCATATGCACAACTTTAGGATAAAGATAAAGAGGTAAGAGTCCAAACTGGTTCAATGAATGTATGCGAGTCAAAAGTCACAAAGCTTGACAGCTAGACAGCTAGACCCCCCCCGCCAATCTCCCTCCCTCCCTCCCACGCTAAAACAAATACCTCTGGAGCTGAGGCTAACTGCCGGTCTGGCACGGACTCAGTGTAAACATGAAAACCATCGAAGCAGGAGGAGACAGCCAGCCTGTAAATATTACTGGTTCAAATCCCCTTTCTGATAAGACATGGTCTCCGCTCTGAGCTGCGGAAGGGTTTTTCCCCTGCAGACCAATATCAGAGGGTTCAGGAAATATGAGAAACTTAGAGCCGTAGGAAATGATGGCTTAAAACGCTGCATGCCGCCGTCACATGACAGAGACGTAACCCTGCGATGAGGAGCACTGCATGCACAGACTTGGACTTCAGTGGTGAACTCCGGCGG
Source organism: Centroberyx gerrardi (assembly GCF_048128805.1). Taxonomy (NCBI): domain Eukaryota; kingdom Metazoa; phylum Chordata; class Actinopteri; order Beryciformes; family Berycidae; genus Centroberyx; species Centroberyx gerrardi. The sequence goes on along the minus strand of NC_136006.1, from coordinate 18,878,079 downwards.
TGATTTGGCCGTGACAGAGGGTGATAAAAGTTACATTCAATAAAAAGTGAACTGACCTTCAAATGGGGGCTGATGATTGCACAATGTGTTTGCATGAGGCAGAGCTGAGAAGCCCCTCAGACAGTCAACACTACCTCGACAATCCCAACTGCTCAACACCTCATTCAGCGATTAAACTCAATAGTACTGCAGTCCTGACGATAGCATACACAATACACACCGCATGTATCTGAACAGTTAAAAGGCAACCCGAGGAAAGTGTTCAGTCGACCACTAGGCACAGGGTTACAGCTGTTCTGAGCACCTGTTTAGATTGAAGATCCATTTTGGCCATATTTACTCTGATTTAACTATGCCCTCGTTTACAAAAAAAAAAAAGTATTCACTGTCTGGGATAAATCCAAAGAGGGCAACCAATGCCTCACCCTGGGATTTTATCTACAAGACAAAGAGGCTTCTTGGCGTTGAGTCAGAAGTCATCCTTAAAGTGCGAAGTAGGAGTGACAATCTGGTAAGTGGTTTGTGTAGTCATGCACGGAGAGTGAGTCAGTATTGAGCATAACGACATCAGCAGTGCGAAATAAACCCCTGATGAAAACACCAAACGAGACTTCTGACTTCACAAGAGGATATCTGAGGAATGTCAAACAAGAACACCTGCTGCAGGTTCATGAAATGTGAATCCGTGCTGTTAAATAATACTGATAGAGACTGAACAGTGTTTGGTGTAGCTTGACTTTCTCTCTGTGGAGACATCAAGACTGTGTTTTACACTGTATGTGCATTCCTCTGTATATGTAGCTGGTATACGTCAGTGGAAGTGTAGCTGGTATACGTCTGTGGAAGTGTAGCTGCTATATGTCAGTGGAAGTGTGTGTGTGTGTGTGTTTGTGTGTGCGCACGCATGTATGACATTCAGTGCAGACTACTGCTTGCTTTGTCAGATGTTCACAACCCTTTGGACCAATAAAAATCACAAATATCCATCATTATAAACAGTGGAATTTCCTTTAGGCGGCGGACCACCCAAAGCTATTGATAAACACAGAGTTTACGACATTAAAACACACCCAGATATTGAAAATTCACTTGTCTATCTAAAAACACTGATCTATTGCTACCCTAGTCAGCTCCACAGCTAACGTGGCTCAGCTAAAGCAGAGAAGTCCTTTCAGGCCGGTTGACCTGTCGCTCTCAGAGACAGACCCTCTCCTGCCTCCGGTCTATTAAAAAAGTCTTGATGAAGACAAGGTCTGTCAGAACGCTCCACGCTGATCCCACCCTGAGGGGCTATGGCTTGTGTTCTTCACGGGTCTAATTTGAAACTTGTAAGTTCCAGCCTCCTTGTCTCCAGTGGCTTTATTGCACCTCTCCCTCAGTCAGCCCAAAGGGCTGGGGCGTGTGTGTGTGTGTGTGTGTGTGTGTGTGTGTTCGGGCTCAGAGGGTAAGATTTCATATGTCAGATGTCACAGTTGACGGTGCTGAAGCCGGGAAGAGTGACGCGTCCCTTCCTCTTGAGGTCACTCTCAGGGCCCGTGTTGATCCGCTGGACCAGGCTCTTCTCGTACAGGAGCGGGTGGTAGGCACCCAGTGTGCAGGCGGCGTCGTAGTAACGCTCGTGGTAGTGGCACAGGTCCGTCTGCCTCATGGAGGGGATGTATTCGTACACGTGCACCTGCTCGCACAGCGCCATCATCAGGAGGATGCCTACAATGGAAACACACAAACGGTAGTTTGGATATTCATATTCGGAAATGTTGTGCGGCTTTCTTTCACTTTGACATTTTTCACCCACAACTGAGAACCAGTTGTAGCATTTACAGTGAATCAATACCACATTAACTTTGAGACTTTGAGAGATTGGTGTAATTGCCATAAACAAACAAGACCATTGCAAAGAAGATTGGCAGCCTCTACACTGCATTTTTAAATTTTATGCCACTTTGCATTTTTTTTATTTTTTTTATTTTATTTTGCAGGAAATCTGCTGGATTACTGTAGGACACAAAACAGGAGAAGAGTCGCTCTTCTTCCAGCACAAAAGGAGCTAAAGCTTTCAGAGTTTATTGCAATGGCAGATGCTGGAATGAGTTTAAGGCTGATGGGAAAAAAAACACTTCCAACATGTTTATCCACTTCAGTAGAGTGAAAGAGAAAACCTTTGACTGAAGAAGCAAAAGATCCTCTTTGCGACAAGAAGCAACAAAACCACTGGTGTGAGGAAAAGGCTACCAGTCGTCTCCACCATGGTCTCATTTGTTTGCAGTAATTATACAAACGTATCACAATTCATTTGACAATTATAATGATACCCCGATTAAAACCACTACATATATCACCTTTAAGAGGGACAGAAAAGAGCCATCTGAAAATGTCTGCAAATGTGTGTTGTGACATTAAGTGAAAGCAGAGTCCTGAGATAAAGTCACTCACACTTATCAACTGCCACAAACACAGAACACATATCCATATCACCTCCCTCTATATAAACCTGAATGTTAGTCAGCCTAAATTGTGCTCCCCATACCAGCTGGGGAAATCTGGGCAGGGAAAGTGAATGAGCGACACTCTCTCCTCCCTCAACTATTACTATAGAGTCGACCTTGAGAAAGGCACTTAACCCCCAAAAACTCTAGCAGAGCTGCACAGTGGCAGCAGAAGGCTGCAGTTGTGCTATGCAGTTCCCAGGTGTGAGTGAGTGTATCAGTGTGAATGTGAAGTCCATAAGTGCTAAAAAAAAGAGCTACAATATAAAATGTATTGGCTTCCTGAGTCGCTACAACAGATGGCCTGTAGTCGCTGCTTCAAACCTCTACTCAATTTGCTGCATCACTAACCAGGTAACAGAGTTGCCTTATCCCCTGACTTTTCCCCTTGCCTTTTTCCTTAAAGCATAACTCCGGCCATTTTCCACCAGGACTCTATTTTCCCATGACTTTCCAATTGATTCTGACAAAAAACTCACAAATTGCTTCATTATAAAGCTACTTAAGTCTTGCTTGCCTGGGTGCGCGGCTCTCCAATGCAGTCCTTTAGGGCCAAGTGACTCTATTTTAATCTCTTTTTCAATATATTGACACTTACTCTGTAATGAGACGTATGTATTTGTTTTCCAGTTTTTCCATGACCTGACAACTTTCACTATTTTGCACTACTGCACTATGTAGACAGGCAGCTGCAGCCGGCCGGCAAATTGTATATTATGAAGTGCTACAGCATTGATCAAGGTAGCATTGAAACTGTATGAGGAAGGCATGACTTTAGATAAGTTACAGAGCAAGCAATTATGATGAGATTTTTGTCAGCAATTTTTTTGTCATCGATCGGCATGATGGAAAAATATTAAAAAAAAAAAAAAAAGGGTTCAGGCCGTTCTTATTCTTTAATTCTCTCAACTATATTTAGGGAACGCAGAAGACAGAAAAGGGGGAGTGTGTGCATGTGTCTCGGAGGATGGCTGTCAGGCTTTTCTACACAATGTGTTTAATGGCCTGGGAGGCCACACTAACTATGTTAGAAAACAGCTACTCCACCGATACAGCAGACCATTAGCGAGCCATTTCCCTTTTCCAAACGGCACTTCCTGTTGACTTTGAGACATCAAAGTGCACTAAGGCAGGAGGATTTCTGCCTGAACAAACTCTGAGCACATCCAAGCGACCGGTCTCTCAGGAAGGTGAAGCCAGGGTCAATCCACCTCTGGCAGCGGGCTGACCACCTTATCGACTCAGTTTGGCCGGGTATGTGTGTTCACATGCTCTCTCTCTCTCTCTCTCTCCCCCTCCATCTCCCTCTCAGTTCTACAGGTGTTTCCTGATTCTGTTCCACTGTAATCAGGAGCCGCTGCAGAACTGCCACTCCTCCATGCCCTCCAAGACCATGGTAATCCAGCTGAACCGCAGAGTCTACAGCAACACGGTGGCCTGCACCGCCCAGATCTCCACCAGCGCCCTCAACAAGTGCAGCAGCACTCCAGCCACCGAGCGCACCAACCCTCCTGAGGTCAACTCCTGAGCACAGAGAGCCTCGACAGGACCGGGCAGGAAAAACATGACCGGCTGGAACGAAGTACGCATGGCTCAGCTCGCTAGATACTTTACTCGTTACTCAATTATGCTCCACAAGGCAATGTTCAACATGTCTGACAAACTGATGCCCCTTCCTCCCTCAGTCTGTGACTGTGTGAGCAATATTGAGGAAAAATGTGAAATGAAGCATGATGCATTTAGAAAGGATTTGTGTCCTGTATGTGTGACATGGTGTTTGTATGAAAAAGGACAGTGTTCTCCATTTCTGTGTGTTTCTTAATTTTTTTCCTGGATTTGGATTTTTATATTTGTTCAGTGTATTTACACTAACAAGACACAAAACGATACAAAATGCCTGTAAAATACATATTGTCTTAGTATATCTATGTGTACAGGGAGGTATGATATGCTTATCTTTCAATATTTGTTGTTTGGTCAATTATTTATTGATGATTGTGATAACTGATATCATGTGGCTTGTACTGCTGACAATTATTTTTGTGAACTTGCCTGTGAGTTTTATTATCTAGGTAACCAAGCCCACCAGCAACAGCTGTACCATCTCTCATAATTACATTGCAATCAGAACAAATGAGAGGAAATGATGGACAGTGGGATGAAAATGTTTGGGGGAAAAAAATCACTCACACCTAAGCACAAATAAGCACAACTTCCCATACCCAGGCCAACGTACTGTCCACATTGGCTATAAGGTTTAAATTTGTTTCAAAATGTTAACATTTATTTGTTACTATTTTTTATCATGTGACCAATCACTAAAATACTGAATATTTTAAGAACGCCAGTACCTTTCAGTTTCATATTTTGTGTTTGAATTCTATTTTTAAACCTAGATTCTATTTTTGCCCTTAGCGTGTGCATGTGTGAGTGTGTGTGTGTGTGTGTGTGTGCATGTTTAAGCTTAGATTTCCCACTTCTCCAGTGCCTGTTCTCTGTTGCTGCTCAGCCTACTTGTCATTGTGCTGTAAATACCGTGGCTAGCAACTCACAGACTCAGTGCTTCTCCACTCAGTGTCCAACTGGACTGACGTGTTCATCTATCAACTTTTCCCCTTCACCGACCCCAGCCTCTGTGCTGGTCTGACTGAACATGGGAATGGTCTAGTGGACTAATGTCCAATGAGCTCTGAAAACACAGAGAAGACTGAGTGACTCGGAGAACAAAGGCAATTTTCTAAGGATGATGTGAGGCTCTGATGTTGTGCCACAGTACTGTCGATGGATTTTGGGCTGAGGTCCGTTTCTAATGCTCAACTGCATGAACACTGCTTGCCTGCCTCTCAATGACAATAAATGGACTGGCGGGTGTGATAGTATTTTGGGAATGAACTTTGTACCTATGATTGATTACTATGATATGTTTGAAAGCCATCCCACATGCAAAGAAAGTGCTATGAAGCCGTGTGCGTCCGTGTCCGTTTTGTTCATATTGAAATGGCTGCATTGCATTAATATTTCAACACCTACACCAACTACAGTACAAATCCTGATCAAATATTACACACAAAATTATTCAGGCATTCTGAAATCCCAACCAAGAGCTGGACAGCAGCATTGCTTTACCTCACTGCCTTTATCTATATAGCTTAAACTTTGCTTGTGCCAAGCGAGCTATAATTCTTCATTATCACAACACTAAAAATGACCATCTGACTCGTGAGGCGGGAGGTTTTTATTCAGCAGCACAGTAACCTCAGTCCAACACTGCAGACACTGAAGAGGTGTGTGTAGCTCCCCAGATAACACTACCTTCTACTCCCTTCTGGACGGGTTCCAGCGGGGGAGACGGAGACAGAGGAGAATGTGTCAACTTCCCGTGGCTTGAAATCCCACCATGGCATCCACATTAATAGCACACAGCGCCTCTCCTTCCCTCCGTCCCGTGGTCATAATGGCTATATTTATTCAAAATGACAGAAAATTGCATAGCAGGGGCCGGTGCTTGCACCTCTACCATTTGCCACATAGCCATGGCAACTGGCCCTAGACATACATAAGTGAGGTGTAATGACAGCGGATGATGTAACAACAAGCTATGAATGAGAACATGCTAAAGATTTCCAATAAAGACAAGAGGCTCAAATAGTGATCGTGAACAACAGCCAGGAGAATTGTGTGTGTAAATGAAGGCCGGTCCCCAATAACAGCCAGGTGAACGAAATATGGCAGAATTATCAAAAAGGAGTCAAAAATATCATTATATTACCAAAAATTGACTTTGCATATAGTGGAACACACTGACATGCGTATCATGTTGCCATGGATACAGATAGTTGTGCGAAAGCCTTGAAATTTATTAGGCCATTGGTTTTCAATCCTGGTCCTCAGGATCCAGAAACCTGCTGGTTTTCATTCTAGCATCTAATCAGGGACTGACTCACACCTGGGACACCAGGTGAACGCAATTATCTAGCTGGTAGGATAGAAAAGCAGACAGGGATTGAAAACCACTGCATGGGCAAACATAACTCTGCTGCTTGGGTCAGTATACAGCAGTGCTCCTGTTTGTTAGTCAATACGGGACAGAGAGCTTGTTTTAATTCACATTAATAAATATAATAAAATCACATTTTTTTATAAAGTAGTTACTTGTTCTGATGTTGTAGTAGTAGTAGTAGTAGTAGTATCTGACATCAGTTATCTATACCAGTAATATTTTTAGGCTATAGGCCTGAAAAGGTAGTTGTATAAATTTGAGCAGCACAGTTCTTTAAAGAATATGGTAAATTCCATCACTTGTTGGTATACCAGTACTGTGGACCTGCCAAAAGAAATAATGGCTCGTCTCTAATAATAGCCTGTCTCTAATAATAGCCTGTCTCTAATAATAGCCTGTCTCTAATAAAAGGTTCTTTTGTTGAGGTAAATAAAGGCCCCAGCCATTATTGTCAGTTTTACGGTGTGCGACTGTATGAGGGCACACATTGTGACTTCTGAGCATCGCAGTGGAAGAGACAAACATGCGAGGTGGACACTGACAGGCTGAGAGACGGGGCTACAGTGACCGCATGTCCGCCACCCCATGTGCAGATCCGCTGCTTTGGAATGCATTGCAGAGTCGAGCTGCCTGCTGACAATATCACAATGCAGACCGCATCAGAGGAAGACGAAGACAATTTCATCATCTCTGTCAGTACACAAGGGGGTGTGTATGTGTGTGTGTGTGTGTGTGTGTGTGCCTGTTCCAGAAGGCATAAGCAAGCAAAAGGAAGATATAAGAGTACAGCAGAGACTGAAGGAGAACAGACGTGTATTGCATGTACAGCGCGTGTGTGTTTGTGTGTGTCTGTATTCACCTATGAAGCCAGATGAGGGTGGATTGGGCTGGATGGTCTCCTGAGTGTTGCCCTGAATCACATCCCAGAGTTGCCACACATAGCTGGGGTGAAGGACGTAGAAGGGCTGGGCGGGATGGAGCCTCCGGCGCTCCACGTACGGACCAAACAGGTTATAGTCTGGACTAGCATACCACTGAGGAAGAAGGGGGGGGGGGGGGGGGACAAAAACAACACATTACAGTTCAGTCCACTCAGAGGAATGTACACATTTTGCCATGAGCAGAATGTCTCGACTTTCCACCAACTCCCATCTGTCCACGCTTTGTTTCTCTCTACACACTCATCCCCCCATTTTTTTTTTAGCAATAAACATGTTTCCTGTTGTTTCATAGGACAGATGGTAGTGCAGGGTAAGCTGTCGTGATCAGGTAGATGAGACAAAGAGACTCTGAGGCAGGTGAGAGCAGCAAGACAAAGAGACAGACTGCCCAGACTCACTGTAGGCTGTAAGAAACCACAGCCCAGCAACAATTTATTGTCATCTGCACTTCAATAGGGGAAGAGAAGTGGGAAGTTGATCTCGCTGGTCCTTGGATGACGCAGAAGTCAGAAAATGAGGGGCTGCAGGCTTCAGTGGAGGGAATTTATTGGGAAACTGACAGATATAAAAAGCAGTGGGATCCCAACTAATCACCATGAACACATACATGGTGAGTGCGTGTGGACACAAGTGTGGTATACATTAGTGGTAAAGCGAAGGGTGTAATCAGATTGCTATTTCAAGGACAGGTGGAGGCCGGGTCTAGGGGGCAGAGATGGATGAGAGTAGAAGGAAAGTAAAAAGAATAATAACTGATGATACGGGGGAGAGGGAGGAGGGGAATAAAGTCAAGGTGTGATGAGCAGTGATGATGTGTTTGTGTGTATGACATGGCCCGCTATATGGGTCACTATCTTACAATGACAAACTAGTGTAACCTTTCCATGCACGGCCTCGCCTACATGCAACTCATTAGAATTGCAAACGGCCCGATTTCTATTCATTCACCATGACCTTGGTGTCAGGATCCCACAACCCACGATCTTTAGATGATGCCATTTAAACGCTTTCATTGTCTTTCAAAGTCAACTAGGGTGGAGTGCTGTGCTAGATTTAGCATAATGGGCTCTCTGAGACTCCTATGGTTGTGTGTGTGTGAGTGAGTAGCACCCATTTGATTTATAAAATGATAACAAAAACATACCTTGTGTAAGTTGACAGCGTAAGGTGCAGGGTCCCAGGCCACCAGAGTCACATTTTTGTAGAGGGAGCTTGTGTTGAATCGATGCTTAGGATTGGCCAAAATCTACAAGACGGAAATGCATAGTTTAAATGTAAAGCAAAATGTACACACTCCAGTATTTTCTATGTAGTAGCTTCTTTAACAAAAGCACCTTGCGGTTGTTTGCGTTCATACATGGGTGCTTCCATCAGGACTCAAGGTGTGGCCAAACAGTGTAAAAGCAATTTTTTTTAAACCAATTGGACCGCTATCAAAGCCTGAATCTCTGTTTAAACCAAGCGTTTGTTCTCTCTTGTTTTCATCTGTATTTATGCCCTTGGTTGTTCTGTGACTTTATAAACCAATTTGACTTGACAGCAGTGGGATACTTCAGCTTTGGGCAGACAGATCAGGCTCTTTGATAGTTTTGCTTGTCGCCAGAATAGAAGAGCATTCACAGTCCTGAGGCTGGAGAGATGAGAGTGGGAGTGAAACACTGAGAGCAGATGTTCTCTGCACATCACACTGAGGTTGGGCACTTTGCCTCCTCACCCATTAAAGGCTTTCTTCAAAGGGATCACTCAGCACCCCAACATGGAGGAGGACAGCTGCACCATAAGGCAAACCAGCCCTCGCAGAAAACAGCATTTATGGTCACAAATACGTACAGCTATATGTGTGTGTGTGTGTGTGTGTGTGTGCGCAAGTCATCATTGATTCATATTCAAATCACTGTTTATGTGCCAGCCAGGCCATATGACTTATGCATGTTTTAGTGAGTCAGAGCCAATCAGAGCCACATAGATTAATCATTCATCATACAAAGCTGTACCTGAACTCACCTGTGAGTTGATGATGCGAATAGTGGTTTTGTTCCCCACGTCTTTCTCATATCCCTCTGTAGGAGCAGCATTGAACCGCAAAACTGCATCATGGGTATCTGAAGGGCACATCAAAGAGCACATCACCTGAAGCTGTTAATGAACTGTACGTTAAGCATAGACAATGTTATAATAAGACAATCTGAAAACATCAAATTGACTTAGTTTACACAGTTAGTTTGCATTCACCACTATCTCTGAGAACTACCAACTACGTTTTTAGCATTTTTGCTGTCAAAAATTGAAGGCAACTTCAAAAGCTAAAAAACATAAATAATTGAAATGTGAAAGGGCACAGTGGTAAAACACCCTGATCGCTCAAACCAACATTATGACTGAAACATGTACAAGGCATGTAGTCTGGTACATGAACTGTCATTTGCATATGAACTGACTCACACACACACACACACACACACACACACACACACTTAGAAACCCTCTCTGTTGAATGACTTGGATCCCCCTATGTTTTTGTAGATATTCTGATGGTGACAAAGTACTGGTCTAAGTGCTTGTGGCAGAAGTGACCGGTCACTATGACAACACTATGACCACAATGACCATTCAACAGCGATAAGTGGCGGTCTCATAGGAACAGCCAGGCTGCTCTCTAGCGGTTAACGCAGGTAATTGAAGAGGCACCACTAACAAAAGAGCCATACTGTAACTTGCAAATGCTACTGGTTTACCAAGAATCATGGTAATGCATGTCAACAGGTCCACAGAGAGCGCTGTATTCTTCTCATAATGTCCTTCACACACAAACATGACAACCTCTCTTTGATGGATGGTTATAGTAATAATTACAAGCTTGTGATCTGTGCCCGTCCAGTGATCGATCACTCCCCTCCACTTCATCAGCAGTATGAAACATGAAGGAACGATCCTCCTGGGTTGATCTGACACTAGAATGGATGATCTCCCAGCTTTAGGTCTGATCCCCCTTCATCACTGCCACCAGTCAACTGCTGGAACACAGATTGGCATTCAGCACGACACCTCCTCTCCAAATACCCGGGGAATACATGTTCACTGGCTTGACATTGACAGCGTACATTCCCGCCGTCTTATAATACTCTCTCATATAGACACGTCCGTTCCCTGCAGGGCTTCGCTGGACCGGTGGATTCTCACAGCACCGCTTTCGCAAAGCAGGCGCTTTTCTAAATCTAGATCTGGTGAAAAGAAGACAACATATTGCTGATAAAGCCAAAATTAAATAGTCTGTGTTCTCTTTTGAGGAAAATACTCTGAGGCTTATTTTGGAAGGAGGGCGGCTACGACTACAGAGCGCCTACTCTTTGGATTTCCCTCCTGAGGAAATAAGGCGGGCAGGACCAGTGTTGTCTTTTTAAATCACAGGCTTTCACAGTATGTAATGATATTTGTCTTTCCACTATATTGGTTTGTTGGTTTAACCTTACCCTAACCAGCACCGCCCTCATGGTCATGTCTCCTTCCTCTCCTCTGACTCTGTATTCTACTGTAACTACTTATTTCTGTGTCTGTCGTTTGTCTTGATTGAGAAGCCCTTACTGTAGTAAATCTTGTTCTAGAAAAGTGCTACACAGATAAAGTTGTGGCTCATTTCAGTTAAGTACGACAGAATGCCCTTTGACATCCCAGATATTAATTAATTAAATGATTTTGGCACAGAAGTACATAAAAAGCTACTGCCTTAGAATTATCTATATTCAGGTATTAATATTATGCAGTAATGATGCCATCATTCACAAGTGGGTGGGGCTTGACCATTTTGAGAGAGGTGTGTGTGTGTGTGTGAATTGAGAGCAGGGCAAATAAGGGACAAGGAGAAGGTGTGTGTGCTGAACCGTGCAAATCACAGGGTCTGTGTTTATTTTTGTTTTGATGACAGTTGATAAGTATAAAAAAAAAAAAAAAAAAGCTAAAAAGGGGTGGCTCTATAATCCCCTACTTATTGACTGATAAATCCTTGCAATTTAAAATGATGACAAATTTTGGCTACGTTTTAAATGTTACCTATGTTTCCAAGACAGTGTTTTCTGATCTCATTGGTCAGCTACTGGCTCCTCAGGCTCAAAGCTTCCAAGCAACGGACTGGCAGCGCCCTCTACTGACGGATCATGGCTGGGCAGAGGAAGTGCTGGTGCTTATGGGCAGACACCTAACAATACATGAATATCAAGCAACTAATAAGGTGTAGAGTCACCCTTTGCCTTGAGAACATCTTCAGCCCTCACTGTACTGCTCTCATACGAGTCCCTAACTCTGTGTAGTTCTTTAAGAAGGAAAGCCTTCAGTTCTTTGAGGGATGAAGGAGGTGGAAGTCTATTTCACGCTCTGCGCTCCAGATTCTCCCATAAAGGTTCAATGATGTTTTGATCTGGTGACTGAGGCCATGGAAGGTGTTGGACTTCATCCTGGTACTTATGAAACCACTCTGCAGTGTTTATGGGGGCAATATCATCTTGGAACATGGGAAAATCATGAGGGAACAGTGTTTTACCCCACAGGGTCACCTGGTCCTGGAAAATGGCCTCATATTCCTTGACTGTTATACATCATAACAGATCCACCACCATGTTTAACAGCTGGCAGTAGACATTGTGGGCTAAGGAAGGCTATAGGAAAATGGGTGAAAGGTGACTCATCAGACCATATTTCTTCCAGGTTCTGTGCTCCTTACACCAGTAATGTGTGTTTGCATTGGCCTTGGATATAAGTGGTTTCTGAATGGCACCACTGCCATAAATAACCAAGTTTGTGAAGCTCACAACATATAGTTTTGCTGAGAGTGAATCCTGTCTTGCGTTTACTGTTCCTCTTTGCTGATGCAGTTTGACCATGTTTGTCACATGCTGTCATGATTTGTGAGACTGTTCCTCTTGCCACATTAAATACTAGTACAGTTTTTGTGACCGATGCTCCTGCAATTCAAGCGGCAACAACTTGGCCTCTTTGGAACTCTGTTAGTTGCCTCATGGTACTTTGGAAACATACAGAAGTGGTGATTGTCAGACTTAGGGTTAGGGTTAGCTGACACATACTGCTGATTAGCATTCAACTTAATATGCCTCGCCTGCGAAATAAAATCTGAGAGAGGCAGAGTTATTAGTTCTGGATATCAAGATAAGGTGATGATACCGTAGATCTGGTAAAGTGCTCCTACGCTCATCCTTCTTTTGACATTGTAATACTGCTGTGATATAACACATTGAGCCAGTATTATTGAAGCTATTTTTTGTTTTGTTTGTTTGTTCATTCAGAGAGTATGGAGAGTACAGGAGGGCAGCTAGAGAACACATTGGACACATACTGGGGATGCTAATGCAGTTGGGGATGCTGTTTAGTCCATTCGCCACATGATGGCAGCCACACATCACGCTGCATGTGTCTCGACTGAAACCACAGACATAAAGCTCTCATCTGATTAACACAGTGCAGCAGCCACTGAGAAACCTGACAATCTAAATCTTAACAAAACCGCAGGCGGCATAAAAAACGGCTTTGATCTTCACATGCATCATAAACTTATTCAGAATCAGGTAGATTTTGATGCAGTGCAGCCGTCCAGGAAGGGAAGGCACAAGGGTAAGAACAAGTAGACAGGGAGGGATCAATGCAGTTTGATTTCCTGCTGAAGCTAATCTGGAGAATGCATGTAACAAAGTTAGGCTTGCCTAACATTGTGAGCCAGTTCAATAATTAATGAGCTTATGACATTTATACCATTCGTCAAGTCACTAAGTCCGCTGTCAGGAAAAAATATTTTTTTCTGAGATATTTAATACCATGATGATGAGACGGTGAACCAATACTCTGCTGCTGTTTGACATAAGGATGTATGTGATAAACTCAGAGTGGGATCTACTGTAGGCTGCAAAACCTAGTATAACATCATCATCTAGCTGTACCCATGGGCATCAATGAGGTATCATATTATTAGTATTATTAGAATTATTAGTATCATCATCATCACCACACACCCTGGCCCCATCGCTTGGAGGTTTTTTTTATGCATTTGATTTCATTAGCCTTCATTTTATCATCTCTTGTTTTTAGTCTGGATTTCTGTCGTGTTTTCTGTAAAGCAACTTTGTGGCAAACTGTTTGCAAAAACAGCTTTATAAATAAACCTGACCTGACAATGCTCAGATTTCAGATTTATCTTACAGCAGGGGAAGTTTCCAGCAGTGGGTGAGGCATCGCTGTTGGAAGACTGTAGGTAGGTGCAACACTGGTGTTTTTCACTGACACAATTGTAAGCACTACTGTAAAACCAACTGTGGGCATTGGGTCAAGTGCAGATATAGGTTTCTATCGCTTGTGTGCATCAGATTACCAGCAAACACTGTCTGGTCTGCTGGTCTTTCGATAAGCAGAGCAGTCCAAAACAGCAGGAGCCTATATAGGCCTGTACAGTACAGAGAAAGAATGTTATAAAGCCCTAGGCCTCCATATCAAGGCCAGAGCTTGCTCTAGGCAGCCGAGCTCACGAGGAAATGCAATTTCTGAAGATGAAGCTATATGTGATGTGAAGGAGCCTGATTGGTTACCAGAGGGGGTTCTTCGTTTTTTCTAGTGAGCCATCTGTCCCCGAGTTCACACTCTCCCCACTCCCCTACGAGCTGCCAAAGTCTCTGAGCGAAGAGCAGACACATATTCACGCTAAGACATATAGCTTATGAGGCACACGCTCAGCACGGCTCAAAATCAGCTTGACATGTGAATTAGGCGGCACCGTGCAAAAACCTGGGCACAAAAAAATATTCACTGACATTTAACACTTCACTTATATACAGTACTGCTGCACCATCCCACAGTGTTACATTTACAAGAGCTCAAGCAAAATGATGATGTTGAGGGCGATGGTTTAGCTGCTGGCCTACATGATAAATTGACTTTTAGATCAATGCTCTGCATGTCACACCATAACAAACCCATCATTCTGCCTTCACACTCCTTGCCAGAGATCGAGAGACGTCACAAAGGCTCCCAAGGATCAATGCTGTATTTCACACTCTGACAGCACACAAGCCCAGCAACCACCTAAACCTGCCTTTCCCTCCCCCAAGAAATATTACCTTGTAAGAAATCAAATGTAATTCATGTAGATGGGCAAGGAATATTAAAGGACACACAGTAAGGCTGTCCATTTACCACATAACATGAGAGGTACAGACTTTCTTCATCACATGCATCCTCTAGTCACACACGTTTTAGAAAATCATGTGTCTAAGCACAAATAACATGTTCGAGAATGCTGACTCTTCAACTTCTACAATGTGTCTTCCCTCACTTCTGCCATCTGCCTTCTACCTCTGGTTCTCTTAAACCATTTCCCGTATTTAAAAACCCCTGTCCTCTCTACTCACCGATCTCTTTGCCCAGTCCTGAGTGCAGGATGGCCCCAGCTGAGGTCACCACAGCACAAGTCTTGAAGCCGCTCTGGTCTTGCCGCCTGTAGAGTTGGTCCAGAGGGAGGGGCGGCACCAGACGGGCCCAGCCCAGCGAGGAGAAGGGCTGCTCTGATCCATCCACTGTCCTCAGCCTGGCCTGGGCCTTCAGTTGACACAGCAGCTCCTTGGCGCTCTGGGCGGCCCTGCGGTGGCCCTTGTAGGCCACGTGGTGCTTGTTGGCGCTCAAGTAGTCCTTCATGGCACGCTGCAGCCGAGGACTCAGCATACCGGCGGACACGCGGCCCCGCCACAGGCGCTGCACCACAGAGGCCGACTTGGAGAAGTAATACTCCTCCAGATCGGAGGAGTCACTGCCAGCTCTCCCGCCCGCTGTGGTCCTCCTACTGTTCCCCGTTTCTCCTTCTTCCTCTTCCTCCTCATCGTCCTCTTCCTCCCCGCCGTGGCGGCGTGCGGATCGGTTCTGGTACTCCGCGGTCTGGAGCGTTCTCTCTCGACTCTGGGTCACAGGGTCCGAGTGAGAACCCACGTTCTCTGTGCCGAAGGACGACCAGGCGGCCAGGCTCTGGGGGTCCAGGTAGTCCTGGCGGCTGGCCTCCTGGCTGCCGTACACGGCGTAGGGAGCGCTGTTGGGGCTCCGGCTCACCTCCAGGCTGGACGCCGGGGTGGTGGAGCTGACAGAAGGCTCCGGCTCCGCTCCGGGGTAGGTGGTGGTGGTTAAGGCAGAGGCCAGTTCGGGTCGCGAACCCATGATGGCACGCTGCTGATGGGAGGCCTGGATAGAGGCCAGGCGTCGCGTGTCTGGGTGCTGAGAGAGCGAGGAGCCAGCGGAGGTCAGGGGCTCGTCCACACGAGCATCCAGGAAGTAAGAGAGGAGGGCCAGAAAGAGCAGAACCCAGGCCAGCATTCCCACCAGCACCAGCCTCCGCCACTGCCTCATACTGGACTTCATTACCTCTCACTCACATACACGCCTGTTCGACTGGCCCGCCAACAACACAGCTCCACGGCCAGAGGTCAGCTGGAGGGCCTGGAGAGAGAGCAGAGGTCAGAAATGAAACTCATGAAACTGCATGGGGGAGCAAGCACAAAGAAGGAGAAAGCAGATATTTCTGTCAAGACTCACCTCAAATGATGACTCTATTTGTTCACGTCCATGTGCCTTCCAGGATATAACAGCACCCTGAGAAGAGAAGTGGGACAAATTAGTAGATGCACACTTGTACATGCGAGCCCACTGTATGTGTGAACGCATAGACACACAGACACACACAACTCACACACACACACACACACACACACACACACCATGCTGTAGGAAAGCACCTCCTGCAGGGGCAGAACTTGGCTGCTTCCCACTCATAATAAATACGGCGAAAAGAATTTTAAAATTCTACAACCATTTAGAAAGTAGTCCTACTTTTACAGCCCCCCTCGTATAAGCTAAAGCACTCAACACAAGAAGAGTCTGCTGTATCAGCTGGGTCTGAAAGTCACTTGTCACACAACAACAAACATCTCAGACAATCTGAATCAGAATAACCAAACTCAATACACAATGAATACAAATTGGCCTATTGTCTTTCAGAAAGGTGAGGTTGAAACAGAGAAGCTTCCTTCCTCATTGTGAGATGCTCTCCGAGTTAGGATGCTACTCCAAAAACTCACTGAAATAATCCCTAGTTTCATATCATTAAATGAGCAAAAGAAAACATAAAGCTATGGATTTACAGTATGTGCAGTTTTTGTCCATTCCATCATCCTTAGTGTTTGATTCCTATTGTTCTTTTTGGTTCCTATATTTAATTTGGATTCATCACACACATTGTACATCATATGTACATTCACATTAACATACCATTTTGTAATTATTTCCATATTACCATTTTGCTATTAGCAATATCACAATTATTAACAATTTAGATTATTATTGCTACAGCTTCATGGTAATACTCTGCTACATGTTAAGTTTACTGATAGCTTACTGAGAGACGGAGGCAGAAAACGTAATGAAGGTGAACAAATGAACCATTAAATTACTCGACACCAGAGGACTACAACCCTCTCAGCCATGCATTTTGGTCTCTTAATGTCGGAGCGTGTCTCTCGAGAGTGGCGAGGTACGGCAGGAGTAGAAAGCCCCCGAGTGTTAAGCCTCCTCTAGTCCTAATTACAGCTTCCTGTCTCTGTGGTCGCCCGGCCCGGCAGCGCAGCGCCGAGTCTGGCAGGAGTGATCTCTGGGGCCCCTGCGGTCCTCCATACATCCAGACACCCAGGCCTCCCAGCCCGGGCCACACAAGGAGGCCAGAGCTCATCCACTGACCCTGGGCGAGCCCGAGGAAAACAGCAGGGAGCAACGGGGCCAGAGGGAGCGCAAACAGCAAGGGGGCGAAAACAAGCGAACAGCAACTGAAGCATGTAAACACACACGTAGCAATCTGATACCAGGCTTTCTCAAAAGCTTCAGCATGTTCTGCATTACCAGCCTTAAAGGCCCTAGGCAGGCGAGACAAGCGCTAGGCTGTAAACCTCTGTAGCAGTTTGGACATGTCCACACCACTGGGGTCAAAGGTCACTCAGTGGAAAATATGCCATTTAACACCTGGAAGTAACAACAACAGGCCCGACGCATTAAAACAAAGAAACACAAGTGAGCAAACACACAAAGGCAGCGCCGTGGCAATGTTGTCAACAAGCAAATGCTATCTATACACACCACCACCACTGCTCCACTGAAGCCCACTGCGCACGTCTGTGTGTGTGTGTGTGTGTGTGTGTGTGTGTGTGTGTGTGTGTGTGTGTGTGTGTGTGCGCCTCACCTGGCAGCAATCAGGATGTGTGCTTCAGTAACTGTGGTAAAACATAAATGCGTGGCGCAGATGGAGAGGCGGGGGTGGAGGACAGAGCTAGTCTTGTGAGAGCTAGACAAAGAAATAGAACAAAATGAGAGACATGGAAACGAGACACAGCCAGACAGCAAAGGATGATTAAATGAGTTAAGGGAGCAGGAGACGGTGATGAACAAATGGATTAAATGTAAAAAGAAAAACAAAAATCCAAGGTAAATGGTATGTGTGTGTGTGTGTGTGTGTGTGTGTGTGTGTGTGTGTGTAGGGAGGGAGGGGGGGGCAGTCTTTTGTAAAAGAAAAGGGGAAAGAGGAGATTGGTTAAATGTTAGCAGGCCCTTTGCCCCGAGGAGGATAATTATGTGGTCTATGAATTGCATGGGAGAAAAATGAGAGTGAGTGAGTGAGTGAAGAGAGAGAAACCATGGATGCAGAGAGAAACAGATGCTTTATTAGCAGATACATCAGCTAATACTATTCTCTCGCCACCAAGCTTATTTATCTTTGGAGAAATAAGTCTCTCCAAAATGGGTATTTATTGTTGGAGCAAAATGGTAACAGTTTAAATGTTCAACTTCAATCATATTCTCCGAAAGAACAAATTCTAGCGGTGATATTATGCAAGAAATTACAGCAATTGGGTTGGATGGTTTCAGTACTCTTCCACTCTTTGAAAATGATTTGATAAAATGGCCTGGTACGTGGATGCAATGTGAATTTCTGTATGTCTAGGAGTCAATAATAATCCCATTTTCCAGCAGAAGTAAAGATAGAAAATTGAGGCAGAGAAACTGTCAGAAACAGAGAAGTAGCCTATTGGAGAAGTGAGAGTCTGGTGCTAAAACTATGTAATAAACTGCAGTCATTCCATAATTCATCAGCTTTAGAAAGCAACCGTCTACCTCTCCCTCACACATGCACACACATAAACAGACAGATACACTCACTCTCTGCATCTCTACTGTAACTCTGACCTGGACATTTCACCGTATTATGTAATAGTCAACACACACATGCCCCCACTCACCGTCTACAGTGAAATACTTCTATTTTCTTTTTTTCCCCCCCATGTTAAGATTTCTTGATTTTAGGTTTTTCCTTTTAACACATTTGCTCTTAATCATGCATGTAATTGCATAATGTAACATACTGTATATTCACAATATGTCTTTCCGCACATATTTACAGTGATATTGTGTAGTTTGGAGTGCTTATTTTTTGTGAGCTACCTCCTTAATCCTATTAGGCTTTTTCAGGCAGCCAAACCCTGCAAAAAAGACAAAGGAACCAGATGAGAGTAAAAACACTTTGGAAACATGTAGCAAGTACTGAGCAGGCTTTAATGTTTAATGTCTTGTTCAATCCAAAACAAGGCCAAAGCATTAAGCTATCTGAAAGGCCATTAAGCATTTTACACAAAACCTTTTTAGAGTTGTAATGGAATAGTTTTCATTCACGCAGGATGATCCGACCCATTCTTTAATTAAATGATGTGCAAAAGAAAAAAAACGTTTATGTAACCACATTCCTTGAGTCCCAACATGCCCTCCCTGACTTCTGCAATATTCTCAGTGTGTCTACAGTACAGGCATTGCCAGAGGTGAGTGTACTGAACCCCAGCCACTATTTGACTGCCAGGTAAGTGCTTAGGCAGCCCTTGAGGGAATATGGCAGTACAGCATCGCACTGAAATTGTTCAATCCACTTTAATACGCCCTGCTGAGGAACCAGGGTGGAGAGACCATGTTATGAATGCATCAATCGCAGCCAGCTAGGAAAATATCTCAAATCAGCTAACCAGCTAGCTAGTCTTCTGTAGGGAGGGGAAGTTGTGGCATTGGCGAGATGAACGTTGCAGAAAATAGAGTCTATGGTAAAAGCTGCGTTGGGCTGATAGAAACATCCTCTAACAACCAATGTTCCCTCTACACCCGACTAGCCGTCTGCCTTGTTGTTTTTAAGGGGAAAATACATGTTGATGAACAGTGAGTGGGTAGAGTCTAATAAGGCTAATAAGGATTAATCTATGTTGTTTAAATCTGGCATCGAAAGACAGACAAGAGACAATAAAGATAACAAAAGAGTTTTACAAAGAATGCAGTGGGATGACTGCTGTATTTATTTAACGGATAAATCCATTACGGAACATGCTGTCCTTTTTGTGCTCACTGCATGGCAATGGGATTTAAACTGTGCGCATTCTCTCAAATAAAGCACAGGCCAACTTGTTTGTTCCTCATAAAATATTGAGCCCTCAAGAGTGGAGGTGTTCTCTGTCTAAAAAAAAAAAAAACCATTTTCCTTTAATATTCACCTCTCAGCAGTTCATATCAGTACACAGTTGCAGCGCCTGCGCTACAAACAATTCCCTTCGACGGCAAGCGGCTACAAACCAATACATCACAGAGAAAGAAAAATAAAAGAGGCAACAAGACTAGCTCTGTTGAGTGTTTGTGGGTCCAAAGCCCCGAGGTTTGGATGTGAACCACTGTATATGGTGTAGGACAGACAAAGGAGGATGGGCAACAGAGGTGTGGTCATATACGAACTGAATGGTGACTTTGTCTGGTCTTTGGGAATTTCATGAAGTGAACATATCCTTGAAATGCAAATACGTGCTCCATGCCAGAAAAGTTACCCAATCACGAATGGATTGCGTGAATGAGACAAAACAAGCAGTAGTTTGACACTGAAATAATGCGGTGGAGAGGCGGATTTATTTACCTTCACCTGCGACGACCCGGGTTTGATTCCCAGCTCAAGCCAAGAAGTTTTCTGGTGTGACTTTTAGCGAAAGTTTTTCCAATTATCAAAACCTTACCCTAACATTAACCATTTTTTTATTTATTAATCATGGGTGTTTACTTGGCTAAACAGGTACAAAAGCACTGAAAGTAGTGAAGTTGAAAATGGCGTGTCCAGTTTGTGCTATGGTCACATAATCACACAGTCCACAACATGCACTCTGCATTTCAGAGTTTGTGCTCCATTCACAACAGTTCATGAGACTGTATTGCAAAGTCCAACTCAAGCAAATTCCAAATTCAAATTTAACTGAATTTGAATATATTCATCTGGTTGGTAAGTCCCTAGACAAGGCGTCAAAGTGTAACTTTGTGCAGCCGCTAAGGCAGGGCCTTGTGCAATCTCACCACTGGAACCGCTAAGCATGCGAGAGAGGATCACACAGATGGATGATAAGCACCTGATCAACACACTCACACACTCTTTGTATCTGGAAAGTCCCTATCAAATGAATGAAAAGCTCATTGTAAGAAAGAGTTCATATAGAAACAGTTTCACACCGTCGATCCTCACAGCAGAGGCATTTATACAGCTGTTGATCTTGTACCATGTATAAACATGGACTGCTGTAACTGCTGAGCCATTCAAACATAGCTGTAGCATAGTATCTCACAGATTTGTGCAGACAAGAGAAAATGAGACACTGAAAATGAGGACAGAGGAAGTGGTGTACCAAAGAACACCGACACCAAAAGTCACTTTAGTCCTAAACTGAAGTGAGAAAATTAAACTCAAGGAAACAGCATATTCACCCAGGCTAAATGAAGCGTGGCTCTCTCTCCTCACTTAATGAACCTCCTTCTACAGGTTCACCCTGCTGCCTCCGGGGGGCAATGAGGTTATTACTGTCTAGGACATCAGACATCGGCTTCTGTAATTATCCTGCCACTGTCTGAGTTCTCTAAAGGGTCCACTGGACCTCATATCACAGTTTTTTCGCAGTGGAACCACAAAGTGCAGCTGTGAAGAATAGCTGGTACACTAAATAGCTGGCTACCTAAGCCGCTATAGATGCGTGACTAATGACACCTTAAGACCGGACTGTGTCAAGGCAGCTTCATCCAACATTCTCTTTGTCTTTCTGTCTGCCATTGCCCGCTACTTCTGTAGCATAGTTTCTAGGCCAGTCTATCTGTGAGTAGGAGAGAATGTGTGCAGGATGGTAATGAGTGGGAGAGAGAGGAAGAGAGAGAGAGAGAGGAGAAGAAGAGGAAGATGAAGGCAGAGGGCTGATGATGGGAGAGAGCCAGGAAAGAGATGCAGCGGCACCGTCTCCGTGATGGATGGAGGGATTACCTCTCCTTACTTCTCAGCCAAAGAGCTCAACATTCAGGGGTTAAACCCTTCCCACATATCCTGCCAAGCCCTAATCCCGCCGCCGCTCCAACAGTAACATTATGTCATAATGAAAACCTTCCTACCTTCCCTTCCACTTCCAGCGCACACCTTCTTTTCCTTCCTCCCACATCTGCCTCTCTCTGTGACCTACATTCAACTGTGGTACTGTACATGCAGATGTAAGTGCAGACACCGCTCTGCTGAACGTGTGTGTGTGTGTGTGTGTGTGTTCATTTTCGTGTTATGCTGTACACACGCAAAGATGCTAATCAACATTACATCTACTATTACATCTGTGTGCAGTTACTGAACTCGGCCTCTGCCTGCCAGGCTGTGTGTTGACATGTGACTGCCTACCAGCAGTAGATCAACTGTCTCCTCACCACTGGCACCTAGCATGTGGAGCTGAGAACACACTGCAGGCGATACAGCTCATTCCAGCCATCCGACTGCATGCCAATCAAACACACTAGAGCGTGCATACGCATGGCTGCACACACGAGTGCACACGCACACACCCACACACACTGCTAAGCATAGACCAGCACTGAAGCACAAAGCAGCAGAACACAAACCGTAGCACACAAATACAATGGAACACAAATTCAGTCTCTCTTCCTTATAAATATACAGTAGCTTAGAGTGCATGAAGACAAAAATAGAGTAGGCGACTTATTTAATAAAAAAAAAACCTCTCCATTTCTCTGCTCTCCTCTATTGCACACATATACACACACACGCAAACAAGGAAAGAGGGGAAGGTGTTCATCTTAATCTCATCAAAATGATCAAAGACAGAGAAGTAAGTCTTTCATCATGATGCAACGTTACTCTCTTGGTGGGAGCAGATTAGGCTAATGAAGGTGGGCTGTAATGCAGGGTCTAGCAAGGTCAGCCCAGAAAATACTAACTCCATAAAGACTGATCCCATTGAGCAGATTAGGTCCTTCTAGTCCCCTGCTATCCCTCTTCAGCCACAGCTCCGATTATATCAGCAGAGCAAAAATGTCTATTTTCAAAGACACGCTTATAAACTCATTAGTCTTGCTCTAAAATAGAGACTACTCCCAATAACAGCCAGGAGGCGTAGGGAGGCGGAAGTCTATCTCACACACACACCTGCGCTCCTGTCAGCGTCCATCTGCTCTACAAGATTCACACCTGATCCACAGAGCAGAGCAGAGCAGAGACGACAGCGCTCAGGCCTACAGGCTCCATAATGCACTACCTGTGTACATGAATGCACACGCACGTGCACACGCATATTTCACTCTCCGCCTGTACAGACAGCTATTCCACCCACCCATAATACCCAGTTGACACCTGGACACACACATACACATACATACACACCTGGACAAGGGCATTACAGTACCAATTTCGCCCCCCTCTTCCCATAGGAGCACCATGTGAAGTGTGCATGTGCCTTGTAATTATGAGAGCAGTGGACATGTTTCATTTAAAGCCGGCACAACCAAGACGAGAGA
This sequence comes from Centroberyx gerrardi, assembly GCF_048128805.1. Lineage (NCBI taxonomy): Eukaryota > Metazoa > Chordata > Actinopteri > Beryciformes > Berycidae > Centroberyx > Centroberyx gerrardi. Next base: position 18,854,731 of record NC_136006.1, on the reverse strand, counting down.
AAACAAGCCACTGAGTCAGAGTGAGTAACGGGCTGGAGAAAGTAAGTGAGGAGAAATATAAGAGAGGAGATTGGGGGGAAAACAAAGAATAAAAAGAAAAAAAATCTCAAGGACAAAAAGAGAAAGGAGAGGACAGACGGATCAGAAATCCTTGACTTATGCATTGGGCATCTGCACCGTAAGCTACATGCAGCCTGTGAAACGCTGGTGACCGTAGGTCAGATAGTGAAGGGCCGGGCAAAGTGCTGACCGCTGCCGTCCATCCTGTATCATATAAAACGCTGCATGGATGTAGAAGGACTGACTGAGAATGAATCATTTATCAATCAGCCAAGCCTTTCCCAACAGCCGTTTTTCACTTGAGTGATAACACAGACCAACTTCTACACTTTTATAGGATTTTTTTTAAAAGGAGAGGGCAGTCCTCTCACCTTTACTATTTTTTATTCATTCATACAGTTGAAAGCAAAGAGGTAGATGGAGTATGATAGGCACTGGAGAGAACATTACTTCTGTAGGTGTTAAGACATACAGTACATCCTTCACTTTAGAGCCCACTGTCACAGCGGCACACATAGGCGAAAACATTGTTCAAGATTGAGTGCAAGTCTGCATCTCCATCTGCTAAGAAAGTGACGGCATCAGTCATCCGGTGGCTGCCCAATGTGTAAACAGGAGGCAGACTTTAAAGTTTAATCTAACAACAGTGTGCAAAAAAACACCTTACGAGTCACAGTCACAAAAAAAATAAAAATAAATGGCAGTAATGTCTAATGTGAAAACTAACCACCACTTTCAGAGACAGGAAAGCTGACGGAAACTCTTGGGCTGGGTAGAGTTGAATCATCCTGACCTTCTAAGCACATCCCACTCTGATAAATCACACAGGGCAGTGGTTCTTAATGACAGCCTTTCACGGTGCACAGAGCACTCTCGAATACACCCTGCCAACAGCAAGGTCCTATGAAGGAAATGCAGTTCTACATCTCACATTATGGCCCATAAATACAACTGGGAGTGCTGATGCCCCACGGCGGAGCGGCACTTCATGTGAGAAAGTAGACAGAGTCCACTTAAAGGACACTTGGCTGCCCGTTCCCCTCCTTGTAGAGGTTGTTTGGAGATGATGACAGCATGATTGTACAATCAGATTTTATGACCAGTCCGTCTCTCACAACGACAGTGATCTCACTCCATCGGTCTCTGGATCCAGAATAAATACAGATTCCCAGAATTAGAAGTGCTTGCTTACACATGACTATGAATACTCTTTTTTTCCCATTGTGTGGGATGGAGGAAATGTGGTCAGAATCTTAAGGCAATGTCAAAGAGTAAAGGTTTAAGAAGCCACTGATACTCTAAAAGCTAAGAACAACAACACTTTCTCTGGGGTAGACCTAAAATAAATGCAAATGTTCAGCCATACAGCCACACAGGTTAACACATATGCCAAATTATAACACCTAATGTTTCAAAAAAAGATGTTAATATCACAGGATTTAATGCGCTGTCCATAACAGACTATTGTGTTTGTAAAAGCATCATGTTTGTCTGACTGCCCAGACAACAGGACCTCTAATCTAAGCTCTACAGCCATTTTCAGAAGGCTTAACCTCTCTATAATCTGTCTGAACTCTTGACACTTCCTTCTAAACATGGGCTGAGATTAGAAGCCTATCAGAAACATATAGTACTACAACAAAAGCTACGCCACTTAAGGCTGCTCAAACATCCCACGTCCCGTTTCAAAGGCCCAGCATAAGGAGCGCGGCGCCATAAATCAACACAACGGCATCCCACACTCCAGTGCCTGAGCGGCATTTCTCAGGAAGTTTATAACCTGGCGAAACAGGCTAATTACCTCCGACGTCCACGTGTTTCTCATGAAGCGTCCTGTCCTCCGAGCGCTCGCGCACACAGCCAGGAGTGAGGGGCACAGCTGGTCCTGATGACTCCAGCGCTCCTCCTTTTGAAGGCTGAGCTCATATAACTGCCGCTCTGCTCGGTTAGCCCACATCTGAAATTACACCTCCACCTTCCCAGAGTGCCCTGCCCATGCGATCCTCCGCTCCTCTCTATCTGGACATACAGTCTGGAACAGATAAAAATGAAACTCTATCTCCAGCTGCCACCGACAGCAAATGTATATGGCCATTTTAGGATTAACTAAAAAGGAGCTAAAGTATCGACTCAAAAGTTCAGCCTTGCCATTTCGTGAAGGTTCTGTCTGGGAAGACTGCAGCTCTGAGATACTGAGCAGAGCATTGTCAAAGATTTGACATGCCATCTGGCAAAACTCTTAGTTACTTTCTTTTTATATATTTAAACCCCAAAAGTAACATTCAAAGATCATGAAGATGTGGATAACTCAATTTTGATTAAAAAGTCAGTTACTAATTCCAAGCTCACAATTTCTAGCCTCGTTCTAAAGATTGCCCAAGAATTCTTATGTTGAAATCAGTGTGACTGTGCAGAGACTTGTTATCGCTCAAAGGCAGTAGTGGCAGGATATTAAAAAGGTGCTGCACAATGCTGCTAATGAGCAACTTGACCACTTCACATCTGTCTTTCACAAGACATGAGCTCAGCATGACAGACACTTAACCCTGATATGCCAGTGCATCAAATTGAATCACAGTACCTGAGAATTTCCTTTGGTATATTGAGTTGTATTTAAGAACATAGTTATGAATTGTCAAACAGCCTTACTGGATTTTTTGTCAAACTCCTTCAATCCTTCCTTGTATTCAACAAGATGATCATGTGATTGGCTATCTACCCTTCCTGCACACTCCCTACATTTACGTGCAGCCTTGCCATCTCCCAGATTTCAGTTGGCAGTGTTGATGCTGATGAGAGCAGTCAGTCTTTGACTAATTAGTTCAACAGTGTGATCGAGCGATCACCAATCTGATCACTTATTGAAATGATGCATTTTATGTGTCCCTCCTCACTGCTGGTCAGTGTTGGTTTGTCCCTCCATAGTTTGATCCGAGGTAAAACCAATCAGTGCTTTCTCACCTCATCCTGAGTGATGCTCGCTCAATGCTGCTTCTGCAGTGGTCAAAACATTTTTTTTATGGCGAATATTTAGTTACAATTAGAGTGAGCTAGCAAAGGTGTTTTACATAACATATGGGATTTATTAAGTTTGGGAAATGCTAAAAACATTTTGGCCAACAGGCTACTGTGATACTGAATGTCATGATGTGGTTCTCCTGATTATTCCAGGACTGTAGCAACTTCAACTACAGCAACAGTTGACGCTGCACACCTAGCTAGGCGCTGTGGGACTGGACAGCATCTGGACTTGTTTTCCATCATACCAATGGAGTCTGATGAAAATCTCATCAAATTAATCACAATAGAGCTATTTACATCTCTAATACAGTCCTATGAGGCCAACCCAAAGCATGTCTCAACACATTGATTGCTTGTTTTGTCATGAGACAAGTTAGTGAACAGATGAAAAGTGTCTAAAGTCATGCCTTCTTCACAGTTTTGATGCTACCTTGACATTGCTTTAGTAGCTCCTAGTTTACTCTTTGCTGGCCAGCTGTGGCGGCCGGTCTACATGCACCGCTGGGTGTAAAGTAGTGCAAAATAAATGGTGAAAGTTGTCAGGTCATGGATTAACTGGAACTTAAATATATACATCATGTCTCATTACAGTGTGAGCATCAATATGTTGAATAAGTCATGCTTTGCTTGCTTTGCTGTTGATTATTGGAGAGTCCATCGGCCCTACAGGACTGAACTGGAGAGCTGCACCCACACAAGCAAGACCCAAGTAGATCTATAGTGAAGCAATCGACAAGGTTTTAGTCAGAGTCGACTGGTATGATGGAAAAGACGGGGAAATGATCTGAGTTATGCTTTAGGGTGGGGGTTGGCCATGGTAGGACTGAGCGGGATACTGTGTGTGCATACAAAGAGAGCAGCTCTCCTGCACACCTGTGGGCTCTGCACACCCAGAGGGAGCGCGCCACATTCAAGCCAATAAATACCCAGCTGCAGAGACACAGAGGTGCCAGCCTGTGTGCAGAGGTAATTAGGTAAGAATACGTGTAAAAGCAATAATGCAGATGTTATATGAGGATCACAACCCTCCCGTGGGCTGGCGGTGTGTGTATGTGTGTGTGTGTGTATGTGTGTGTGCATGTGTTTTGCCTGGGATCCATTAGCACATTGGTAATGTAATGTTTGTGTGGATAGCAACAAATACAGCTCACCTTCCATGGAAGAAATTTTCAAGGCAAAGAAAGGCAAACACAAATACAGACAAATAATTTACCTTTAGTTATTTATAAAATGTGCATGCACTATCTCCTTTTCAGCTATCCCCCAGCTCTACTGTATGATACATAGAACTATTACTGCGGCTCTGGACACTGTCCACTAAAAAGGCTTTTGTCCGTTTTCCACATTGCAAGAAAAATAGTCAAAAATATCTCTGTATCGGCTCAAAAATATGTACTACCCTCAACTTAGCTACATCCTTCAATTGAAAACCTCTTCAAAAGCTCAAACACACTACTGTTGAAAACCAGACA